>NC_060149.1:758936310-759536310 GCF_021461385.2 Schistocerca piceifrons | reverse complement strand
ATTGCTATCACATGATGCTCTTTCGAATTTTCTTTAGCCAGAGCAGTTAAAAATGCAATCATATTCTGTCCTCTGTCAGCCTTTTTGAGATGCAGCTCATATTGTTGTTTCTTTTCTGTGACTTCTTCGGCACATAGTTCTGGGTTATTTATTGCAATTAGAAATCCATGAATTCTGAACAGGTGTCACTTTTTGGTAGTTTGAAGCCAATGTTAGATTCAGATACGATAGTTTCTCTGAATTTACTTTCAGATACTGCAGGAACCTGCTTTTCCTTGCAGCATTCTGAGTATTTATCTCGAAATAAGGAAGCAATTGTGAAATCACAATCCAAATACACTTTATTAAAAAACTAGAGACCCACCTCGATTGCGAAAATAGCACCTCGAGGCGGGTTTCTAGTTTTTTAATATATTAATCAACGATTGCTGACGCGCTGCGATGTTGAAGGTTCTCAAATACACTTTATTGAGGTTCTGTTGCCTACTGTAATGACTGTTATACACGCCTGGAAATGGAAAAAAGAACACATTGACACCGGTGTGTCAGACCCACCATACTTGCTCCGGACACTGCGAGAGGGCTGTACAAGCAATGATCACACGCACGGCACAGCGGACACACCAGGAACCGCGGTGTTGGCCGTCGAATGGCGCTAGCTGCGCAGCATTTGTTCACCGCCGCCGTCAGTGTCAGCCAGTTTGCCGTGGCATACGGAGCTCCATCGCAGTCTTTAACACTGGTAGCATGCCGCGACAGCGTGGACGTGAACCGTATGTGCAGTTGACGGACTTTGAGCGAGGGCGTATAGTGGGCATGCGGGAGGCCGGGTGGACGTACCGCCGAATTGCTCAACACGTGGGGCGTGAGGTCTCCACAGTACATCGATGTTGTCGCCAGTGGTCGGCGGAAGGTGCACGTGCCCGTCGACCTGGGACCGGACCGCAGCGACGCACGGATGCACGCCAAGACCGTAGGATCCTACGCAGTGCCGTAGGGGACCGCACCGCCACTTCCCAGCAAATTAGGGACACTGTTGCTCCTGGGGTATCGGCGAGGACCATTCGCAACCGTCTCCATGAAGCTGGGCTACGGTCCCGCACACCGTTAGGCCGTCTTCCGCTCACGCCCCAACATCGTGCAGCCTGCCTCCAGTGGTGTCGCGACAGGCGTGAATGGAGGGACGAATGGAGACGTGTCGTCTTCAGCGATGAGAGTCGCTTCTGCCTTGGTGCCAATGATGGTCGTATGCGTGTTTGGCGCCGTGCAGGTGAGCGCCACAATCAGGACTGCATACGACCGAGGCACACAGGGCCAACACCCGGCATCATGGTGTGGGGAGCGATCTCCTACACTGGCCGTACACCACTGGTGATCGTTGAGGGGACACTGAATAGTGCACGGTACATCCAAACCGTCATCAAACCCATCGTTCTACCATTCCTAGACCGGCAAGGGAACTTGCTGTTCCAACAGGACAATGCACGTCCGCATGTATCCCATGCCACCCAACGTGCTCTAGAAGGTGTAAGTCAACTACCCTGGCCAGCAAGATCTCCGGATCTGTCCCCCATTGAGCATGTTTGGGACTGGATGAAGCGTCGTCTCACGCGGTCTGCACGTCCAGCACGAACGCTGGTCCAACTGAGGCGCCAGGTGGAAATGGCATGGCAAGCCGTTCCACAGGACTACATCCAGCATCTCTACGATCGTCTCCATGGGAGAATAGCAGCCTGCATTGCTGCGAAAGGTGGATATACACTGTACTAGTGCCGACATTGTGCATGCTCTGTTGCCTGCGTCTATGTGCCTGTGGTTCTGTCAGTGTGATCATGTGATGTATCTGACCCCAGGAATGTGTCAATGAAGTTTCCCCTTCCTGGGACAATGAATTCACGGTGTTCTTATTTCAATTTCCAGGAGTGTATTTCGGTATGGCGTTGAGAAATTCTCTAACACTTTGTACAGCCTCGTCTTGAAATTTATGTGGGTAGTTTCCATGTTTTCCTGAAAGAGAAAAAAGATGAGCTTATATCCTCTTCCCAACAGAAATATTCGTATAGCACTCAGTTTGAGTACATTCCTAACTTATAGCACAGAGGAACATGAAAACCTCTTCCATCTTCTTTTGGCACTGAAAATCCCTGCTTCATTTGATGTTGCAAATTCCTCATTCTTCGTGCTTGTATCTGTAAGCCATGAACCCTTAGGAAAGCTTCCTTGCAGATCATGATTTCTATTCTGCATACCCTCACATTATAAGAAAATGTAACATCCCTGGATGATATTTTCTTGGAAGTCTTTTTTGGATAGCTTTGAAAGAAATTATGACAAATATAACAAAATGAAATAAATATACAAAATATTAAACAATTTGTATTTAAATAGTGAACAAACATCCGCTTTTTGGGTTCCACTTTCATACAGCTCATGAGGTAAGTATTCTGGGCATTAAAGGTTCTTATGTCCCAAAATGAATGAACAATGTTTTCTTCCTCTCCAAGCAGTTTTGTGAAGCATTTATTTAAACAAGTACAGGGACTTCCTATAGTAGCAGCCTGAACAGTCTTGGGGGTTTTTAAAGACTTACATCGCTGACCAGCATTTTGTCGACGCTTTGCTTTATTTTTCTTCCACTGATCAATATTTCGCTTTCTTTTTCGTGAAGGCTTTGGTTTTTCGGGTGATTCTTCATTTATTCCACTTATTTCAAGCTATAATATGAAGAGCAAAATAGTCTAAGAATTTGCGTGAGATATAGTGATAAGCCACACAAAATGCTAAATTTCGCTAAAATCACATTAATGAGAAAATATTTTTTACACATCTTTTGCCTTTAAAACTACATTATTGCACCATTAAGCAGTAATATAAATGTGCCCAACAAGTTTCATCATTAACGCACAGGATGGCTGTCAAATGCGTTGGCAATGTTGTGAGAAACAAAGTCACAAGCCACAGGAAATTAATCACCAGAAATATCCCGTTTTATATACTTACCGAAACATCATCTGAGCTGGAACAGCTGGTTGATGGATGCCAAGATTCATCACTGTTAGGATCCAAAGGGTAAAGCTCTTCACTTCCTCTAATCTCTGTGTCAAATATGCGTTGAAGACCCGAAGACGCTTCAGACGTTCCTGACCCACCTGCCATTTAGCCGCGGCTTGTGACTATGTATCTTCTGAAAATACCACCAGATGGCACAGCATGGAACTGCACTCCACCATAGCCTACCATCTGTTGCAGTAACACAGAACTTTTTCAACACATTGTGAAGAAGACGTTGTTAACATGCCGCAACATGAAAAACTCAATTTTGTGAAAGTTGTGGCTTATGACTATATCTCTCCGAGCCCTTCATATTTATAGGCATCAGGTAAAGCACTCCATCAATTTGTCAAACAGATTTGTATTGTCCCGTATTATAGCTGTAAACCGAAACAAATATATTTGAAGTGAATTTTATGAAAAAAGCTAACGTCAACCTATATATTGATGCCTACATGCTGAGCTACAAGTTAACAAACCAGTCGATCGATCTATCGAACCAACAGTTCTTCCCCAGTTTTTGTTTTCTATTGGCACGTAAGTTTTATAGTTTGCATTAATTGTGAACAATATAATCATATTTAGTATCATCATGGTGTGTGATTTGTTTATTGTAGTGAATTGTATGTGATCATAGTAACATGACAGAACAGCTTAGCATATCAGTTTTCTTGAGTCGCCAACGAAAAGTTACTAAACCAAATTAGGACTTACAATCTCTTTGTCTGTAACTGAAGAGTTTAAATTTCACGATCCAGGAAATGAAGTATATAGAAACCTTTTTATGATCATGAAACAGTAGCAGAAGAATTAAAACAGTTGTAAAATGAAAATCTGAATGAAAATAAAATTAACGATTTATTTTCTATTCCTAGCAATAGCCCCAGCATCTGCTTGAGTTTGTGATACATCCACAAAACCTACTGATGAATCAAAAAAACCTCTATTATGGCATTTTCCTTTTCACTTGTACTGAGACAAATGAAAATTCCAGCCAGGTTGGTACGAAATTCGCCCATGACTGGAATATAGTATCATACGTGATGCTGCATTTTGTTGTATGTATCGATTATTGCATGCCCAAACTGAAGACAGAAAAACAGAATTGGTTAGTTTTATGAGTGAGTGTTTCAGTAATTGCAAAAGAGCAACTGGGTCTAATTCTCCCTATAAGTAGCATGAGAACGCCTGCGCAGCCACTGACCGAGCGCGGCGTCGCATTCCCCGGACTGCGCGCATCAGCATGTCTCCACCACGACACGAGCGGTGGGGTTGAGCTACCGGAAAATGTATTGGGAGAACCAACAATAAAGAGGAAGGTAGCTAATAACAGTCACCTACCCAGCCACGCCTTACAACCCCAACCACGACACTCGCTCCGGTCATCGTATTACAAAATGAAATTCTTAGCACCATAATCATGATCGTGCTAGAACGTATCCCAGATGAAGCAAAACAAGCCCAGTATTCTGAGTTGATGAGTCAAAAGACTGTTCAAAAACTGAGTAACTATCAACTGTAATTGAATAATGTTTGCCAGCCGCGGTGGCTGAGCGGTTCTAGGTGCTTCAGTGCAGAACCGCGCAACTGCTACGGTCGCAGGTTCGAATCCTGCCTCGGGCATGGATGTGTGTGATGTCCTTAGGTTAGTTAGGTGTAAGGAGTTCTAAGTTCTAGGGGACTTATGACCTCAGATAATGAGTCCTATAGCGCTCAGAGCCATTTGAACAATTTTTGAATACTGCACTCCTGGAAATTGAAATAAGAACACCGTGAATTCATTGTCCCAGGAAGGGGAAACTTTATTGACACATTCCTGGGGTCAGATACATCACATGATCACACTGACAGAACCACAGGCACATAGACACAGGCAACAGAGCATGCACAATGTCGGCACTAGTACAGTGTATATCCACCTTTCGCAGCAATGCAGGCTGCTATTCTCCCATGGAGACGATCGTAGAGATGCTGGATGTAGTCCTGTGGAACGGCTTGCCATGCCATTTCCACCTGGCGCCTCAGTTGGACCAGCGTTCGTGCTGGACGTGCAGACCGCGTGAGACGACGCTTCATCCAGTCCCAAACATGCTCAATGGGGGACAGATCCGGAGATCTTGCTGGCCAGGGTAGTTGACTTACACCTTCTAGAGCACGTTGGGTGGCACGGGATACATGCGGACGTGCATTGTCCTGTTGGAACAGCAAGTTCCCTTGCCGGTCTAGGAATGGTAGAACGATGGGTTCGATGACGGTTTGGATGTACCGTGCACTATTCAGTGTCCCCTCGACGATCACCAGTGGTGTACGGCCAGTGTAGGAGATCGCTCCCCACACCATGATGCCGGGTTTTGGCCCTGTGTGCCTCGGTCGTATGCAGTCCTGATTGTGGCGCTCACCTGCACGGTGCCAAACACGC
Organism: Schistocerca piceifrons; assembly: GCF_021461385.2. NCBI lineage: Eukaryota > Metazoa > Arthropoda > Insecta > Orthoptera > Acrididae > Schistocerca > Schistocerca piceifrons. The sequence goes on along the minus strand of NC_060149.1, from coordinate 759,530,840 downwards.
ATACGACCATCATTGGCACCAAGGCAGAAGCGACTCTCATCGGTGAAGACGACACGTCTCCATTCGTCCCTCCATTCACGCCTGTCGCGACACCACTGGAGGCGGGCTGCACGATGTTGGGGCGTGAGCGGAAGACGGCCTAACGGTGTGCGGGACCGTAGCCCAGCTTCATGGAAACGGTTGCGAATGGTCCTCGCCGATACCCCAGGAGCAACAGTGTCCCTAATTTGCTGGGAAGTGGCAGTGCGGTCCCCTACGGCACTGCGTAGGATCCTACGGTCTTGGCATGCATCCGTGCATCGCCGCGGTCCGGTCCCAGGTCGACGGGCACGTGCACCTTCCGCCGACCACTGGCGACAACATCGATGTACTGTGGAGACCTCACGCCCCACGTGTTGAGCAATTCGGCGGTACGTCCACCCGGCCTCCCGCATGCCCACTATACGCCCTCGCTCAAAGTCCGTCAACTGCACATACGGTTCACGTCCACGCTGTCGCGGCATGCTACCAGTGTTAAAGACTGCGATGGAGCTCCGTATGCCACGGCAAACTGGCTGACACTGACGGCGGCGGTGCACAAATGCTCCGCAGCTAGCGCCATTCGATGGCCAACACCGCGGTTCCTGGTGTGTCTGCTGTGCCGTGCGTGTGATCATTGCTTGTACAGCCCTCTCGCAGTGTCCGGAGCAAGTATGGTGTGTCTGACACACCGGTGTCAATGTGTTCTTTTTTCCATTTCCAGGAGTGTATTTACATGGTAACACGCTCGAAGGTATCTAGGCTTTGAACCATCAAAATAACTACACGCGTCTCCTTTGATAGTCTGCATATAAAAAAAAGTAGCACACTGTGAAGATAATTTAAATTACTGTGTTGCACAAACTACAGTTCTGAGTGGTTCTTGTGTAGTTGTTCAAGCTCTTAAGCAGGGAAGTCACACAAGCCATATATACATGCTGTATGAACCATAAGTTGAATTTCATCATAGTAGCAACATGTGGAGGGATCAAGACACAGCAGATTTTTTTTGTATGACACTGCAGGAACTTTTATGAGTAGGGGAGCAGTGCAGAAAATGTTTATTGACGCACAAGAAAACTGAAGAGGGGAGAAATGAAATTAAAAAGTTTGTGACACTAGATGGACTTGTTACTATGGCTTATGTTTGGCTACGAATAAGACAGTTGAAGGTACCATTGTAACCCTAATACACATTCTGGCAGAAAATTCAGAACGAGATTTAGAAGCATTAGGGTTTTGTGCAAAGTTCAATTTTTATTTTCTTTTTCTTTTATGTCTGTTCTCAAGTTTGCTAGAAAAGTGCATCAGTATATGGTTTCCTTCAGGGCAAAGACTGTGATATTGTTGCTGCAATGAACTTAGTAGAAGCTACAGGTGATCATTTCAACCAAATGCATAGATCAGGCTTAGGTTTCACTTGTGTATGGAAAGAGAGAGTAGATATGGCAACAAAACTAGGTGCTGATACTCCCAAAGACTCTGCTTTTCTTGGTAGAATTCGAAAGCTGCCAAAACACCGTGATTAATAGGTTTGTGATTTGCTGAATAAATATAGTCTGGAACCTGTATAACCAACTGGTTTCAAATATTTAGTATATGATAAAGTTTTATATATAATAGACAATGAACTTGAGAGATATTTTATCTCAAACTCCAGAATAATTAAATAAATCACTTGGAAATTAGTTGACAACATACTCAGGCAAGATGGCGTCTACTGTGGTTGTTCATAGTGATCAAGCGAAAAAAGTTACAGTTTTGTCGTAAAAAATGCAAATTGTGGGAAGTGTGACAGTGAAATAGTGAAATATTGAGATCCTTTTGTAGCAGTAATGGTACAGGTACGAATGTTATGCTGCTATGTAAAGATAGCAGCACATTAAAAGTTGGTTGGTTGGTTTTTGGGAAAGAGACCAAATAGCGTGGTCATCGGTCTCATCGGATTAGGGAAGGACAGGGAAGGAAGTCGGCCGTGCCCTTTCAGAGGAACCATCCCGGCATTTGCCTGGAGCGATTTAGGGAAATCACGGAAAACCTAAATCAGGATGGCCGGACGCGGGATTGAACCGTCGTCCTCCCGAATGCACATTAAAAGTGTTTCAGTTGAAGTGAATCTGTATTATTTCTCTTTCCCATGTACTTGACATTAACGCTGCCAAGATTGATAGTTAGTTCCGTGTTATAACGTTTTAAGTAGGGAAAGTTTAATTATAACCACCCGGTACGTCAACAATACATGGTGTAGCCGGTATGCTCCCTAACCTGTGTCCTTTATTGCACAAAACTCGTTATTTAACGTATGGTATAGCCACGTATCTGCGGTAAGAAAACGTTGCGGCATTTTTCCTGAAACTGCTACAGTGAAAAACGCCCATATAGCCTTACCCTTAGCCTTAAGATAAACAGCAGTCAGTTTAAAAACAATGAAGAGAAAAGATCCTCAAAGGAAAGAAATCAGCCCTCCACAATCGAGTGCCTTGTTTCGACTCTCTCATTACCGGTATTTTCTCACAGAGAAGATGGTATTCTTCGCTTCTAAACTGAAACGTCTATTAATTGAACTCGTCCCCCGTTACATTCATACTTAGGTAAATTTCTACGGACGCCCATGCATCGATGAAACTCTTCCTTTAAATACCAGTCTTGCATCTTTCTTCCCAAGGCTCGAGTTTATATGGTCGTTAACCCTTAAGTCAGTACTAACAGATACTCATATACAGGATGGTCCATTGATCGTAACCGGGCCAAATATCTCACGAAATAAGCGTCAAACGAAGAAAACTACAAAGAACGAAACTTGTCTAGCTTGAAGGGGAAAACCAGATGGCAATATGGTTGGCCCGCTAGATGGCGCTGCCATAGGTCAAAAGGACCTCAACTGCGTTTTTTAAAATAGGAACACTTCAAGCTGTCGTTGCTTTGAACCTTCCCTTTGAGTACAATAGTAGATTCCGTTGCATTGGATGGAAAAGGCACAATGCCAAGTTCTGTCCTGAAGAGTAACTCTTGTAACAGTCTTTGCTTTGAACCTTTTCCGGGAGTTCAGAATTAGATTCTGATGAACTTCTGCAGCATTTCTGTATCAATTGGACCTTCACATTGACGATGAAACACACAAACTGCATCCGGATTGAATACAAGAGGCACAATGCCAACTTTTGTCCAGGGGGAGTAACGCTTCAAACAGTTTGTGCATTGAGCGTTACCTAGGAGTCCAGTAGTAGATTTCGATGCACCACTACAGGTTTACAGTAATCCTTGTAACTTCACATTGACGATGAAACACAGAATTTGCATCTGGATTAAATACAAAAGTCAAAATGTCGATTTCTCTCCAGGGGGAGTAACTTTTCAAACTGTCTGTGCATAGAACACTTATTGGGAATCCAGTAGTATATTCTTATGCACCACTGCAGACTTACTGTAGCCCTTGGACCTTCACACTGACGATGTAACACAGAAATTGTTTCGGATTTGAATGCAAAAAGCACAATGCCGACTTCTGTCCAGAGGGAGTAACTCTGGAAATAGTCCATGCTTTGAAACGTTCCTGGGTGTCCAGTATTAGATTCCGATGCACCACTGCAGCTTTACTGTTACTCTTGGATCTTCACATTGACGATGAAACACTCAAACCGCACCCGGATTGAATACAAAAGGCACAATGCCAACATTTGTCCAGAAGGAGTAACACTTCAAACAGTGTGTTTTCAACATTTATTGGGAGTCCAGTACTAGCCTACATTGCGCTGCAAAACTGCAAGCTTACTGCAACCCTTGAAATTTCACATTTATGATGAACCACAGAAACTGCATCGAGAATATATACAAAAGGCACAATGAAAACTTTTGTCCAGGAGGAGTAACGCTTCAAATAGTCTGTGCCATGAACCTTACCTGAGAGTCCAGGAGTAGATTCAGATGCACCACTGCAGGCTTACTGTAATCCTTTGACGTTCCCATTGACGGTAAAACACAGGAATTGCTTCGGGATTGAATACAAAAGGCACAATACCGAGTTCTGTCCAGGTAGAGTAACGCTTCAAACAGCCTGTGCCTTGAACCTTTATTGGGAGTCCGTTAGTATATTCCGATGTATCACTGCAGGCTTACTGTAACCTTTGGAGTTTCACATTGACCTTGAAACAGAGAAATTGCATCGGGATGGAATACTAAAGGCACAATGCGCCTTTCATGACCCGCCTTCCAGCGGAAACGTCCAAGCCATGAGATGCCGATACCTTTTTCTCGACATGATATTCTGAAGCCACTACAAACAGAATCTCCGTTAAATTTTCAAGAAGACACATTTGGACGTTCCGCCAATCAGAGGCGTTATTGACTCCTGGAATTCTGGTACATAGACTAATTTAATTTTAAAAATTTAAAAATTAAGAAAGTAAATAAGTGAAAGAAAATAAAAATATATATACAGGGTGTTCCACTGATCGTGACCTGTCAAAATATCTCACGAAATAAGCGTCAAACGAAGAAAACTACAAAGTACGAAACTTGTCTAGCTGGAAGGGGAAAGCCAGATGGCACTATGGTTGGCCCACTAGGTGGCGCTGCCACAGGTCAAAAGGATCTCAACTGCGTGTTTTTAAAAATAGGAACCCCCATTTTTTATTACATATTCGTGTAGTATGTAAAGAAATATGAATGTTTTAGTTGGACCACTTTTTTCGCTTTGTGATAGATGGTGCTGTAATAGTCACAAGTTGATAACAGGAAGTTACGGTATATTGGTAATTTTTACTTATGGACCGTCTGACAGCAACTGAATAAAACAATTTTAGTGCCATACGCGATTCGCCTTTATTTTCTGCAAGGCATCATCAGTGGCCTGGAATATGTACATATGTTAGCTATTTAATTTACATTTTTGTCACTGTGCCTATAGGTTATAAACAGTTCTGGTGGTTGGTATTTCCTATTAAGTAGTAATGTTTTGAACTGTACTTACAGGTTGCGTGGACAATTTCTTACATATTACGCTCCAGTTGCATTTTGTGCGTTGTTGTTCTTCTTATGAACGCCAATTTGCGGTTTTTTCCCACATTCCACAGCACTGTGAACTGAACGCTTGTTTTAATCCAATGTTTTAGTTTCTGTTGCCGACTGTCAAATGTTTTTGCTAAAGATCGAATGTTATTGCCAACCCTTTGAGTGTAACTACTGAAGTATCTGTGTGTGTGTGTGTGTGTGTGTGTGTGTGTGTGTGTGTGTGTGTGTGTGTGTGATATAATTTATTTTATTTATTTTTTATTGGCTGTGTGTGTGTGGGGGGAAGAGCTTTTTTGTTTTATGTTATTTCCTTTACTAAGTATAGTAGGGAGCCTGTGCTGATGTGAATTTGTTCATTTATCACATGTTTGTTTTCTGCTATGGCTTTCTGGATGTGGAAGTTTTCTTGCATTTGTATAAAATGTTTGTCATGGTTGCTTATTCTCATTATTTTCATTTCTTGTTCCATGTTTGTAGGATTATGGTTATAATGTTTTAAATGCTCTGCAAAAGTGGAATGGTTTGTTTCATACTTCCAACCTCTGATATGTTCTTTGTATCTTGTTTCAAAATTCCTGCATGTCATGCCTATGTATACTGCATCACAACTTTGACAGTCAAGTTTATATATTCCTGATTGTTGGAATTTGTGCCTCTTGGTAGCTGGCTGGCATAGGTGTGATTGAAGGGTTTGCCCAGGCTTATATGCTATTTTGAAACCCTGTCTCTTTAGGATGTTTGCACCTCTGTGTGTTAGTTTGTGTGTGTAGGTCATGGTGTATCATCTGGTTCTTTTCCGTGTGGTGTTGTCATTGTGTGTGTTTGTTGAGTGTGTTCGTAAGTTTTCAGCTTCTGAGTTCATTTGTATTCTGGAAATGTTGTGTTAGTTTTGTATTTGTGTTTTTATTTTTTGATTGATCGTGTGTACCACATGTGTGTTATACCCGTTGTTCCTAGCTATTTGTATGATTATACTCACATCTTGTTCATAGTTTCTCTTGCTGAGTGGGATTCTGTGTAATCTATGTAACATGTGTCTTAGTGCTGCAAGTTTTTGGCTGTGGGGGTGGTTGGATGTGGAATGTATTATTGTGTCTGTGGCTGTTGGTTTTCTAAAGATGTTCAATGTATGTTTGCCATTTTATTTTTTTAATTGTAATGTCAAGAAAATTTATTTGATTTTCTTTTTCAAGTGTGAATTTTATGTTCTGATGAGATTTGTTTATTTCTGAATGGAGTTCATTTATTTTTTCACTTGGCTCATCTACCAGACAATGTCATCCACATATCTGTACCAATATGTGATTTTGAAACTTTCATTTGTGGTTATCTTTTCAAATAGGGTGCCCCAGCCAGTAGTTGATCACCACCCAGTAGTTGGTCAGTTTCACTCTAATCTTTAAATTGTAAGAGTTGGCAGTACTGACACTTTTAAAAATGTAAGAGCATATAAAGAACATATGTTGGCAAACTTATTTCTTCTATTGTTACAACAATTGGAGGGAACTGATAGCTTTGAGAAAATCTTTCCTTGTGTGCTGTGCTGAGAAGTGGAGTGTCAGGGCGTCTAGACTAATTGTAAGGTAGGTTACAGTGATACAGATATTTATTGACACAAGTACTAAATACTGAAATATGATGAACTGTGTTAACAGATAACTCATTATGAATGATTGATTTTATCATTTACCATAAAAGAAGTGTAAATTATTGCTTCAGTCTTCTTTAAGGGGGGATATCAACTACTGGAGTGCATGAAAGCATATTTTCCAGTAGTTGGTCATAATGATCAATTACTGGTAATTTTTAGAATGTTCTCTCAAAGAGTTGCTTTTAACCATAGACCAAGTAGGCCTTCCTTTCTTCTGTCCCATACTGATGGAAATGTGAAATTTATATGGCTTCCAGTAGTTGATCGGGGTGATCATCTACTGGTTTACATATGATCAACCAACAAGTATTGAGGCATACAGATAAAATTTTTATCAGTCATTAGTTTCATCCCTCTATTTACAGGATTGAAATCTGCAGACTGAATTAATAAATGGCTCCAAAAGAAGATAAGTCGAAAAAAGAATTTTTTAAGTATTCTGAGGAAGACTTACAATGTGCAGTAGAAGCAGTTCAAGCGGGTTGCAGTAGTATGAGGAAAGCTGCAAAACATTTTGGTATCCCATTTAGTACGCTAAATAACAAAATTAAAGGAAAAGTACCTATGCAGCGTAAGATGGGACCAAGTTCAGTTTTGACAGAGGCTGAAGAAAATTTATTGGTTAGCTGGATCCATGCCAACGCTAAAAAAGGCTTTCCAATAAAGCGAAGGACGCTGTATGAAACTGTGAGTGACATAGTTTTGGCAGATGGAAGACCTACACCATTCAAAGATGGAAGGCCTGGTGAAAAATGGTTTAAGTCATTCATGAGACGTCACCCTGATGTATCAGAACGGTATGCTGAGAGCATAAATACTGCCAGAGCAGCTGTTACTGAGGAAAATATCAGGCAGTGGTTCAATGAACTTCATCAGCATCTTCAGCAGGGTAATAATTTGGACATTTTAAATGAACCAAAAAGAATTTATAATGCAGATGAAACAGGATTTGAAACATGTCCTAAAACTGGGAAAGTTCTGGGTCAAATTTCTTTTGACAATCTGTATGAAGTCAAAAGTGGCAATGAAAAGGAGGCCATTACTGTAATGGCAAATTTCAATGCTGCTGGAGACACTGTACCCCCAATGGTCGTATTTCCACTTCAGAAAATTTCAAGGGACATATCCGAGAATTTGAACAGTGAATGGGGCATTGGGCGGTCAAAAAAAGGCTGGATGACAGGAGCCCTCTACTTTGAATACATTGCCAACATTTTCCTTCCATGGCTGAAGAAAGAGAGTCAAATTTCCTGTTATTTTATTGGTAGATGGGCACAAATCTCATACATCATATAAAGTTGCTAAGTTTTGTGCCGACAATGGGATAATACAATTTGCATTGTACCCAAATGCGACTCATGTGCTTCAACCAGCTGATGTGGCAATATTTCGTCCCCTGAAATCTGGATGGAGAGATGCTGTATATAATTGGAAACACAAAACTGGGAACAAAGTTGTAACAAAAACTGTATTTGGCCCATTGCTTGAGACCGTTTTCAATGAAAAGGCTACTCCTGAAACAGTGAAAAATGGTTTCAGGAAGTGTGGTCTTTTCCCTTATGATCCTGATGCAGTGGACTATGCTAGATGTATGTCCAGCAAATCTAGACATTGTGCACCTGCTATAACGTGTGGTAATGCAATAAAACCATCATCATTTGGTGTTGAACATCTTTTGCATTTTGAATCTTTAATGAAGAGAGGTAGAGCAGAAGAATTCCGTGCAGCAGAGAAAAATGGATAGGAAGGTGATCCAGGAGCAGAAGAACTGTTTCAGGTTTGGTGTAAAATTCGTGCTACTTGTAAATCACCTTCAACAAATAAAATTACAGACGCTAACATGCTATCTCTGCATTTGTGTAGTACAGAACAATCCATCCCTACATCAGAAAATCCAGCAGGAGATCCTCAAGTGTGTATTAACAGCAAAATATCTTGTGACTCAAAAGATGAATCATCCACATGTCATAATGAAAAGTCTGGAGATCAAGACTCAGTACAAGATAATGACAGTTCAGGTCCTCCTCAGCCCTCTTCACATCCAGTCAAACCTGAAGCAGACACTCCAAAACGCCATTCATCCCAATCATCTCAGAAAAACAGAATCAGTCCACATTTTGCTAATCATATTACTTGGCCTACTGAATCCCCTATAAAGGCTGGAAGGAAAAGAGAGTACATACCATATGCAACAACATCCAAACAGTGGCTAGACTGGAACAAATCAAAGGAAGAACTAAAAGCCAACACAGAAGCTGCCAAACGAGCCAGAATAGAACAACGTAAAATGGCAAAACAGACAAATGAGAAAAAAAGAAAAGGAAGGAAACTGTTTCCAGAGGCTGAGAAGGAAAAACCACCAAAAAAGAAACCTGTAAGAAAAGACAGTTCAGAGTCAGAATCCACCAGTGATGAATGGAGCCCTCGTGAAGACACATCAGAAAATGAGCCTGACTGTAATAAAAACCTTGCTACCACAGAGAAGAGGCATGACATTGGAAGGCCTGCATTCAAAGGAGGAGATTTTGCTTTGATCTTGTTTCCAGGCCAAAAGAATAATAAGTATAAATTTCTGTGCACTGTTCAAAGAGTTACCACAGAAGAGGACATTGAGGTAATGGGTTTGAAAAGCTGTGATGAAAGAAATACACTGTTTAAGACTGATGATGATGTAAGCACTGTTCACTCTTCACAGATTTTAGCAATACTTCCAGAACCCTCTATTATCTCTACAGGAGGCAGGCTGCGTTACAAGTTTCAACGTCCCGTTGATATTGGAAAACTGGAATGAAACTGAGCAGACTTGTGTATAGTCTATTGTTGTGTGTAGGCTACTGTGTTATATTGTTTTATTTCATTGAAATAAATTGTTCAATATGTTAATCATTCATGTAAGTGTGTTAAAATTAAGTTCCCAGATGTAATTATCAATTTAATGTCAGATGATTTTATTTTTGCATATTGATCAACTACTGGACTATGGGCGATCATTTTGTGGAACTGTATGATCAACTATTGGTAATTTCTGACCACTGTAACTGAAATTCAGAAAATGTAGGGAATAAGCATTTCAAGGTTAATTGTATGTATGTCATTCTCTACAGGAAACTTTTCTCTGTAATATGTGTTGTTACCAACTTACTCCAAGTAGATGTTCTATAAAAAATATAAACGTTAACTCAAATTGTTAATCGATCAACTATTGGTGGTATCACCCTATCTGATTTTCTAGGTGACTGATGAAAATGTTTGCTAGTGTTCCCGATATTGGGGATCCCATGGGCAGTCCATCAGTTTGTAGATAATATTCTTTCTCAAACTGAGAGTAGTTTTGTTCAGTTGTCAGTCTGAGCATATCTGTTATTTTCTTTATTGCGTCTGTGGTGAGGTTGCTGTGGGATGAGAGATTTTGTTCTATGATTTCTATTGTTTCTGTGATAGGGATGGAGGTATACATATTTTCTATATCGAATGAAATCAGTGATGCTGTATGTGGTACCTGTATGTTCTGTATGTTTTCTACTAGGTTTCCTGTGTTTATCACTGTTCTGTTGTTTTCTACTTTATAGTGTTCTGTAACTAACTTTTGGAGGTGTGGCTATGCGGTATGTTAGGACTTTCTTGAAGTTGACAACAGCTCATTGGCATTCTGTCTTTATGTACTTTCAGTTGACTGCGGAGTATTGGTGCTTGTGGGTTTTTCTGTGTTAAGTAGTATTTCTGTTTGTCCTTGAGTGTGTGTTCAATGGTTTTCAGTGTTCGTTTCACATTTGCCTGGAATCGTTCAGTTGGATCTGACTTCAGTTTTTGTATGGCATTGGTATTTATGTATTCCTTGGTTTTTGTGATGAATTGCTCTTTATCCATGAGTACTGTTACATTTCCCTTGTCTGCTCTTGTTATTAATATGTTATCGTTTGTTAACTTTTGTTTTAACCTTTTCATAGTGGCTGCTTCTGTTTGGTTGTTCTTATTGTGTGTCTGCTGTGTTTGTTTCATTACGCATTTTATTTCTTCTTTTACTAGTTCTCTTGTCAGTCCTATGTTTATTTCATAATTATTTTGTTGTTCTTCACGTGTAAGGATGTGTTCAGTTTCTACTATGAGATTTTCTATGTAATGATTGTTCACTTTGCTATTTGTGCAGTGTTTCAAACCTTTTTCCAAGAGCATTTTTTTCATTTTCGTGTAATTCTGTCTCTGTTAGGTTAACTAAGCGTGGATGGAATGTGTGTTGGTGTTCACGTGGTTTCACATTTAAAATGTTAATGTATTTTTGCGTCTTTTTTACTGTTAGTTTCATTATCTTCTGTTTATGTTTGTTTTGTAAATGTTTCATTGCTGTGTATGTGTTGTGTTCAGTTTTTTCTACTAGTGTCATGAAAACTGCGGCGTTAGCTACGTTTTTTGCCAATTCTAGATGAGTCTCACAGAGCATCATGTTTATGTGCTGTTTTTTCGAATAGAGCATCTTAATTTCATGTAGTAACCAATATCGTCCTGCAAATGATTTCGACTTTTGTGCCACTGTAGAACTGTTTTTAACCTTTAAATTAATGTAACTTGGAATTAAATCGTTCTTTTTGGATGTTTTGTTGAATTTTATGTGCTGTATCGTCTTATGGAGTTTCAGATGTATTTTCTTGAACCTGTTGTGCACGTTGACAGGGAATGCTTGACATAGCTGTCAGACGGTCCATAAGTAAAAATTACCGATATACCGTAATATTACATGCAACTGAGGAAGACAGGACTACAAAAGCTGAAGATGATAACAGGAAGGTTTTTTAAATTAAAATACAGAACATAGGTACGTTTGAACATTTTATTTCGAGTGTTCCAATGTGATCCATGTACCTTTGTGAACTTATTTCTGAGAATGCATGCTGTTGCAGCGTGATTACCTGTAAATACCAGATTAATGCAATAAATGCTCAAAATGGTGTCCACCAACCTCAATGCACTTGGCAATACGTGTAACGACATTCCTCTCAACAGCGAGTAGTTCGCCTTCCGTAATTTTCGCACATGCATTGACAATGTGCTGACGCATGTTGTCTGGCGTTGTCGGTAGTTCACGATAGTAAATATCCTTCAACTTTCCCCACAGAAAGAAATCAGGGGCCATCAGAACCGTTGAACGTGCGGGCCATGGTATGGTGCTTCAACGACCAATTCACCTGTCATGAAATATGCTACTGAATACCGCTTCAACCGCACGCAAGCTATCTGCCAGACATCCATCGTGTTGGAAGTACATCGTCATTCTGTCATGCAGTGAAACAACTTGTAGTAACATCGGTAGAACATTGTGTAGGAAATCAGCATACATTGCACCATTTAGATTGCCATCGATAAAATAGGGGCCAATTGTCCTTCCTCCCATAATGCTGCACCATACATAAACCCGCCAAGGTCACTGATGTTCCACTTGTCGCAGCCAATGTGGATTTTCCGTTGCCCAATAGTGTATATTATGGCGATTTACGTTACCGCTGTTGGTGAATGACGCTTCGTCGCTAAACAGAACGCGTGCAAAAAATCTGTCATCGTCCTGTAATTTCTCTTCTGCCCAGTGGCAAAACTGTACACGAAGTTCAAAGTCGTCACCATGCAACTCCTGGTGCGTAGAAATATGGTACGGGTGCAATCGATGTTGATGTAGCATTCTCAACACCGACGTTTTTGAGATTCCCGATTCTCGTGCAATTTGTCTGCTGCTGATGTGCGGATTAGCAAAATGGCTCTGAGCACTATGGGACTTAACTTCTGAGGTTATCAGTCTCCTGGAACTTAGAACTACTTAAACCTAACTAACCTAAGGACACCACACGTATCCATGCCTGAAGCAGGATTCGAAGCTGCAACCGTAGCGGTTGCGCGGCTCCAGACTGTAGCGCCTAGAACCTCTCTGCCACTCCGGCCGGCGCGGATTAGCCACAACAGCAGCTAAAACACCTACTTGGGCATCATCATTTATTGCAGGTCGTGACTGACGTTTCACATGTGGCTGAACACTTCCTGTATCCTTAAATAACGTAACTATCCGGCGAACGCTCCGGACACTTGGATGAAGTCGTCCAGGATACTGAGCAGTATACATAGCACACACCCGTTGGGCATTTTGTTCAGAATAGCCATACACCAACACGATATCGACCTTTTCTGCAATTGGTAAACGGTCCATTTCAACGCGGGTAATGTATGACGAAGCAAATACCGTTCACACTGGTGGATTGTTATGTTATACCATGTACTTATACGTTTGTGACTATTCTTGTTTCATGAATTACGGCTACAGTGCTGTATGTGACATTTGAATCATATTCATGTGGGACAATTGTGCATGAACTCGAGCTGAATAGCCATGGAAGCAAGCTGTATGGACGAAACAGCTGCTTCAGGAAGATGGCTACAATTACTATGTTACCGGTACATCAAAAGTTTGCACTAATAAACGTCTACACTAATAAAATAATTATGTGCTCCATGTTCGGAAGATGTGCTGAATCCGCAACCCTCTTCCTTTTTTAATGAATATCGCTCAAGTTGGCATTGAGAACTTTATTGCGTCCACTACCGGTTTCGTATTTTGCATCAGTCCATTTTTAAGTTCTTCGGAAAAATTCTGTGCAGAGGGACAACGTGGACGCAGTAGTTTCGAACAGCATCTGGAGTGCTTTTCATTAAATGAATAAGAAAACAGTATTTTCTTTCGAGTCCAACGATCGCGCAAAATGTTTTTACTTCTCTGACCCTTCACTATCGCAGACTGCTGTCAACTGTTTCAAAATTCCAACCGACATTCACCACTCCAGTGGTAGGCTTAAGGTACTCGTGCTGGGACAGGTGCTACTTACGTAACGTAGAATGATGTTTATGGAAATAACTATGTACGCAATGGCTTTGTTTGTCACTGCTTGGGGAGTTTTCTTTTCGTGCAGAAGATTTAAAATCATTCTCCAATATTTCTTGGGTCAGCCAAGGGACCAAAAGCCTCAAGAAGACACATCCAAATGAAGAAAAAAAAAAAAAAAGGGAATGAGTTTCTTTTACTATGCTATGCAAGGTACGTATGTCTATAAAAAACCGCACAATTCACACAGTCCTGTCAGTAAAGCATTCTCTGCTGTACTTCTCACCCACATTCAAGTACTCTTCCTATTTGTAATAGGGCCAGGTAAGTTCACCTAGTTGCAGAAGCGTCAAGGATATGTGTTTATGGGATCTCTGTTTACTGCAGATGTTTATGTGTAGTCTCATCATGTATTCATCATGATCTTGGAAACTGTTTATGACACTAACATTCATGAGTCAAAGTTGGAATCCGTGAAATCATACAAATAGTTGGGTGTAACTCTTTGTAGGTACATGAAATTAAACGATCACATAAGCTCAATCATGGGCAAAGAGGGTGGCAGACTTTTGGTTATTGGTAGAATACTAGGGAAATGCAGTCAGTCTACTAAAGAGACACTAATAGCTTATGAATCACTTGTGTAGCCCATCATAGAATATTACTCATGTGTATGGAGCCTGTATACCAAATGGGACTAACAGGCAGTAATGAATGTATACAGCTGATGGCAGCAGGAATGGTCACAGATTTGTTTTATCTCTGAATGAATGTCACAGAGATGTTGAAAGAACTGAACTGGCAGATCCTTGAGGATAGACATCAACTAGCCCACAGAAGTCTGCTTACAAAGTTTTGAGAAGAGGCTTTAAATGATGGACTGAAGAATATACTACAATCTCTTGCTTATCACTCATATAGTGATCGTGAGGACAAACTTATCGATTAAGTACGGCACACACAGTGGCATTTCAAGAGTCATTCTTCCCACATTACATGTGTGAGTGGAACAGTCAAAAGCCCTAGTAACTGGTGTTGGTATGATGGGACATACCCTTTGCCATGCAGTTAGCAGTGGTTTACAGAGAATGAATATAGATTTTAGTACCATATAATTCCACTGCCCATATATAGGCGCAAATTTTAATCTAACTACAGATATTAAATACTATGCAACACCAGGCTCACAGCCAGTAAGCTGCAGTGCATCAAAAGCAGGAGAGAACATCATGCAGATGTTTTTAAACATATTTGTTTAATTGTTCAGTAATATAAAAAAATTCTTTTCATTACTGTCTCTGACATGGAAGTTAATACTATTTGATCATGTCAATAGCCACTTCTTGTCATAATAGTACTGATACCAACAAACCAGGATTCTGCTGCCATGATTATTTAAAGTTATGATTTACTTTAACTGCCTTGAAAAGTATTAATTTATTATTGGTGTCCAATATCTGTTATGATATTTCGTCACTTATTTACTCTCCAAGCAGTGTGTGAGCTTTACAGAGGTAGCCAATGGAGTTAGAGCAAATATGGATCATCCAGATCAATTTATGAGTTATTTTAATATCATGAGAATCTACCTTCAGTGAGGGGATAAATGGCATATAAAGTTTTCTCTCACCACATACTACCACCACTCACCCTGTCCCAGCTGGCAGCTGCTGCCGAGCGGTTCTAAGCACTTCCACCCGGAACCGCGATGCTGCTACGGTCACAGGCTCAAATCCGGTCTCGGGCATGGATGTGTGTAATGTCTTTAGGTTAGTTAGATTTAAGTAGTTCTAAGTTTAGGGGACTGATGGCCTCATATGTTAAGTCCCATAGTGCTCAGAACCATTTGAACTATTTTTGAACAATACAGTCCCACACACTTACAAACACACTTATTCATTTCTGTTTAAGAAATACACTTTTACGTGGTAACTCCCTGGCAGACACCATCTCTAATATGCAGCACCATACCTTGCAGACTCTTAACTCTCCATTTTAATAATCTGATATTTGTCATTTACTTCAAAACATTGCTAAAATCATCTTCAACAGCATTTCAGCTAACACTGAGAAGCTAATTTAGCATCACACTGTCATCGAGTTCATTAGAAAAGGAGTCAGCTTAGTTGTAAAAGCGTGGAGAAAGAGATCAACTATAGCTTGGATGAAAGATTTCTCAGTGTGAGATACTGACATAGAAGTTTCCCACTAAGTTTTGCCACAGTTACATGTTCAGTCCTATTTTAACCTATGGATGTGGGAAAATGAATGCTAGAAATGCCATTTTATGCCACTCAAAGCTGATGGAAAATCAGATGCTGTCTAATCTGTGTCTTCATAATTGATTTTATTGGCCTAATGTTAATGATAAAGGCTACTTTCAACACTAATAGGAGTGGGAGTGAGAGAATTCTAACCAATTTCAACTGTAAGTAGCGTGTAATCAAACCCCATTCTTATCTACTATTGAACAAGTGCACTTCTGACCTAGTGTAGGTGCTGCTCAAGCAAGTAATGCAATGTGTTGATGACACTGCCCAAGGAAATGTTCAGAATCTCTGTCAGTTTATTTGATTATCAACAGTTTTCACTTATTTATTTTTGATGAGACAGATTAATTAAACCCTGTAAATAGAGATTTCACTGCAGTTATGTTACATTCATGCTGATACATGTTCCTTAAGTGGTCCTTTCTAAATAAACTATTGCTGTGACACAGTTATGTGCTGTTTACATATGGGTGTGGCATTGTTCTTTTATTGGTGTGGATTTCAACACTTCACTGTATGAATTATGACATCTGAATATCTTCCTAACGATACATGTCCTCCTTTATCCAGCCTAGGGCAGATTATGAAAGGAATGAATGATAATACGCATCAGTTCAAAGTTTAATTGAAATAATTTTATGTTCGCATCCCCCAATGATGTGTAATGTGAGGAACTTTAGTATGTTCTTGGCATATTGAGTGAAAATTATTTTTTAAATTTACTAAAACAGATTTATTATAGACATAATTACATTTTCATGCCTCTACTACTAGACATGATTTTTTTTGCAGGGAGACAAAAGCATCACCACTAAAACAACCTTGTTTCCCATTTCATCTATCCATTATCAGCCTCATGTGGATACAATGTACACAGTGCATTAATCTGGTAGAGGCTTTATCATCATTTCCTTAGAAATTTTTCTAATGAAAGATGTTAAAGTAAATGAAAACTGCTTTGCATCTTTTGATACGAACATGACTAATTTGAGAGTGTAGAAATTGCTGTAGATTCTTGCAAACTTTCACAAGTGCATAGGTTTTAATCATTTCTTTTAACTGTGACTGAACTTAGAAAACCAACTTTATGTGTCAACTTAAAGTAAGTTATTTCGTTTTTATTGGTACTCCAAATTGAGAGTCACTTTTATGAAGTGTTCAGTTGAAGTGCACCCTATGATGGAAGTTACTTTTACAGTGGTGAATTTTGTTAGGCACCCATTTTGGAAGTAAATTGACATTACTGACATATACTGATCAGTCAGAACATTATGACCACCTACCTAAAAGCCTGTATGTCCACCTTTGGCATTGATAACAACAATGATGCGTTATGGTATGGAATCAGTGGGGCCTTGCTAGATCGCTGGAGGGAGCTGGCACCACATCTGCACACGCAAGTCACCTAATTCCCGTAAATTACTGGGATGGGGTGGGGCGATGTCCTCCGACGCCACGTTCAATCACATCCTGGATGTGTTTGTACGGGCTCACATCTGGCAAGTTGGGGGGGCCAGTGTGCTAACTGGAAATTGCTACTGTGTTCTTCAGACAACTCTGTCACACTTCTGGCATTGTGACATGGTACATTATCTTGCTGGAAAATGCCACTGCTGTCTGCAAACATTATCCTCATCAAGCAGTGTGCACGGTCTGCAACCAGTGTACGATAATCCTCGGCCATCTTGATGATTTGCACCAGCTCAACTGGACCCATGGATGCCCACGTGAATGTTCCCCAGAGCATAATGGAGCTGTCACCGCCCTGTCTTGATTCTGCGGTACAGCTGTCAAGAAGCTGTTCTCCTGGAAGATGACTGATTTGCGCCCTCCCATTGGCATGATGAAGAAGGTATCAGGATTCATCAGCATCAGACCTTGTGCCACTCTGACACTGTCCCACCTTCCAGTACCAATGATCACGTATCTATTTCAGTTTCAGTTGTCGACATCATGATGTTAACATTAGCACATGTATGTGTTGTCAGGTGCAGACTCCCATCATAAGGAGCATCCAGTGCACTGCGTGTTCAGTCACACTTGTATTCTGCCCAGTATTAAAGTCTGATGTTACTTCTGCCACAGTCCACCATGTGTCCTATTTTACCAGTATGCCCAGCCTATGACATCTGACACCTGTAATGAGGGGTGGTCGCACAACTGCACAGTGTCTGGATGTGGTTTTACCTTGGTTTTGCAACATGTTGAAGACTCTCACCACAGCACTCCTCAAACACCTGAAAGTTATGCAGTTTCTGAAATGCTCATGCTGAGCTTCCAGGCTATCACAATCTGCCCTTGGTCAAACTCAGACAGGTGGTGTGCCTTACTCATTCTGCACATGGACAGCACACTCACTGACACTACATGCACCATGTATATGACTGACTAGTAGTCATTCCACACACGTCACTCTGCTGTCACCTGGAAGGGTTTATATCGATGGTGGGTTATTGGTCACAATGTTCTGGCTAATCAGTGTTAAGGATATGTAAACGTTACTCTGGTGCACCATTTGCACTCAATACTTGCTAAAAATTTAGATTTTTAGCTGCAGCAATATAATGAAAGTATTTTATGAATAGGCTTTCCCCTGTGGCTTTCAACATGTTCGCATTTTACACATATATTGCATACATTTCCTCCATCCCCCTTCCCATCTCTAACTTTTCGTCGTCCTGTCTTTGTGTCCACCTCATTCTCCCTTCCTGCTCCCTCTGTCCTTACCTATTCTCTCCTGCTATCTATCTCTGTCCATCTCCTCCTCTATTCATTTCGACATTCCCGTATGTGGTCCCATCCGCATGTATGGCTGCTGTATAACAGGTCAAAAGAGCAGGTCAATACTACTCCCACAACACACGTATCATGTGTGAGTGAGGCAGCCTACATATCTGAGGCTTGGGAAACCTTTTCTTGCCTCTTACTTATAGCCTGCCATGAAAATTATCTTCATAACACATGCCAAAATTACCCCTACACAACATGCCTGTCTTGCAGGGCAGCATGTAAGGCACAGTCTAAAAAATAGTGGTTTGGACTGAAAAACATTCCTGGAGAATAGCTGTTATTCATCTTCTGGTTTGGTTGGACCAGATCAGTAGCATTATCAGTCTGTTGAGAGAGCTGACAAGAATAGTCAAAGGTGTCACATAAGGAGCAAGCATGAGGGAGAACCGCAGTAGAACTATCACTTATCTCCTAGTTCATATGGAATTCTTCAAATTTATCCTTATTTTCATGGAATTGGAAATCAAATTATTTGATGGTAATAATAGTAGCTTACGCACCACTCCCTCTTCCCTACTATAAAAAAAATGTAAACATTTTCTTTTCTTACGGCATTGTATTACATTCATGAGTAACACTTAATTTAACAACATTTGAGAACTCGATGTTCCGTTAAATTATAAATCTTGTCAGGCCAAATTTTTGAAACATACCCACCGTACATTATGGAATAGACCTACACACAAAACCTGTGATTTCCAGTGCCTATCAGGCTACTCTGCACACTGCAATATTTCTCATGATGGCACACTTGGAGCTCTGTAGTGGTTCTAGAATGAACTTTGGATACCCCTCAAAGTAGATCAAGAACTGAGAGAAAAATTTAGGAATACCATTAATCTACAAAAGTTTTTATGTGAAATTTTTGTAAGAGATATTACTTTTTGCTGCTTGAATTTAACACAAAGAAAAAGTGAGACTAACTTTTAATTAATGCTCCAGGGTGGAAATCTTTCTACTGCTCACGCTGAAAAATTCTGCAGCTGCAAATTCACATAATCATACTTATTTCATCTTATTAACTGACAGGGAGTTTCTCTTTGACATTGCCGTAATAACATTAAAATTAATGAAATATGAGCAGTAAGAACATCATGTAAAAAATATGATGTAGGTGTACATTCATATCACAACATCTGAGCATATTGTGGGTAGTAGATAACAGTTTGTGTTAGATCAGTGAATATATTGTGTTGTACATTGAGGTGACTAAAGTCATGGGATAGTAATATATGAAAATGTAAAGATGGCAGTAGAATTGTGTACACAAGTTATAAAAGGGCAGTGTATTGATGGAGCTGTCATATGTAATTCAAATGAAAAGGTTCCGACATGATTATGGCTGAATGACTGGATTTAAGGGACTGAACATAGAACAGTAGTTGGAGCTGGACTCATGGGATATTCCATTTCAGAAATCATTGTGAACTCCAATATTCCAAGATCCACAATGTCAAGCGTTTTCTGGCAATACCAAATTTCAGGCATCACCTTTCATGACAGACAATACAGTTTCCAATGGCCTTCACTTAATGATGGAGAGCAGTGGCGTTTGTGTAGAGTGTCAGTGCTAATCAGACAAGCAAAACTGCATTAAAAAAACCGCAGAAATCAATGTGGAATATATGACGAACATATCTGTTAGGACAGTGTGATGAAATTTGCTATTATTGGGCTGTGGGAGAGATGACCAATGTGAATACCTTTGCTGACAGCACTAAATCACCTGCATTGCCTCTTCTGAGCTCATAATCATATCCTTTCGACACTAGATGGCTGGAAAACCAAGGCTTGGTCAGATGAGTCCTAATTTCACTTTGGAAGAGCTGATGGTAGGGATCGAGTGTGTCACAGACCCCTCGAAGCCATGGACCATGTTGTCAACAAGCCACTGTGCAAGCTGTTGGCGGCTCCATAATGGTGTGGGCTCGGCATACATGGAACGAACTGGGTCCTCTGGTACAACTGAACGAATTATTGAATGTAAATGGTTTTTTTTGCTATTTGGAGACCATTTGCAGCCATAAATGGAGTTCATGTTCCCAAACAATGATAAAATTTTTATGGATGAAAATGCACCATGTCACTGGGCCACAGTAGTTTGTATTTTAAGAACATTCTGGATGATATGACCAAATGATTTGGCCACCCAGACTGCCTGACATGAATCCTGTCAAACATTTATGGGACGTAATTGAGAGGTCAGTTCACGTACAAAAATCCTGCATCAGCAACTCTTTTACTATTAAGAATGGGTATAGAGGCAGGATGGCTCAGTATTTCTGCATGTGACTTCCAATGACTTTTGGAATTCATATCCTCAGTGCTGGCAATTTTCTGGAGGGAAGATTATGTTCTTGTCATGAAACACCTATTGAAAAAAATTAGAGAATAAGCCCCTGTGACAGACCACAGAACAACTTTACTGCACACAGTAAAGATCATGAAGAGAAAAGAACACTTCTCGAATTTTCTCCTGTATTGTGGCCGCCATACCTCGGTTCATGCTAAATGTTAAGGTCCTAGGTCAACTGCAAGGCACCTAATGTGGCCAATAATTGTATTTTCGATAACTAAAACATGACTTGTACTACTCCTTACATGTCGACTGCATAAACTTAGAAGCTTCTATTTCGTTCAGAGTGGTGCGGCTGCATACCTCAGCAGGCGACATTAATTGCCAGGCGATAAATGTAAATGTTTCAGAGAGAAAAGCGGCCAATGTGACGATCTGTCAATACGTCATTATGAAAACAAATGACAAAACGCTATGTTTACTTCGGTTTTTACTACACAGTAACACTTTTCGCATTTTCTCCTGTATTGTGGCCGCCATACCAAGCTGAGTTACATACAGGTTACAAATGTCACCTGTGAAAGATGATGAGAACAGCTAGTTATGTCTTTAGATTGTTCTGTTTTCTTCGTAGATTAATTCTTAAATTCCATTAGTTTTCTTCTATTTAAGAGGTGCAGTCTCACATTTTCGTAACTTTAAAGTGTAAATTCAGGCAGTGTGTAGCAAAGTAATCATTTCTCTTGAACGACTAACTACACTGCTCGGTTAGGCATGTGGACCGTCAATGTGGAGGCTGGCTGTCCGGCCTCGCCCATTCCTCTGTGAGTCACTCCTCCGACGGCATCTGAGCAAGCACACAGGGGGAGGGGTTTACTACTTATTGGGACCACTAGTGTTGGACACATTAGGGCGATCCTTAGGGAAATATTGTTCAGAGCCAGAAAGATAGCCAATATGCACTCGGTATGTCTGTCAGGGAGCGTCATACGAGATGAGGTGGCTTTGCCTGTGGCTATCGTGCTTGCAGGGTGCAGTCATCTGCGAGGAGTGGCATCAGTTCCGACAATGCCTTTTGCAAGGGTTCCGAGGTCATCCTCGGTTCGTACAGATGACTGGTGTAGGTGGTGGAGGCTGCTAGCCTCACATATGGAGTGCAAGCACAGCTCATGATGTGCAGTATTGTTTCCAGAGTTGACTGGGGTCCTACGGTCTGGAGCCGAGTGGACAATCTCTGCCAGAGGCTTTGTTGAGTCTGACAGTCTTGGCTGGACCTGCATTATTGGGTGGATAATTGTAGGATTCTCCTTGACAGGTCAGGGTGCACTACACAAAGGGAGCAGCTACTCAGGTAAGTACTTGCGGGGTGCAAATGGTGGTTTTTAGGCTAGATGGTAGTCTGAGATACTCTGATGAACACTCATCAGTTGACATGCAGATAACAAAATCAGACTGCATTCAGAGTGAAGACACTTTGAAAAATTTTATCAGTTAATTGTTGAAGTATTTGCAAGAAAATTCCCAAATTTATTTATTTATTTACTTATGGCTTATTTAGCCTGACTAGATTAGATTCTCAAGGCCCTAACTTGTGTATGACCAGGAACAACACATACAAACAATATTACACAGAAAACACAATAATAATAATTTGCATTATTAATGAAAAATAATAACTGATAATAACAGTAACATTAATAATGATGATAAAATAATATATTATAGCAATAAGTTAAGACACAAAAAACTCAATGCTAATAATTTGGATTATTAATAAAAAGCAACCCCCCTCCCCCCCATGGGCCTTGCCGTTGGTGGGGAGGCTTGCGTGCCTCAGCAATACAGATAGCCGTACCGTAGGTGTAACCACAATGGTGTGGTATCTGTTGAGAGGCCCGACGAACGTGTGGTTCCTGAAGAGGGGCAGCAGCCTTTTCAGTAGTTGCAGGGGCAACTGATCTGGCCTTGTAACCAAAATGGCCCTGCTGTGCTGGTACTGTGAACTGTTGAAAGCAAGGGGAAACTACAGCCGTAAATTTTCCTGAGGGCATGCAGCTTTACCAAATGGTTAAATGATGATAGCATCCTCTTGGTTAAAATATTCCGGAGGAAATATAGTGGGTGACAATGGATGGGGGGTAAGGAATGAAAGAGGAAGCCACCTGGTAGAATTTTGCACTGAGCACAACTTAATTGGAGCTAACACTTGGTTCAAGAATCATAAAAGAAGGTTGTATACATGGAAGAAGCCTGGAGAAACTGACATATTTCAGATAGATTATATAATGGTAAGACAGAGATTTAGGAACCAGGTTTTAAATTGTAAGGCATTTCCAGGGGCAGATGTGGACTTTGACCACAATCTATTAGTTATGAACTGTAGATTAAAACTGAAAAAACTGCAAAAAGGTGGGAATTTAAGGAGATGGGACCTGGATGAACTGATTGTACAACCTCTGGTTTAGAGTTTTAGGGAGAGCATAAGGGAACAATTGTCACAAAAGGGGGAAAGAAATACAGTAGAAGAAGAATGGGTAGCTTTGAGGGATGAAGTAGTGAAGGCAGCACAGGATCAAGTAGGTAAAAAGACGAGGGCTGCTAGAAATCCTTGGGTAACAGAAGAAATATTTAACTTAATTGCTGAAATGTGAAAATACAAAAATGCAGTAAATGAAGCAGGCAAACAGGAATACAAACGTCTCAAAAACGAGATCGACAGGAAGTGCAAAATTGCTAAGCAGGGATGGCTAGAGGACAAATGTAAGGATGGCTAGAGGACAAATGTAAGGATGTAGAGGCACATATCACCATGGGTAAGATAGATACTGCCTACAGGAAAATTAAAGAGACCTTTGGAGAAAAGAGAACCACTTGTATGAATATCAAGAGCTCAGATGGAAACCCAGTTCTAAGCAAAGAAGGGAAAGCAGAAAGGTAGAAGGAGTATATGGAGGGTCTACTTGAGGACAATATTATGGAAATGGAAGCGGATGTAGATGAAGATGAAATGGGAGATACGATACTGCGTGAAGAGTTTAACAGAGTAGTGAAAGACCCGAGTCGAAACAAGGCCCCCCGGAGTAGACAACATTCCATTAGAACTACTGACAGCCTTGGGAGAGCTCGTCCTGACAAAACTCTACCACCTGGTGAGCAAGATGTACGAGACAGGCAAAATACCCTCAGACTTCAAGAAGAATATAATAATTCCAATCCCAAAGAAAGCAGGTGTTGACAGATGTGAAAATTACCAAACTATCAGTTTAATAAGTCACTGCAGCAAAATACTAACGTGAATTCTTTACAGACGAATGGGGAAACTAGTAGAAGCTGACCTTGGGGAAGATCAGTTTGGATTCCATAGAAATACTGGAACACGTGAGGCAATACTGACCCTACGACTTATCTTAGAAGCTAGATTAAGGAAAGGCAAACCTATGTTTCTAGCATTTGTGGACTTAGAGAAAGCTTTTGACAATGTTGAGTGGAATACTCTTTCAAATCCTGAAGGTGGCAGGGGTAAAATACAGGGAGCGAAAGGCTATTTACAATTTGTACAGAAACCAGATGGCAGTTATAAGAGCTGAGGGACATGAAAGGGAAGCAGTGGTTGGGAAGGGAGTGAGACAGGGTTGTAGCCTCTCTTCGATGTTATTCAGTCTGTATATTGAGCAAGCAGTAAAGGAAACAAAAGAAAAGTTTGGAGTAGGAATTAAAATCCATGGAGAAGAAATAAAAACTTTGAGGTTCACCGATGACATTTTAATTCTGTCAGAGACAGCAAAGAACTTGGAAGAGCAGTTGAACGGAATGGACGGTGTCTTGAAAGGAGGATATAAGATGAACATCAACAAAAGCAAAACGAGGATAATGGAATGTAGTCGAATTAAGTCGGGTGATGCTGAGGGTATTAGATTAGGAAATGAGACGCTTGAAGTAGTATAGGAGTTTTGCTATTTGGGGAGCAAAATAACTGATGATGGTCGAAGTAGAGAGGGTATGAAATGTAGACTGGCAATGGGAAGGAAAGTGTTTCTATAGAAGAGAAATTTGTTAACATCGAGTATAGATTCAAGTGTCAGGAAGTCGTTTCTGAAAGTATTTGTATGGAGTGTAGCCATGTATGGACGTGAAACATGAACGATAAATAGTTTGGACAAGAAGAGAATAGAAGCTTTTGAAATGTGGTGCTACAGAAGAATGCTGAAGATTAGATGGGTAGATCACATATCTAATGAGGAGGTATTGAATAGAATTGGGGAGAAGAGGAGCTTGTGGCACAACTTGACTAGAAGAAGGGATCGGTTTGTAGGACATGTTCTGAGACATCAAGGGATCACCAATTTAGTATTGGAGGGCACCGTGGAGGGTAAAAATCGTAGAGGGAGACCAAGAGATGAATACACTAAGTAGATTCAGAAGGATCTAAGTTGCAGTAGGTACTGGGAGATGAAGAAGCTTGCACAGGATAGAGTAGCATGGAGAGCTGCATCAAACCAGTCTCAGGACTGAAGACCACAACAACAACAATAAAAAGTTATAATAATAATAAACCCCGTGGAGGTCCGGGAAAAGAATAGGCCTCCGGTATGTTCCGCCAGTCGTAAAAGATGACAAAAAGAACAAACCACTAATATGGCTAACCCCCCTTTTAGTGTGATTACTTGGTTCAGGACAGAACTAAAGAAGCCTTGGACAAGTGCCGTCATGGTCGGGGACGACGCTTGAACCATATCCCCGCCCACAATGGTAACGACACTGCTAGGCAACTGGAAAATGATTTAAATCCAAATAGAGGTGTTTTGCAGGATATGCTTCCTGCAACCACCCTAGACGGAAAACGAAGACAGAGGATGAGATGGTCAGATGAAGTTAATCGACACCTCATGTTCTGTTATTACCAAGCAACAAACCTAGGAAACAACACAACTGGATACAGACCACAAGTATACACAACATTTGTTACCAGATACCCAGAATTACAATTTTTAACATAACAAAGACTAGCTGATCAGATCCTTGTAATAATCAAAAATAAGAGGCTACCCCAGTCAGAATTAGAAAACATCAAACAACAAGTACAACAAATATTGGAACAAAATAATGTGCAATCAGAAGAAGAAGAAGAAAATACAGTAATGGACTCAAACATCCCAGAGCAAACAAACGAAGAACAACACGCATCAATTAAACAATCAGAGGGAAACATAATAAGACAGCCACCAGAACAAGCACAAATAGAACACAAAGTAACACACATGTTAGATATAGAAGAAAAATTTCAGCTGACATATATAGAATACAAATACAGACATTAGACCATTCTTGCATAGACCACCAAATAACCCACAAGTCAAACCAACAATAACAACTATCAACACAATCATACACAACAAAATAAATGAAAATACAACTATGGAAGAGTTACAACTACTGGTTTATATAGGAGCACTCACTACACTAAATATACACACTAGGCAGACATCAGAACCAATAAACCCACAAAACCAGCATGGCAACACCGACTACAGATCAGAATAAAAAAACTGAGAAAAGACATCGGACAGCTAACACAATTTATAAGAAATGAAATAACGAAAAGGGTTAGGTAAAATCTCACAAGAAGCGATAGAGCAATTAGATGAAAATAAGCAGAAATTACAAGCATTGGTCAAACGACTTAGAAGATACAAAAAGAGTGAAAATAGAATGAAACAAAACCAAACATTCAACACAAACCAAAAGAAATTTTACCAGATAACACACAAATTAAAATACACAATCCACCAAACATAACAGACATGGAACACTTCTGGAGCAACATATGGTCAAACCCGCTACAACATAACAGACATGCATGGTGGACACAAGCAGAAACAGACACATACAAGGTGATACCACAAATGCCTGAAGTGATCATGTTGCAACATGAAGTCACCCGAGCAATTAATTCTATGCACAACTGGAAAGCCCTTGGAAAAGTTAAATAGCAAATTTCTGGCTGAAGAAGTCCACCTCAGCACATTCACATCTAACTAAATTATTTAACAATTACATTGCAGACCCATACATATTCCCTGATACACTTACACAAGGAATAACTTATCTGAAACCTAAAGATAAAGCACACACAGCAAACCCAGCATTAACATGCCTACCAATATGCAAAATATTAACTTCAGTCATTACACAGAAATTAATGACACATACAACACAGAACAAAATTATAAATGAAGAACAAAAAGGCTGCTGAAAAGGAGCACGAGGTTGTAAAGAGCAACTGATAATAGATGCAGAGGTGACATATCAAGCTAAAACTAAACAAAGGTCACTACACTATGCGTACATTGATTACCAAAAAGCTTTTGATAGTGTACCCCACTCATGGTTACTACAAGTATTGGAAATATACAAAGTAGACCCTAAATTGATACAGTTCCTAAACATAGTAATGAAAAACTGGAAAACCACACTTAATATCCAAACAAATTCAGATAACATCACATCACAGCCAATACAGATTAAGCGTGGAGTATACCAAGGAGACTCATTAAGTCCTTTCTCGTTCTGCCTTGCTCTGAACCCACTATCCAACATGCTAAATAATACAAATTATGGATATAATATTACTGGAACATACCCATACAAAATAACACATTTGCTGTACATGGATGATGTAAAACTACTCGCAGCAACAAATAAACAACTCAAGCAATTACTAAAGATAACAGAAGTATTCAGCAATGACATAAATATGGCTTTTGGAACAGACAAATGTAAGAAAAATAGCATTGTCAAGGGAAAACACACCAAACAAGAAGATTACGTGTTGGATAACCACAGCGACTGCATAGAAGCGATGGAAAAAACAGATGCCTATAAATATCTAGGATACAGACAAAAAATAGGAATAGATAATACAAATATTAAAGAAGAACTAAAAGAAAAATATAGACAAAGACTAACAAAAATACTGAAAACAGAATTGACAGCAAGAAACAAGACAAAAGCTATAAATACTTATGGTATACCAATATTGACCTACTCATTTGGAGTAGTGAAATTGAGTAACACAGACTTAGAAGCACTCAATACACTTACACAATCACAACACCACAAATATAGAATATATCATATATATTCAGCAACAGAAAGATTCACATTAAGCAGAAAGGAAGGAGGAAGGGGATTTATCGATATAAAAAACCTACATTATGGACAGGTAGACAATTTAAGGAAATTCTTTATAGAACAAGCAGAAACTAGCAAAATACACAAAGCGATCACTCATATAAATACATCGGCTACACCACTGCAATTTCATAACCACTTCTACAACCCTTTAGATCACATAACATCAACAGATACAAGGAAAGTAAATTGGAAACACTACATGGCAAGCACCCGTATCATCTGACACAGCCACACATCGATCAAGATTCATCCAACACATGGCTAAGAATAGGCAATATATATAGAGATGGAAGGATTCATGATTGCAATACAGGATCAAACAATAAACACCAGATATTACAGCAAGCATATTATTAAAGATCCCAATACCACAACAGATAAATGCAGACTTTGCAAACAACAAATAGAAACAGTAGATCACATCACAAGTGGATGTACAATACTAGCAAATACAGAATACAGCAGAAGACATGACAATGTAGCAAAAATAATACATCAACAACTTGCCATACAACATACACTTTACTGGAACAGAACCATTAGAACAGACAAAACAACACCACATAACAAACCTGACATCATACTCACCAATAAAAAGAAGAAATTAACACAACTAATTGAAATATCCATACCCAATACAACAAATACACAAGATAACAGGGAAAAAAATTGAAAAATACATCCAACTGACTGAGGAAGTCAAGGACATGTGGCATCATGATATAGTTGACATTATACTGTCAACTACAGGAGTCATACCACACAATATCCACCAGTACATCAATGCAATACAGCTACATCCAAACGTATATATACAACTACAGAAATCTGTAATTACTGATACATGTTCAATTACCCAAAAGTTCATAAACGCAATGTAACATATACCATACAGTTAAAAGGAAGTCACAGTTGATCAAGGTCCATGTCACTTTCCGTTTTTAACCAGACATAACGTCTGAGAAAGGAAAAAAGAAATAATAAAGATATAGTAATAAGAACAATAAAATAACAGAGGCATTATGAATGATATTGATTAGTTTGAAGCCTTCCTTGGTATTAGAAGAAGTGGAAGAAATAATGGAGGAGGAAAGGGTTGAAATTAAAGTGACAATGGCTTGTGGGAAAGAAGGTAATATGAACAAAGAACTCTGTAAAAAAGAGGAGGGAAAAGTGGAGGGGGAGGGAGGGTTGACGACAGTGAGTTACAAGAAGAGATACTTCACTGTTGTGATATAAAGCGAGTCATTAGCTCTCTTCTGAAGTTTGAAATGATTTTATTTCTCTAATCTTTTGAGAAAGATTGTTCCAAAGTCAGGATCCTCATACAGAAAATGATTTACAGAAAATGGCAGTGCTGTGTTGTGACGCAGAGAGGAGTTTATTTTATTGAGAATGAGTATATCTGCTGTGCTATTCAGACAGCAGTGTAAGACTTGAAGATAAATAGGCAGGAGTGCAATGATTGAGAAGATGATGCAGCAAACCGCGTGGAGTGGCCACACAGTTTGAGGCGCCGTGGCATGGTTTGCACACCCCTCCCACAGGAGGGGCGAGTCCTCCCTTGGGCATGGGTGTGTGTATTGTTAGTTTAAGTAGTGTGTAAGTCTAAGGACTGATGACTCACAGGTTTGGTCCCTTAGGAATTCCCACACATTTGAACATCTGAACGATGCAGCCAACACAGTGTATGTCTATCAGCACACAGGCATGGCAATTGTTCATAGGAGTGATATGGTAAAAATAGTGTAAGTCACAAATGTATCACAGAAGCATTTCTCGTCAGTTTCAACTGACATGAGGTCTCACACGAAAATCCTCAGAGAATAGGATCACCGTAAACAACGAGGGGAGTGTTAGTGATTCTACAAGTTTCTTTTTAAGTTCGAGAGGAAATATCTTTTTGTATTTCTGTAGTGAATGAAGTGTTC
Source organism: Schistocerca piceifrons (assembly GCF_021461385.2). Taxonomy (NCBI): domain Eukaryota; kingdom Metazoa; phylum Arthropoda; class Insecta; order Orthoptera; family Acrididae; genus Schistocerca; species Schistocerca piceifrons. Next base: position 759,500,824 of record NC_060149.1, on the reverse strand, counting down.
TGCATCCATCATGATAAGGCAAGTAGGTCAGCATTTACTTTCTGGATGGCTGAGCGAAGATTTGTTTGGCTTGCACTTACGTATAACTGCAGGTCATCAGCATATAAATCATATTCACAGTGGGAGACAATACTCGACACATCATTAATATATAACGAGGAAAGTAATGGGCCCAATACAGATCCTTGTGGGTCCCTTGACACTAAGCTCTTTCTCTGTGACTTCTCTGTTTCAGTCATTACACATTACTGATGGCATGTAAGATATGAGTGGAACCACTGTACAGCATGATGTGTACATTATGAAACCGATTCTAAAAAGTACTGGATGGATCATTTCTAGTCTGCACATGCCTTATATGTGAAACCAGAAGCTTTAGAATTCTCCAGTGAAGAAGAATTTTTAAAATGGAAAGAAGAAATGGAATGTGCTACACATTCCAAATTCATTAAAAGCTGTGGCACTAAATTTTACAATGATGGCACCAAATGTTGTCATGTTTGCCATCGCTCAGGTCAATCTCCAAAGGTGATGGGAGCAGACATCTAAAATTGACAGGGAGCAACAAAATCAGTGAAAAGTGCCCTGCAAACATTAAAATCTAATACAAGGAAACAAAATGCCATGTTACTTTTGTGTCAACTCATGTTGGTCACGATCTGGACCTAGGTCATCTGAATCTGACAGAAAAAGAATGGATGAAGATAGCTGAAGACATTGCTGCATGAATCTCATTTCCTACTGTCCTCCAAACAATTGAAGAAATAGTGCACAATTCAAATTTGGAGAAAGTGCATCTTGCAATGATGCAGGATTTGCATAATTTGCAGCTGCATATAAACTGTCTTCAAAGTCAGTCAGACATACAAATGATGTGATCAGTGTTGAAGCTTGGGTGCAAGAAGTGCAGCAAAGTGATAATCCATGTGTATTGTTCTATAAGCCTCAAGAAACAATGATCTACACCCTGCACTGAGAAGTGAAGACTGTGTTAATTATAATGAATGACATAAGCAAAATATAGAAGTGATTGTATTTGTGTTGATGGAACTCCTAGCCTAAATGGCTACGATTTTGAAGTTACAACATTACTTGTACTGGGTGATATGAGGCAAGGATTTCTGTGTGCTTTCCTCATATCTAACAGGAATGACTGATGTTTTGAGTATATTTTTCAATTGTGTCAAGTTTCAGTTTGAACATATTTCCCCGAAAGTATTCATGACAGTTCTGGCTGAATCGTATAGTATTGCTTGGAACAAATCAATGGGATCTCCTGAAATGAGACTTTTCTGTACCTGGCATGTCGACAGAGCTTGGAGAACCAATATTAAGAGCAAAATTCAAAATTTTGACAAGAGAAATGAGGTGTACAAACTCCTTAAGACGTTAATGCAGGTAAGAGACATTGCCGTGTTTCAGGTATCGTTGATAAAAGCACTTCAGAAACTCAACAGCGATTCAGAAACATCACAATATAGTTACTACTTCCAGATGTATTATGAAAAAGATGTGAAGTGTTGGGCATATTGTCATAGGATGCAAACCGGCTCAACACAGACATGCACCTGGTTAGTATGCATAAGACACTGAAATACATACATGGTAACGCAAAGCAGGTAAAACATTTGGATAAAGGTATACCTGCATACATGTTGCTTGTAACAGCAAAGCTCTTTGACAGTCTCTCTTAATTTCTCTCCTTTCCCGTACTTACCCGCTTCACCTTCTTTTCTGCTCTCTGTCTAAACTGCAACACTTTACTGTCTGCCACTCCCACCATAATATCCTTCCACCTCCCCACCCCAGCCTCCTCCTTACCACCACCCAGTTGCCACTGGTGCAGCTGCTCGCAGTGTGGTTTCAGTTTGCTGAGACTGCAGGCGCGCACGCGTGCGCGTGTGCGTGTGCGTGTATATATATCCTCTGCTGACAAAGGCCTCATTGGCCGAAAGCTATAATTGTGTGAATCCTTTTTGTTGTGCCTATCACAACTCAGCATATTGAGTGAATGCTTGGAGAATCCAGTGCTTTCTAAGTATGGCAGATTAAGTATTTGCAGGTTCCAGCAGAACTGATAGAATTACTGGGTGAAAACTCAGTGGCATACATGGCAGTGAGATATGCAACGTTTATCACCTGGTATGTGAATGTAATTCTGTGAAGTGGACCACACTGCATGTGATTTATCTTTTATTTCACACATACTCAATGCCATGTTTCTGTTCTATGTATGGAACATGATTTAAAAGCCTGTAAGTGTCAGTACATGTGGGCAACAAACTGAGCCAACCAAGGCAGCAACAGCTCCCACACATCACACCAGGTATGCGATTATTTCTGCCTTATGCACAGTAGTGAAATTCCTTGTGAGACATCAATGAATTTAAATACACTCAATGTTACTTTTCTGTGCCAATGCCCAATGCCTGTATTTTGATTTAATGTTTAATTGCTTACTCACAGTGGCTGTCACTGAGTAAGAGGGGCAAGCTTTTGACATAGCATGACAGCAAGAGCTTCCACACAGCCCACTAGGTATGAGATTAATTCTGTGTTATGCACAAAACTGAAATGCCTTGTGATACGTCTACGAATTCAAATATCCTCATTGTCACTTTTCTGTTCCAATTCACAATGACTGCATTTTGATTTAAGTTTAATTGAATGCTATTTTTTGTTTTATGTTTATATTTTCTTGGTAAATACAACTTGAGTCTTGCTCTTGTTCCATCGTCATGGACAGAAAGGTTTGCGCAGTAATTACCAATGTTATTTTTGATATGTACAACTGGCTGGTAAAGGTGTTCACATGGTGCAGTTAGAATCCACAGTATTTAGAACAGATCTTTGCAATGACAACTACTATTTTTGGTTATCATTCTTGTGGCTCTTTTCTGAAGTTCAAAAATTGTGTTCATATTTTGTGCATTTTTTCCTCAAAACAGAATGCCATAGCTAATAACTGACTGTACTTATGAATAGTATGTAACTAGAAGACTTGGCATGTTATACACTGATGATGGGATTCTAAGGGCATAACATGCTGATGACTTTTGTTTGCAAGTATCTTTGTGTGTTCTCATCACTTCAACTGAGAATCAATATTCATTCCTAGAAATCTTGCATTTGTTAGACAGTCTATAGAAGTGAAATCTACATTTAATTTAACGTTGTCATTTTCCCTCTTCAAACTGAAATTCATGGCATTCATTTTCGTTATGTTAAATGTCACTTTGTTGCTCATTGACCAAGGCACAGATTAGACAATTGTAATGTCCTTCACTGGAATGTACAGTGTTTATCTAATAAGTTGGAAGTAGTGGAAGATGTCATAGAGACTTATCACTTAGATGTAGTCTGTCTCGTAGAACACTGGTTAAAGCTTGATGAAATAGATCTATACTGGCCTGAGGGCTACACCCTAGCTGACAAATATCGTAGAACTAAAAAATCATGGTGGGTGTGATATTTCTAAAAAAGGGATTAAATATGAACCAACAGCAAAAGTTAAAGCATTATCTACAGAAATGTTATGTGAAATTGCAGCTGTTAGGTTAACAGATTTAAATTTAATAGTTGTAGCTTTGTACTCAACTAAGACTGGAGGCAATTCAACAGATGATTTTATTAACAAGTTAGTGTCTTTATGTGAGACAGTCTGTAAGTATAAGTGTAGGAAAGTAATCTGTGGAGATTTCAATTTGAATTTTCAGTTGTCCACTATCTATAACTCATATGCAAATAATTTATTAAATTCTTTTGGTCTTTATATTCCAACCACTGAAATAACAAGGCCACATTATAAAGGTACTAGTACCTGTATTGACAATATATTTGTATCAAATTAGTTAATGCATCTGAAGTCAGAGATAATTAAGACCTGAGTATCTGACCACTGGCCACTACTTCTTAGAACAGATATAACAAGAAATTGTAACACTGACTCAGTGCACATGGCAGGAAAGAAAGTATGTGTGGTCAATTATGATAATCTAAATATGTTTAAGTCTCATATTGATAAAAGTAATTGGTTGCAGGTTTATCGAGAACATGCAATAGATAGAAAGGTGGAAGAACTCGTATCTACTCTTTCTGTATATGCTAAGATGTCCTTTCCCATTAAGTTACTAAATAATAAAAAGGCACTAAGAGTAAATAAGGTCAAGAATGAAAAGGTGTTGAAGATCAAGAGGGAGTGTGATGAATATTGTGACTGGTATAGAAGTATAGGTTCTGAAGTATTTAAAGACATGCTCACAGTGAAAAAGAAAAGATCAAGACAGGCTTTAAGGGAAGCTAGGTGTAAAAAAATGAAGATATAATACTAACATCTGAAAATAAGACACGTGGAATGTGGAATATCATTAACAGTCAGTGCAACAGGAAAATGACTTCACAGGCTGAAGGCAGTAATCTGAATGCTGCACAGTTAAATACATAATACATTCTTCACTGAGAAGGTGCAGGATATAATAAAGGTGATTGGCACTTCCAATATAGCCACTGGCCATAAATACTACCTGAGAAACACCACAAAGCCTGAAAGTATATTTAGCTTTAAACTGGTCAAGGTACAGGATGTTACTAATATACTGAGGAAAATGAACAGTTTTAGTAATGACTTTTATGGTTTAAGTTCAGCCATGTTAAAGTGTGATTCAGTTCAACTGCCAGAATTGATAACACATGTAGTAAATACATGTATTTTGGAGGCTCAGTTCCCAAAGGCACTAAAGTTTGTTAAAGTCACTCCAATACACAAAAAATGCAGCCTCTCAAGTTGTGATAATTTTAGGCCTGTTTCAATTGTGCCAATCTTTTCTAAAGTGATAGAAGCTATATTAAATAATTAAATAGTAAAATACTTTGAAGAAAACAAAATCTTCACTGACAGTCAATTTGGCTCCAGATCAGGGTTAGGAACTGTTAAATCTGCCTTATCACTTTTAACACAGTGTGTGAAGCAACTAGAAAGCAAGCTAGTGGTTCAGAATAAACTCTTTGATTTATCAAAAGCTTTTGACACTGTGTCTCATGAAATCTTATTGAACAAACTGCAATTCTATGGCTTTACAGGAAGTGCTCTGGAATTGATAAAATCTTATCTAAGTAATAGAGTGCAGAAGGTGGTTTTTAATGGTGCAGAATCAGATTACTTACCTGTGGGCATGTTCTGTACTTGGCCCAATTCTATTTATTATTTATATAAATGACTTACCATGTAACATAGTTGGGCCGTCAACTAGGACGTACTTATTTGCAGATGATCTTGCAGTCTGTATAACTGCAGAAACAGCACAGAAGGTGAAATATGAAGCAGACCAGAGCACTGTCAAAGTTGAAAATTGGTGTAAAGCTAATTCCCTTTGTGTCAACCAAAATAAAGAATTTCTTCTTGAGCTCAGCATTTATGAAACTGATGAATTTTTAAGGGAGGCAAAGAATATGGTATGACTACACTTTGTGATCAGTTTTTATATGCTTCTATATATGAGTAAGTCTGTAATTGGCTAAATTTACTATGCAATATCAATTTGTACCGGAAGTTTCTCTGTTTTGTTTTTGTGTGAAGGTACCATAATTATTTGTGTAGCATTTTCTTGTTTTTGTAATTATTTGTGTAACATTTATACTATCTAATATTGACTTTTGTAATGCCCTCTGAGGTCTCTATGACAATAAAAATCAATCGATTGTAAACTTCCGTGAGAGTTTCATTTGCTTTTTCTGAGAGTAGTTCTCTTGTTTTCTCAGTGACTATAATATTGCTGTCATCAGCGAAGAGAATTTTTTCGCCATGAGAAACACTACTGGGAAAGTCATTGATGTATATCAGGAATAGTATTGGTCATAATTTGATACCTTGCGGAAATCGCATATTAAAGTATTTTTGGCCAGCCGTTGTGGCCGAGCGGTTCTAGGCACTTCAGTCTGGAACCGCACGACTGCTACGGTTGCAGTTTCGAATCCTGCCTCGGGCATGGATGTGTGTGATGTCCTTAGGTTTGTTCTGATAAGTGTTTTACTAAATGTTTAGATCTATTTGAAGTATGTGTTATCACTATTCTTTGTACCCTATCTGCTAGGTATGATCAAAACCAGTCCTTAGCTACCACTCTTATTCCTAATGCTTCTAATTTATTTAATGGAATCTTGTGGTCGACTGTATCAAAGGACTTAGAAAGATCATGAAGGAACCTTCTGACAGACTCTTCTTTATCAAGAGCATCAAGTACAACTTTTGTGCATTCTACCACAGCGGACTCCATATGTTTGCCACATTAGAAATGAAACTGATTCACTTAAAAGATTGTATTTATTCAGGTAATTCATTAATCTGTTTTTCATAATTGCTTCTATTATTTTTGAGAATGGTGACAACAGGAAAACCGGCTGGTAATTTTCTGCATTACCTTTCTTAACCAAAGGCACAACTCTTGCCTGTTTTAACTGCTCTGGAAATGTCCCTGATGTAAATGATTCATTTATTATGTGTGTTAAGGGACCTTGTATAACGTCTATGCATTGTTTTAGTACACACATTGGTACTTCATCTAAGCCTACTGACTTTATTTTTTAATTTTTGAACAGTTTTACTGGCTTCATTATTTCTGATTTGAAGTAACATCATTGTATTTAGTGCAACATTATTTACAGGGGTTATATTTGTTTTGGGGAATTTTTGTTGTAACTTCCCTGCCATACTTGAAAAATGCTCATTTACATAGTTTGATAAGTGTTGTGGCTTATTTATTACCTTATCCCCCTCCCTTAGCAGTATGTTATTCTGTGTTTCCTTGCCTCTCCCCATTCCTATTTTTATAACATCCCAGACTGCCTTGCTTTTATTCCCTGCATTATATATTACTGTTTCATTAAACGACTTTTTGCAGCTATCAGCACCTTCCTATAGATCTTTTTGTATCTATGATAGAAATTGAAGAATTCTGGATCATTGTGACTTTTTCATGGAAGTGAGGTATTTAAGTGTTTGGGAGGACTTCTTAATACCTGCTGTTATCCATCTACTTTTGTGTGACATTGATACAGACATGCACACTTTTGGAAATGCCTTTTCAAAGTTCAATTTAAATAATGTGGATTCTTATTCACATTGGTTTCCTTATACACTTCATCCCAGCATTGTTTTGCTAGTTCCTTTGAAAAATCTTTTATTTTCATTTCTGATGGATGTCGTTTGTAGGCTTTTAGTTTAGGGAATGATTTGATGTCTCATTTTACTGTTGTTATTTGACAGAGATGGTCTGATAATCCGAGATCTTTTACAGCTACATCACATTTTTCCCTGTCCATATTTGTGGCCACATGGTCAATTACTGATGAAGTCATTGTAGTAACCCTTGTTGCACTATTGACCAATAGGGACAGGCCAAAACTTTGAAGTATATTTATGAGGGTGCTGCTGGATTCATTTATGATATTCGTGTTGATTTTAATGTCCCCACACAGAATTGTACTGAGCTTTGTACTTGAGACTATTTAGAAATTCTATTAATTTATTGAAAAACAGTGTCCACACTATCACTGGGAGATCTATACACACACAAAATTATTAATATCTAGGTGATATCAAGCCCTGTTAATTCAAACTGCTGGAGATACTCTTTAGGCAGGGGAACCTGTTGTCTGGATTTATCCTAAAAAAGTCCTACTCCTCATACTGATGTCAACAGGTATTTGACCATGTGTGGCCTGAGATCCACCCCCTATACTTTCACGAATCAGCTGTACCAATCTTTCCTTGCCAGTCCTGTTTAGGTATAGGCCACGCCTAGTGAAACCCCGTCTGGCGATAGTCCCGACAGGCACCAGAGAAATGTGAGCAAAGTTGGCTACCCTCAGAGCAATCCCCAACCCCACATTGATTCGCCTCACATCTCCATCAAGGTGTGGCCAACTGTGACACCGGAACAGCTCAACAAAGTGTACGTTGGTGCCACGAGTCAGGGAAGCTATCTTTCCCAGGTCACCACCTATGTCACATGCCCCATCCCTGTCCAGACTGTTTCCCACCCCACCCACTATCACTACATGGTCTTCTTTTGTAAAGTCCTTACATAAAGACCCTAAGTCCTCTATTGCATGACTTAGCCCTGCATTTGGCTGGAAGATACTGGTGGTCTGGTATGCTGTCCCTAAACTTTCCTGTAACTCGGGGCCTACAACTCACCCATGGCTACTACCTAGCAGCAGCACTTTCTTCTTCCTAACATTTTGTATATTTCTAAGCTTCTTGGCCTCATTTGAAGTGTGCTGCACATTTCTTGCTCCTCTTTCTACCAGAGGCTCTGGCAGTGGTAGACTGCATGTTTTTGGGGTTGATGATAAAACTATCAGATCACTTTCTCTTTCTTCCTATCCTCCTACAAGCTGCCAGCTCGCAACCACCCTCCTCCTCCCTATCTCTCTTGATCTTTATCAGTTCCATCCTTGCTTCCTTCAACTGTGCCTCAAGGGCACAGATTTTCCTTTCGTGTACCCCAATCAATATGTTCCTTGCATACTCTGCTGTTCCAGGAGAGAGCCTCTTCTGTTCTCCCAACATTCTCCGCACTACATCTCCCCCCACCTCTCCCTCCCCCAGTGAAAATATTTCCTACAAGATTAGCAACAAATCCCTCTACTCTCAACACTATAACAGCTTCGACATTTCTCACTCGTGATCAGTTTCGGAAGAATAATTAAGTTTTAAATTTGTCAAGGACACTAGATTGGCTATATGTAAACAAAAACAACACGAAGGTCTTACGTGCCGTTATTGTTGTTTTTGTACTGATTTAGAGATACAATGACAGAAGAATGTATTAGTAATTACGTTGCTGTTAGAGAATTTACTTTAGTGTTTGGTCAGGCTTTAAATGTTTATAACTCCAAAAATGTATGCCTTGATCACCTCTAACTAGTTAACAATATGAAATGTGTTAGTTAAATACAATTTAAAAACTTTTAATTATTCTTTTATTGTGACAATAGACACTGATGAAACTAGTAGCTGTCTTTCTTAAACGAATTTTGCACTATCAAGAAAACTTGAATAGAATTTTTTGTGTTTTGGCATGCAAAATTTCACGTTATGTTGCAATTATCGGGACTTCAGATTACACGAAGGTGCTTTTCTTTTTTTTTTTCAAGAATAAGCTCTATGGGGACGCAAATTTTCGGTTGTGTGACAAGAATAGACACTATAGCAAATATACGAAACAAAGGAAATTTAAATTTGACACTATTTCCTCTCAAATAAGTTCTTTGGGCAATTCCTGGCCGATTTGGAGAATTTATCCTCTCAGACGTTGGGTGTTGTGTTGCGCTTATCACCATTTTACCTTTTGTTTAGATGCAAAAAAAAAAAGCAGTATCAACTGATGTAGACTTGCAGTAGGCGGCCGATTGCTCCTGCATACGATCTCCTGGCCAGAAATGCCATACTGTCATTTCATTTCACGCTAGGTATGAAACTGATTCTCTGTTATGCACATTATTGAAATGCATTGAGAGTCATCTCTGAATTAGTATATGCTCAGTCAGTTTAATATTAATTTGCAAGGTTCTAGAGTAAGCAGTGTGTAGTTGTGTGCACTATGGTCCATTGTCGTGACGCCTAGCATGGCAATACAACATGCGACTGTAACGGTGTCAACAGCACTGGGTGGTGTTATCTACTTCACTGGATGGTGGTGCATGAGAAAGAGAGTTGTCACGATGGCCAGTCTGACCTCAGTACCGCAGGTTTGCATGTTGGCCAGTGGGTATTTGGAGCAAATCCATTAATACTCAGATATGAAGATTTGTTTATCTTTGACATCACGGAATCATGTTTCTATATATGCTCCATACCCCCTCCCCACTCCCCAGTGGAAGGGGGTCACAATTATTTTGTGAGTTTGTGTATGCAGCACATGAGGCTTCTAGTAATTGGATCCTATCTGCATTAACTTTCCCGTGCTCGTCCATCCCTGTCCTCAATCCTTCCCCTCTTCCCCTTCTTTAGATCTCTGTTTCCTTGCTTACATTGGCCTGGCTATCTTATTTTCTATCCCTTACAGTATTATTCTTCTTGCTTTACACTTTCCTTTTTGGAGTTTTTGGTCCCTCTTTGTGGATTCAACTCCTCTAAATTTTGTCTCCATGGTGTGAGCCAGCTGGGGAACACCACCATACATGAAGTCTTTGGCATGTGGGCTTACCACCTCTTCCATTTTTTACCTGACGCCATTGTCCTTTTTGTGCTAAGCATAGTAGTCATTTCGTGTGCTTGGGGTGTTATGTACTCTTTTGATAGAGTCCTCTGAAAACACAGGGATGATAGTTCTGATACATGAGCTGCTACCTCCCTGTGTATGCCTAGGAGTAGTGGCTTGTCATTCTGGAGCATTGGAACTCCCAGCAACAGCCCCTATGCCACGTGGCCCTTGGTGTGGCTGAGTAGTGCACAAGGGGATAGCCCCTTATTGCTTTTGGTGCTATCAGGGTGTACACTGTGTATCAAACGCATCAGACTTAAAACTGCCATTCTATGGCTGCCCCTTTAGTCAGGAATTACTTTTCATGGTACCCCTCTTCAACCTACAGCTTTCCCCTCCCTCGATATCCCCCACTCGCTGCCCTTTTGGTTCAACAGTCTAAGCTTCTTGTTTCCTATGCCATCATCTTCTCTTTCCCCTCACACCCCTTCTATTTTATATTTTAGCAGCTCCAGGACATTGCCCACCCTTCAGGTGAGTTTAGCAATTGGGCTCCACCTTGCTGCTCTTTGCCACGATTTTTATCTTCCCTCTTTGTCCTGTTCTCCATTCTCTCCAAACACTTCCTTCCCCTTGGTTAGTTCCTTGATCCCAGATTCAGAGGGATCTCTCCTGGGGGGGGTCTTTGTTTCATTGTTGTTCTGCCAGATTTTATGGGAGTTTCAGGCTGCTGTTGTGTTTTAATGTAATGGCTCTAGGCTCTAAATCTGCTAATCGCAAGGGATGTGCCTTCATGCCTTCTGCTGGCAAGTAACACCATTTCTTACCTGCCACATGTTGCATGTGTACTGCATAGTTAATGACCATTTACCAGACTCTTCAGTATGTTAAACAGTCCCCTCTCACCCACGTTATGTGCAGACTCAACAAGTGCCCTTGAGGCTATCAGACAGTGGTTTTCCCTCCCTCTTCTTGGTCTATGACATCTTGACCATGCTGGTTGTTCAATTGACTTTCTTTGGGTTCCCACTCATGTGGGTATCCCAGGTAATGAGCTGATGATCCTGTGGCTTGGGGGTGTAGCCCTTTTCTGTGACCTCTCTGGTGCTGGGTTTGCAGCTTCATGTCAGATTCCTGTCAGATTCCTTTTTGCTCAGCCTTGAGCTGATTCTTGGAGGCCAACCTCCTGCCCAATAAACTTATTGCGATAAGGGGACTCGCCGCACGGCCCACTGGGGATCTACCATCCTCTGCTATCTTCGTATTGGTCATACAAGGTTGAATCATAGCCTCTTACTCCATAATGATCTGTTCCCCCACCCCTCACTGTCAACCATATTTTACGAAACTCCATTATCATTTCGCCTTTTGCACTAAATACGCTCTTCCATTCTCCATTGTCACAGATGGTAGCCGACAACCTTACATACTTACATCTGTCTTTGGTTTTCATCATAAAAGTGGTTTGTCCCCTAGATTTAAGTACATGAATTCTCTTCCACAATTGGAGGCCCTCAGTTTGGAAGGCCTTCATCATTGCTTTCATGCTGGTCAGGTTTTCCTCTCCATTTTGAGTTGTTTCATCCCCGCCCACTCTTCTTGTGTCGTCTCCCCCTCGTGTTGTCCCCATTGTGTCGCAGTCATGGTGTGAAGTGGGAACTGGGGTGGGTTAGCAGCGATTCCAGCACCATGTCACACACAGCGCCATTGGGGTGTCTTATAATCTTCCCCTTCCGCCCTCCAGTTCTTTACTCTTCCTGCCACCCAAGTGTTCCGTCAGCATCTTCATTTGCCTGTTTTGCTTTGCCATCGACTAGATTGTGCTGTTGGTTTGCTGCTCCCACAGTCTGTCACTTTGGATCTTGGGACTAATGATGTCACTGTTTGGTCCCTCTCCTCATTCAGACAATCAATCAGCATCTGCAGCCAGCAGGCAAGCAGACTAGGTATCTGATCTGTTAGCGTCTGTGTCAGGGTGTTACTAGCATTAATGAAAAGTTTGAAATTATTACGTGTTTCCAAATACAAATAGGCATTTTTGTTCCCTGATAAATTAGAACTACAAAACTATATGCCTAAATTTAGGAAATAATGACCAGTTAAAAACAGAACATTCTGGAATAAGAGTTATTTGGTTACAGATAACTTTTGAAATAGGGGGATTTTAAAAAAAAAAGTAAAATTATACTGCAAATTGGAACAAAAAAGGCTTTCAGTTGAGTTATATTGCTACATTCAGAATTACTCATTACTAATTCCAACTGCATGTGTTTATACTGATACTGAAATTATTATTTATTCGCAAAATTTATTTTTTGGTAAATGAGTTACATTATCAGGAAAATTTATTGTGAACAATCAGGTGTTAGTATATTCCTTGCTAGAATATGAAAATATTTAATCTGTTTAACAGTTGTACTAGTGTTACTAGATCAAAAATAAATACATATAACAAGTTGATGATTGCAACTCACTCTGTTGTAATTTTGGGATGGTTGTCAAATGTGTGGCCATCACCAGCAGTGCACTGAGCCTCAATCACAGTGATAACGGCTTGGGAGGGGATTGACCCAGCGATGCTAGCATTCTAGGTTGGTGGCACAAGCCCCATCAGTTTCTGGTGATCCCACGTGTCAGCAGAACTGCCGTATCAGAGGCTGGTGAAGAAGGAAGGAATATCGACATTTGACATTCTGTCAATGGTGAGGTCGTCAGAGACAGAGCAAAAGGTCTGATGGTTTCAAGGATGGGGAAGAAAATCGGCCTTTGCCTTTCAAAGGAACCATTCCAGCATTTGCCTTGATTGATTTAGGGAAATAATGGAAAACCTAAAACTGGATGGCAGGACACGGAATAAAGCCATCATGTTCCTGAATAATGTGGTGTAAACCTTCATCCAGAAGTGTTCTCAGTAACTTTGTTTATTCTGTATCAGGAACTGCCATGGGTAGGCAGCTTGAGGAATTTGTTTTCTTTGCCGAAAACAGTCCTCTGTGGTGCACGTTTTCTCTTGTGACTCCTTTGTGTGCTAATGAAAGAGATACTACTATTGGCATGAACAGCATCTACACTAGCCTTCAATGAAGTTACCATTTTGTTGGCCAGCTGAACTTGAGTAACTAACATACCAGAAACAATTTCTGCCAGTACCTCTGTGTCACAGGAACTGACTGGCTTCAGAATTTTCTTCTCTCTCATTAATGAAAGAAATGCCTCCAACATTTGTAACTAGTACATCTGGTAATTCAGAAATTTCAAACGGATTTTCTTCTGTACTCTCTACATGGCAAACATTATGTATATGCTTGGACATATTTAACTTAATGCTATAATCAATACATGCGTAGTAATATCTATGAATGCTTACTTTACAGTCAGTGCCCACTAATTTGGCTTACAGTGGATAATATTTTCTTCCAAAAGGCAAACTTCAAGTGATTTTGTGGCTGGTGCTTCCCAACCTCTGCCTACCTTTCTAGTTGAGTCCTTGTTCATCAAAATACTGAATTTGTGCTTATGGTGAATGATTTTCATTTTACTTGTTAGTTTTTCTTTCACAATGACAATGAGCCTGTCAAACAGATTTGCTGTTACAAGCAACGTGAATGCAAATATACCTTTATCCAAATGATTCACCGGCTTTGCATTACCATGTAGAGGAACTGGTGGTAAAATGGACCCTGCAACAAATATGCCCCCCTTAATATCTTAATAACATTTAGCTGAACTGTAGTGTTGATAGCTGGAACTAGTGTACTAGTATGCTCACTAGCCTGTAGGAGCACTGGAAGCAGGTCAGTACAGTGGTTGAGTGACTGAGGTTATATTTTTCAAGCTCCTGTTCAAAATTGAGAGGTATGTGAATTTCACTTTATTAATGAACCATTATTGGTTAATACTTAGATGCAAGCACCATGCATACAACCTAGTAAGTATTGGCATCAGTTTCAAATAGAGTAGAAGGTGTGGTATTATTGCATTTTTAAGCTGTTTACACTAGTTTACAAGGTGTAAGTGACTGTAATATGGACCCCAGGGTCCATATTATAAGCAGACCGTTAAATCTGGCACCTAAATGAACCCCCACAAGGCAGGTGTGGGATGAAAAAATGTGAGAGGCAGTGTCTGCTGTTGTAGGAAAAACGATGGGAGTTAAAAAAGCAAGCATCGAAACATTTTGCTGTCCCAAAAACAACTCTGCGCCAGTATGTGTATGAGGCTAATACCTCACAGATGGCAGATGTTGAAACCAAATAGCTTGGAAGAAAACCAGCTCTATCAGCAGCCCTAGAAAGTGAACTAGTGGTTTACTTACAGTATATAGAGACGAAAATTCTATGCTTTTACTAGTATGGATGTTAGAAAAATGGCCTACCAACTTGCAGTTAGGAATGGAATTGCAACAAACCTCAGAAATGAAATTGCTGGAAGGGCTTGTCTTGACCATTTTCTTCGACGTCATCAAGATAAGCTTTCAATTAGAAAGCCAACTGGAACATCATATGCTCGAGCAAAAGGCTTTTCCCATTCTACGACTTGCTATAAGCTGAATACTGGAAACAAATATCCAGAAGATCGTGTATGGAACGTTGACAAAACAGGCCTTAGTGTAGTTCAGACTAAGATACCACAAGTAATTGCGAGCAGAGGTAAACGCCAAATTTGTTCTCTGACAGCTGCAGAGTGTGGGTCTCTAGTAATGGTCATCTGATATCTGTTTGCTGAGTGCAGGAGGTCCTTATGTTGCCCTGATGTTCATATTCCCGAGAACGGAAGAGGGGGGGCGAGACCATTGTTTCAACTGATTTGCTGTACAATAAAAGAGTTAGAAGCCATTATTAAGAAAAAAGAGGAAAAGAACTTTGCCAAAGACCCCCTAGTGAGATAAGCCTCTACATCCTTACATTTGTCCTCTAGCCATGCCTGCTTAGCCATTTTGCACTTCATGTCGATCTCATGTTTGAGACGTCTGTGTTCCTTGTTGCCTGCTTCATTTACTGCATTTTTATATTTTCTCCTTTTATCAATTAAATTCAATATCTCTTCTGTTACCCAAGGATTTCTAATGGCCCTTGCCTTTTTACCTATTTGACCCTCTGCTGCCTTCACTACTTCATCCTTCAAAGCTACCCATTCTTCTTCTACTGTATTTCCTTCCCTTGCCAAAGAGAGACACTATATCATAGGATCCAACATGTTTGCTTTCATGGAGCATCCACTGCCAAACATTCTCGCTGTAGTGAGTCTTAAGTGCACCCATAAATGTACGATCTAGCGGTTGCAGGACTAGAAAAATTAGCCTCAATAACTTGGTCATTCTTAGGCGGCAGTTCATTGTTACAATTTTCTGAAACCTGCCAGCTTGATCATCCAACCTGTTGGCGTGGTCTTTAGCTGGTGTGCTAGGTGAAGGCAATTCCAATCGTTCAGCTCCAGATATAATAAACCTCTTCCATAACAGTTGTGATGATAAAATTTATTATAGGTTAGCGACAGATCCATTTCACGTTGACGTGGATGTGGATGTGTTGCCCGACAGACTACAAGAGGAAGTCTTAGAAATTAAAAATGATTCCACAGCGAAGTATGACTAATAAGATGGATAAGCCTTTATTTTGGGTGAAATATCTCACGGTGTATCCCAGCACAGCAGAACAAGCACTGAAACTGTATTTACCATTTTGAAGCACTTATTTGTGCAAAAGAGCATTTTCAGAGATAGTGGCGATAAAAAATGAGCTTAGAAGCAAACTCAGTATTGCCAATGATTTACGTTGCGCAGTTTCTGCTATTCAGCCAAGAATTCAAAATCTTGTCAAAAATATGCAAGCTCATCCTTCACATTGATTTATTTGTTTGTTTCTTGCCATATGTGTGTGGAAATAATATTTTTATAATAAATACGTCACATAAGAGAACTTGTTATTTTCCTCCTAACTATCCTTACAAGCAGGTAATACTGTAAAATTACAAAAAACTATTTCGAAGAAACAATATAAAATAAACATAGTGATTCTGATTTAAATATAGATACTGCGTATCATCCCTATGGATTCTGATGTAACGTGTGGTATATTATTTCAACTAATAATACTATTTCTTCTGGATGAAGACACAGCGAAAGTTTATCCTAGATATAGCAAGCGTAGTCCTAAAATCGTATACTGGTGAAGAAATGGTGTGCAGCAAGGGAATATAATCAAGGTAAGGAAGTTGTTATATTCGTATTTTTTGAAGTTGTGTAGTCTGCAAAATTATTTCGTAAAACTTATTTTTATATTGTTTTTATTTTTTTTTTTGGTTCTGGGAACTGAGCCTTTGTCGCTGTTCGGTAACTGTCGTCGTTGACATAAATGCCAACCTATGCGCAATGACAATGGGGAGCGCTATAGGCGTACAAATCAGTGATGTTCGTTAACACTGTGACTGAGTGACTATTTTTGATAATGAGTGAAAGTAATAAGCTACACTCAACTTAAAATAACGGCCCGCATCCACTAGTCTGCAAAGGTCGCAACTATTTTTCCTTGTTTACCAAGGACTTTCTTTGCTTTAGGAGTGGCTTATAATCACTAGACTAGACTGATGACGTAATAACTGTGACTCGATACATTAACAGCCCACCATGTTACTTGACGTCACCATCACAAATTTTTCAATAGTTTCTTGATAATTAATAAAAATCTCTTTTTGGGGGGGGGGCGGGGGGCAGGGAAGTTTTCTTTTCAGCAGAAGGGGGCATGACAAACAAAAGTTTGGGAACCTCTGGACTACATGATGTCCATAAACTTGTACTTAGCTCTCGTCTGTAGAACATCACGTCATTCTTCAGCAAATAATGGTGACAAATGTTAACCGAGTTTTTATCTTTCCACTTATGTTTGACCCTTAACACCTCTGGGTCTTTGTTCTGTTCGTTTGAAATGTTTGAGAAAGCTGTTTTATGTAGTTTTCAAAAGGAAGTCCTCTTATGTAGTACATACCAATTTGGTCTTCATCTGCCCCGAACTTCGTTTTACTTGGGTTTGCACCATGTGGACACCGGGCAAAAGGATTTGCTAAGGTGTTTGTCGGCCCTGGACGTATTTTACATAGAAATCATACTCTTGCAAGATTAACATCCACCCTGCTACTTCCTTTAGGTTTGTCTCCTCGTCACACATCTGTGTAATCGTGTTTAATTTGGATTTTAGAACTTGGCAAGTATTCTTTAAGTGTGACAGTACTTCACGCTGAGATTCTGGGGAGTCGTCTCATTGTATATTAAGTGTATGTGTACTCGCACCCTGATTCTACTCGTTATATTTGTTATCGGCCACTGTGAGTTGCAGATTCATATTTTCAGCTGTGTTGTCATTTATTACGACGCTGTTTTCTATGTCTGGTGTGGTGATTACATAGTCTGGGTAATACTACCGTACTATGTCCTCATATGTCCCAAAATTGTATACATTTGGATCTGAGTTATCAGACCACATACTTTACTATCTTGTTCGTTTTCCGATCCAGACGAAATATTGGCTCTTATTTTCCTCTCCATTATCGACTTGTTCTTCCCGGTTTTGTTCGATTCCCTCTACCCACAATGCCTCAGACACTTTCTGCTTGTCTTACAAAGTTTTGTGGAAGGATTTTAGTAGATCTTGTAGCTTGTCGAACTTTTGATCAGGTGTACTTATCCGTACTTCCCTCTTTTTTTCTATGACCTATATTAGCGGTATTTTGTCGGTTAATACTATCGTCTTGATCAATCCTAACTTTACCGGTTACAGCAGGATTTGTATCGAGTCCGATGTCAGTTTTGTCTGCCAGGAGGAAGTCTGCATCGGTGAATACGGACGGGTCCGTGGGCCATACTCCAGTAGCTTCGAAACCTTTGATAGCGGTTTTCATTGTTGCACTTTTGATGAAAGCTGAACCAAAAAGCTTTGAAATTTGAAAGACCACCGCAGCCTGCACATCCCTTGGTCCATACGCGGAGTCAGTGGAGCGGAGAGGCGACTGGTATATATACCACACCACCCGCCAGCCTAGGACGTCCGTCAACAGGAGTAACCTGACGATGATGGCACGCTACGCCGTGACTGGAACACGATAGTAGGAAAAGGAAGAGAAGGAAACGTAGTAGGTGAATATGGATTGGGGTTAAGAAATGAAAGAGGAAGCCGCCTGGTAGAATTTTGCACAGAGCATAACTTAATCATAACTGCATGCCCGAGAGACCTTCAGGCACATTCATATTATATTAATATCCAGAAAAACTTTAATTTCTTATCATTACTGAATTTCAACACAGTCTAACATGTGTTGGACTGTGACGATACGGTAACAACTTTGATACAGCTTCCAGTTTGCGGAACTGGCGGCTGTTTAGGGGAGGCCCTTTGGGCCGGACTTAATCCGGGTGAAATCCTGGCACTAAGGGCACGTGTCGGTTATGCCGTCGGCACACAGACTGTTCATTCGAACGTAGAGCATTCAGAATGCCGAGTTTCTACCGTCATAGCATGGAAAACGCACGCTGGGGAGTCTTTCCAAACGTGCGGAGCAATATCTAGCAAGACAGATATTCTGAAAGTGTGTGTGAATGTCGACCAACGAGATGGAAGAACGCCGCGTACGTCACATGCACGCCATCTTTCTTCAGTACAGACTCGCCATACGCCATACTGGCTTTCAGTTCATGTTGGTTTCAAGGTATAGTCTGTCTGTAAACTCGAGAGCGAACAGCGCTTTTCGTGGTGCAAGTGGCATTTTCCGGAAGAACCCTGCCACTGGCCTACAGGGGCACCCAAAATCAGTTGCCCGTTACCTGTCTAGCGGCGCAGATCGGCGTGCAGTGATGTACAATACGTCGTTTCTGTTCGTGAGGTCTTAATTGCCAGTGTCAGTCAGTTAACGTTGTGTAGGCCCTACTCACTGACATACTTCGGTATCCGGAAGTGCTGGACAACCATGTTGCATTGCAAGAAAATTGCAGAAAACGAAGAGGAGCTATTTGCGGACTACATTTCCCCACCATGTTATAGTTCTGGGTGGAGATTTTCATTTGCCAGATATACCGGGTGATCAAGAAGTCAGCCGGCCGAGGTGGCCGAGCGGTTCTAGGCGCTACAGTCTGGAACCGCGCGACCGCTACGGTCGCAGGTTCGAATCCTGCCTTGGGCATGGATGTGTGTGATGTTAGGTTTAAGTAGTTCTAAGTTCTAGGGGACTGATGACCTCAGCTGTTAAGTCCCATAGTGCTCAGAGACATTTGATCAAGAAGTCAGTATAAATTTGAGAACTGAATAAATCACGGAATAATGTAGATAGGGAGGCACAAATTGACACACATGCTTAGAATGATATGGGATTTCATTAGAACAAAAAAAAAGTTCAAAAAATGTCCGACAGATGGCGCTTCATCTGATCAGAATAGCAATAATTAGCATAACAAAGCAAAGATGATGTTCTTTACAGGAAATGCTCAATATGTCCACCATCATTACTCAACAATAGCTGTAATCAAGGAATAATGTTGTGGACAGCACTGTAAAGCATGTCCTGAGTTTATTGCGAGGAATTGCCGTCGGATGTTGTCTTTCAGCATCCCTAGAGATGTCGGCCGATCACGATACACTTGCGACTTCAGGTAACCCCAAAGCTAATAGTTGCACGGACTGAGGTCTGGGGACCTGGGAGGCCAAGCATGACGAAAGTGGTGGCTGAGCACACGATCGTCACCAAACGACGCGCGCAAGAGATCTGTCGGACATTATGTGAGCTTCGTTTTTTTTGTTCTAATTAAACACCATGTCATTCCAAGCATGTGTGTCAATTTTTACCTCTATCTACATTATTCCGTGGTTTATTACGTTTTCAAATTTATACTGACTTTTTGATCACCCGGTAGACAAACATTCATAACGGGTGGCAGGGTCAAAGAATCCAGTGAAATTTTTTTAAGTGCTTTATCTGAAAACTACCTTGAGCAGTTAAACAGAGAACCGACTCGTGGCGATAACATATTAGACCTTCTGGTGACAAACAGACCCGAACTATTTGAAACAGTTAACGCAGAACAGGGAATCAGCGTTCATAAAGCGGTTACTGCATCGATGATTTCTGCCGTAAATAGAAAAATTAAAAAGGTAGGAAGATTTTTCTGTTTAGCAAAAGTGACAAAAATCAGATTTCAGAGTACCTGACGGCTCAACACAAAAGTTTTGTCTCAAGTGGTGGTGGTGGTTAGTGTTTAACGTCCCGTCGACAACGAGGTCATTAGAGACGGAGCGCAAGCTCGGGTTAGGGAAGGATTGGGAAGGAAATCGGCCGTGCCCTTTCAAAGGAACCATCCCGGCATTTACCTGAAACGATTTAGGGAAATCACGGAAAACCTAAATCAGGATGGCTGGAGACGGGATTGAACCGTCGTCCTCCCGAATGCGAGTCCAGTGTGCTAACCACTGCGCCACCTCGCTCGGTTTGTCTCAAGTACAGATAGTGTTGACGATCAGTGGAAAAAGTTCAAAACCATCGTACAATATGCGTTAGATGAGTATGTGCCAAAGAAGATACTAAGAGATGGAAAAGAGCCACCATGGTACCGCAACTGCTGCGGAAGCAAACAAACATAGCCAAAGCCTTGCAGACAAACAAAAATTACGCGAAACGAAATGTAGTGTGAGAAGGGAGGGCTATGCGAGAGGCGTTCAATGAATTCGAAACTAAAGTTCTATGTTCTGAATTGGCAGAAAATCCTAATTTTGGTCTTATATCAAAGCGGTAGGTGGATCAAAACAAAATGTCCAGACACTCTGTGACCAAAACGGTACTGAAATAGAGGATGACAGACTAAGGGCCGAAATACTAAATGTCTTTTTCCAAAGCTGTTTCACAGAGGATGACTGCATTTTAGTTCCTTCTCTAGACTGTCGCACAGATGACAAAATGGTAAATATCGAAAAAACGACAGAGGGATAGAGAAACAATTAAAATCGCTCAAAAGAGGAAAGGTCGCTGGACCTGATGGGATACCAGTTCGATTTTACACATGGTACGCGAAGGAACTTGCCCCCCTTCTTGCAGCGGTGTACCGTAGGTCTCTAGAAGAGCGTAGCGTTCCAAACGATTGGAAAAGGGCACAGGTCATCCACGTTTTCAAGAATGGACGTCGAACAGATGTGCAGAACTATAGACCTATATCTTTAACGTCGATCAGTTGAATTTTGGAACACGTATCATGTTCGAGTGTAATGACGTTTCTGGAGACTAGAAATCTACTCTGCAGGAATCAGCATGGGTTTCGAAAAAGACGATCGTGTGAAACCCAGCTCGCGCTATTCGTCCACGAGACTCAGAGGGCCATAGACACGGGTTCCCAGGTAGATGCCGTGTTTCTTGACTTCCGCAAGGTGTTCGATACAGTTCCCTACAGTCGTTTAATGAACAAAGTAAGAGCATATGGACTATCAGACCAATTGTGTGATTGGATTGAAGAGTTTCTAGGTAACATAACGCAGCATGTCATTCTCAATGGAGAGAAGTCTTCAGAAGTAAGAGTGATTTCAGTTGTGCCGCAAGGGAGTGTCGTAGAACCGTTGCTATTCACAATATACATAAATGACCTTGTGGATGACACCGGAAGTTCACTGAGGCTTTTTCCGGATGATGCTGTGGTATATCGAGAGGTTGTAACAATGGAAAGTTGTACTGAAATGCCGGAGGATCTGCAGCGAATTTAAGCATTGTGCAGGGAATGGCAATTGAATCTCAATGTAGACAAGTGTAATGTGCTGCATAGAAAGATAGATCCCTTATTTAGCTACAAAATAGCAGGTCAGCAACTGGAAGCAGTTAATTCCATAAAATATCTGGGAGTACGCATTAGGAGTGATTTAAAATGGAATGATCATATAAAGTTAATCGTCGGTAAAACAGATGCTAGACAGATTCATTGGAAGAATCCTAAGAAAATGCAATCCGAAAACAAAGAAAGTAGGTTACAGTACGCTTGTTCGCCCACTGCTTGAATACTGCTCAGCAGTGTGGGATCCGTACCAGATAGGGTTGATAGGAGACAGAGAGAGAAGATCCAACGGAGAGCAGCGCGCTTCGTTACAGGATGGTTTAGTAATCGCGAAAGCGTTACGGAGATGATAGATAAACTGCAGTGGAAGACTCTGCAGGAGAGACACTCAGTAGCTTGGTACGGGCTTTTGTTGAAGTTTCGAGAACATACCTTCACCGACGAGTCAAGCAGTATATTGCTCCTTCCTACGCATATCTCGCGAAGAGACCGTGAGGATAAAATCAGAGAGATTAGAGCCCACACAGAGGCATACCGACAATCCTTTCCACGAACAATACGAGACTGTAATAGAAGGGAGAACTGGTAGAGGTACTCAAGGTACCCTCCGCCACACACCGCCAGGTGGCTTGCGGAGTATGGATGTAGGTGTAGATTTAACGAGCGTTCGATCGTCTGTAATGTTATGTTACAGCGTGTGTTAAGGAGGTGACACGAAAAGAACTGTTGGCTACTGTTAACCGTTCCAAGCAAAGTGCTCCAATTTATGGAAACGTCAGCCTCGCCACAATAGGACGCTTAAGGACGGAACGCGAAAAACCGCGTGGTTTACAGGGATCGCCACGAAGGAAAACTAGTAATTTTGGGAGGAAACCCGTCGTCGTAGACAATTTCATAAAATCGATCCTTCCACAAACGATGGAGGACTTTTACATAAACCAAAAAATAGTGCCGACATTGCGGAAACTACTTATTGCCGTGAAACAAAAAATCCATTTTCCGTGTTTAAACCAGTTTTACTCATAATAGACTCACCAAAAGGAGTATTTAACTTTCCTAAAATTCCATACACTTTATTCTTAAAACAAACTTTATTAAAGACTTTCTAATCTTTTTTTAGACAAAACAATCGTTGATGCTACCAAAACACATGTATACTTTTTGACAGCAGACAATAGAGCAAATAGCCAATGTGTATAACGTTGTACACATACTTTTCAGACACGTTTACGAAGGCAGTGACAAAAATTGTAGTGCAAATCGGACTAGTACAACACACGAAATTGTAAATTTCTTGTTACTTTTTAAACATTGATCGTGTTGCAAGACTTGTTAAGTTTCAACGCAGTCCTTAAAGAAAACTTCTATCCTTTAGTAGAAACACAAAGTGAGAATAATTCTTAAATTCTACAGATTCATTGCGCTTTATGGGGTAGCAGTAGAGGAACATACATTCACATGAACAGGCATTCGGTTCCCATGTTTGCAGAAGAACCCTGACTTACGTTCATATGTTATTATTTACTCTATAGCGTTGTGTTTCGGAAGAAGCTATCGTCTTTTGTATTCTTTACGGTATTAAAACATTTGTCTAAAAATTAACTCTGCCGGGCCGTATATGTACACGGGGTCGCCACCGATTTAAAGCGCGCGCCGAGGTAGCTGGTAATGTGATTCTTGTTTGCGCCTCAGCGGATCCGAATATTTTTATTACTAGTCTTCCTTTTTCTATTAGGATCTGATACTTTCTCTTCAGTGCAATAAAAGTATATTCTCTAATATTCGATGTTACATAAGTATAAGTACGTTCCATCTGAGGAAGGAGTTTGTTCGAATGGTTTAATCTACAAGACAGATTGCACTACTTGCAGTAAGATATTTCACACTCTTGTTATAAGTTTTCTTATTTCACATGTTGTGAAGATTCTGCTGTTGAATAGGAACGGTTGTAAAATAAGACTTTTAATCGCGCTATTTGTTACCGAACTTTTAGAAGCTGATGTCCTTTCTGACTGGACTTAACACTTCTCTTTCTGCCTTATAACACGTCCACAGATACTACAGGTAAATAAATTAGTGAAATCAATGTGAAGTGGAAATTAGAAAATAAATGAAAAACTTAGTTTAGCTTAGAAGAGTTACACACTGGCAAACAGCGGGCAGAGCAGCAGAGGCAATGACCGTGAAGTCAGCACGTTCAGGAGAAGCCATCGCCCTCCCCACAGAAGCGGAAACTGTCGCCCGTCCGGCTCACGTGTTTCTCAGTTGTCACATGTGATCAAAGGCCCTCGCCTACATTCCGAGAGCCAATGACCGACGTTAAGAAGATTCTTCGCGAAGCTTTTCGGCGTGACAGAAGAGGCAATGACCGTGAAGTCGTTCACCTCCAGTGAACTGAAGTGAATGAATACGCGAGACGCAGTGGGCCCGACAGTAGTAACTTTCAGTTCAGTTCCGGTACAGTCGGTGCTGAAGACCGTCATGCAGGAAGAGACTACATCGTACACAGAAGCACCGAGTCCGCCGCTGTAATGGAATAGCGAGCAGCAGCCTCGGCGCCAGAAGACAGAAGTTAGAAGGTATTTGAGGCTTGATTTTTATGTACCCGAGTGACTCTTGAGGACGGGAAGGAGACTGCCTCACATCAGCAGTCACGTGTGACCTCGGACGAAGATCTGACAGCCGAAGACTGGCAAGCGGGAGTCCGTCGTTCGAGTCAGGGACACTGGCCTTCTCGCGCCGCTCCGCTGGCCGACACACGACACACGCGGCCGCTTAGAGAAGAGAAACACTGGGACGCCACATCCGAGGTATCACCGTCCGATTCACAACTTCGTCCTCAATAATTAAACGGGCCACCTCGCGATGCGCGTCTCCAGTCAACTGGGCGAAACGGCGACACGAGATACACACCACCGTGTGTAATCAGACTCCGCCGCTCACGCAAGCAGAAGGCTTTGCAAACGACACAGCTGCCGCTCTCACAGCCAAAACAATCCAGTAAGGAAACCATTGTACAAAACTTTCCATAAAAGTTATCTTATGTAAAAATGCTTTTTGATTCTATCTCATACCTGAGCCAAGGGAGAACCCACCCTGCACAAATGTTGTTAAGAGAGGAAAAGTAATTTATTTAGTGTTTTTCACACTGACATAATGCTTTAGAATCAAATGCCCTTTCCAGTAATTCTCTTCCTGACAGTTGACCAGCGCCAACAGAGAAAACCCAGTCACAATACGGAGTAGCGGGGAGCAGAGAGTATTCGTCGTGAAGGGGTACCGTTGAGAATAACGACGACTACAGATACGACGTGTCCTCTGTGACAGGGGATGAAAAGCAGTTCGGTATAAAATTAACGAAGAATGTTAACAAGTTGGAAATTACTACAATAATAGTGATTGCGATATTTCTGTCGGCAGTTTAAACCAAGTAGGTGAGCGAGTAAGGTAACCAGGAAAATAACTGCAGTTGTGCCATAGCATACAATGTAAAGAATTTCAGGCAGATAGTGTCAGATTAAGTAATACTACAGTTGATGGTAACAGTCGAAGACACTAGTAGGAAGACAATTGCGGAGTTACAGTTACAAGAACAATAGGTAAAGGCACAGAAACAGAGATAGTTGCAGAGTTGATAATTTCAAGATAGTATTCAGAGAAGGAGAGATGTTGCAAAAGATTAGTCTTAAATTAAGGTGAGAGGTGTTACGTTTTCGCTTTGGCTCGCGTTAGTTTCTCTTAATGCTGTTCAGTCCTGACACGTTTGTAAATGCATTCTTTTCAGGGGCTGTCTTAATTACGCTGCCGTCCAGAGTCCGTACATTCTGAAGGCCGAAATAGGGTGTGGCGCTGTTTTAAATCCTTAGACGGTACTTTGTAAGATCTTGTCTTATTGCAAGCCCTGTTCTTGCTATCTTTTTCTTCTTGTGGCTGAAGATCTGCGTCCTTTTTCGGTGTGAGACAAACTTGACAATTATTAGACGAGATTTCGAAGCACCTTATAATCTACGCACCATCCAATAACTCCTACCAATGTCTACTTTACCTATGTCAGTGCCTAATATTTCTCGTGCAACCTGTATAAGGAGGTCGTCTGTGTCTTCCGGCTCATCTTCGCTACGCCAAACAGCCGCACGCTATTTCGCCTTTTTATGTAGACTGAAGGTGAAGTGAGGAGAAACGAAACGGAAGGAACTATTAAGGTAAGCTGCCCTGGGACCTTACGCGGAATCAGCGGCAATGCGGGAAAATGTATGCCACACTGGGACTCGAACCCGGGGTCTCCTGCTGACAAGCCGTCGCGTGAACCACTGTGGCAGCCGGACACGGCGCCGAGTGCTGCCTCGGCACCCCCCCCCCCCCCCCCCGAGCCCGCCTACACCCCCTACCGGCTGTGCCCTCCACTCTCCCTACTCTGAGAACGCAACTGTGCGTCCGCACTCAATGTGGTAGATTCATTGCTCGTAGAGGCGAATCAGCTATATGAAAGCGTGTTGTCTGTTTATTCAAACATGTCAGAAAGAACAGACATCGCGTATCCCTAATATTTCGCCTTTACTACCCTCTCGGAAATTAGTCACACTCAAATTATTCTCGGGACCGAGAGCTGTCAGACTCCAAGTATAAAGCTCTGAAATGTTTACCGATTCGTGAAACGTGTATCGAAAAGACATATTCAATGCCACTGTGGGGGAAGCGTTTACCGATTGCGACAAAAACGTTGTTTCTACTCCAGTCGGATTTGAGTGTGGCTGTGAAGTTATCTGGTAATGTATGACAGGTCTAGGTGAAAAGAAGGTAATGTTGGATGTTATTACCGGCCTCCCGATTCCGTCGAGACAGAGTTATTCAAAGAAGGTCTACGCTCAGTAGTGCGGAAGTACCCAAATCGTGCAGACTAGGACACCTATGGATTCGTTACAAGGTTTCCACATAAGTAGCCTTGCGAAGTACCGTTGAACACGTTTTTTCGAAAACGTGTCTTGAGCAGCTAGTTCTAGAGTGCACATACAATGCAAATACACACACAAAAAAATCTGCATGGCCCCTGTTCCCAGAACTCGGGAAGATAAACGTTGACTGTGGATATCGTATCACACACACAGTCCCTTTGACTGTTTAAAGATGTCACTAAACCCGACCAAAGATGTGAGCAACCGTGTATGAGCAGCGCCTATTACACAGACGGGGTCCGACAGCCGATCCGTTCCAGTCATTCCACCACAAAGTAGGTACACGGCTCGTGTTGTCTGTAGTTCAACCGTGCCTAGACCTTCAATACAGCGGTCCGCATTGTTAGTTTGTGCCAGGAAGGGCTCTCAGCAAGGGAAGTGTCGAGGCGACTCGGAGTAAACGAAAGCGATGTTGTTCGGACAGAGTAGATACAGAGACACGGGAACTGTCGATGACATATCTCGCTCAAGCTGCCCGGGGGCTACTACGGCTCGGAGGAAGCCCGACAGCAACGCCAACATGTTGAATAATGCTTTTCGAGCAGCCACAGGATGTCGTGTTACGACTCAAACTGTGCACAATAACCTGCACGTCCTCACTCCCAACGTCCGTGGCGAGGTCCATCTTTGCAACCACGACACCGTGCAGCGCGGTACAGATGGGCCCAACAACATGACGGATGGACCTCTCAGCATTGGCATCACGTTCTCTTCACCGATGAGTCTCATATATACCTTCAACCAGACAATCGTCGGTGACGTGCTTGGAGGCAACCCGGTCAAGCTCAACCCTTTAAACACACTGTCCAGCGAGTGCAGCAAGATGGAGGTTCCCTGCTGTTTTGGGGTGGCATTATGTGGGGCCAATGTATTCTCTGGTGGTCATGGAAGGCGCCGCAGCGGCTGTACGATACGTGAATGCCATCCTCCGACCGATTTTTTTAATTTTTTTAATTTTTAGTACAACGATATCGGCAGCATACTGGCGACGCATTCGTCTTCATGGACGACAATTCGCGGCCCCATCGTCTTGTGGCTGACTTCCTTCAGGATAACGACATCGCTCGACTAGTGTGGCCAGAATGTTCTCCAGACATGTGCCGGCCGGAGTGGCCGTGCGGTTCTAGGCGCTACAGTCTGGAGCCGGGCGACTGTTACGGTCGCAGGTTCGAATCCTGCCTTGGCCATGGATGTGTGTGATGTCCTTAGGTTAGTTAGGTTTAATTAGTTCTAAGTTCTAGGCGACTCACGACCTCAGAAGTCAAGTCCCATTGTGCTCAGAGCCATTTGAACCATTTTTCTCCAGACATGTACCCTATCGAACATACCTGGGATAGACTGAAGAAGGCTGCTCATGGTCGACGTGACCCTCCAACCACACAGTGATCTACGCTGAATCGCCGTTAGGAGTGGGGCGATCTACCTTGATGAACTTGTGGATAGTATTCCACGACGAATACAGGCCTGTATTAATTCAAGAGGATGTGGTAGTGGGTATTAGAGGTTCATGTGTGTACACCAATCTGGGCAACCACCTCTGAAGGTCTCGCTGTATGGTGGTACAACATGCAATGTGTGGTTTTTATGAGCAATAAAAAGGGTGGAAACTATGTTTATGTTGATCTACATTCCAATTTTCTGTGCAGGTTCCGGAACTCCAAGAACCGAGATGATGCAAAACTTTTTTTTGAAGTAAGTATTTTAGAGCATGTAGCTACAAAGATGCCTGGACTCACCGACGGTGTCACTACAGAGACAGGCGTTAGTGATAATGACATCATCATAGCGACGATGGTTACTTAAGTTATTAAATCAATCAAGAAAGCTAGGAGAGTAGTTTTGCTAGAAAGAGCAGAAAAGCGGTTGTTAGAATCTCAGACAGCGAATGGACATTATTTAGTTCCAGTATGATGGATGAAGAGTAATTATAGGTCAAGTTTGAACAGATTGTAAATCGTACTGTGGAAAAGTATGTGCCTAGTAAGTGAATGAAGGATGGAAAAGATACATTGCGGAAAATGATGAGGAAACAAAGACTGTTGCACTCTCAGTTCAAAATAGAGCGGGCTAACGACAAGTAAAGGTTAGTACAGATTCGAGCGTCTGTGGAATGATCGATGCTCGAGCATAAAGCTGTCACCGTTATACCTTAACAAATTATCTTGAAGAGATCGCGAGACTACTCTGGTCCTACGTAAAACTGCTAAGTAGGGCGAAGCTTTTGCCCAGTCGTCGACCAGCCTGGTGTGCTAGTAGAAAACAACAAAACGAATGCCGCAGTTTTATTTCATGTTTAAGAAATATTTCACGCAGGAGGATCGTAGAAACATACAGTCGTTCAACTCTCGTGTCGACACCATGGTAATGGACATTATGGCCTAGAGAAGCAGCTGGAAGATTTGGTAACAAATTAGTCGCCAGGTCCTGACGGAATACCGATTCGGTTTCAGAAACAGTACTCTACGGCATGGGCCCCTTACTTAGATTGCATTTATCGCGAATCTCTCGCCTAACGCAAAGTCCCAAGTGACTGGAAAAAAGTGACTCCTATATACACTACTGGCCATTAAGATTGCTACTCTACGAAGATGACGTGCTACAAACGCTAAATTTAACCGACAGGAAGAAGATGCTGTGATTTACAAATGATTAGATTCCCAGAACATTCACTCAACATCGGCGCCGGTGGCGACACCTACAACGTGCTGACATGAGGAAAGTTTCCAACAGATTTCTCATACATAAACAGCAGTTGACCGGCGTTGCGTGGTGAAACGTCGTTGTGATGCCTCGTGTAAGGAGGAGAAATGCGTACCATCACGTTTCTGACTTTGATAAAGGTCAGATTGTAGCCTATCGCAATTGCGGTTTATCGGAGCGCGTCATTGCAGCTCGCGTTGGTCGAGATCCAATGACTGTTAGCAGAATATGGAATCGGTGGGTTCATGACG
Source organism: Schistocerca piceifrons (assembly GCF_021461385.2). Lineage (NCBI taxonomy): Eukaryota > Metazoa > Arthropoda > Insecta > Orthoptera > Acrididae > Schistocerca > Schistocerca piceifrons. The sequence continues at coordinate 759,470,925 of NC_060149.1, read as the reverse complement.
GTAATACGGAACGTCATGCTGGATCCCAACGACCTCGTATCACTAGCAGTCTAGATGACAGGCATCTTATCCGCATGGCTGTAACCGATCGTGCAGCCACGTCTCGATCCTTGAGTCAACAGGTGGGGACGTTTGCAAGACAACAACCATCTGCACGAACAGTTCGACGACGTTTGCAGCAGCACGGGCTATCAGCTCTTAGACCACGGTTGCGGTTACCCTTGACGCTGCATCACAGACAGGAGCGCCTGCGATGGTGTACTCGTCGTCGAACCTGCGTGCACGAATGGCAAAACGTCATTTTTTCGGATGAATCCCGGCTATGTTTACAGCATCATGATGGTCGCATCCGTGTCTGGCGACAGCGCGCTGAACGCACTTTGGAAGCGTGTATTCGTCATCGCCATACTGGAGTATCACCCGGCGTGATGGTATTTGGTGCCATTGGTTACACGTCTGTCACCTCTTGTTTGCATTGACGGCACTTTGAACAGTGGACGTTACATTTCAGATGTGTTACGATCCATAGCTTTATGAAAACAAATGACCAAAACGCTTTGTTTACTTCGGTTTTTACTACACAGTAACACTTCTCGCATTTCCTCGTGTATTTTGGCCGAGATACCTCGGTTCATGCTAAATCTTAAGGTCGTAGGTCAACTGCAAGGCACCTAATGTGGCCAATAATTGTATTTTCGATAGCTAAAACATGACTTTTACTACTCCTTACATGTCGACTGCATAAACTTAGAAGCTTCTATTTCGTACAGAGTGGTGCGACTGCATACCTCAGCAGCCGGCATTAATTGCCAGACGATAAATGTATATGTTTCCGAGAGCAAAGCGGCCAATGTGACGATCTGTCATTACGTCATTATGAAAACAAATGACAAAACGCTATGTTTACACCAGTTTCCGCTACAGTGACCGTCTCATAGAAATTTCACAGGTCGAAAATTTACGTTACAAATGTGTAGAAACAAAATCCTGTAAATATAACAGTGTCCGAATAATTTTCGTCGGCATTGTGGTACATTCAAGCATTTACACACATTTCATAACTCTTAAAGTACAATTCTTGGTTTCCAACATCCTTTTTCACAAGTCAGAGTCCCTAACCACTACTCATTATTCCTTACCGTATTACACATATACATATTCGTCGTCGTAAAAATAACACCAAAACACCTCAGTCACATCTCAAAAACGTCGTAGCTTTATGCAATAATTTCAAAACCTAAAAAAAATTCTCTGCTCATTTCAATAGTGTCATCTACCTCAAACGTACTTTAAAATCATGCTCCCTTACCAAATATATCATTCAAAGCTCTCATAGTATCACAATGATTCCGAAAAAATATGAACAGTTTACAAAGTACAGACAAAATACAATTTCATAAGTGTGAAGTTACCCAATTGTGTAATTGCGTAAACATGTGTCACTGATGTAGTAAAAAAAAATGTTTATCTCTCAGTTAAATGATCAGATAGCTGTGTAATTCTGTGTTAGAGAAATATGGTACCGATGTGTAAAGTTGTATGAGCAAATACCATATTAGCTTGGGCTCCTTGTGCTTGCCAAACGCATGGTACACAAAGTACGCATGTAACCCCTGAGGATAAATGTAATTATATCCTCAAGTGTTACAGATTACAGCAATGGAATGAAATGTATCACGGAAAACTTTCTTTGTAATTCAAAAATCTTGAAAAATAAATGGCTTAAGTACAAAATTGATCACTCAAATGCATGTCCTGTAGCGCTAAATGTGCGTCTTGCTGTAAGATAATTCTGTGGAAGTGTCATAGTTATCGTCCTCTGTAAGCAAAGTTCTGCTGAAGTCAATGTACTTACCTCATCATAAACGAAAGTGAAATGCTTTGCGAATAGGTATCTTAGTTATTATGTTTATTGGCGTGATGAAGAAAGTACTGTACAGTAACGTATTGTTGTGCCACGAAAAAGGCTGTCTCATTGTTGCTATACCACAAAGGTACTACTAAAACATGTTTTACTTCCCAGAAGAATTCAGAAAAACTGTGCAGATATAAAACAGATACACCGCAAAAGCAACAAGGTAAATTATGTCACACATTAGTAGCGTCGTGATATAGTCGATGATGATGATGATGATTATGATTATTATTATTGTTATTAGTGTTTTAGGGCGCACAACAGCGAGGTTATCAGCGCCCGTTCCCAAAAGTTCAAATCAGAGCCGAATCGTGAGAGAAGTGGTATTGTTCAAATTGCAAGATTGGACACAGCACATCAAAACGGAGATAAAACTAAAAATAAAATAGCAGTACAAACAGGGAAAAATAAGTAACGGTGGCTGAGTGACCACTTACAAATAATGGGTGACCAAACCACTGGACAGCACATTAAGACTTCAATCCCAATATTTTGGGAAGAAGGCCAGACATCACACAAAAACGTACAACTCTAGTGACACTCGCCTCATTATTAGTTAAAAGAGAGGGTAGGTCTGGTGGGAAACTGAAATCTTCCCTCAAACCTGCATGTAAAACACACTCAGTTAAAATATGCCGTATCGACAACTGTGTCCCACATGTCTGACACGTTGGTGGCTCCTCACGACATAACAGAAAACCATGTGTCAAAGGACAATGTCCTATTCTAAGCCGTGTAAGGGCTACTTCCTCAGCGCGTCGTTGTCGGAAGGAGGTGAGCCACGGTCGGACAGAACCCTTCACCGCTCGCAACTTCTTATCCCTCACGTCCAGCCACTGAGCCTCCCACCAACGCATGGCCTTCCGAGTCACGAAAGACATAATGGCCTGCAGGGGGACGGAACAGCGAGCAGGAGGTGGGATGGAGCAAGCCTCCTTGGCAGCCGCATCTGCAAGTTCATTTCCAGGAATCCCTATGTGCCCTGGAACCCAGCAGAAAATCACATCCTTACCCTGCTGTTGCAAGAGCAGGAGTGCGTCCTGCACCTCTTGCACCATCCGATCTGCTGGGTACATTTGTTGAAGAGCGTGTAGAGCACTTTGGGAATCGGAGCAGATGATGAATTTCGTGCCACGATGTCGGCGCATATGCTCTAATGCTTGCAGAATGGCAAACAGTTCTGCATAGTAAACTGAGAACTGCTCTGGGAGCCCTATCCGATGGACAGTATCGGGAAACACAGCAGAGCAGCCCATAAAATCCCCCTGTTTAGAACCATCCGTGTAAACAGTAGTAAAATCGGAATGGCGTTCTAAAATCTCAGTAAGTTTAATTTTAAAAAGGCGGTCCGGGGTACAATACTTCCTGTAAGCAGCCAGATCAAGAAGTAATCTTGGCCTTTGTAGTCGCCAGGGAGATCCCCTACTCCATCCCTGGTGGAGGACCTTAATGCCCTCCAGGTGTACCGACTCGAGACTCCTTTGCACAGCTGCCAAACGGCTTTGTTGCCGCCGGACGGTGGCGGAAGAGACGTGCCAGTGCCGGCTGGGAAAAAGTGTCGGACGCCAATGAAAGAGGAGTGGACTTGGTCCTGTACGCGTGCCGTACCACGAGAAGAAGACGCCGAAAGGACAGCGGAGGCTCTCCCGCCTCGACACACAGACTAGCAACCGGACTCGTGCGATAAGCCCCCGTTGAAAGCCTAATACCCTCATGGTGAATCACATCCAACATTTGGAGGTATGAAGGTCTTGCAGAGCCATAAGCTTGACATCCGTATTCCAGTCGAGGTCGCACAAAGGCCTTATAAAGTTGGAGCAGACGTGCCCTGTCAGCGCCCCAGGATCTATGACTGACGCATCTAAGGACGTTTAAAGCCTTGAAACAGCGGACCTTTAGATCCTTTAAGTGTGGCAACCATGTGAGCTTCTCATCAAAAATAAGCCCGAGATATTTCACTTTTTCCATAAAGGGGAGAATAGTGTCTCCTAGTTTTAAAACAGGGAGATTAAAAAGAGAACGGGAACGGTTAAAATCTACACAAACGGTCTTCTCCAAAGAGAATTTAAAGCCCGTGGTCTTAGACCATTTCTCCAATCGCACGAGTGTCAGCTGTAATTGGCGTGTAGCAGCTGTGACTGAGGAAGACGCACAGAAAATGGAGAAATCGTCCACAAACAAGGAGCACTGCACGGGCCGTCGTACTGTGGACGCAATACTATTGATGGCAATTGCGAAAGCTGTCACACTGAGGACACTTCCTTGAGGGACACCGTTCTCCTGCTTAAAACGGTCAGACAGGACATTCCCAACCTTATACGTAAAATACCTGTCTGACAGAAAGGATCGGATGAGTGTGGGTAAACGCCCACCGAAACCTCACTCATAAAGCTGCCGCAAAATGGTATGCCTCCAGGTAGTATCGTACGCCTTCTCCAGGTCGAAGAAAACCCCGATAAGGTGTTGCTTACGTAGGAAAGCATCTTGTATCGCTGTTTCGAGTAGGATCAGGTTATCTAGGGTGGAATGATACCTCCTGAATCCACACTGGCAGCGGGTAAGTAAGGATCTAGATTCGAGAACCCACACCAGGCGCCTATTGACCATACGCTCAAATGTCTTTCCGACGCAGCTCTTGAGACTAATGCTACGGTAGCTACTGGGTTCGGTCCGACCCTTCCCTGGTTTTAAAAGCGGAATTAAAAATCGATTCTTTCCACGAACTAGGAAAGTCGCCTGTCTTCCAAATTTCATTAAAAAGTTGAAGGAGGACTTCCTTTGACCGCAGATCCAACTGCTGCAGCATGCTATACGATATCAGGTCTGGACCAGGTGCGGTATCCCGAGATATGGACAGTGCAGAGTCCAACTCCCACAAAGAGAAAGGCTGGTTGTATTCCTCAGTCTTCTGTGAACGGAAATCAAAACCAGCCCTCTCTTGTGTACCCCGATAGCGCAGAAATTCTGGGTCCTGGCTAGAATCGGCCGTAATAGTTTGAAAAGATTCTGCCAACGCCCGGGCGATGTCTCTCGGAGATGTTAGGAGACACCCCCGCTCACGTATAGCGGCTAGTGGCGGTCAAGAGTATCGCCTTGAGGTCCTCCTAATGGCTTCCCATACTTTGCTTGAAGATGTTGACCTATTGATGGAGTTCAGGAACTCACGCCAAGACCTCCGTTTACTCTCCCTAACGATTTTCCTCGCCCGCGCCCGTGCTATCCGGAAAGTTGTCAGACGCGCAGCAGTGGGGCACCGACGGAATCTCCTCAAAGCCGCCCGCCTGTCTCTGATGGCGGTACGACAGTCGTCATTCCACCAAGGGACAGGCTGCCTCACAGGTGTTCCCTTTGACTTTGGTATGGATACATCAGCGGCATTGTGCATCACCGCCGTAATGTGATCCACCCAATCCTGGACGCCTTCACACCGTTCAAAAACAGCCAACTGCCGGTAGAGCGTCCAGTTTCCCTTCCGGAACAACCATTTCGGCGGCTGTGCGACACGACCCATTTCAACTGGCAGATGGAGCCAGATAGGGTAATGGTCGCTGCCATGAAGGTCGTTGTCGACGACCCACTGAGCAATGTCCGCAAGCACAGGCGAACAAATAGAGAGGTCTATGGCAGAAGACGAACCTGAAGCGGTGCTAAAATGCGTGGCCTGACCTGTGTTCAGCAGTATGACGTCGGAAGTCCTGAGCAACTGCTCAATCATCTGGCCTCTGGGGCAGGTTTTGTTGGAACCCCATAATGCATTATGAGCATTAAAGTCTCCTAAAATTAGAAAGGGACGGGGTAGCTGATCAATGAGCCGTGCGAGGGCTTCACTGTCAATGAGCTCAGCAGGTGGTAAATACAAGGAGCACACTGTAACATGAACCTGGGCCAGGATCCGAGCTGCAATCGCTTGTAGCGTCTTGGTTAAGGTCACAGGTGAGGAGTGGAATGTGTCCTTAATGAACACTGCCACCCCACCCTGAGCCCTATTACCAGTCAGGTCGTCTTTCCTGTACATGTGATATCCCGTAAGTACAGGCGTGTCAGTCTCTTTAAAATGTGTCTCTTGCAAAGAGATGCAAATGGGGTTTGCCTGTACTAACAGCCGCAATTCTGCAAGGCGAGGTCTGACTCCATTCAGATTCCACTGAAGTATGGGAGCCATATCAGCGTTTCGGTTTAGATTTCCCCCTGTCTTTGCGCCGCGCTGGTGAGGCACTTTTAGAGCGAGTGGCAGCAGAGGGGCTGCCAGGTTCTGGGGAAGAGGTATCAAAATCCATGACAATGTCCTCATCAGTCAGGGATGCCATGACATCCGATGGTGCCTTTGGCATGTGTGACGTCAAACGCCGTGCCCCTTTCCCTGGTCCCGTTTTCTTTGTGGAAGCTGGGATTGGGGGAAGTGGAGAGGCACTCTGTTTCTGGAGGGCCTTCGAAGGCTTCACTGGAGCTTTCTCTGCAATAGCGGTGGGTGCAGGCGGAGCAGCTTGAATAGCTATATCGTTAGTGGGGGTGCTCTGGCAGGTACAAACACAGGTACAGGTATTTGTGGAGGATACTGCGACGCTGGACATGGTCTGCGTCGAAGCGTCTGCTCGCGACGCACGGTGGTGCACCAAGGAGGCATAGGATGTGGCAAAGACAGGGGGTTTTGTAGCCCTATACTCTTTTTTGGCTTCCACATAAGGTAGCCTCTGTCACCTTGATCTCCTGAATTTTTCGTTCTTCCGCAAAGACGGGGCAGTCTCTGCTCCAGACGGGATGGCTCCCAGAGCAGTTTATACACAGCGCTGGAGATGTGCAGTTGGTCCCAGCTTCATGAGCTGCCTTGCCAGATACCGCAGGTTGGTTCACCCCCACAACTCATTGTCGTATGGCCAAATCGCTGACATTTGAAACAGCGCATAGGGTTAGGTATATAAGGCCGAACCCTAAGTCTGAGGAAACCAGCCAGAACGTATTCAGGTAAGACAGGCGAATTGAAAGTCACAATGAAAGTGGCAGATTTCTCAGTGACTCCATTATTTCTACGTGTGCTTTGTTCCACGTCTACAATCCCCTGTGTTGCCCATTCTTGCTTCAGCTCGTCGACATCGATATCCATTAAATCACGGCAGGTGACAACGCCTTTACTGGAGTTGAGGGAATTGTGCAACTCGACAGTAACATCATACTCGCCTAACTTGGGTGACTTCCGAAGCAGCTCCACTTGCGATGCCCTAGTAGTCTCAACTAACAGGGTACCATTCCTCAGGCGTTTGATAGATTTCAGTGTACCTGCGAGTCCTAAACCTTTATGTATGTAGAAAGGAGACACTTTTTCAAATGAGCTCTCCTTCCTCTTAATCACGATGAAAACATTGTCATTTACGACTCCATGAGCCCTGTTACTCTTTTCCATCTGCATATCTGGAGGACTAGCCTCCCTCATGCGCTTGACTGATTGCGAAGTTGGTGAAGGGAAATACGTGGTTGCCATGTGCGTCCCACGAGCAGCTAGGGAACGAAACGTCAGCCCAGACAGAGCCCCGCATGCCTGGGTAAGCCTTATACAACTGAGGTGCGGCAGGTTCCTCAGAGGTCGCCCGCTAGCGACTGTTCCACCTCAACAGCCATGCATCTTATCGGCGCGCAGCACAGCTTAAGATTGAAGGGTTTTTTAGAGAGGTATGTACCATCCTCGCGATCCAGGCAATCAAGCGAAGATCCCCGGTCCCTGCGACACACAACGTTCCACCGTTGCGCCACACGGTGGTCGCTGAAGCATGCCCAGAGCTTACGGTGTCAGAGGACTGGCGGCACACAACAGTCCCCTGCTTGGGGATCCCGGGTTCGCCAAGCCCGTACCCAGCACAGAAATGCTGAGTCCCCTGAGGGGGATATAGTCGTGTAGCTGTCAAATAAACTAACCACTGTCACCTGGTATCTCTCAGAAAGCACCTTGAATCCATAATGTATTTTCAAGTAAACGAAAATGTTGCATTAAAATCTCATTAGCAGTACTGGTAAATGTTCTAAGTATGTGAGCCTTATAGTCGTTACGTAAACGTGGAACTAACAAGCAAGAATGTACACAAACAGTAACACTGTGTCGTCTGTTCACAATGCATTCGTAATTTCTGTTTAAATAAGTTCTCTTGGTTCTTGACTGGATATTTAACTTCAAACATTGTTGCATATTAACAGATTCTAAGTCTGACAAAGCATACTAGTAATGTAAAGTGAAAAGTTATATGGCAAAGACAAAGTTAAAAAGCAAATTATCTTTCAATAAACTGTTTTACATGTGAAATGTGGTGTAAACCTTTACTCTTCCTAGTACGCAGAGTTTCAACTTCAACGCAATTATGTGGTATACGTCGGATTCTGTAAGGTCCATAGTAAACTAGAAAGAATTTGTGACTCAAGTGTTTCTTCTTATGTGGCAACGAATGAGCTTTAATGAGAACTTTCTGACTAATATACAATTTCTTTGCATTTGCTTTACCGTGTAGTTTTCTCCTTTTGTCTGCTGCAGATTTTATATTTTTAAGAGCCAAATCAATTATGTCTTTGTGTCGAAGTTTACGGGTATTCGGGAAAGATACAAACTCTCTGATTCTGTTCGGTGGTTCTTCATTCTTCAGTACAAGAATAGGTGGTAAAGCAGTGGAATCATGAGGCATTTCATTCAGCACATTTTGAAATAATTGTAAATATGTGTCCCAATGCTGATACTTTCTGTGACAGTCTGCAAAGCTTATTGATTTCTTTCATAATCCTTTCAGACGGGTTGCAATGTGGTGAGTACAATGAAATAAAAACAGGTTTGATTTTATGATTCCGAAGCATGCGTGACCAAACAGCAGATCTAAATTGCGGTCCGTTATCTGAAATGACTTTAGCAACGTGGCCAACTTCACGTAAGAAATTTTTAACAAAGGCGTTGGATACAGATCGTCCAGTGGCTTTACGTAACGGAGTGAAAGAAACAAATTTTGAAGTAAGGTCAACAGCGACTAGAACGTACGAAAATCCATTCGATGTTCTGACAAGGGGTCCCGATAGATCAACTGCAGCAAATTCTTTTAATTCAGAAGGAATGATAGGAAACAACAGAGCACGATTTTTTTTTTTTGTGGGGTTTACAGGCGCTCAACTGCTGAGGTCATTAGCGCCCAGTCACTGTTGTTAGAGCACATGGAATCTAGTAAAACTCAAGGGGAAGGGGGGGGGGACACCAGAAGGACCTGACAAGGATGCAGATAAAATAAGTAAAAAGGTTAAATGTCTTTGGACAAGCCAGTTAAAGTTATAAAACGCAGAATACGAGCAGCTGCTCGAGCGTCATCAGCTAAAACATCTGGTAAAGTAGATGGCAGGGACAGGACAACACTAAAACGGGGACACGACAATAAAACATGGCACACTGTTAATGCCTGACCACAAGGGCACTGCGGGGCTGGGTCACCGGAGAGCAGGTAGCGGTGGCTAACCCGGCAATGCCCAATCCGCAACCTGGTCAGAAGGACCTCCTCTCGCCGAGATGGTCAGGAGGAGGTTGTCCAAGCAGTTGGGAGCAGTTTTACTGCCCGGCGCTTGTTTCCTTGGAGGGATGACCAAGCATCCCACCACAACGACACAAGCCTCTTACATCCCCACGAACGTCAGATGACGGGACACAATGGGAGGCTGGCCGAGGCAGGAGGACTGCAGCCTTGGCTGCAGCATCCGCAGCCTCATTCCCAGGCACTCCTACATGTCTGGGAACCCACAGAAAGCTGACAGGAGAACCATTAGCGGCGAAAGAATGGAGGGACTGCTGTATCCGTTGAATCAAGGGATGGACCGGATAGGGAGCTCCAAGGCTCTGAAGAGCACTGAGTGAGTCAGAGCAGAGTACGTACGATGAATGGCGGTGGCGGCGGGCATACTGAACGGCCTGATGGAGAGCAAAAAGCTCAGCCGTAAAGCTCGAACATTGGTCGAGGAGCCGGTATTTAAAGGTGGCGGCCCCGACGACAAAGGCACGTCCGACACCATCGTCAGTTTTGGAGCCATCGGTGTAAATAAAGGTGTGATCGGCAAGTCGAGCACGAAGTTCGACAAACCGTGAGCAATACACTGCAGCCGGACTACCCTCCTTCGGGAGTGAGCTGAGGTCAAGATAAATATGAACCGGAGCCTGGAGCCAATGTGGTGTCGGGCTCTCACCCTCTCTGAAGGTGGTAGGGAGGGCAAAATCCAATTGTCGAAGCAGGCGACGGAAGCGGACTCCGGGGGGCAGCAGGGCAGAGACATACAACCCGTACTGACGGTCGAGAGAATCGGCGAAGAAGGACTGGTAAGCGGGGTGGTCGGGCATAGACAACAACCGGCAGGCATACCGACACAGCAGTACGTCGCGCCGGTAGGTCAATGGTAACTCGGCAGCTTCAGCATAAAGACTCTCAACAGGACTAGTGTAGAAGGCTCCAGTCGCAAGATGTATCCCCCGATGGTGGATGGAGTTGAGCCGGCATAAGAGGGATGGCCGAGCGGACGAGTAGACGAAGCTCCCATAATCCAGCTTCGATCGGACTATGGACCGATACAAGTCAAGCAGGACAGTGCGATCCGCTCCCCAAGATGAACTAATAAGAACTCTAAGGTCATTAAGGGAACGTGTACAAAGGCAGCCAAATAAAAGATGTGCAGAGACCAACAAAGTTTCCTGTCCAGTGTGAGCCCTAGAAACTTAGTTGTGTCCACGAATGGGAGAACAACGGGACCGAGATGTAAGGATGGCGGAAGAAACGCTTTATATCGCCAAAAGTTGATACAAACCGTCTTCTCTTCAGAGAACCAGAAGCCATTTGCCACGCTCCATGAGTAGAGGCTGTCTAGACAACGCTGAAGGCAGCGCTCCAGGAGGCATGTTCTCTGGGCACTGCAGTAGATCGCGAAGTCATGGACAAAGAGAGAGCCTGAGACATTAGGTGGAATGCAATCCATAATTGGATTGATCGCGATGGCAAAAAGGGCTACGCTCAAGATGGAGCCCTAAGGCACTCCGTTCTCCTGGAGGAAGACGTCTGACAATACGGAACCCACACGTACCCTAAACTTTCGATCCGTTAAAAAGGAATCAATAAAAAGGGGCAGGCGACCGCGTAGACCCCACCTGTGCATAGTGCGGAGGATACCTCCTCTCCAACAGGTATCATAAGCCTTCTCCAAGTCGAAGAACACGGCTACTGTTTGGCGCCTTCGCAAAAAGTTGTTCATGAAGAACGTCGACAAGGTCACAAGGTGGTCAACAGCAGAGCGGCGGCGACGAAAGCCGCATTGGACATTAGTAAGTAGCCATCGAGATTCAAGAATCCAGACTAACCAGGCATTAACCATGCGCTCCATCACCTTACAGACACAGCTTGTAAGAGAAATGGGGCGGTAACTAGAAGGCATGTTTCTATCCTTCCCGGGTTTGGGTATAGGAACGACGGCATCACGCCAACACGTGGGGACCTGACCTTCGGTCCAGACGCAATTGTAGGTACGAAGAAGGAAGCTTTTGCCCGCCGGAGAAAGGTGTGCCAGCATCTGAACGTGAATGGCATCTGGCCCCGGAGCAGAGGACCGGGACAGTGCAAGCGCACGTTCGAGTTCCCGCATAGTAAAGGGGGCATTATAAGTTTCCAGATTCAGCGAGTGGAAGGAAGGTCGCCGAGCCTCTTCTGCCTCTTTCCTGGGAAGGAAGGCAGGGTGGTAATGGGCGGAGCTTGAAACCTCCGTGAAAAAGCGGCCAAAGGCGTTGGAGACAGCCACAGGATCAACAAAGACCTCATTACCTGAGGTAAGGCAGGTACCGAGGAGTGGGCCTTAATGCCCGACAGCCGGCGCAGGCCACCCCAAACGACGGAAGAGGGAGTAAAACTGTTAAAGGAGCTGGTGAAAGAGGCCCAACAAGCTTTTTTGCGTTCTTTGATGACTCTACGGCATTGCGCTCGGAGTCTTTTGTATTCAATACAATTCGCCAACGTAGGATGGCGGCGAAAGGTGCGTAAAGCACGTCGTCGAGCACGGATAGCGTCCCTACAAGCCTCGTTCCACAGGGGGACGGAAACGCGACGTGAAAAAGAGGTAGTACGAGGAATGGAACGTTCGGCAGCATTGATGATAACAGCCGTGAGGTATTCGACCTGACTGTCACGACTGAGAAGTTCGTGGTCCGGAAACGTCGCCAGGGAGGAGTAAAGTCCCCAGTCAGCTTTCGGTGTGTTCCAGCTCGAAGGACGTGGGGATGGGGTGTGGTGCAGGAGACGAACGACACAGGGGAAGTGGTCGCTCTAATAGGTGTCAGAAAGGACATACCACTCGACCCGACGGGCAAGAGTGGTAGAACAGATCGAGAGGTCCAAGTGGGAGTAGGTATGAGTAGAGTCCAAGAGGAAAGTCGGGGCGCCGGTATTGAGGCAGACAAGATGGAGATGGTTGAAGACATTCGCCAAGAGTGAGCCTCTTTGACAGGATGCAGGAGAGCCCCAAAGGCAATGATGGGCATTGAAGTCACCGAACAATAAAAACGGCGAGGGAAGTTGAACGATCAGGTGCATCATGTCAGCCCGACTAACAGCAGATGACAGTGTAGATGGTACAAACTGAAAAAGTAAAAGCAGAAAGAGTAATGCGGACAGCTATTGCTTGGAGTGGGGTGGTCAATGGGATGGGATGGTAATAGACATCGTCCCGAACGAGCAACATGACCCCACCATGAGCTGGGATACCGTCCACAGGGGTGAGGTCATACCGCTTTGAGGTATAGTGGGTAAAGGCAATACGGTCAGTCGGGCGCAACTTGGTTTCCTGGAGACCAAGGACGAGCGGACAGTGCAGGCGGAGGAGCAGTTGTAATTCCTCCCGATTAGATCGAATACCTCTTATGTTCCAATGAAACAACGCCACCGCTAGTCAAAAAGTTGGGGGAACGAGACGGGGAAGAGCTGGTCACCTCGACGGCCGCGGAGGGCCAGGTTGCGAGGGAACAACGCTACAACCGACGGGACGCGGATCCGGTTCCATCGACTCGTCGCCAGCTGCGGCCGCTGTCCCTGGTTGTGTAGGAGGGGCAGCATCATTTGCCGACGAGAGGCCAGCTGAGCACCTGGCAGCAGAGCGTCCCGGCGAAACTGAGGACGGCCGGGAGCAGCGCCTCACGGATGGAGCGTCAGACGAAACGCGCCGGGGTGGAGAGGGGGATAGAGACTTCTTCTTTGAGGCCTTCTTCAAAGGCCGAGGAGGCACAGGGATGGTGGGCTGGACCCGAAGAAGGTCCCCACGCGTGGGGTCCGTTTTGGAACGCCGGACCTCGGAAGCTGGGGTCCGGAACGTTTCCCCAATGGACGCCTGAGAAGAGGATCGCTTCTCATGTGGCAGGGGGAGAGGAGGAGGAGGAGGAGGAGGAAGGGTGGCCCCTGGGGCAGAGGGGGCGGGGGCCACGAGGGAGGATGATTTGGAAGGGAGGGATTTGGGAGGCGGAGGCAGAGCCCCCTGATGGGCAGAGGAGGCGGGGGAGGGGGGCAGGATAGGGGTGAGGATACCGCGGAAGGAGTGGACACAACGGAGGCAAACGAAGTGGTCAACGGCACGGGATGGAGGTGGTCATACTTCTTCCTGGCCTCAGAATAAGAGAGCCGATCCAAAGTTTTGAGTTCCTGTATCTTCTTCTCCTTCTGATATGCGGGGCAGTCTGAGAATCTAGGCGAGTGGAGGCCAGGGCAATTAATGCACCGAAGTGGTGGGGTGCATGTATGTTCCTCACGAAGAGGACATCCGCAATCGCTACAAAGGGGCTCAGCCTCACACCGTGACGACATGTGCCCAAAGCGCAAACACTGAAAACAGCGCATAGGAGGCTGGACGTAAGGTCGCACGTCGCACCGGTAGCACATCACCTTTACCTTCTCCAGGAGAACGTCCCCCTCGAAGGCGAGGATAAAGGCCCCGGTGTTGATGCGACGGTCTTTGGGGCCGCGCTGGACTCGCCGGACAAAATGCACGCCTCGGCACTCCAGGTTGGCCCTGAGCTCCTCATCAGATTGTAGCAGGAGGCCACGATGAAAAATAACCCCCTGCGTCCGATTTAGTGCCAGATGCGGGACAATGGACACTGGGATTTCCCCTAGGCGGTCGCACGCCTGGAGCGCTGCCTGCCGACTGTGTGGCAGAGGTGGTCTTGATAAGAACGGACCCTGAACGCATCTTGCTGAGAGCCTCAATTTCCCCGAAGATGTCCTCAAAGTGCTGAACAAAGAACATGGGCTTGGAGGTGGCGAACGTCCCCCCATCGGTTCGGGAACAGACCAAATAGCGAGGGAAATACTTTGCCCCAAGCCGGCGGGCCTGTCCCTCCTCCCAGGGAGTGGCCAAGGGGGAAAGGGCAGGAGAACCACAACTAGAAACGGTATCTTTGCTTTTGAAAGACTCGGCCGCAGAGCGACCTGATACGTGTTGACGTTTCATCTGCGAAACGTCCGCCCCGATACCACCCACTCCGACCAGGGGCTCTCCCCACGGGCGCCACCCAGCCTCAGCAAGGGCCACCTGGCAGGATGACCGTTGCCAGGAGTCCTGATGCCCCAAGGGGACGGGCATCTACTCCTTGGCCGACGTGGGGAGGGTGCAGCTCAGGTATCGGCAGTACGATCCCTGTGTTGTCAGGGGGCTACAACCTAGAGGGTACATGACGACCCCACCACAACGGGCTGGCTACCGTGCTGGATTTCTGGTGCCATGGAAAGTCCATCATGATCGCTGGTGCAGATGGGGACGCACTATCGGCGTAACTTGTACAACCCATCAGGCGTTTAGGCCCAATTTGAGGAATAGCGGGCATGGTTACAATGCCGGTACAATGCTGAGTGCCAAGGTCTTAGTGCACTTAGGACCAGTGGTACACCACGTAAGGTGTCCTTCCCCAAAAGGCTCGTACTTCTGTAGAATTTTGAAAAATGGAGGTCAAACCCCAAGGGGGACCATCACATGGAAGGCCGAAACGGTTGAAACTCCTTTTAGTCGCCTCTTACGACAGGCAGGAATACCTCGGGCCTATTCTTACCCCGGACCCACAGGGGGACGGAGCAGGATGTGAGATAGTAGATGGTTTAGCCTTTTGACAAAGTTTACAAATAGACAGGACTCTTCGAATTCTCTTTTCCATATTGTTAAAGTAACAAGTCGTTCGAAGAATATGATAACATTTTCGTGGACCAAAATGTGCGTAGCTGAAATGAATGTACCAAATGAGCTTATTAACAAAATCGCCAGGAATGCAAAGTACCCATAGCTTGTCATCAACAGTGTAGCGTTTGAACAGTATGTTGTTTCTAACCAGATAATAATGCCGAATGTGTGTGTGTGTCTTTTCATGCCATTTGCTTTTGATGTCTTTCCAAATCGGATCTTTATCTTGTTCATGAGCAATGTCCTTTAAAGATGTGGTGATTAAGTTTTCAAAGGCGACTTTCTGAATGTAAAGAATACTGAAATTTTTCTCGAGGTTGCCTTCTGTGTTACTTTTCTCAAGCCCAGCCGGTGCGCCTGACAGTGCGTCCGCAACAATATTCTCCTTCCCGGGAATGTAGACTATTGTGAAGTGGAATTCTTGCAGAAACAATGCCCAACGTTTTAACCTGTCGTGATTTAATTTTGAAGACATAAGAAATTGTAATGCACGATGATCACTGTATACCTTTACGTGCTTACCAGAAAGAAAGAAACGGAATTTGTTAAATGCCCAAACGATAGCTAAAGCTTCTAATTCAGTAACGGAATAATTTTTTCAGATTTTGTTAGCACTCGGCTAGCAAAAGCAATGGTTTTCTGAACGGTAGTGTCATTTTCTATGGCTTCTTGAAATAAATGGGCACCAAGACCGACTTTAGAAGAATCCGTGCTAAGGCAGAAATCTTGTGACAGATCTGGATGTGCTAGTATTGGCGCATTAAGTAGCGATTCTTTCAAAGAATTGAATTCCAACTGTGCTTGTCCGTCCCAGTTCCAAATAGTATTTTTTTCCAGTGAGAGAACAAAGTTTTGGTGTAACAAGAATTTGCATATTCAGAAAACGACAGTAAAAATTTACGAGACCTAGAAAACTGCGGACTTGTTTTTTGTGGATGGAACTGGAATGGCTCTGATTGCTTCTAACTTTTCAGGATCCGGCTGAATGCCTTCAGAAGAAATATGTCCCAAAAACCTCACCTTTGACCTGCCGAATTCAGACTTTTCCAAGTTAACTTTAATTCCAGATTCTGCAAAAATACGTAACAAATTGTTGAGGATGCGATTATGTTGTTCCCATGAAGCTTCTGCTATTAGAATATCGTCCACATATAAGGTGATGTGACGTTTTAAGAACTCAGGTAATATGGAATTTAGCCCACGAATGAATGCGGCTGAAGAAATGTTCAAACCAAAGGGACGTTTCCGAAACTGATAGACGCCAAAACAAAGGAAAGCCGTGTATTTTCTACATTCTGGATGAAGTTCGATCTGATAAAAGCTGGATCTGAGATCAATGGAAGACACTTTTACACCATTAAAATTTTGAAGAAGTTCTTCCAACGTTTGCGGCCTGTCTGTTTCAGGAATAATGATAGTATTGATTTGTCTCGAATCTAAGAAGCCTGATCGATCCATTTTTCTTCTCAACAACATGTAATGGATTGTTGTATGAGCTTACTGCAGGCTCAATAATACCCTCGTCAAGCATAGATTGTATTTCTGTTCTAACACGGTCCCTATAATGTGCTGGAATTACATATGGTCTAACAAAATTTAGTATGCTCACGAACACGAAATTGGTATCGAAATCCCTTGATTGTTCCTGTTTTATGAGTAAAAACAGTGGAATGTGCTTGTAAAATCTCAAAAAGGTCCTGCCTATGAGTGTCATTACAATTCTCAATTGTTTGAATTTTATTCTGAATTAACTCATTAATTTCAAATATTCCGTCGATATCATCCCTGTCAGTACTTGCAGAGTGATTGTTGGTGTCTAGTTCCGTAGAAAATTCCGAACTGTTGTCTAACAGAAGGTAAAGCCGATTAATTTCCTCGTCATGGTTTGAGAGCCAATCTTCAAATTTCAAAGCTATTGACTTACCTTCCTTCTCTAAACTTATTTCCGCATTGTGAAAGTTTAAGATTGCTTTGTATTCATTCAAAAAGTCTACTCCCAATATAATTTCCGTCGACAATAATGGAACAATAAGAAAGTTCATAGAGAAGCTGTGGCTTTGGCAAAGGAATTCTAAATTGGTTTGTTGGGGTACATCTACACTTTTTCCAAAGATTGCACCTTGTAATTTAATCTTACATACCGGAAGTGTGGGGCAATCGTTCGATTTGTTGCATTTGCTAAAAGCTGTTTCACTAATTACTGAAATGGGACTGCCAGAGTCAAGTACTGCCGTAAATTTTACGTTATTTACAGTAATGTGAATCACAGGATATGCAATGTTATGTTTTATGTCGTGTTCCTGGCGTAAGATGTCCCTAATGTCCTCCATTTTTACGTAATTACTAGCTACGGCAGCTGCGTCGTTAGTTTCATACGTACGTTTTGTGGCTGCCGGCGGTATGAGTCATTGCCTATTGTCTCTTTGTTGGCGCGCGTCGTTATTGGGGTTTGGAGACCTAACTTCTACAAATTCACTTTGTCGAGAGGGCCCTGCTCTGTTTGAATCCCGCCAGTTCTGATGCAATTCAGGTCTGTCGTTACGATCATATCGTCTGTCGTCATGTCGGTAGTTCCTGTAGTTTCTTTCTTCTCGGTTAAGTGGTGGAGAATTTCTCCCTGAATTATCACTGCACGGTGGACCGTTGCGTCTAAAGTTATTCTGTCTCCCGTAATAATAATTGTTTTGGTTCCCATATTGTCTGTTTCTCTGATTGTCTCTGTGATAGTCATTACCGCAGAGAGGTGATCTTTCCCTGTAATTATTACTACTCTGCCACCGATTGTCATACGGGTGGTGTCTGTTTTGGTCAGGATTTGTGTGGTGAGAATAGCCTTGTCGCGTCCAGTTATCGTTTCTGTCGTCACGGAATTGCGACGGATGTGACCTGTAGTGATTGTTTTCCTGTTTTCGCATCCCGCAACTGCGTGTCACTTTCTAATTCTTGTAAGAGTCCCTGAAAAGCTTCAATGTCGTCTTTGCAACGTCCTGCCAAAATAATATGTCGTAAATGTTCAGGTAATTTGATTAAGCAAATGCGGATGAGTTCTGAGGGGCTGTATGGGTTTGACAGGTACTGATTCTTGTGCAGCATGTCTTCAAAATATTTCACAAGACTGGAAAATTCAGATTGTTCGAAATGTTTCATCATTATGATGCCATGTTTTACTCAGTCTTGTGTGGCTTGAGACCAATATGCTGAGAGGAAGGCATGGTAAAACTCTCCTTCACTGTGGCAATCGTGAATGACCGATCGCATTCTTACAGCTGGTTCATTCTCTAAGTAGCCACACAAATTCTAATCTGTGCTCTAATGACCAGTTGGGAGGAAAACAATGAGAGAATTGATGGAGCCACGCTTCTGGATGAATGTCATTGGCAGAATTCTTAAATGTTTTGAATTTACGTGTAGTAATGAACAGCTTATAGTCAAAGTCATCATGTCGGCGAGTCGCATATCGGTCATTGTTACGTCGTTTCGGCGGTTCCATTTCAAAACTCGGTGCACCTTGCCAATTTCTTTCATAATTTCCGAAATGCGCTGTGTTATTTTGTGGCTGTTCCGTATTTCTATGTCCCTCTTTCTGTATTGGGGTGCGAGTGTCCTCTGAAATACGTAATTCTTGTATTAACTGTGTCAGCTGATCTTTTACTTCCCGGATTTCTCTTTGGTGTTGCGTATTAATCTGATTCTGATTTTGTTTGAATTTCCTTATTTGTTTGCACTCTTCTGTGTCATTCAGATTATCATCTACCTTCGTAGATAAATTAGTGACCTGATCCGAATGTTCGGCTACTTTCTCCGATAGTGAACACATTTCCTCAGTGTGTTTTTCTGAACCAAGTTTCAGAGTGTCCATTTGTGTTGAAATCTAATCTACTGTGTCCTTTAAGTTTTCTTGAGTTTTTGCAAGTTGCGTAGCCGAATCGGTAGATGCAACCGAGTCAAATTTAGCTTGCAAGGTGTCGTGATTTTCATGAACAATAGTTTGCAGTTCTTTTATGGCTGCTTCGTGACTCTGTAATGCATTTTCGTGACGCGAAAAAATAGGTTGGAAATCCTCACAAATTTGTGTTTTTACGTCATTACAGACTTTTTGACATTTCGATTCGATGTTATGTAACTCAGTAGTTAAATCTTCACGTGTGTGTTCAAGCGTGGTGTCTAACTTTTTAAGATTTTGTTCCACTGTGTGTAACTTTTGAAGCTTTTGCTGTGTTTGTCTCTGATTTTGTTGCATTTGTTGCATTAATTGCAATAATAATGTATTAGTGTCTGGAATCTGTTTCTCTATGCTTTTTGGCAGTGCATTTTCACCGGCAACATGCACACTTTGACAAGCAGAAAATGTCTCTCGACTCATTTGAGAAAACGGTGAGGACCCAAAACCTAAGTCTACAGTTTTTGCAATATTGTGTTCTGTAATTTCGGATTCCTGAGGCGAGCTGTTGCCGACCGATCGATCGATAATGCTTCCTTGTTCACTACCTGTTTCACTGTCTACATTATTTGCCGCCCGCTCCATTTCCCTATGCACAATTACCAAATTACTACTTCGAATGTCTGTTAATTCACTACACAGTGGTGCTGATAAACTACGCTCGTCGTCACTATTATTTCTCAGTTTACTTTGGAGCCTAGTGTTACGTTTTTCACACGCCATTATTGTCACAATATTTCACACGACAACACAAACACAATTTGAAGAGCAAAAATAGGGGAACACATTAACATAGCACTGAAAATAATATCTAGATAATTGCAGCTGCGAAATACTTGGTGCAAATCCACATGCATGCCACAACTGTTTTACTGCACAACAACGAAAGACTGCAACTACAAAGGAGATTCTCTCTACAATTACGCGCTAGCAATAAACAATAGCTACACTAATTACACAAACTACAAGAAAAAATCAGAAGATTCCAGTGAGGTATCCTCAGCTAAGGGTAGACATATGAAACGTCCCCTTAGAACAATTGTACAGGACTGTGCTTAACCTGACAATATTTTTAGCGCAACGCAATCTGACTTTCAGAAATCCCTACAAAAGAATGGCACTGACTAACAACCTATGCATTTCAAAATCGCTTACCTCACAAAAATCTTCATTACTCTAACTACTGCAGTACAGCGAGCGCCACTACTGCCAGCTAAATAAAAGATTCAAACTACGGAAGGCACTAACTACTGATAGGGATAGTTAGCAAGTGAAAGATATTAATAGAGAACAAACAATGTATTTACCTTAATATCATCAAAAGTCCTAATATATATAGCAGTTCATGACAAAGTACAAAACTCCGCCATCTCTCTCCCCACATCCACCACTGCTGGCGGCTCACCTCCAACTGTGCAACGCTACGCGCTGTTTGCATCCAGCTGCCTAACACTACAATGGCGAGTATTACAACAATGCAAAGCAGCCACAGACTGCTACGTAACGTTGCCAATAAGGAAACAAACAGCCTACTTACAAGGGTAGTGTTTCGGTAGGGCAGTTTTCTTGGCCAATTACCTTCGCTCTCGTGACTCTTTTGCAAGTGAACCTGGTACTTGGCTGTGACTTTAGTTCTAAAACGCAGCTGGTGTTGGGTTATTTTGGTGGGCTTTTCATTTGTAAGTTTGCTCCTCTGCAGAAGTTTGGTCTCTGTGAATGTTGGGAGGCGTTGTCGTCGGTGGTCCCTGCCTTTCCGGTAGCTTCTGTTGATGAAGGGGATATTAGCCACCTTTCGCCCCAGCAAGGTCGGCAGGTGCGTGAGTTATTAGGAGAGCTTCCGGATTTACTGAGAGATAAACTGGGGGTGACTAACATTCTGGAATATGACATTCGTTTGACCGATGACGTTTGTTAGGCAGTCCCCGTACCGGTTGTCTCCTCCCAAAATGAAAATACTACGAGGGAAGGTACGTAAAATGTTAGACCAGGGGGTTATTCGTCCCTCCACATCTCCGTATGCCTCCCCGATATTTCTGGTCCCCAAACATAAAAAGGGGGGGGGGGGAGATTTCAGGCCAGTAGTAGACTACCGACGTTATAATGAGAAAGTCATTTTGGAATCAGTACCCTTTCCCGACCTCCACAACTCCTTTAGTTGGTTTGCTGGCGCGAATTGGTTTACTGTACTTGACTTGAATCAGGCCAATTATCAGATTCCTTTGACTGAAAATTGTAAGCATGTTACTGCCTTCTGTACCGATTGGTATCTGTATGAATTCAATCGCGTTCCATTCGGTCTTGGTACTGGGGCTGCTGTTTTGACCCGTTTATTGTTGGGCGATTTAAAGTTACGTTGCGTCTGCAATTATTTAGGCGATCTAGTTATAGTAGGTCATTTGAAGAACATTTGCTTCAGGTCCTGGCTAGGCTCCAGACGGCCGGTCTAACAGTCAAACCACCTAAGGTTACGCAGGCGAAACCACAAATTTCCTTTTTGGGCCATATCGTCTCGGGGCAGTCATTCCGGATCGATCAGGATCGCACGAAAGCCTTGCGCGCCTTGTCCCCCTCATGAGGATAAGCGGGCAGTGGCAAAGTTCATTCGTATGGTGAACCACTACCCCATACTACCCTCAGGGATCTTTTAAAGCGCGGGTGAGTAGGAACTTGAAATCTGCCCTCATAATTTACCATCAAGGTAGTCCGAGTAGGTGGGACTCCAATTTACCGCAGATCAACTTTTCGCACTTAATAGGGCGGTACACGAGGCGTTGAAAGTTTCTTCAGCTTCTTTATTGTTCGCCTATCTGGTCAATTCCCGCTTGTCGAACTTGTGGCCGATTCAAGACCTAATCCCCGAGCGGGTAACCCAATGTCTGATTAAGAGGAATTGGAATGGGGCGCGCCGAAATATTGCTGCCGCTCGTGGTAGACAGGCATTGAGATGTAATCGCAATCGGCGGCAGGTTAAGTCCGGTTAAGTTTGCTTTCGGTTACCAGTGCGTGGTCACCTTTGGCCGGGGGTTGGTGGGGGAGGGGGGTGGGAGGGAGGTTGAGGTGTAGTTGTGTCCGGCTCTTCGAAAAGCGCGCCAGGCAGAGTGCTTTCGCTTCCCATCTAGTGTTTGCGGTGGCGCTTTCCGTTTGGCGCTTACATGGCCTGTCCATTAATTTATTCCAGATTATTTTCGTCATATTGGATACGCTATTTTGAATTTTTCAATTTTGATATAAAAATCGTTATCAGAAGGGTCAAAACCCCATCATGCCCATATTGGACCAGATTTTAAACTTTTGGCTAAGTTTCCAGGATTCTGGCACTCTGTGCATCGCGTAACTTACTCCGCGCGCTGTACGTTATGAGCGCGGGTATCCTGGCAGCGGCCGTGCGTGAGAGAGTCGTGTGAAGTTAGCACCCCTTTTTCGAGAAATATACATTTTTTTCAGAGTTCTTGATAGATATGGGATAGTTCTAGAGTTCTATGTACAAAATTTCAATAGTTCTGCAGAATTTAACGAAGAAAACAACAATATTCGAAAAAATTTTCGTATCGAAAACGTTCATTGGCAATTTCCGCAAAATGTAAATAAGTACAAGACTTCTGAGCACAGTTCTGAATAGAGCTCCAAGAGTTCTTTCGAAAATCCAAGTAACATTTTTTTGTGCAGCTAATAGTTTACGAGATAATTGCATTTCAATGAGAAAATATTTTCACTTACTGTGAAGTTGGCACCCTTTTTTTTAGAAATATATATTTTTTTCAGAGTTCTTGATAGATATGGCATAGTTCTGGAGTTCTTTGTACAAAATTTCAATACTTCTGCAGAATTTAGATAAGAAAACAACAAAATTCTAAAAAATTTTCGTATCGAAAACATTTTTTGTCAATTTTCGTAAAAATTAAACTTGTACAACAGTTCTGAGTACAGTTCTGAACAGAACCCCAAGAGCTCTATCGAAAATCCCAACAACATTTTTCTATGGCGATAATGGTTTGAGATAAATTGATTTAATATGGGACACACTTTCTTTACGGAAAATATAAATATATTCGTACAACAGTTCTGATGACAGTTCTGGACACCACGTGAAGAGTTCTATCGAAAATCCTAGTGAAATTTTTTTGTGCAGGTAATAGTTTAAGAGGTAATTGCAACTTAATTAAGAATTCCATAAGAGCTCCTACTGTGAAGCTGGCACCCTTTTTTTCACAAATGTATACTTTTTTCAGATTTCTTGATAGATATGGCATAGTTCTAGAGTTCTTTGTACAAAATTTCAATAGTTCTGCAGAATTTAACGAAGAAAACAACAATACTCGAAAAAAATTTCGTATAGCAAACATTCGTTATTAATTTTCGCAAAAAGTAAATTCGGACAACAGTTCTGAGGGCAGTTCTGAACAGAACCCCAATAGTTCTATAGAATATCCTAATTACAATTTTTTGTGCAGCTAACACGTTACGATATAATTGCAATTTAATTAGGGAACCTCTTCACTTACTGTGAAGTTTGAATCCTTTTCTTCAGAAATATATATATATATATTTTCAGAGTTCTTGATAGAAATGTCATAGTTCTAGAGTTATTTGTACAAAATTTGAATAGTCCTGCATAATTTAGCGAAAAAAACAACAATACTCGAAAAATTTTTCGTATCGAATACATTCTTTGTCAATTTTCGCAAAAAGTAAATTCGTACAACAGTTCTGAACAGAACACCAAGAGCTCTATCGAAAATCCTAATAACATCTTTTTGTGGCGATGATAGTTTATATGGCAACTGCTTTGATGTTAGACCCACTTTCTCCACAGAAAAAGTAAATTCGTTCAACAGTTTTGATGAAAAGTTCTGGTTAACACGTCAAGACTTCTATCTATAATCATAATAACATTTTTTGTGGTTGTAATAGTTTGTATGGTAATTGATTAATTGTGGAGCACTCTTACTCAAAAAAAAAATTATGTCTGTTCGTATGCTCTGATGCCAGCTCTGGATAGCATTGTAAGAGTTCTATCGAAAAAACTAGTAACATATTCTGTGCAGGTAATTGTTTACGTAGTAACTGCCATTATTAAGGAATGCTTATGAGCATTTTCCGCGAAGTTTGAACCCCTTTTACGATAAATATAAATTTTTTTCACAGTTCTTGATATATATGCAATAGTTCTAGATTTCCCTGCTCAAAACACGAATAGTTCTACAGAATTTCGGGAAGAAAACAATAACACGGCAAAATTTTGGTATGGTAAAAAATTATTTGTCAGTTTGGAAAAAATAAATTTGTATAACAGTTCTGTTGGCAGTTCTGGATAGCACCGGAAGAGTTGCATTGAAAATGATAAGAACATTTTTGTGGCGATAATAGTTTATACAATAATTGTTTTAATCTGATACTCACTTTATCTAATATAGCAAAATTCGTAGAATAGTTCTGATGACAGTTCTGAATATCACCCACAGAGTTCTACCAAAAACTATAATAACATTATTTGTGACGATGACATTATATGAGATAATTAATGTGGGACTCACTTTTGTCATGTAAAAGTAATAAATTCGTACAAAAGATCTGACGGCATTTCTTAATACGACCCTAAGAGTTCTACCGACAACTGTAATAACATTTTTTGTGGCGATAACAGTTAATGAGATAATAGCATTTTCGAGAGACCCACTTGGTCTACATTATAATAAATTGGCACAACCCTTTTGCTGCCAGTTCTGGATAGCACCGAAAGAGTTCTTTTAAAAACCCTCATAACATTTTTATGGTGCCAGTAGATTATGAAATAGATTGTGTGTTCTCTCTGCAGTGGGTGTGCGCCGATGTGAAACTTACTGGCAGATAAAAACTGTGTGCCGGACCGGGTCTCTAACCCCAGGCTGTGACCAAAGAATATCGTCACAATATCCTTTCGTCCAGGAGCGCTTCTTCTGCAATTTTCGTAGGACAACTTCTACGAAATTGGGAACGCAGGAGATGAAGTACTGCTGGAAGTACAGCTATGAGTACGATCGTAAATTCTCACTTTTATTTTGGAAAACCGAAAATCGAAAACCGGATGTATATTCTACTAAATACAAAAAGTCTAAATGTTCAGCACTATACAAATGCCAGTACACCTTCTTAAGACTGACTGTAGTAACTGTAGGTGGAAGCGTGGGATGTGCACGCTTAGATGATTCAAGGAGAGAAGGCTCGTCAGTGCAAAACAAACAGATGGCTGAGAGAGCAGATACATTCACACGCGCCACTAACCAGATGGTGTCACACCTGTCGAGAATCGCACCAGAGGTACAATGAGCTGTGGTGGAGTGCTGTTGGCGTGGTTACTATGCAACTTACTTGATGGGCATCAATGCACCGTTATATTAATGTACAATACTTGAGAAACAATGTCATTCACACACTCCGAGTTCCTTATCACTCAGTACTAGACCAAATTACCGGCCTGGTGATAAGCAGCCTATGTACCTCACCGACTACACATCTTCGTGTTATAAGAAAAAAAAGAGAAAAATACCAAGGGACACAAAATATGAATCCGGATAAACCGGAAATCCGGATTATTGAGGACCAAATAAACGAGGTTCTTATTTACAAATTTCGAACTTCTTATTAACTTTAATACTGTATCCCCTCAACATTATAACACCTCTATCAGTCATGTATTGAATTAGGATTTAAACATACTACTTAGTTCGTTTGTACGATATATTCAGTAAATATACTTACATTTCTATACATTGTAAAGACTTTTAACTCTCGCTGTAGTGTAACTCATCAAACTTCCACACTTCCTTTCTAACTAGAACAAATGTTTGCAACAATATTAACGACATCAATTTCAAATTTATTCGTTACACACAGCACATGTTTTTATGTATCCTAGCGGCTGGTGATGTTGCAATATAACTTTCATCCATGAGGGTCCTGGGCATATTTTTAGCTGTTAGTGGGTCCTGGATGTCATGAGAGTTCAAAACAATTACTGTTTTACGTGATAAAATTCATCTGGTTCTTCCTGATTCTAAAAATATACACTTCATGTGTGCCTTTCATTGTTGTATGTATGATTCAGTATCGACGCTAATGCTCTCTTGATGAGATATGAGCCGATTGCTCGTTTTTATCCACTGTGCCCTTTCGTATTTCATTTCAGCGATTAGTTTATTTGTTTATCAACGTAGTAAGTAGTACAAAACTAATCCAGAATGTAAACTGCACTTAAATTCTGTTTGAACTGTTTAATAGTCAGTGTCCGGTGTGAACGTCAAATATCAGATTAATACACTGCGCCTGGTTGCGTTATTTTATAGGAATTTTATTATTTTAAGTGGGAAGTACTAGATAATGTTGAAGAAATTCGAAGCATATTGTTCGAAGAGCATAATATTATTCGAAATTTACCTGTACCAATAGGTGCAGCCAAAGCAGCATTTGTGATGCTGTAATTACCTCATAGATAACGATATTTGTCTACTGTAGTTTTGTATTCCAATCAGAATTTTGAGAGCATCAAAGCCTCATTTCAGCGTGAGAGAGGGGTAAAATCAATAGATGATATTGAATTGAAAGCCTTCATCAGTCTCTTGTTTTTAATTGTTGTTAACAAAAGTAACAGATAAAGCCTGGAAGATCTGTGTGGAACTGATGGCGATGGCATTGAAAAATTTCACCTCGCAAACGAACATAAAACGTTTCAAATTTATTCTGGAGAGCCTTAGATTTTACAGTCGCGCCATTCGTGATGAAAGGAGACAATTAGACAAGCTAACAGCTATTCGGGAAATATTTACTGTGTTTGTACGCAACTACCACAAATCTTACACCCTTGGAGAAAATGTTACAGTAGGCAAGAAGCTGGAAGGATTCTGTGGAAGGTACAGTTTTCGCCAATATGTATCAATCAAAACAAACGAGTATGGATTCTTAAGTGTGGATTCTTAAGTATTTTACCTGTACAATTTGGAAATATACGCTGTGTTGCAACCAGAAGGATTTACCAACTGAGCAATAAACAATTTGATGTTGTTCTGTGACTGTGTAAACCTATATATCAGTCAGGTCGAAATGTGAAAGCGGACAAATGGTTTACTAGTCCTGGAATGATAATAGAGCTATGAAGGGAGAGTTTTTGTTTTGTTGGCATGATGAAGAAAAACAAGTGTGGAGATTTCTCTAGAGTTTGCTATCAGTAAAAGAAGGGCTGCCCACATTTCCTTTTTTGACTTCCACAAGACTGAACTCTAGTTTCCTCCGTACCTAAAAGGGGAAGTGAGTGATCCAGGCATCACGTTTGCATGAAGATAATTCGATAGATGCTGACATTGTAGATAAACGGAAGCCATCCACCGTAAATTTTAAAATAGCGTTAAGTGTAGTATTTTCACAGCGGATAAGCCGAATGCTTTGTACAACGCTGCAAGAAATGTGCGCCGCTGGTCAATGGTTGTATTTTTGTAATGATCAGTACAGTTGGAATCTATGCACAAGTGATTTACTGTGGCAACAGGAAGAATTGTATCAAAAGGAAAGGGTTCCTGAATCAGCTTTGTTATACAATGTTGTTTTCTTCGCTAAATTCTGCATAACTATTGAAATTTTGTACCGAGAACTCTATAACTATGACTTATCTATCAACAACTCTGAAAAAAATGTATATTTCTGAAAAAAAGGGTGCCAGCTTCACAGTAGGAGCTCTAATGGGGTTCTTAATTAAGTTGCGATTACCTCTTAAACTATTACCTGCACTAAAAAATTCTACTAGGAATTTCGATAGAACTCTTCACGTGGTGTCCAGAACTGTCATCAGAACTGTTGTACGAATATATTTATATTTTCTGTAGAGAAAGTGTGTCCCACATTAAATCAATTTATCACAAACTATTATCGCCATAGAACAATGTCATTAGGATTTTCGATAGAGCTCTTGGGGTCCTGTTCAGAACTGTCCTCAGAACTGTTGTACCAGTTTAATTTTTGCGAAAATTGACAAAAAATGATTTCGATAGAAAAATTTTTTCGAGTATTGTTGTTTTCTTCCCTAAATTCTGCAGAACTATTGAAATTTTGTACAAAGAACTCGAACTATGGCATACCTGTCAAGAACTGTGAAAGAAATATACATTTCTGAAGAAAAGGGTGCCAACTTCACAGTAAATGAAAAGATTTTCTCCTTAAATTGCAATTATTTCGTAAACTATTAGCTGCACAAAAAAATGTTAATTGGGTTTTCGATAGAACTCTTGGAGTTCTGTTCAGAACTGTGCTCAGAACTGTTGTACTTATTTACAATTTGCGAAAATTGACGAAGAATGTCTTCGATACGAAAATTTTTTCGAATATTGTTTTCGTCGCTAAATTTTGCAGAACTATTGAAATTTTGTACAAAGAACTCTAGAACTATGGCATATCTATCAAGAAATCTGAAAAAAGTATACATTTGTGAAAAAAAGGGTGCCAACTTCACAGTAAGTGAAAAGATTTTCTCATTAAAATGCAATTATCTCGTAAACTATTAGCTGCACAAAAAAACGTTACTTGGATTTTCGAAAGAACTCTTGGAGCTCTGTTCAGAACTGTGCTCAGACCTCTTGTACTTATTTACATTTTGCGGAAATTGCCAAAGAACGTTTTCGATACGAAAATTTTTTCAAATATTGTTGTTTTCTTCGCTAAATTCTGCAGAACTATTGAAATTTTGTACAAAGAACTCTAGAACTATTCCATATCTATCAAGAACTCTGAAAAAAATGTATATTTCTCGA
The DNA here is from genome assembly GCF_021461385.2 of Schistocerca piceifrons. NCBI lineage: Eukaryota > Metazoa > Arthropoda > Insecta > Orthoptera > Acrididae > Schistocerca > Schistocerca piceifrons. The sequence continues at coordinate 759,442,100 of NC_060149.1, read as the reverse complement.
AAAAGGGGTGCTAACTTCACACGACTGCGTGAGAGTCAGCGCGACGCTGCGGAAACTACGAGGCACGGCCGAAAGGAACGTTTTAAGTGTAACAGACAATTATCGGCTGCAACTGCAGCGTGTAGAATACCATCGCTGAACGAAAAGAGAAAATCGTAAAGGTTTGCAAGAAGTCACTTTTTTCTACGTAACATTAAAACGAACGAAATATCGGAGACAGAGAGGCTTCCAGACTTCGTAAAGTATTTACGTGACAATTTTCTGAAAAATTGTCAAATAGCGACAGTCTGGAATTCTAAATGACCAGATTTAGTCTTTTCGGTCTCTTAGGCTCGCAAGTAGATATTATTTTTAAGGTTCTGTGATTTGCCTTGTGAAGTGAAGCTCATAATTATTTCCGTTTGTCGCTTTAATTTTGGACACCACACAAGTAAAATTACTTAGAAAGTCATCATTTAATGCGATAGTAACCCCACAGTCCAGGAGAGGACTAAATCCATCAGGGAGAAACTCATCAGTAGCACGGATATCGTAAAGGTCTTAAGTAATTATAGATCGCTTTAGAAATGTAACATCGGGATGTCAGTATGTGACAATTTTTGTAAAGGATGTGATACCTGCTCGTTTTCGACGCTTCCGCCACCGGGTAAGGTGATATAAGGTGGTCAGCTCATCCTGTGGGAAGGAGCGGGATTTTGATCGCACCCCGAGTCCTTCCAGTTGTTGCCTATTTAACCGAAAATGCTTCGCCTTAACATGGACTTTCATAACCCGTAAGGGAGTTTGTCTGGCACCGTCAAAGTTGACGCAAGACGGAGTAATAAAATTCCTGCGTCCGACGGAGATACCTCGCTCTCTCAGCGCCGTAATGCATTAATGCTTTCCGGAGCAAAAGTTTGGCATGCCATGACCGCCATTCCGTAAGACAAGGGTAACGGTCCTGCGAACGAAAGCTACGAGCTCAAACCTCTAACGATGATCTCGATGGAAGGGGCCTTTATGAGGGATGTGTTCAGCATCAACAGCAGGCCATATAGTTTTACTGGTTGCAGCACATTATTTAAAGTTGCAGCTTCGGCACAGTGATCAGTGAAACAAGCTTGTATCACGTCTATCGCTAACAGCTGTCCACATGAAGTGTCAGAAATATAAAAGCCATCGAATCGGCTGCGGGAAGTAGCTGTAAAGTGCGTACACGAGAGTGGAATGTTGACCGATCCACCCGTTTCGTATTAGCGAAGAACGGACCAAATCGTCTACTTTCCTGAAATTAAAATTGTGGGTCTCATCCACAGGACGCAAAACAAAATCTTCGCGTAACAGAAGTTTCTGCGGAGTTTTACGAAATAAATGAAGTATATCCTTTTTATGAAAACGAGCGTGATCTGTGGAACTATCATATTCCTAAGGGGAATAAAAAATTAAATTAAGGTCACAAGAAATGCAGCTTATTCTTCGTCCAATATAAAGAACTTAGAAATCAGTCAGTCATGGGTTTTTCTGTATGTAAAATAACGCTGTACCAGTAGATAGTTCAGGAGCCACATTAAAGAAAGTAGAAAAACTGGGAAGAGAAAAATTGTCAAATAGCACTTCTTGCAAAAAATATCACGTCTTCACTTGAACCTAAGTAAAATGGTTCAAATGGCTCTGAGCACTATGGGACTTAACATCCGAGGTCATCAGTCCCCTAGACTTAGATCTACTTGAGGGGACTGACGACCCCAGATGTTAAGTCCCATAGTACTTAGAGCCAATTTAAATCTACTCGAACCTAACCAACCTAAGGACATCATACACATCCATGCCTGAGGCAGGAATCGAACCTGCGACCTTAGCAGCTGTGCGGTTCTCGACTGAATCGCCTAGAACCGCTCTGCCACAACGGCCGGCGAATCGTAAATGAACTGTCGCAACACCGCAAGTCTAAGCTTGGAACTAATTCTGTTCACACTCAAAGTAAGGAAGGTATAGGCACGCATCTATTTAGTACAGAAACTATGCAGTTTGTTACTTGCAAATGACCGCTAACAATGCATGGCAGAGTCAACGAATGAATGACTGTAGAGAGGTGGAACCCTCTCTCCCACCCTCTTTCTGCTTTTACTTTTCCGCGATGCCGCACGCTGAGGTAGAAAACACTGATGAGGCTGTTGGGTAAGGCGACTGCCTCATGGGGTAATGTGAGTGGAGAAGGGGATTGGGGTGGGGGTGAGGGGGGGGGGGGGAGGAATCGTGCGGAAATTCAGCATCAGGTACAGAGGATACACCCCACTTTCACAGGTGGGTGGTGCGGCTCCTAGACATCAACGAAAAAGAAAACTGACTGTACGTCTTTTACCATCACATGTCCCGCTTGCACATTTGGACCGATCACGTTCTAAACAGCTACGGTTTGTGGCGTTCTTTCCCCATACGGGGCCGCAGAAGAATGGTAGTAATATATTACAGACTCAGGGATGTCTGGCAAGTCCATAGATATATTACGGAACTCCAGAACATGTCTACCCTCGCGTGATTCCGAAGGGGCGCTCTCTGTCTAGGGAGCCAAGTCGAAGGGATTGCGGGACGCTTTCGAATCTTGAACAGTAACCGACATGTTATCATCCGATCTAAACTCAGGGAGATGAGAGGCTTCCTCACTGGAATCTGTTCAGTAGAGCGGAGCAGCGAAGAGGAATCATCTGACTCCTCACCATCTTGCATCCGCCTACGCTTGTTTTGAAGTGGAAGTGGTGCCGGCGCGGAAGCTACAGTGGCAAAGTGCCTACGAGAGGTAACGGCGGAAATGCGCTAGGACCATCTCGAAATGACTCGTTTCGCCCCTCAAACTCTGTTAGGCACAGTGGCTGACACTTGGGAATCCAGGTCCGTTAAAGTTAGCTTCTTACGTTGTTAGTAAGTGGAGTTTAAGACCGTAACACGACACGAGCAATTTGTTCGGAAGTGTCCACTCTCCTTACATGTAAGACAAGTATCTTCTTGTCCTGTGTAAATTATATGTCCCTTCAAATACTCAGTTTGACACCCATGTCCACGGATCGGACTCCGCTATGAAATTGCAAACGATGTTGAGCGGATCAGCGTTCGCTCCATATATTCCGTGTATCCCCAAACGGAAGCAGAACTATCTTGAGGAAACTCGTCAGTCGCTCGTGTATTCTACCTCCGCGTTCGCCACAATAACCAAAATATTAGAGCCATGGCGACGAATGAAAGGGACTTCTTGTCCGTGCTGCAAAGCGAGCCTGTTAATCTGAAGCGGGTCTAGAATCTTGACTAAAAACTCAAACGATTCAGAATCTAAGTAAGACGTGTGAACCTGGTCTGAAGTGACCTTGATCGTATCTACAAGCCAAACATGAATTTCTAACAAACTGGGAGGCACATGATGCGTGGACTTGTCAGAACTAAAACTGCGGGAACGCTCCTGGGAGACATGGACGTCAAAATGAACCAAGACAACGCCGCGTCAAAATGGAATAACAAACACGAGACGGCGAGAGACAAACCACGATGTGACGTAGACAACGACTACTCACGCAGAACTGAGGGCAAACAAGGAAACGCTCGCAGCGTTACGATAGAGGCGGGAACAGGCAGAACCTTAACACCTGATGCAAACTTGGCCACTCTTTCTGCCAAGTCAAGGCACTGTTGCTCTCTCAAGTTACGGCCTCTGTCTCGTAGGTGGCAGTGGCTCCGTTTTCATAACTATTTCAATTCATTGTAATTCCGACAATTTGTACAGAATGTTTAAAATTATATACAAAAATCTTTCTCGTGGATCAGTATTTAAAGTGAGTAACGTATAGTTCAATCATTAATTAAGTAACATTAGAAATAGTAGCCACTCTGGCAACTAGTAACACCTGTGTTGCTCCATTTACTATCACACCTGGTAGTCGTAACCATTTCTTGTCTCTACCTATATTCTAAAAATTTTCCCCCATTTCACAGAAATAGTAAACTAATAACAGAAATAGCATAGTGCCACACTACAATTAAACAAGTCATTAAATCAATAGTAAAAACTAAATATCGAGGGTACAGGGTGCAGTCATCTTTAATCTGAGGCTCATGTCGACATCAGTGATGCGTGTAGCATGGGTTCTGAGGGCATCCCCCGTTCATGGGTGAAGCTGGCGGAAGTGATGAAGACTGCTGGCTTCTCTCACGGGGTTCAAACAGAGTTCATAATTTAGCTAGAACTGGTAGAGTCCTTCATTATGGAGCCGAGTGGAGCGTCTGAACCAGAGGCTCTGTCGATTCTGTGAAAATCTTGACTGAAGATTTACGGACTTGCGTTATGGGGTGGAGAGTTGAAGGACTCGCCATGACAAGTCGGTGTTGTACTGCACTATATATAGCAAGCAGCTAGTCGGCTAGGATAGAGTACGTGCGGAGCGTACATTCCTTTTTTTCTTTAAGGAAGAAGGCTATGCGATAGTTTGAGGTCTTCTGATGAATGCTCGACCGTCGACCGCGTGGGGCTACATCAGACCGCGTACAAAATACTGACATTTCGACTGTCAAAATTTTAACGGTAAGTTTTTCCGGAGTATTTGTAACAAAGTACCTGAATTTAACGCTCTACAGGAAAGTTGTTGCGTACAAATTACACTCTGAACCGAAAGCTGGATGAAACCCAAAATAGAAAGTGAAATATTTAGCGAGGTGTGGAACGTATATCGAAAAGTCAGGTTAGACACCATAGGTGAGGGACTTAACGGCAGCGGACAAAATTGTTGTGCCTATGGAGGTCTGACTGCGAAATTCATGTGGATGGGTGTAACCGGCGCAGGTGAACTCAAGATAATGATCGTATGTTTTTACCGGCCACGCGATTCCGCCGTAACAGTAGTAGAATCAGTCAAAGGAAGTCTGCACTCAGAAACGCGGAAATGCGACTTTACCTTACAGAATATTGCCTGGGACCTCTGTAGATTCATTGCAAGTGGTATGGACAGAAAGTTTAGTTCTGAGCACATTTTCCGAAAATTGTCTTCAGCAGCTAGTTCGACAACCCACACCCAATGGAAATATTCTGTACCTTCTAGGTGCAAAGAAGTCTGACCTTATGGATAGTGTCAGAGAGACAGGTATCAGTGATCAGGACATAACGACGATTTCCAAAGTAAACAAATCTATTAAGAATACTGGGAGAGTTTTTATGCTAGAAACAGCAGATTAGCAGTTGTTAGCATCCTACTAAGCAGTGAATGGACATCATGTAGTTCCGATATGACGGACGTAGAGGAATTGTGGCCAGATTTAACCCGACTGTAAATCGTGCTCTGGAGACGTATGTGCCGAGGCGGAAATTACCCGCTCTGATTTAATAACGAAATCAGGAAAATGCTGAGAAAGCAGAAATTGTTACATTCTCGGTCAAAAAACAACAAAGAAGTGGCAACAGGCAACAGTTAATAGTAAATCTGGCGTGTATTAAAAGACTGTTGCGTGAAGCATACGTCCCCCGTCATACCTTAACGAATGATCTTGGCGACAATCTGAGAAAATTCTGTCCGAAGCTAAATTACTATGTGGGTCGAAGGATTATATGCAGCCACTCGTCGAAACAAAATGGTGTAATAGGCAGAAAAAAGAAAGCTCAATATTTAAATATCACGGTTAAAACATCATTCACGAAGGAGGGTCGTACAGTCATACCATCGTTTAACCGCCGCACAAGATACAGAAATAATCCCTGGTGTTGAGAAGCAACTGATACAATTGAAAACAGGAAAGTCGCCAAGTTCGAATGGACTCCCAAGTCCGATTTATACAATGTACTCTTCGTCAGACCCTTACTTAGCTTGCATTTATCGCCAATCTCAAAGCCAGTGCGAAGTTCCAAGCGACGGAAAAAGACCACAGGTGACTATCGTATATAAGAAAGGTAAACGAACGGACCAGCAAAATTACATACCAATATCCCGAACATCTGTCCACTGCAGAATTCTTAGGCATGTTCTAAGATCAAACATAATAAAGTCTCTTGAGACAAAAGCTTCCGTCCCCAAATCAGCAACGGTTTAGAAAGCATAGGTCGTGTGAAACTCAGCTTTATACATAAACGACCTGACGGATACGGTGGGCAGCAATCTGTGACTTTGTGCTGATGATTCTGTCGTATACCTGTACCGGTAAGCACAGAGGAAAACATAATGACTTAGACACAACATCTATTTAGTGTGTGCTCTGAATGTAGAAAACTGGAAGATGATGTGGATGATTTGGCAGAACACTGCACTACTTATCAAATACAGTTTTAGTGATTTTGTGCTTGACACAGTGACATCGATTAAATATACAGGCGCAACGTCGCAAAGCGTAAGGTCGGTAGTAGGGAGGGCGAATGGTCGTCTTCGGATTATTGAGAGAATGTTAGTGATCCCCGCCACGTTGGATTAAAGGAAGACCTCGAAACAGTTCAGTGGCGTGCTGCAGATTTGTTACCAGTAGGTTCGATCGACACGGAGATATTTCGTTAACTCAAATGGGAATCCCTGCATGTAAGACATTCTTTTCGCGAAACAATATTGAGAAAATTTAGAGTTGCGGCATTTGTCGATGACTACAGTACAATTCTACTGCCACCTACGTACATTTCCCACAAGGACCACGAAACCAAGATAAAAGTAATTAGTGCTCGTACAGAGGCGTATAGACAGTAACTTTTCCCTCTCCATTTGTGAGTGGTACAGAAGAGGGAATAACAGTACTAAAAGGTACCTTCCGCCATATTTACAGTACAATTGCTTGTGGAGTAAGTATGTAGATGTAGATATTGTTGACAAATGCAGCTTCAATGAAAGTAGAGTAGCCAGGCACCATTTCGTGACACTGTTAAGCTGCAAATAAAAGCTAAACTTAAAATAGATATTCTCGGGTCTTCTTATTCAGTTTTCCGGCTCAGCAGTCTCGCGGTGGCCTAGAACAATAACAGTTCAACACTCACTGTCTCCACCTTCAGGCTGCGATGAGGATGATGTCGCGGCGGAACAAAGCCGGCTGGCGATGCGTGGGCGCCGTGTGACGAAGCAGGATCCGATTCCCCGACCGTACGCTACGAGGAACGGGCAGGCAGGCAGCTTTCCAGATGGTCAGACACGCGCGCCCACAAGGCTTCCCTCTACGCACTGTCGCGCCCGGCCAATGTGAGCGGATAGCAACGCCTTACCCCGCCAGGCGGCGCTCAGCGATGCGGAAACCAGAAACTGTTTACAGTCTGCCAACGCTGACACCGTCGCGCATGACTTAATGAACTCGGAGGACTGTCCAGCCAGCCCTTGAAACGCAAGATAAAGCAGAGCATTCCCTCCTCTACATTCATATTACGCAAACCACTATAAAGTGTACTGTGAAGTTGCTTACACTGATAATAAATTTAAATGTTAGGAAGTCTTCTCAGTCCGAATTTATCTTAAATGCAGGCTTGTACGCGAGTGAAACGTGGCGATAAGCCGTTCAGACAATAAAAAACAGAAGCGTATTGAATAAAATCCGCCGCAGCTGTTCTAAATCCTTTATTAAAGGCATGGCCGGTTTCGTAATTGAAATTACATCCTCAGACGCAAATCTGTGTAAAAACAAGAAAGAGACCGTGGACAGTGGTACGCAAAGACCATATCACAGTAATAAAAAGTGGCCACAAGGCTTATAGTAGTCAAGCCTCTTTTTACAGACCGATCCCAACCCCTTTTTAAAATTCGGGAAGTTCCACATAAACCGATAGTCATGGATTAAAAATGCGGCGTGAAACACGAACCTGTTAACAAATGGAACGAGAGAGTAGATTATAAAAAGCGTCGAAAAGAAAATGAAGGAGGGGCAAACACAAAATATAAAGTAAACGGTACATCTGCCGAAGCCGCGCCGGAACGGAATGCTGCGACTGCCATACATGAACTAGCAGGTTATGAAAACATAGCCCCGAGAGACGTGGCGCATACACGGATGCGTAAATATCATCCCATGATCTTTAAGGATCCGCAGCTCGTGCTCGTGCGGTAGCGTTCTCGCTTCCCGCGCCAGGGTTCCCGGGTTCGATTCGCGGCGGGGTCAGGGATTTTCTCTGCCTCGTTATGACTGGGTGTTGTGTGATGTCCTTAGGTTAGTTAGGTTTAAGTAGTTCTAAGTTCTAGGAGATTGATGACAATAGATGTTAAGTCCCATAGTGCTCAGAGCCATTTTGAACTTTAAGGAAACAGTTGGGAATCGAGCATACAAAAATAAACATATTAATAACTCATAGCCATAGGGATAAAAGCCTAGAACCTGTTGTGGGCCATTTACAAACATAACATTTCGAATTTAAATTCTTAAAATTTCTTACAATTTAAAAAAAATAAAAAATAAATTTGAAAGATTCTTAAAAATTTTCAGGAATCTAGAATCGTTCTAGCAAAGGCACCAAGGAAGAGTAGGTAAGGGGTCAGCGAAACTGAACCACACCATTCATTTAAGTAATCAAAGCTAGCCAAAATTACTTTATGACTTAATTCATTTTGAAAATTAAGTGGTTGATTTGAAAATTATCTTAATGCACTGTAAATCCCCTACTGTTCGAAGATATTGACAACGTTACCCTTGCGTCCCGTACGCAAAACTGAAAAACGTCATGTAATACCAGAAGCTGAGTGACACGTTCCGGATAAATTTGAACGCAAGGCATAACTGGAATACCAACCAGAAATTTGTTTCCTAAACATAACTTCCAACGACCTTCCAGTTTGATCCATATATTTCGACTGAATCATCACTTGTGATGTTGTAAGCACCTGACGACTTTTATTGTTCACGTTTCGTCATTTCCCTGTATTTAAATCTCGGTGCATTATTCCTAGGAATGAAATGTGCGGGAACAATATCTTTGTAGTCAACTGCATACCCATTGCACTTGAAGCAGTGCCATAGTACTGAATACTATGATAAGGAAAGACCCTAGGGCCATTCTCCTTCCCAGGGAGTAATGAAGACGAAATACCCTGTTGATCCTGGGCCGGAGCAGTCCTACGGCTCTTTCCTTTTTTTCTTTTTTAGAAGACTCTTGCCATTACTCGGGACAAAATGTACGTGAATTCCATTAGAATGTCCTATGAACTAGATGGCCCTATATTCGCGTTCATATGCTAGTTAACGTACATCTACATCTACATTTATACTCCGCAAGCCACCCAACGGTGTGTGGCGGAGGGCACTTTACGTGCCACTGTCATTACCTCCCTTTCCTGTTCCAGTCGCGTATGGTTCGCGGGAAGAACGACTGTCTGAAAGCCTCCGTGCGCGCTCTAATCTCTCTAATTTTACATTCGTGATCTCCTCGGGAGGTATAAGTAGGAGGAAGCAATATATTCGATACCTCATCCAGAAACGCACCCTCTCGAAACCTGGCGAGCAAGCTACACCGCGATGCAGAGCGCCTCTCTTGCAGAGTCTGCCACTTGAGTTTATTAAACATCTCCGTAACGCTATCACGGTTACCAAATAACCCTGTGACGAAACGCGCCGCTCTTTTTTGAATCTTCTCTATCTCCTCCGTCAGACCGATCTGGTACGGATCCCACACTGATGAGCAATACTCAAGTATAGGTCGAACGAGTGTTTTGTAAGCCACCTCCTTTGTTGATGGACTACATTTTCTAAGCACTCTCCCAATGAATCTCAACCTGGTACCCGCCTTACCAACAATTAATTTTATATGATCATTCCACTTCAAATCGTTCCGCACGCATACTCCCAGATATTTTACAGAAGTAACTGCTACCAGTGTTTGTTCCGCTATCATATAATCATACAATAAAGGATTCTTCTTTCTATGTATTCGCAATACATTACATTTGCCTATGTTAAGGGTCAGTTGCCACTCCCTGCACCAAGTGCCTATCCGCTGCAGATCTTCCTGCATTTCTCTACAATTTTCTAATGCTGCAACTTCTCTGTATACTACAGCATCATCCGCGAAAAGCCGCATGGAACTTCCGACACACACGTAATGAGGTGTTATGTAATCTATAAAGCATTGACCGGAAAGCTGCCTTTTTGTACTCTAGAGGGTGATAGGAAGAGCTGTGAAGAATCAAATTCGTGTTTACTGGTTCCTATAAATGCCATTCTCTAAGAATTCCCTAACGTAGTGTCCAGAAATAGGATGTTACCATTTTTGGACATGTCAGTCACTATGTCAGGGAATCCTTTTGAGAAACGACATTCATAGGAAAACAGCAACCACGGATTTGGCTATTCGCAGCTCTTCCTCCTACCATCTGGAGTGTAAAAAGACAGGTTTCTGGTCAGTACTTCATGGATTACGTAACGCTCCGTTACATAAAGTAGCTTATGGACGCTAATATAGGGCCATCCAGTTCGTAGCTGGTTCTAATGTGTACCACGCTGATTTTGCCCCGAGTATTAACAAGAGCCTTTTAAAACAGGAAAAGAGAAAGAGCCGTAGAACTGCTCCGGCCCAGGATCAACAGGATGTTTCATCTTCACTACTCCGCTAGGATCTTCTCTTATCATAGTATTCTGTGCAATTGAACGGTTTCAAACAGAATGGGTGTACAGTTGGCTACAAAAGATATTGACCCAGCACATTTCATTCTTAGAAATTATGGACTGAAGTTTAAACACAGAGCCGGCTTCTGTGACCGAGCAGTTCTAGGCGCTTCAGTCTGGAACCGCGAGAGCGCTACAGTCACAGGTTGGAATCCTGCTTCGGGCATGGGTGTGTGTGATGTCCTTAGGTTAGTTAGGTTTAAGTAGTTCTAAGTTCTAGGGGACTGATGACCTCAGATGTTAAGTCCCATAGTGCTCAGAGCCATTGGAACCATTTTTTAAAACACAGAGCAAGGACGAAACGCGAGCCTCACGAGTCGTCAGGTGTTTACAACATCACCAGTGATGATTGTCAGTAGAAATATGTGGGTCAAACTGGAAGGACCTAGGGAGATAGGTTTAAGGCATATATCCATGTTGGCTAGCTTTGATCACTTAAATGAATAGCCTGGTTCATTCGCTCTTTCCCCCTTACCTCCTCTTCCTTCGTGCCTTTTGCTAGAACGATTCTCGATTATGAAAATTTAAGCTTTTTTTAGTTTTTTAAACGCTGTAAGAAATTTTAGATTTTAAATTCAAAATATTACGTTTATATACAGCCCAAAACAGGGTCCAGGCTCTTATCTCATAGTCTATGAGTTATTCACTTGATGTCCGCCCCAGTAGCTGAGTGGTCAGCGTGACGGATTGCCGTCCTCTGGGCCCGGGTTCGATTCCCGGCTGGGTCGGAGATTTTCTCCGCTCAGGGACTGGGTGTTGTGTTGTGTTCATCATCATTTCATCCCCATCCGGCGTGCAGGTCGCCCAATGTGGCGCCGAATGTAATAAGACCTGCGATATGGCGGCCGGACCTGCCCCGCGAGGGGCCTCCCGGCCAATGACGCCAAACGCTCATTTCATTTCCATTCACTTGATATTTGCTATCTTTATTAAGATGTTTACTTTTGTATTACTGGCACACTTTAACACTCTGATAAGGTCTTTGTGTAACCTTATGTACGGTCTCTTTCTCGTTTCTATTCAGATTTGCACCTGATGATGCAATCTGACTTACGAAACTGGCCGTGCCTTAAATAAAGGATATAGAGGAGGTGAAACGGTTTTTATTTGACATGCACAAGTTTCGCTATTGATGCCCGTCCATTAAATTCCGTGTGCGTGAAATCTTACGAGACTTAACTGCTAAGGTCACCAGTCCCTAAGCTTACACACTAGTTAACCTAAATTATCCCAAGGACAAACACACACACACCCATGCCAGAGGGAGGACACGAACCTCCGCCGGGACCAACTGGCACGTCAGGAGATTTTCTACGCCGGAGACTGGATGTTGTGTTGTCCTAACGTTCATATCGTCATAAGTGACATTCCACTGCGGAGATGGTTATATGAGATGTCCCGGAAGCCAATAGAAAATCATTTGGTCCCCTTGATTCAACACATTGTTTATGATGGCATGTAATTGCTGCTTCAGACACATACTTCACACTATATTCTTCGACATTTGCTTTTCACCGACAAGTTGACGAGCAGTTATTGATAAGTCCTCTCCCACACAATCCGAGGACATCTCCTCAAACTCTGTGTTGTGAACAATTCTTTGTCGAGGACTTTTTTCCAACTCTCTTTGGTTTTGAACAATCTTTCTTCGCTCTCGTTTTCCTCCACAATTATAAATTTGTTTCAATTAAGGCGATTCATTGCAACGTTTTATCTGTTACAGGGAGTTCGGAAATTACAATTACAAACTTGTAGAGGCGTGTGAATACATAGCATTTTGAATAGGAACCCATGTCCAGAAACGTACCGTTTCTGTTCTACGAGGGCTTTATTTCAGATGTGTAACGTGACCAAGTCTGCTGCGGGAAGAGAAAATTGTCAGTCACTTATCCTGGTATGAAGTAGGGTAGACGGGATGACGTCTACTGCGTCTGACGATCACCTGATGTCACTTAACATCTCCATTGCTACGAGACTGTTGTAGAGACAGAGAAACATCTGCTGGCACAAGTTCTGGCTGCTGCACTAGAAACTGAAGAGACACCAAGTGGGATGGAGAGAGTGTGTAACAGAACGTACTTCGTAGGGCACAGTGTCTGTAACAACGTAGGTGGTCGCCACATCGAGCTGCTGTTGTAATGCGTCATTACTGTTCTGCACGTACGGTACGGTGGGTTATTTTTGTTTTGAAATAACGTAAACACGTACTGTTTAAGTGTTCACACAAAAAAATGTGCTTAAGTTATAATTGGACGTTTCGTTATGTTCCTTTCCAGCTGCCACCTAATAATTGTGAAACGTCCCCTTAGAAAAATTATAAATGACTGTGCTTAAACTGACATACAATATTTTTTAGCGCAACGTAATCTGACTTTCAATAATCCCTACAAAAGAATGGCCATGACTAACATTAACCTATACCTTTCACAAATCACTTACCTCACAAAAATCTTCGTTACTCTAACTACTACAATACAGCGAGCGCCACTACTGCCAGCTAAATAAAGGATTCAAACTACTGAAGGCACTAACTACTGATAGGCATAGTTAGCAAATGAAAGATTTTGATAGAGAACAGACAATGTATTTACCTTAATAGTGTTCAAAAGTCATAATATATATAGCAGTTCATGACATCCATTCTTACAAATGTACTGTTTCTGATGGACACACGTCCAGATCATTCGCTCTCAAAATTCCTCCATTTCTCCCCCTACATCCACCACTGCTGGCGGCTCACCTCCAACTGCGCAACGCTACGTGCTGTTAACAGCCAACTGCCCAACACTACAATAGCAGATTCTAACAATGCAAACTAGCCACAGGCTGCACACAGCACAGCCAGTGATTTTCATACAGAGCACTACGTGGCGTTACCAATATAAAAACCTAAACAGCCTACATACAATTGTACTGCGTCACTCCTAACTCATGTCGTCAAGCAGAAGTGGATGAGTTCAGCGTCTGAATGAAAACCGTCGTGGAAAGGAAACAGTACTTATGCGGACAGGGTTTTCTATTCAAAATATTATGTACTCACTCCCCTCTACAAGTCCTAGAAGCTTGTAACGGAAATATCCGAACACACTACATTTATTTGCCTTTGTGGTCACATCTTGTTGCACCGTGTTTTGAATGTGTGACTACGAATTTCATGTTGCAAGTACTGTACTACTTATGAAGATTAGTCATGAACTGTAAACATTTGTAACCTCCGCCATGGATACGTAATAGATTGTTCTTTATTGTTTTCCAAAGCAGCTCCTCCAATGTCGATGCTCCGAGTATTAATTTTTATATCGTATAAGCAGTTTACAAAAATTTGCTTCACATGCATTGCTCATACAAGACATTGTACTGTCTGAAAGTTCTATTTTAACCATAAGTTCAGAATACTGACTCATAGCTGTAATAATATTCAATCCTCTGGCTTGTACCTGCAAAATATACTTTCTGGAGTTGTCCATTAACAATAAACAAGTGTCTTAAATGCCCCTCGAACCAAACGCAGGAACATCTACACACAATAACTGCCCATTAGTCGTGTGATATTCCTTACTCGTTACATAGGCGAAATATTAATTTGTTATTCTCATTATACATAATTCATATACATTCTTTATTTATGATGTCAGTTTTTTAAATCAAAAGTTTAAAATTCAAAGCTACTGTTTCGTGATTTTCTCTGTTTGCCAAAATCCATATTCATCAGCCGTATTATGTATTATGAACCAACAGCCCTCGTGAAAATATTGAACTTTCTACACTGAGTAGCCAAAGAAATTGGTACACCTGCCTAACATCGTGTAGGGGCCTCTCGAGCACGCAGAAGTGCCGCAACACGACATGGCATGGACTCGACTAATGTCTGAAGTAGTGCTGGAGGGAACTGACACCATGAATCCTGCGGGCTTGCCTGTAAATCAATTACAGTACGTGGGGGTGCAGATCTCCTCCGAACAGCACGTTGCAAGGCATCCCAGATATGCTCAATAATGTTCATATGTGAGGAGTCTGGTGGCCAGTGGAAGTGTTTAACCGTAGAATAGTGTTCCTGGAGCCACTCTGTAGCAATTCTGGTCGTGTGGGATGTCACATTTTCCTGCTGCAATTGCCCAAGCCCGTCGGAATGCTCAATGGACATGAATGGATGCAGAGGATCAGACAGGATGCTTACTTGCGTGTCATCTTTCAGAGTCGTATCTAGACGTATCAGGGGTTCCACTCCAACTGCACATGCCCCACACCTTTATAGAACCTGCACCAACTTGAACAGCCCCACGCTGACAAGCAGGGCCATGGATTCATGGGGTTGTCTCCATATCCGTACATGTCCATCCACTCGATACAATTTGAAACGAGACTCGTCCGACCAGGCAGTATCTTCCCAATCATCAGCAGACCAGTGTCGGTGTTGACGGGCCCAGGCGAGGCGTAAAGGTTTGTGTCGTGCAGTCGTCAAGAGTACACGAGTAGGCCTTCGGCTCCGAAAGCCCGTATCGATGACGTTTCGTTGAATGGTTCGCATACTGATAATTGTTGATGGCTCAGCACTGAAATCTGCAGAAGTTTGCGGAAGGGCTGTACTTCTGTCACGTTGAAAGATTCTCTTCAGTCGTCGCTGGTCCCGTTCCTGCAGGACCTTTTTCCGGGCGCAGCGATGTCGGAAATTTGATATTTTAGTGGATTCCTGATATTCTCTGTACATATTGCTACCTCGGAGAGGCTGTGTCCCATCGCTCGTGCGCCGACTATAAGACCACGTTCAGACTCGCTTAAATCTTGATAACCTGCCAATGTAGCAGCAGTAACCGATCTAACAACTGCGCCAGACACTTGTTGTTTTATATAGGCGTTGCCGCACTCAGCTCCATACTCTGACTGTTTACGTATCTCTGTATTTTAATACGCATGCCTATACCAGTTTCTTTGGCACTTCAGCGTATTAGCGCAATGGGCCACTTCTTCAAATTAGTTACACAACATATGAAAAACAGAAGGGCGAGATATCGTTGCAGCTACTCAAGTTTTAGGCGTATACTGGGACACAACAATCGACAGTTTATACATTAATACGGATGACGACACAGAAAACTTATCTGATAGACCTAGTACCAAAAATAAACTATTACAGACTACAGCTAATTTTTGCGACTAGGGTTATTCTGTCAAGTGTGAATCATGGCAAAACTATTAGTCCAAGAAACCTGGTGTAGGGAACTGATTGGAATGAATTACTGTCCAACAATCTGGTAAAACGATGGAATACTTGGGTGTCCATTGTACCTCTATATCTCTCCGTATCCCGCAACTGATATTAACTACTAAAGATCACGATGTTCTAATTCAAGTATTTTGTGAAGCTTCGGAACGACCGTATGGGGCAGCTCTGTTCTTCCACAGTGTTCTACACGACAACACAATGATTCACTTAGACTGTAGCAAGAACAGACCTGTACCTATCAAAAGGATTATATTGTCAAGTCTGAAACTTCTAGGTGAACTTGTGGGAGCACTATTACTAAGTTATTTCTACACAGCTGAAAGGTACGACATTACTCAGGCAACTTTGTGGACGGGCGCCACAGTGACCTTGGGCTGGATACGCAGTTACGCGAATCGATGGAAGACTTTCATCTGCAATAGAGTGACGGATATTCAATAATACACGTCGCCTAGTCAGTGGAGGCATTGTTCTGGACGTGACAACCCAGCGGATCACCTGATACGGGGCCTTATTGATAATCAAATCCAATCTGCACATGTTTGGTGGCAGGGACGACCATGGCTTACACGCCCAGAGAAAGTTGGCCATCTGGTACTCCAAACATGAGTCTTGATCTCCCGTAAGAAAGGAAGAATGTAAAAAAACCTGTGATGGCATTGCCTCTTGGCTTATAGGCATTTCCTAATTCAGTTCCTGCTGAAGATTAAATCGTACGACGGGTTGGATCCTCCGCTTCACACATAACATTTGTTACAAAGGAAAACTTTCTGAAGAGTTCACAAAAATCGATCTTGCATGTGCAAGCGCTTACTGGATTAAAACAGTCTAACGCCAATGTTTCACGCGGGAATTTCATGCACTCCAGAACGGTGAACCGACCTAGCAAGAATCTAAAATTGGACACTTTCATCTATTCATTCAAGATGGACTCATCCGTCTGGGAACAATGACATCCAATACTTGTAGAGTAGTTACATCACTTTACGAGACACCTCACCTTTTACAAATACGTTGATCTTCATCATCTTGGTGTCAGAATAGTGTTATTCGAACTTTGGAAAGAATTTAGGATATTTAAAGGTCCTCAAACCATTGAAGAGGTCCTTACCATGCAAGATCATGAAGAATCCAAGAGCACAAAAAATTGAAGCACCTTCACGTGCAGATCGAATGAGACCATCTAAGCTCTTTACTGTCAATGGCATAGACTTTGCAGGGCATCTCTACATCAAAATATGCATGACCATGGAAACGGCCTGTACAGCTCTCTTCGCAAGTGCAGCAACATGTGCAATACATTTAGAACTTTGCTCTAATATGAACATCGACACATTTTTGATGGTATCACAGAGATGGGCTAGTAGACGTCGACTGCCGCACACAATCTACACCGACAACGCAAAGACCTTTTACTCTTCCACAAAGAAATGTTGGAACTATGAAACTCAGTGACCACCTGAGAGACCCATCGCTTCTTCGCCAAGAACGGGATCGCTTGGAAATTGATTGCGTCACAAGCGTCCTGAGGGGGAAGATGGTGGAAGAGGATGAAGGGCGCCGTCAAGCGAAGCTTACAGAGGGTGTTGGGACGATCAGGATTAACTGCAGAACAACTCTGTATCATTCAGGCCATCACTGAAGCCTCAGCAAACTCGAGGCCAATCTCTCTGGGTGATGATACGGAACCTCTGACGCCAGCACAATTTCAGGTTGGTGAAGGCTTGTTAAAACTGCCCACTGGACCACAACCTACTGTCCCCCACAATCTGACTAAAGGATGTAAACTACGGCAAAAAGTGGCAGACGACTTCTGGCAAAGGTGGACAAGGAGTTTAGGAGATTCCATGAAGTTAGAGGCACATTGCTAGATCTTTTGCCTTCCGATCTGGTGATCTGGCATTCGTTCAAGAGGACGGACGCCCAAGACACATGTGGAGGAAAGGGAAAATGGAAAGCTGTATATAGCGGAGAGGACAGCAGACAGTACGTTCGGTTAAGCTGGTCGTCTTACCCTGGAGGTTGACGAGTGTGGGTGGGATGCTGGAAACTGAGGTGTTCTACACTTTTATATCTCTCATTTCCAATACTAATTTTCACAGACATGACATGACATGACTTTTGTTTACGTTTCGCGGCTTTGCCTTAGTTTCCGAGTGTGCATACTTAGCCTTATACCGCAATCTTAAGTGCATCTGCTATAGATTAACTGATTAAATACGTTCATTAGTGTGCTCTTCAAGCTTGCCATTAAAGCTTTTTCTTTTATTTGCGTATTCTTCCAGTAATCGCAAAAAGTTCTTTTTGGTTACATTCGGCTGTTTAGGCCAAATTTTTGAACGTGCATACTTAGCTTTGTACCACAAATTTAAGTGCATTTGCTAATAGTTGACTTACACATTAGTTTCCAAAACATATTTAGTGTCCTTTTACATCTGTATTTAATATATTATCGTTAGCACTTAGTAAATCTCTTAACTAATTTCCAAACTACCATGGATACTTATTGTGTGAGCTGCAGTAGGAAAGTTAGTTCAGGGGTTTTGTGCAGCTATTGTGACAGGTGGTTTCATTGAGGAAATTGTAGCGGCGTGGGAATTGGGGAAGCAAACGAGACTCTTCCCTTCTTGTGCAGGGTTTGCTCAAGAGATAGGATTGTAGCTGAAGAGGAGGAGAAAATTAGTGCCCTTCAGGCTGATTTGGACAGAGCGAGGGAGAAGCTGAAGAGGTTAAGGGGGGAGGAGGATAAGCAGCGGTGGGAAGTGGTAGCTAGGAACAGGGGCCACAAAAAGATAACAGTAGCTGACAGTTTCCCAATTGGCACACCCAATAGATTTGCCTTGCTACCACAATTAAGTAAGGAAGAGGCTCCAGTAGAAGTAAATGTAGCTAAGACGCAACAGAATCTCACTAGGAAACTAAATGTTTCAAAAAAAGTAGAAAGTAAGAGGAAAGTTCTGTTGCTAGGTACCATCCATGGAAGAGGTGTGGGCCAGATTTTGCAGGAAAAATTAGGTGACACGTACCAGGTACCAGGTCACAAACTTTTTCAAGCCAAGTACATGTCTTAGCCTGGTGGTAGAGGATATAGGTTCCTTGTGCAAGGGTTTCTCAAAGCAGGGTCATGTGGTGATAGTGGGTGGAGTGGGAAACAGTATTCATAGGGATCAGGGCTAGAGTATTGAGTGTGACCTGGCGAAAATAGCCTCTGCAACTACCCATACCAATGTTGGGCTGGTGCCTGCTTTTGTGCAGCATCATCAGCCCCAGTTGAACTGTTCTGCCAGGAGGGTAAATATGGAGTTGGATCAGTTGCGTAGGGCGGCCACTCTGTCAGGCACTGGATTCGTTCCTGTCGAGACTATTGATAAGGGGATTTCACAAGGCATGGCCTACACCTCAATAGGAAAGGGAAGGGTAAACTGGCAGGGTTGTTAGCGAAATCCATAAGGGGGGACACTAGTACTCATGGATCTACCTCTTTTTTAGACTAATATCAGTGTCCAATGAGAAGTTCAGGCAGGCAGGTTTTAAAGAGGTCCAAAACTCACAAGATTCTCACAACAGTAAAGTAAATAATAATGTTACTATGTTGTTGTGGCCTTCAGTCCCGAGACTGGTTTGATGCAGTTCTCCATGCTACTCGATCCTGCGCAAGCTTCTTCATCTCCCAGTACCTACTGCAACCTACATCTTTCTGAATCTGTTTAGTGTATTCATCTCTTGGTCTCCCTCTACGATTTTTACCCTCCACGCTGCCCTCCAGTACTAAATTGGTGATCCCTTGATGCCTCAGAATATGCCCTACCAACCAATCCCTTCTTCTAGTCAAGATGCGCCATAAATTTCTTTTCTCTCCAATTCTATTCAATACCTCCTCATTAGTTATGTGATTTACCCATCTAATCTTCAGCAATCTTCTGTAGCACCACATTCTGAAAGCTTCTATTCTCTTTTTGTCTAAACTATTTAACGTCCACGTTTCACTTCCATACATGGCTACACTCAATACAAATACTTTCAGAAACGACTTCCTGGCACTTAAATCTATACTCGATGTTAACAAATTTCTCTTCTTCAGAAACGCTTTCCTTGTCATTGCCAGTCTACATTTCATATCCTCTCTACTTCGACCATCATCAGTTATTTTGCTCCCCAAATAGCAAAACTAATTTACTACTTCAAGCGTCTCATTTCCATATCCAATTTCCGGAGCATCAGCCTATTTAATTCGACTACATTAAATTACCCTCGTTTTGCTCTTGTTAATGTTCATCTTACATCCTCCTTTCAAGACACTGTCCATTCCGTTCAGCTGCTCTTCCAGTTCCTTTGCTATCTCTGACAGAATTACAATGTCATCGGCGAACCTCAAAGTTTTTATTTCTTCTCCATGGATTTTAATTCCTACTCTGAATTTTTCTTTTGTTTCCTTTACTGCTTACTCAATATACAGATTGAAGAATTTCGGGGAAAGGCTACAACCCTGTCTCACTCCGTTCCCAACCACTGCTTCCCTTTCATACCTCTTGACTCTTATAACTCCCATCTGGTTTCTGTACACATTATAATAGCCTTTCGCTCCATGTATTTTACCCCTGCCTCCTTCAGAATTTGAAAGAGAGTATTCCAGTCAACATTCTCAAAAGCTTTCTCTAAGTCTACAAATGCGAGAAACATAGGTTTGCCTTACCTTAATCTATTTTCTAAGAATTCGTCATAGTATTCTGCAGCCGTGGCTTATTAAACTGATAGTTCGGTAATTTTCACATCTGTCAACACTTGCTTTCTTTAGCATTGGAATTATTATATTCTTCTGGACAACTGAGGATATTTCGCCTGTTTTAGATTAGATTAGATTTACTTTCATTCCAATTGATCCGTAGTGAGGAGGTCCTCCAGGATGTGGAACATGTCAGAAAAAACAACAATACATGACAAATATTTAAACTAAAACAAATAAGCTAATGTACCATTCCACAGGTCCCAAGTGGAATGATCGTCATTTTTTAATGAACACTAAGGGTCATTTTACAAATACTATTGCACTGAATTTAAAATAAATAAGTTTTATATTTATTTATAAGGTAAGAAACATGTAATACAACTACTGTAATACTTATTTACAATGAACACATTACTGCACTGAAATGGTGCAGAAGTTAGATTATACTTACACACACACACACACACACACACACACACACACACACACACACACACACAAATTTTCAGTGAACACATTACTGCACTGAAATTGTGCAGAAGTTATGTTGTACTTATATACAAATCAGTTGGTTTTCCTCAGAAATTCATCAATGGAGTAGAAGGAGTTGGCCACCAATAAATCCTTTAGGCTTCTCTTAAACTGAATTTCATTGGTTGTTAAGCTTTTTATGGCTGCTGGCAAGTTATTGAAAATGTGTGTTCCTGAATAATGCACACCTTTTTGTACAAGACTAAGTGACTTTAAATCCTTGTGAAGATTATTCTTATTTCTAGTATTGATTCCATGAATTGAGCTGTTGGTTTGAAAAAGTGATATATTTTTAATGACAAATTTCATTAAGGAATAAATATATTGGGAAGCTGTAGTTAGTATCCCTAGTTCCCTAAACAGGCTTCTGCAGGATGTTCTTGAGTTCACACCACATATAATTCTTACTGCACGTTTTTGTGCCCGGAAAACTTTAGCTTGGCTTGATGAGTTACCCCAGAAAATAATCCCATATGACATTATGGAATGAAAGTAAGCATAGTATGCCAGCTTTTTCATTTTTATATCCCCTATGTCTGACAAAATTCGCATTGCAAACAGAGATTTGTTAAGACGCTTCAGCAGTTCTGTGGTGTGCTCCTCCCAGTTGAATTTATTATCAAGCTGTCTCATACATCTTGTTCACCAGATTGTAGAGTTTTGTTAGCCTGGCTCTCCCAAGGCTGTCAGTAGTTCTAATGGAATGTTGTCTACTCCCAGGGCCTTGTTTCGACTTAGGTCTTTCAGTGCTCTGTCAAACTCTTCACGCAGTATCATATCTCCTATTTCATCTTCATCTACATTCTCTTCCATTTCTACAATATTGTCCTCAAGAACATCGCCCTTGTATAGACTCTCTATATACTCCTTCCACCTTTCTGATTTCTCTTCTTTGCTTAAAACTGAGTTTCCATTTGAGCTCTTGCTATTCATGCAAGTGGTACTCTTTTCTCCAAAGGTCTCTTTAATTTTCCTCTAGGCAGTATCTATCTTACCCCTATCGATAAGCGCCTCTACATCCTTACATTTGTCCTCTAGCCATCCCTGCTTAGCCATTTTGCACTACCTGTCCATCTCATTTTTGAGATGTTTGTATTCCTTTTTGCCTACTTCATTTACAGCAATTTTGTATTTTCTCCTTTCATCAGTTAAATTCAGTATCTCTTCTGCTACCTGAGGATTTCTATTAGCCCTCGTCTTTTTGCCTACTTGATTCTCTGCTACCTTCGTTATTTCATCTCTCAAAGCTACCCATTCTTCTTCTATTGTATGTCTTTCCCCCATTCTTATCAGTCGTTCCCTAATGCTCTCCCTGAAGCTCTCTACAACCTCTGGTTCTCTCGGTTTATCCAGGTCCCATCTCCTCAAATTCCTACCTTTTTGGAGCTTCTTCAGTTTTAATCTACAGTTCATAACCAATAAATTGTGGTCACAGTCCACATCTGCCCCTGGAAATGTCTTACAATTTAAAACCTGGTTCCTGAATCTCTGTCTTACCATTATATAATCTATCTCAGACCTTCCAGTATCTCCAGACTTCTTCTATGTATACATCCTCCTTTTATGATTCTTGAACCAAGTGTTAACTATGATTAAGTTATGCAATGTTACCATATTTAACAAAAGTATTTGTGGATTAAAGAAAAAATTAGATTTTCACAAAAGTAAAGTAAAAAATAATGTTACCATTTTTCACCGAAATATTCCGGGATTGAAGAATAATGTAGCTGAGCTCCTGATTTGTTTAGATGACATTAAATCTGATAACGTGATAGATATACTATGCCTGTCTGAGCATCATATTGTGTCTGATATGGAAAAGGTAAATCTCAGTGGTTATAAACTAGCTGCACGTAAGAGTAGAGAGAATAAGGTGAGAGGAGGAGTTGCCGTATATGTCAAAAGTTATCGGTGTGTTAAAAGCTTGGATACAAAAAAGTTTTGTCTAGAGCAACATATGCAAGCATGTGCCTGTCAACTTAAACTGAAGGAGGGCTCTTTTGTAATTGTAACAGTATATAGATCCCCTTCAGGAAACTTTCATTTATTCCTGGAAAACTTGGATGCCTTGTTGTGCTATCTGCAGATAGGGGAAAGCAAATTATTATTTGTGGGGACTTCAATATTGATTCACTGAAAGAGTGTAACACGAAGAATGACCTGGAAGTCTTTCTCGGTTCTTTCAATTTGACATCTGTCATTGATTTTCCTACTCGGGTAGTAAAGGACAGCAGCACATTGATAGATCACACTTTTATAGACCAAGATAAGTTTAAAAACATAAGCTCTTGTCCTGTTGAGAATGGCCTTTCTGATCATGGTTCTCAGCTAGTTAGAGTATATGACATAGCTCATTTCAGTAATAAGTTGTGCGTTCAATTAATGACTCAACGATTAGAAATTTCAGGGAAAATCTTCAGCAGTTAGACTGGGATGAGGTGTACAAGCAACCCGATGCTAATGTAAAATATAACTTATTTCATGATAAACTTCTAAGAGAATTTGAAAACTGATTCTCCAAGAAAGTAGTTAAATCTAATTATAAGAAACCATGCAAAAGACCTTGGCTTACTAAAGGAATAAAAATACCTTGTAACCGCAAAAGGGAACTGTATCTAACAACAAGAAAGAGTAATGACCCAGAAATAGCCAGATATTACAAAAAACTACTGTGCTACATTAAGAAATGTTATTAAAAAGTCCAGAAGCATGTGCATAATGTCTGAGATTAATGGCTCTGAAAACAAAATCAAAACAATTTGGAATATTATTAAAAGGGAGACAGGGCAACCAAGAGTACAGGATGATGGCATTACCATCAAAGCGAATGGAAACTTGACAAACAACAAGCTGGAAGTCGAAAACATTTTGAATAATCATTTTTTTAATGTTGTAGAGAAAATAGGATCCAAATGTTCATTAGAAGAAGCAAGGCAATTAATGGAAGAGGCCTTACTCACACAATTTGATACAATTGCAATTCCACCCACCATTCCTTCTGAAATTAGGAAGATAATAAAATCTCTCAAGAATAAAAGCTCACATGGTACTGATGGCATTTCCAGCAGCATAATAAAAGCTTCTTCCCAAGAGATAAGTGGGATTCTTAGTCACATATGTAATAGGTCTCTGAAGCAGGGTATTTTCCCAGATAGACTGAAGTATGCCATTGTTAAACCACTAGATAAAGAAGGGGATACGTCTGATGTCAACAACTACCGCACAATCTCTCTTCTGACTGCCTTACCCAAAATTCTTGAGAAAGTAATGTATTGTACAGTAGCTTCACACCTTCGTAAGAATAAAGTTTTAACAAAATGTCAGTTTGGATTCCAGAAAGGTTTCTCAACGGAAAATGCGATATATACTTTCACTAATGAAATATTAAATGCTCTGACTAACCGGTAGTCACTCATTGGGACTTTTTGTGATCTCTCAAAGACTTTTGATTGTGTAAATCATGGAATGCTTCTATATAAGCTCAAGTACTATGGTATGAATGGGACAGCGCTCAAATGGTTTAAATCATAGCTAATTGGAGGGGTGCAGAAAGTTGAAATAAGCAGTTCACATAATATGCAAAAAACTGGTGATTTCTCAAACTGGGGAACAATCAACTATGGGTTGCCACAAGGTTCGGTCTTGGGTCCTCTGCTGTTCTTAATGTATATTAATGACTTGCCATTCTATAGTTGCGAAGATGCAAAGCTGGTACCTTTTGCCGATGATACAAGTATAGCTATCACACCTAACAGGCAAGAATTAACTGATGAAATTTTAAACGAGGTTTTTCAGAAAATCATTAAGTGGTTCTCTGCAAATGGGCTCTCATTAAACTTTAACAAAACACAGTATATACATTCCACACAGTAAATGTAATAACACCATTAATAAATATAGACTTCGATCAGAAATCGGTAACTAAGGTAGAATATTCAAAATTTCTAGGTGTATGCATTGATGAGGGGTTGAAATGGAAAAAACACACTGGAGATCTGCTAAAACGTTTGAGTTCAGCTATTTATGCTATTAGGGTCATTGCAAATTTCGGCGATATACATCTCAGTAAATTAGCTTACCACGCCTATTTTCAGTCTCTGCTTTCGTATGGCATCATATTCTGGGGTAACTCATCATTGAGTAAAAGAGTGTTCTTATTCCAAGGCCAAGTCTAACACATGACCCTAAGTTCTCTGCTTCTTCTATAAAAGTAATAGCTTACATGGTCTGCGAATTTAGAAATTATTATTTTTGCGTCCTGTTAGTTTCTTTCGAAGTTCACCTTACACTTTATCAACTGTAATCAATTATGTGAATAAATGTCTGCATGTTGTGCAGCCTAAACTCAGTCTTGCTTTTAGTGACAACCTATTAAGAACTAGGAAAATTTTTAACGGATCACATTTCACACAGCCGTGGAATATAAATTTAGCTAACAGCATGTGAACGACTATGAACAACAATAATTGTGTCTTATATTCGGTATGTAACATTATCTGCGATTTTTAATTTATGAAAATATTCTCATTATCGTTGTATTCAGCAGTGAGTCCCATGAGTAACAAACAATTTGTTTTACTCTAATAGAGAATATTGGTTACATGAAGTGTCTGCTGTTTGCATTTTTTAAGGGACAGAGTGATGACAGAAATATTTTTTACTTAAAACATGAATTTATTGTATGAAACGTTTCCTGTTTGCATTTCTTTAAGAAGAGAGTTATATTTGTAAGAAAAGACGTTATTTTTCTTTACACTGTACTAGTGTTGCTACTAAAAGTCAACAAAACACAGCACGCTGTATCTCTGGTGAGTAGTACGTTAACTTATGATTGAAAACGATAAGTTTTGCAATTTTACGGCTCATTTTGCATGGATTACTTCACAGAACAAACAAGAGGAAGAAGGCGAACATAATTTTAATCTGAAAGTTCTCGCACCGTGAACTAAAATTTTTCCAAAACGACATACTTCGAAATATAAATTTCAGCACCAGTAAGTAATTATGTACCTGTATGTTGTCTGTTCAGAAAATTACAATAACGAGTCAGATGCCCTTGGCTTATCTTTCTTGTGTGCACGTAGTCTCTCCTAAAATTAATTTTGTTTTGCACTGAGTTCTCGCTTTTTGGCCATTCGGCCATGCGGACAGTACATCTATTGATACACTCATCCTAAATTTACTCACTGCCTTATAATCTTGATTATTTACTTGCATAATCTTTTATTCGTTACTGAAATATATCTGCAATCATTTCCGTGAATGCTTTCTTTCAGCCTGAATGATTCACTCAGTAAAGTGAATTTCAAAACACAAACTTATGTTCGAGTATGGACTCCAGTCTAGGACATCCACGTTGCAAGCCAGTGCAGTTCGTAAACGTTAAGTTATTCATTATATGAAAGACAGCATTTCCTTCCGCGGGAGCTGCCGCCCGCTCGATAGCTGTCCGCGCCGGCCGTAACCATGGAGACAGCCACGTGCTCCTCCCACGCTCAACCCTCCGGCCGTGGCCAGGTGATGTGCTACGTATCAGCCATACTGCAAGTATTGATTGTTGTGCGTCCCTATGACATCCACTCACTATTCCCAGCAACTCTCTCTTACCATTTGAGGTGTGTGTAAGGTTTCCTGGAGATTCGAGGAGTGTAAGGGTAGCTCATGCTGAAGAGAACAGAGCATTTACTGAGAAAATCAGATGTCTGCTACAAACGTATAATAGGTTATAAATGTACACGAAATTTAAACTGTTACAGAAGACCTTATTTGATCGGCATGTGTTATAGAGATGGGAAAATAATGCAGAATACCGAGCGCAAGTACTCTCTCAGCGGTGAATAGAGTGATTACCCATCTCCTTAGCTGAGGTACCTATCTGGTCTCACGTTGCGATAGCAGAATTTTTGTTGTCGTGCTTATGCGGACGTGCTTCTCCCCTTAGTCCGCTCGCCGATCAAAACGCAAATAGTAGCCGATTTGATAGCAGTGTACGTAGCTGCAGCAAGCAGTGCCAGGCACGTCGCTAAAGCCTCGGCGATGTCCATTGGGCGCGGCCTCTCACACGACGACTTAGCACCCCTCCAGTGCGTCCATAACCTACGATACTTTGGTATTATTTTCATCCCCACCGTGCGCCGCTCCGTTCCCTCTAATTTTCAGTGTAGTTTTTAAGTTTCCGCATGGCAGTGCGACAAAATCTCCTCCGCCGACCCGATTCTTTATAAAATATCCAATACCTCAATCAACATATGGCGTCCAAGATGTTCCACATCCCACTGCCATCAGATATTGGACGCAGCATCCAGGTCGAGTTTGGCTACTTTCTTACAGCCGGTACGCTCTTTAAGGTGCGTTACGAGACGTTCACCCTCCCCATGAGAGCGGGGAGCCTCGGCCTTGTCAAAGTGCCATTCCGAGCGGCGTCTATGTACGTGGCCACCACGCACAAGGTTTGGGACGGGGCGCCTCCCTTACGTGCAGATTACTGGACATCCTTATGCCCACAACCATATCACCACCGGTATCAGCAGGACACATTACGCCTCATATGGCACACATTTCTGATTTCATCACTGAGTTCAGTAACGCTCTCAGTCACTAAGTTAACACGCGCCTTCCTCGAACCAAAGGTTTCTACACTGGGTGTTGCTTTGTCCGGACGTGTCTCGCGCGCGCTCCCGCAACTACGGTCTTTTTGTCGGTTCTATCGGGAACAATCACGCCAGTGAATGGAAAAACAGTGATCAGTGATGGATAATAGTGAAGTGAAGCAGTCCTACAAATTTTTCTCTGGTTTCGGCTAGAGAAATAGTGCATTTAGTGACTTCGCGGGCACATTTACAGCATGTCGAACCTCATCAAAGGTATTTCACTACAACTAACATCCACAAACACTACTAATACGATTAGGAGCGCTTGAAATTACTAACATTACTAACCACAGCGCTGTGAAAGTGTTAAAGATAATATTAAAGGAAAGTTACCGTGTGACGAATTATCAAAGTAACATATGGTAGGATTTTTCTCCGTAATTAGACGGTAACTATCCACCAAACTCACGATAACATGTTAGAACGGTGAAGGGTAGCTTCCAAAAGTGTCTCGAATCAAAAGCTCTGATAATAACGGATTTAGACTAAAAACGAAGACTAACATATGGTAGCAAATCTCGCAGAAAAGACTAGCTTAATCTGAACAAAACCAGTGTGAACAATACCCATACAGTGAAGGGAAACGAACATGATTCTGAGTTATAGACATATTATAGGTAAAAGTCATAAAATGTCGAAAGTGAGGAAAATTGATTACGAGAAACGTAAAGCGATACGCCGAGTGACGGAAAGCAAAGTCCCGAGAGTAGGTCGCAGTGCGCCAGCTGATACGCACTACGCGTAGGTTTCGCAAGTAGGCCAAATTGCGCTGGCCGCAGCGAACCGGAGTTGCTAAGCACGACTCGTGTTTCCGCGCCCAACCGCGGAGTCAGCAGCGTACGCGAGCTCACAGTCCCCAACTGGTCCCGCGAACTATGTGGCCGGCTGACGTGCGGAGCTGACCGCGGCGCTCAGTGTCGATCGGGCATCGTCGGCGAAGCCACCCAGCCCACATTCGGCCTCGCTCTGTGGCGTATCGCTTTTGGGACTTACGTGTCGTAATGTGGTACCGCACACGCAACACACGCCAAATAAAGTTCACTCTTTAAGAACTGTAACACAGATCCGCAATCCTGGATCGAGCACGCCAACTAAGTGGTGCTAACACCACACCCAAGCCCACGAAAGGGACGTTTAGTAGAGCGCAGAGCAGCACCAGTAGCAAAGTATCGCCTATAGGCATGGCGTCTGGTGCCCACGAATATGCCGTCATGTCACCGAGCCAGAAGATCGCACCGAGCGAGGTGGCGCAGTGGTTAGACACTGGACTCGCATTCGGGAGGACGACGGTTCAATCCCGCGTCCGGCCATCCTGATTTAGGTTTTCCGTGATTTCCCCAAATCGCTCCAGGCAAATGCCGGGATGGTTCCTTTCAAAGGGCACGGCCGACTTCCTTCCCTGTCCTTCCCTAATCCGATGAGACCGATGACCTCGCTGTCTGGTCTCCTTCCCCAACACAACCAACCAACCAGAAGATCGCTGCAATTGACGAGCTATTAAATGACATTGGGGCGGAATTAAAGGCCAAACACGTATCGAGTAGCGTACTGAATACAATAAGGAATAAAATATTCCCTTCGGCTTTCCAACTCACGTCAGCAGAAGCAAAGGTCGAGCTGCTGCAAGAGCAGAACAAAGATCTACTGCGCGAACTTCAGCACTCAGCTGACCCAGTTAAGGACCTTAGAATTGAGTCTCTCACAGAACAGGTCAACAAACTCGAGGAAGACAATACAAAACTCTCTGAAATAAACCAAGAGCTCAGGGACCAATTTAGGGATCTGACAGGAAAGGTTACTGAACAGGCACAGCAACAGGCCAAGACACTAACATACGCTGCGGCACTCTCCACCGCACCCAAAGAACATAAACGCATTGAGGTGGCAAAAGCCAAACAGGCAACCACTCTCTTCATAACGTCTACCAACAACCAAGACACGAAAACAATAAAACAAACGTTGACAAAAAACATCAACCCAAAACGAGACAACCTACACATTAAGTCAATAAGAAACACGAAGACAGCTGTGACTGTCGAAGCAGCAACACAGGAGGACTGTAGGAAAATGATAGAAAAGACGAAATACATTGAGAATATCGCATGTGAGGGGCCCAGAAAGCGGCAACCTTTGGTGATGGTCTATCGAGTGACAGACACTATCTCGGATAGAGAATTTCTTGAGTGTCTATACGACCAAAATCTCAGTGACGATTTCACAAAAGACGAATTCGACAAAGACGTGAAAATCAGATTCTGCATAGGGCCCAAAGGAAAGGGATACAACCATCAAGTGTTGGAAGTCACACCCAGAATTTATTGGTACCTCACCAAAAAAGGAAGAGTGTACATAGACTTCCAATGCCTATCTCTCAAAGACTTTACGTCAGTGAGCCAGTGTTACAAATGTTGTGACCTTGGCCATACAACCAAAGCCTGCGCAGACACAGGTACGACTTGTTCATGGTGTGGTAAAATGGGCCAAAAACGCGCGGACTGTCGAGCATCAGAGCCCATCGATTGCATTGCCTGCAGGAACAGAAACCGAATCTGCAATAAGAGCAGGGGTGGCGTCTGCCAGACCTACAAACAGCTGCTTGGTAGACTAATTGACAGTACTGACTATGGCAACTGAACACCCCCCCCCCCTGAGTCAACCAACATGTTCCATAAATCAACCCCTGAAAAAACAAGATCATACAAGTCACCATCCACCAGGCACCGAAACCATCTACGTGCAATACTCTGGCGCAAGAGGCAAAAACTATTACCTGACGACTACCCCAACAATGGTCACATTCCAGGTTTGATACACAATACGAACCTGGAGGACAGCCATCACGCAATCACTGAATACATAGACGACCTAACACTCACAGGACAAATGTCACCAGAAGCCGCCAAACTAATCAAAAGACAAATAATGTACTGCATGACATTCCAGACAACCCTTATGAACAGGATAGACGAACTCGAAGACGAAATACTGAGAATAGACATGATAACCCCAAATCCTGATACCGACAGACCAGAAAACCATACCACACACGACCAACCAAAGTAACTGCACAAAACAGCGTTGCTAACGACTCAAGATCACCCATCCACACCAGCACAACGACGCACATACGACACTAAACGCATAAAACCAATCAAATTCATACAAGGTGAGACCTTGAACCCAACGGTGCTAAACACAACCGTAACGAAAGCCAGCACAACTGGAGCCCAAACGGAAAACACGGACAAATCAGACACCCCATACTGTAATCAAATCAAACGCAAAACAACTCTCTCTGACTCACTGACAGAGGAAGAAGACGACGTCATTACTGCCCTTACGCCAGAGATTGTAGTGTTCATAACAATGATATTCAAAACCGTAATACCGACCTTGAACAGGCCACAGCACCGGCAAACACCACGAATGCCACACAAAAAGCCGCAACAACAACCGCAACAAAAGTTTGCAGAGGGTCTGGCAATAGAGGCGACAGTGCGCATAACATGCCAAAAGCTGTTATGTTTGTCACAAATAACGTAGACGAGCACTCAACACATTTGATACACATCAAGACTGCACAAACGAAACACACACACACACACAAAAAAACGAATCATCATAGCCTTTAGGAAACTAAAACCGCATAGAAAACCCAAACAGCCTAAGAGTGTCAAGAAAGTGAAAGTGTGTGACGACCAATCGCCGCAATCGCAGGCTGCCTCAAAACCTAGTGATACAAAAGTGCATACCCCTGATGATACCAACACCTTCGCACCCCCCCAACCAACAACCTCAATGCCGACGCCCAAGGAAACCCCCACAACAATCAATCAACATGGACGCCAATCCAGCGCCCCCCGCAGAGGTGCACAGCAACGCCACTACACCATCACGACACGTCACGGCTGCAGAGACGCCAACACACGCCATCGACACCGCTAGTTTTAGTCACGACAAGCTAGATATAAATGTAAAATTAAGTAGACTAGAAAAAGGAGACATCTTAGAGACGGTACAGCGGATGCTCATCCGCACCCTACACCCGTACGGCCAATCTGTTTGCTTCCGTACATCAGAGCAAACCGATAGACTGATTCTCAAAACGGAGAATATTCCAACAGATCCAGACAGCCTACTAGACCCGCTCATGCAGGTGTGCGCCCGCAGGGAGGAACCATTCGATATGGACAAGCTTTACAAGGATCACGTAAGGGCTCATGGGAGAACATACTTCGATTACAGTCAAACTGGCAGCAAGTGCTACGCCACCGTTAAACACCCAAACTGCTAATAGCACAACTTAATGCTATGCGGAGTATACTTGTAAATTCGGAGCTCCCACGGGTCCTACGTGAACTAAAAAGTGACATTCTGTGCATACAGGAGCCCTACACTAGACAAGGGCATATCCCCAACTTTCCTCCAAGTGCGGTGACAGTTGCGGAGGGGACAGGCTGCACGGCATCTGCCATAATCTTAAACAAAGAAATACATCCAGTCAGAATTACAGAGCTCTGTTCCGAGCACCTAGTTACAGTTGAAGTCACACACAAGGGGGATGCTTGGATCATCGCGTCGCTGTACGCCCACTTCTGTCATTGCATCAAACCATACGCAGACCTCATCAGAGATGTTGCGCAATACGCTGGCACCAAATACTTCTCATCTGTGCAGACATAAATGCCAGATCAACCCTGTGGCATTCAGACAGAACTGACGACAGAGGTAGAATAATAAATGATATCATCCAAGAAAACTGACTACACGTACTCAACAAGCAAGGACATCACCCGACTCACATCTGACACAACTGTCATTCATCAAACATAGACATCACCCCCGTTAATAATGCCGCCATCAACCACGCACGAGACTGGACCGTACATGACCAGATCACTGCTAGCGACCACATCATCACACTAACCGTAAGTGGTGCACCAAACGTCAACACAGAAACACAACCAAAAAGACTATTATTTGACAAAACAGACTGGGACAAGGTCAGACTAAAAATACGTGAGCACATACCGCAAGACATCACCGGCAGTGTTGATTACAGAGCACACATGCTGACAGATATCATCACACACACACACACACACACACACACACACACACACACACACACACACACACACAGAACACCTGCATATCCACACAAAGAATGACCAAACACCAAAATATTCCCTGGACTACACAATTAACACGACTCAAACAAGACTCAAAACGTAAACGTAAGTTTTACCAACGAGCAATTTCAGATAGAGAAAGACAATTACGACTACACGACTACCGGCTTGCCAAGGACAAATATAAACTTGAGCTGAATAAGACCAGGAAAGACCATTGGAATAGCCATGTAGCAGCACAAACACAACTAAACATTTGGGGGGAACCATACAAAATCGTGACAGAGAAAATTAAGAGCCCACTGGTTCTGGGAACGCTGCGACAGGAGGATGGTGAGATGACTAAGGGCTGGAGACGCACAGCGGAGTTCCTGCTGAGCAAACTCCTGCCTGACGACATCGCAAACACAGACACACCACAACATGCAGCACTGAGACGCGAAGTAGACACAGTATACACCACACCAACCGTCACCTGTCCATTTGCGCAGGAAGAGGTGGCGACAGCGATCTCAGAACTCAAAAACAAAACGGCGCCTGGACCGGATGGTATCCACTCTGAGGTACTGAAAGAAATTGCACCGCAGATCACCCCGTCTCTCACAACGTTGTTAAACAATGCATTAAGGCTGGACCGTGTGCCTGCAGTGTGGAAGACCTCGAAGGCGGTTATCATAAAAAGGCTCCAGACAAAGACACATCAAAATGGTTCAAATGGCTCTGAGCACTATGGGAAACATCTGTGGTCATCAGTCCCCTAGAACTTAGAACTACTTAAACCTAACTAACCTAAGGACATCACACACATCCATGCCAGAGGCAGGATTCGAACCTGCGACCGTAGCAGTTCTGCGGTTCCGGACTGCAGTGCCTAGAACCGCTAGTCCACCGCGGCCGGCAAAGACACATCAGACCCCAGGTCATACAGACCAATTTGCCTTATCAATACACTCGGTAAAGTGCAAGAAAAACTACTCTGCAAAAGACTACAAGCACACCGAACACTACGGGGACTGACACCACACCAATACAGCTTCAGGGAAGGGAAATCTATAGACGACGCAATTAACAGAGCCCTCCAAATAGTACACGATACACCCTCCAAATACACACTTGCAATTATGATAGACATCTCAGGTGCCTTCGACAACCTCTGGTGCCCGGCCTTGTTTAAGAGGCTCAGACACCTGCAGGTACCGGAGTCTCTGTATAATAGTTTCATGGACTATTGCACAGACAGAACGGTCGTTTCGCAAATGGACAACCAGAAAGTGAATAAACGAATTACAAAGGGCTGTCCACAAGGGTCGATCTGCGGCCTCATATTCTGGGACATAGTTATAGAACCGCTCCTACAGTTACTAGAGGAGCACATCTTGACAGATGGAGTTGTCGCTTATGCTGATGATCAACTCGTCGTAGTTTCAGCAAACAACCGTGCCCAGCTAGATGAAAGAGCCAATGGAACACTTCGGACAATAACCCAGTGGTGCACAGATAGTAAACTAAAGATAGCAGGAAACAAAACAGCTTATACATTGTTAAAGGGTATCCTGCGCAGGAACCCAATAGTCAAAATCGGGGACACAAACATAAAAAGACTAGCAGTCACACGCTATCTAGGAGTATACATTGATGAACGATTGAACTTCCACGAACACATGCGAATATGCACACACACAAGCAGAAAAGATACTACACAAACTGGCTAGGCTAAATTCAGAACAATTCAGACTATCCCTGTCAGTCACACGAACATACCATTGCGCTCTCTTCGAGTCAGTACTATGCTTTGCTGCCAGTACGTGGGCCCACAGATTAAATCTCTCAACCAACAGAACCACTGTACGTCGAGGGCAAAGAAGTGTTCTACTTCGACTAACAGGGGCATTCAACACAACATCAAATGACGCACTATGTGTCGTCATGGGAATCTTCCCCATAGATATCACCATCAGGTACCGCGCAGCAATGTAATGACTTAGGATGGGGAGAATAGACCAGGTTTGGCAGATCACTGGTGTACCGATTGAGACAACACGCCAACTCAGGGCATGGCGAGCGGATACCTGGCAGAGCGAGTGGGCCAACAGCGATAAGGGCCGCCGTGTATACAACTTCTTCCCTGACATCCGGGAAAGACTAAAACTAAAACATATCGATCCCAGCCGCGGTATGGTACATTTCATCACAGGACATGGCCATTATCCCACGCACCTGCAGCAGACTAATAGATGCACATGCGGGGAAGAAGGTTCCCCTGAATATACTGTCTTCTTCTGCGGACAACGCACGAACACAAGACACACAGTACACATAAATCGCCTGAACACACAGAACGAGCTACATGCTATAATACGCGACCCGGAAAGGTGGATTGAACTCAACAAACTAACTGACGAAATCTCGAAGATCCAACAAATAGAATACTTGCGCAACAGACCCTACCGAAGGCAAGTCGGTCCAAACAGACATCACGATGCCCAGGGGGTCACAGATATGATTAGCACCACGAGTGATGAAGAAGAAACAGATACAGACCAGGGCACCAACACAGATATTGAAGCGTCCAGCGCGGATGATCCACAGTGTCAACCAAGTCAAATTCAAAGAGCAGAGTGGAACAACCGACAAGAGGTGCACAAGTCACACACAATCCTAAAAACAGATTGCACCTTATATGTAAATAGTTAACAGCATCTCCATGTCTAATAAGAGCTTAAAGCTAGGTACCTCTTCAAGGGACCTACGCCTTCCGTTAAGAGGCAGCGCACAGTCTGGATGGAAGGATCTTAATTGTGGTCCCTCTCTTTTGAGCCCAACCCGACGGATACCTATGGTAGATCGGGGAAAACCACCGTTCAGGCTGTGTTGCCGTCGGGGCCGGAAGGTGCTAACTGCCACACCATGTATCATTGTAAGTCTCACTGGCTCAACGTGAATTGTTTGTACAACCAACCTACACAGCATATACCTCAACCTCCACTACACTAATAACTTCTGATCTGAAGCTTAAAGTTAGGCACCTCTTCAAGGGACCTACGCCCCCTGGTAAGAGGCGGCGCACTGCCTGTATGGAAGGATCTTAATTGTGGTTGCTCTCTTTTGAGCCCAACCCGACGATACCTATGGTAGATCGGGGAAAACCACCGTTCAGGTCGTGTTGTCGGCGGGGCCGGGAGGTGCTTGCGCCTGATGTACTCTACTAGGAGCCTTGTAGGCTCAACACAAACCGTTAGCGTCTTTACCTTACTACTTTTACCACAAGTACCCTTTAATTAGCAACTTTGAGCCAAGCACAAAATCAGTTACCTCTCTATTGTATATCGTAAATAGTTTAGCACGCTTGACATGGAGGTCTTAGTCTTAGTTTCTAGCTTTAACGTACCCTAATCTCTTCTAGTTAAGTTAGTTTTTAGGATGGTAGATGTTAAAGGCATGGTGAACGACGGCCAGCGTCTTGAGGGTCATTCCAAGAGCCGGGCCGCCGCCCACAACCAGGTGACGGACAATATTATACCTATCTCTTCTCTATTCAATTCTCTTCCTTCCTTCTTTCTAAATATTTAATTTCATTTTGTTTATTAATATCTCACTTGATTTTGTATTAGTTATAAGTTTTTCTAATGCTGCACAAAAAAGATATCAAATGGATGTAAACAAATAGAGCCCACGTCCACGTGGCGGGACACGGGCAACGGTGTGAGTGGGGAAGGGACCCGGTGTGATGTTGCTTTCAGTCACTCCGGACTCCGGACCCAGTCACAGCGGCTAAGTGGCAACATACGACCCACCATAAGAAATTAGACGGTGGGTCATAAAATATAAGCAGCTAGTAAAAAAAAAAATTAAAAAAATCCACTAGTGTGCTGCATATCCCTTAACAACGTAGAACTCAAACATCCATCGACGCGGTGGTCCACGGTTTGGCGTCATGTCAACCAGCCTTTACTTGCCTCCAACACGTTATCATGTTGTATGTACAAAATGCGCCACAAATTAATGTCTTCACGCAATCGGATAGTTGGGTACCACCTCGTGGACGATGATGACTGCCACCTGATTTGTGCTGCCGCCAATGAGTTCCTTAAACTGTATCGACAATTCGGTGCCTGCTAACTCCACGTTCCGTCGGATTCGTTTGACCCAAGGATTTTCATCCATCCTGAGGACACTCATATCCCCTCCATCAAAAGTCACGCTGCTGTATGGGTCAAGGGAAGGACGATTACTTACCTGCATAATGACGGTGATAAATCACACCTTGACTTCTGGCACTACTTACGAACCACCGACAATGAAATGGGGCACCGACTGCGATATCGCACCTTCCTCGCCAATTACCTTCGCACGATTTTTACGTCACCCCGCTCAGCTGGATAGGACCACGCGCGGTCGGCACCAGCCCCCCGCTGACGTCTGAGACGCCCTGCGCTACGTTTCTACAGGGCGATTTTTTCCACAGTGTACAAACTCTAGGGCTTGATCGATGAGAGGATACCGAGCAAAAAAGGTCTAATGAACTTACGTCCAGAAATGCATGGTTTCGATGCTGGAGACCTTTTATTCAGTCATACATTATTACAGAGATTGTGGCCTAATACGCGCTGTACCACGCAGCCACAGTTACAGCATGTGTTGAAAATGGTTTCCGTGTTCCTCAATGCATACGTGTACGCGCCGAAGCAAGTTCTGTCTCACACGTTCACATCGTCCAGGCTGCATCCGAACAGTTTCAAAGGCAGCATGAAACGCTGCTCAGGTGTCTCCAAATCTGCGACGGGCTCTGCATACGCTATACTTTTGAGATGGTCCCATAACCAGAAATCGCACGGGTTGAGAGCCGGTGAACGAGCAGGCCGTGTAAGAGTGTGACAGAGTGTTGTGATGGCAGTGTGTATGACAACCCAGTATTGCCCGGGTTCGGCGCTCAAGAGCTGGGCGATGAGTGTAGTGACGGCCGTCAGTACCTTGGTAAGGATTTGAACGGTCGTGTGTCGAGGGAATAGTGTTTCCAGTATTTCCCCAGGTGATGTGTTGGTGTTGGGTGTGGCAGCCTGAGGTGCTGTTGTGGAGTTAGCGGCCGCTTGTGTGGGTATTGGTGTGTTGTTAGGAGTGGCATTTGTGTTTATGTTTTATGATAGAGGTTGTGGCGCCTGTGTTACTTCTGTGGTGAGGGGGATGGTAGTGTGAGTTACAGTCTCGGTGTCTTGTTGACTGTTTTCCTGTGTGTTATTGATCTGTTGTTGCTGAGTGGCCTGTTGTGGTGATTTCGTGTTCCCCGCCCCGTGTTTACGTGTACGTCTATTCCTCCTCTGGGCTTGGGGTTCTGTGGGTTCTTGTGTGGATGTGTTTTCCTGTAAATGGTGCGTTTCTTCGCAGCACGTGATTTCCGGGAGTGGGGTCGTGTTGTTTGGGGGCATAGGTGTTGGTACCGATGCTTGTTGGTTTCCAAGTGTTGTCTGCGGCTGGTGTGTAGCTGTTGCAGCGGTTGTTTCGCGTCTGCGTGAAGGGCGCTGAGGTTCCGCGGCCTGTGCCTTTCCGCCGGGGCGTGCAACCGTGGCAAACGTTACGCCGTTCCTTACTGGGTTCGGCGCTGGCCTCGGGCGTGGTATGTCGTACTGTACCCTGCTCTTGTCTCGTTTACGCTTCAACGCCTGTTTGTATGCACTGCACTGTCTGAAGTTTGTCGCATGGGGCCCACCGCTGTTTGCACAGCGTCGCTGGTTTGGCTGTGTTTGTGTGCAAGTGTTGGATCTGTGATTGCCAGCGCATCCGCGGCAGCGAGTTGCCAAGCCGCAGCGGAGGGCGAGTGGCCGAACCGCTGGCAGTTGGTACATTGTTGGGGGACGTTGGGTGGTTCGTAATGTTCTACACGTACGTCCATCCGCAGAAAGCTCTTTATCTGCAGGATGGCGCGGGAATCAGCCGTGTCGGCTAACTCAACCGTGTAGTGTGGTAGCGGTGCGTGTGTACGGAACCCTGTCATCCGGGAGGCACTTTTACAGTCGAATCCCTGATAACAGAGCGCCGCCTGTACTGTCTCGTTGGGGGTACTGGGATCCACTTCCTTGATCACGTACTACTGGGTTCTCTGGTCCAGCGTTCTGTACGTGTAGTGTTCGATCTTCCGATCTCTGAGGAAGGTTAGAAGATCTTTATATTCGTTGTCTGTGGCAACGTACAGTGAGGCCCTACCCCTCGAGTACTTTGCGTGTAGTGTACCGTTTATGTGCCTTTCCGCGAATGCAGTGTTAAGGGCACTAAGGTTCCCATATGTTTGTATAACGACTGGGGGGAAACCAGTCTTATGTTGTTTGGGCACCGCTGTGGCTTTGTGTGCTTTGTTGTTGTTCGCCACAGCTATGTTTGCGTTTTGTTTCGTGTTAATATTGTTGCTAGCCTGAGATGAGCTGGTAGGTGTAGGCAACAGCGCCTTTCGGTTGCCTAGCAAGTTTGGTTGCTCGCTTGTTTGTGTTGGTGTTTTTCTGGGTCTGCGTTTTGGGCCCTCCACCGGCCAGGGCTCTGTGTAGTCGTTTTCTGGGTCCGCTTCCGCCGCCGCTGCCTCGATCTCTTGAGGCTGCGGCGTCGGTGGGACAATGGTACATGACTGTCCAGTGACAGGGGAGTGTAAGGTTATGTTAAGTGTTGCTGTTTCGGTGGGTGAGACGTCCGCCCCGAATAGTTCGGTGATTAGCCGGCGTGACTCGAGCTGCTTTTGCACTTTCGCGCCAAGCTGTCGAACGTCCCCAGCCGCTCCCTTGCCTTCGGTAGTGGGCGGGGCGCGAGTTTCGGCGGGTGCAGTCGATCCTCGCGCCTCGTGTGTTGCAGTCTTACTGTGGGTAACAGCAGGGGAAGTGCTAGCAGCGTCCGCCATCTCGCACTTAGGATTATTTATTAGGTGGGAGGGGGGAAACGACAATTTTGCTTTTCTCGATAGGCGAGAGAAGTGCCTTGTTCCCTATTGAAGTGGGTGTTCCCTACGTTATGCTAACATGCGCTGTTGGTGCAAGCGCGGCACCTAAAGGAGGTGCGGAAGAAGAATGGCCTGCAGCACGCGGGCGTGGTCCGGTGTAGGAGCCCTGGTACTGCCTCAGAGTCCCTAAAAGAACGTGAGAATCACGTTGGGTAACCGGAGGCTACCGGGAGCTGCGAGCCGAAGCTCTTTCGCGGGAGTCAGCGACTGGTTGCGCGGCTTTGTGCCGGAGGGGAGCGAGCTCAACCCTTGGGCACTCGGCCGATTGCCGCTGGGCGGCTGCGCCGGAAGCGTCTGATACGAACTCCCCGGGCGCTGCCGGGCGACTGGCTACGGAGCGCTGGTAGCGGCCGGCTGGCGCGCGACCGGCTGGAGGGGGTGGCGGGCGAGCTACGGCTGCTGGCGGTCTGCGGCTGCGCTGCAGGATTCTCTCCGCTCGGCGTCCACGCGACGACAGTATGGCGATGACGAATACGCGCTTCCAATGTGCGTTCACCGCATTGTCGCCAAACACGGATGCGACAATCATGATGCTGTAGACAGAACATGGATTCATCCGAAAAAATGACGCTTTGCCATTCGTGTACCCAAGTTCGTCGTTGAGTGCACCATCGCAAGCGCTCCTGTCTGTGATGCAGCGTCAAGGGTAACCGCAGCCATGGTCTCCGAGCTGATAGTCCATGCTGCTGCAAACGTCGTCGAACTGTTCGTGCGCCAGCCGAAGTGGCCGTGCGGTTCTAGGCGCTGCAGTCTGGAACCGCGAGACCGCTACGGTCGCAGGTTCGAATCCTGCCTCGGGCATGGAGGTGTGTGATGTCCTTAGGTTACTTAGGTTTAACTAGTTCTAAGTTCTAGGGGACTAATGACCTCACAAGTTGAGTCCCATAGTGCTCAGAGCCATTTGAGCCATTTTTGAACTGTTCGTGCAGACGGTTGTTGACTTGCAAACGTCCCCAACTGTTGACTCATGGATCGAGACGTGGCTCCACGATTCGTAACAGCCATGCGGATAAGATGCCTGTCATCTCGACTGCTAGTGATACGAGGCCGTTGGGATCCAGCACGGCGTTCCGTATTACCCTCCTGAGCCCACCGATTCCATATTCTGCTAACAGTCATTGGATTTCGACCAACGCGAGCAGCAGTGTCGCGATACGATAAACCGCAATCGCAACAGGCTACAATCCGACCTTTATCAAAGTCGGATACGTGATGGCACGCATTTCTCCTTCTTGCACGAGGCATCGCAACAACGTTTTACCAGGCAACGCAGGTCAACTGCTGTTTGTGTATGAGAAATCGGTTGGAAACTTTCCTCGTGTCAGCACGTTGTAGGTGTCGCCACCGGCGCCAAACTTGTGTGAATGCTCTGAAAAGCTAATCATTTGCATATCACAGCATCTTCTTCCTGTCGGTTAAATTTCGCGGCTGTAGCACGTCATCTTCGTGGTGTAGCAATTTTAATGGCCAGTAGTTTATGAGAGGAAATAGGTAGGTGTGTGACATACGGCAGCTTAGGTCGTTGTGGAGGGCGCGCTCAGATTGCCTCAGTGGTAAGGCGACTGCTCGCGATAGGCGAGAAATCTCAGTTCGGGTACTGATCCTAGACAAATTTTCATACATCTCTTTAGATATTACACCTAAGCCTATTACAGTTAAGTTCAATTACAGTAATAGATTTCAGTATTTGAAACTGTAGTTCGTCATCAGATATGAATATAATATTGTTTAGTTCGAGATGGTACGCACCTAGTTCTGTTGGGACTTTTCTTCTGTATTTTCTTTTAGTGGACGGGTTTTGAGTTCCATACAAGCTGTGTATTGTATTGAATGGCTATCTGGGGTGGGGGAGAGTAGCGTCTCTTGATTCTGATATGTCAGTTAAGACTTCATGTGCTTGTGTGCTTAATAAAAATGTTTCATGTATCTTGTTGCACACTTCTCAACCTGCCGCTACGACTTCTAACTACCACCATCATACCACAATATTTAGTAATGTTTATGAAAATTCAGCTGCTGTCATTCTGCAATATTGATCTGAATGAACATCTTGTTTTTGAACCGAAACGCCATCCCCCCTTCCTCCCCTTCCCTCCCCCCTCCAGCCATCACGAGAAGAAAAAATTATCTTCGCCCCTGGCTGCGTGAAAATGAAACTGCTGAGCAAAATTCACTGGACATACTGGTAAAATGTGTGTACAAATACTCATGAAATATGTTAAACATGTGTGAACTGTATTTGACGTGTGTGTATGTGGGAGAAGTCATGGGCAGAAAGCTCATCCTTAACTCCTGGAACGAAATGAACCAAATTTGCTACACATATTACTTGCAGTTTGGAAAGAAATACTGTTGGGGTAAGAACCACCAACCTCCTATTGGGGTGGGGTGAGTGTGATAACGTGGGGAGAGAAGAGGGGACGAGGGATGGAAAGATGGCAAGGTGGAAGCAAGAGATAGGTACATAGAAGAGGAAGAGGAGATGGGCAGAGATAGGGGAGGAGGAAATGGACAGAGAGGCGAGAGGAGTAGATGGACTGAGGAAGGAAAGAGCCGCAAATGGACAGAGACATGAGAGACATGAGGAGGAAGAGATAGACAGAGAGCTTGGAGAAGAGGAGATGAACAGGCAGAAGGAAGACGACGTCGCCAGAGGTAGTGAAGAGGAGGAAATGGAAGGGGAGAGGGAAGAGGAGGAGATTGTCACAGAAAGGGAAGGGGAGGTGATACACACGGAGGGGGGGGAGACGAAGAGATGGAAAGAGAAAGTAGTGAGGAGCAGATGAACAGAGAGAGGGGGACGATGACATTTACGTACATCTACATCCATACTCTGCAAGCCACCTGACGGTGTGCGGAGGGTACCTTGAGTACCTCTATCGGTTATCCCTCCCATTCCAGTCACGTATTGTTCGTGGAAAGAAAGATTGTCGGCATGCCTCTGTGTGGGCTCTAATCTCTCTGATTTGACAGAGAGAAAGGCAGGAGTAGATGGAACTGGAGAGGGAGGGGGAGATAGACAGAGGGAAAACGAGCAGGGGGACAGAGGGGGGAGGAGCAGATTGACAGAGGTAGGGAGAGGAGGAGACAGAGAGGGAGTAAGGAGGAGGTGGGCACAGTGGTGTACAGGGAAAGGGGTGGAGGTGGACAGAGAGATGAGGATAGAGGAGATGGTTTAATAGATGACTAGAAGAATAAATACATACCCAGGGAACGTCGGGTACTGAGCTAGTATTGAATGTATGTAGTAGTGCTCCACGCCGAAGGCAATATTGAGATGTCGGACAGATTGCATTACATGTATGTTATGCAGAGATCCGTCAAAGTTCATACAGAAGAAAGCTCGGTAAGTACGAAATCCCTCTCTCCCTCTTCCTCTCTGTCTGTCTCTCTGTCGCACGTACACCCACAGACCATTTTACATGTTTACGTGTAATATCGGACAAAACTGAGATCATTATGAGCTGAGACCATTAGTTTGTTTTATTATTCCAACACCTCTTGATGACGCAACAAAGACTGTGTAGAGAGTTTATTTCTGTTCAGAATTAAGGTTTACTTAGGAAATTTTAAATCACACAAGCCAGAATAATATTTGTAGACGCCACTGCACCAGCTGAGGAACTAGTACCTTTATACCAGGACGGCGGGATTGTGTGTCCTTGTGTGCCCATAAATCGTTTGGATTACATCACATGGAGGAGAAGGAGTATCGACCAGACGGCCGGCTTGTTATGGGTTCACAAGCCGCTCTTCAAGTCCATTAGCGCGGTCAGTAAGTTTGGCATCACAGTACATCACGTC
This sequence comes from Schistocerca piceifrons, assembly GCF_021461385.2. NCBI lineage: Eukaryota > Metazoa > Arthropoda > Insecta > Orthoptera > Acrididae > Schistocerca > Schistocerca piceifrons. Next base: position 759,398,494 of record NC_060149.1, on the reverse strand, counting down.
ATATCACATCACATCAGGACATTATGTTTACACGATATCTAATTCACCAAAGTTACATCCATTATCAGTGGACACAATTCAGACTTCATTTTTGTTTATTCATCGAGAGTTGTGTCACTCTATTCTTGCACTCTTAGCCAAAAGAAAGAAACGAGAGTGAAAACAATTTGTCACTCACTCCTTCTTTCAGAGTCTCTCTTGCAACTTATTGCAAAACCAATGTGGCCGAGCGGTTCTAGGCGCTTCAGTTTGGAACCGCGCGACCGCTACGGTCGCAGGTTCGAATCCTGCCTCGGGCATGGGTATGTGTGATGTCCTTAGGTTAGTTAGGTATAAGTAGTTCTAAGTTCTAGGGGACTGATGACCTCAGATGTTAAGTCCCGTAGTGCTCAGAGCCATTTGAACCATTTTTGCAAAACCAATATAAACAAAATTTTCTCTTTTCTGATAGCGTTATCATTAGCGATGAAGCATACGCGTATTTGAACAAGAATGAGGAAGGAAATCTGGCGTAGTATTGTTCAAGGACTCATTTCAACATCCACCTTAAGTGACGCGGGAGAACCAAGTAAACTATAATGCAGGATGACTGCACAGGGATTCTATCCCCACTAATCCAGAATACGAGTCCTGTGTTTTAACCATTGCGCTGCCTTAATCTAGCACTATGGAAAGAAGCCTGACCAGGGACAGAGAACGCACTTGTGTTTGTCGACATAGAAACTATGCGACTGTGCAGTGAGTCGAGGCTGAGTCTACAATTTCTATCATTGTTTGGACTTGCTGAGTATAAGCGAAAATTTAATTTTCTCCTGTCACTGTCGGGAACGTGTGATTTACAAACAATTCTTCTAACTGAATACACTAAATTTTAGATTCTAGCAAGTGAGGTGGCACTGTGGTTGAGACATAGGAACCGCATCCCGCCGAAAAAGGAGAATGTATCCGCTTTCAGCTATCCGGATTCAGGTTGATCTTAATTTTCCTTAATTACTTAAGGGAAATGCCTGTATAATTCCTTCGAAAATGACACGACCGATCTCTTTTAACATATTTGTCCAATATGAGCATGTGTTCAAAAACTTAACCTCCTCGCCGATAGGACATTAAAACCTTGCGTTCCTTTCACCTTATATGACTAACTGTGTAGCAAATAGTAGCTGTGGTGTGTCATACTGACTGGACTGTCTTTACTTATTGCTCTTAGTACTTGAATTGTCCTGCCCTACCTTAAAAGCTCCCGACATTAGTTCCGTCTGCAGACACCGATAAAGATAAATCAGACGAATTAAATTAATTTCAAACTACTGTCGTAAGTTAATTACACTGAAGCGCCAAAGAAACTGGTATAGGCTGCGTATTCAAATACATCGAAATGTAAACAGGCAGAATACGGCGCTGCAGTAGACCGGTTACTGCTCCTACAATGGCCGTTTATCAAGAGGTAAGTTAGTTTGAACGTGGTATTGTAGTCGCCACACGAGCGGTGAGAGATAGCATGTCCAAGGTAGCAATGAAGTGGGGATTTTCACGTACGACCATTTCACGAGTGTACCGTGAATATCAGGAATCCGGTAAAACATCGAACCTCTGACATCGCTGCTGCCGGAAAAAGATCCTGCAAGAACAGGACGAACGACTACTGAAGAGAATTGTTCAACGTCACAAAGTGCAACCCTTCCGCAAATTGCCGCTGATTACAATGATAGGCCACCAACAAGTGTTAGCGGGCGAACCATTCAACGAAACATATCGATATGGGCTTTCGGAGCCGAAGGCCCACTCGTGTACCCTTCATGACTGCATGACACAAAGCTTTGGACTGTTGATAACTGGAAACATGTTGCCTGGTCGGATGAGTCTTGACTAAGAGCAGATGGACGTATACGGGTATGGAGAGAACCTCATGAATCCATGGAACCTGAATGTCAGTAAAGGAGTGTTCAAGCTGATGAAGGCTCTGTAACGGTGTGGCGCGTGTGCAGTAGGAATGATATGGGACCCTTGATACGTCTAGATACGACTCTGACAAGTGAGACGTACGTAAGCACCCTGTCTGATCACCTGCATCCATTCGTGTCCATTGTGCATTTCGACAGACTTGGGCAATTCCAGCAGGACAATGCGACACCCCACACGTCCAGAATTGCTACAGGGTGCTTCCTGGAACACTCTTCCTAGTTTAAACAAGCTTGCGGGGGCCATACACGATATTAGGCAGGTGTACCAGTTTCTTTGAGTCTCCAGTGCTTTTGGATTGCTTAAAAAGTGGAACTGAAGATGGTCTGTCTTTATTTACGAAAACTACATTTTGCAGGAAAATTACTGCTACTTTAAGACAACAAGCCGTGTCCTAATATTGTAGATGGGTTATCAACATCAATATTAAGATTCAGGAATTGAGGAAGGTTATTTAATTTTATTCCTTATTATTCCTGATAATTCCCTTGTGCTATTTCAGCCATTTGTTCTGGCGATCGTTGCATTCTTTCACGTTTTTGTTATTAGTATTTACAATTTTGCAGCAGAATGCTCTTCCTACTGCCACAGTTAACCTAACGGATGAAACCTATTAAAAAATGAAAAAAAACTTCGCAAAGGCAGAAAGTCGTTTGTGAGTCGTCTGAACTCTGTTGTGTGCTTTGTCGGATTTAACTGTTTGTGTACATTGTTTTATAGGGCGAAAACCGAGAGGCATTTGCCTCATTGATCTTCGCCAACTACTAAAAAACAACATTGGCATTCTGCACACCAGACCAATGGTCGTTTCTCCGTTGCGTTTGTTCCAAGATTCGTAAGTGAACGCAGTATCCGTTAAGCTAGACGAGAAGCTGCTATGTAAACCACTGCCCGCGATGAAAGAAGTAGTGCCACCTACTGAACTAAACTGGGGCGACCGGAACAACATCCCAATATCCACAGCGATAAAGAGCCCTTTGGCGCCCGACAGAAAGAATGTATGAAAAATTTTAAATGGCAGGGAAATGTGAAGAAATTTAAAATACTGCATGTATATACGTCTTTTCACAAGGTTTTAATTTAGAAGGCCTTGGTCAGCTTAATTATCTTGATTATAAATTTACGTGTTTGACTTACCTTGTTTTTCATTACAAAAATCTCAACTGTTGATTGTAAAGATCTCCCTGGTTAAATTTCAGCAAAGTTCCCTGTGTTTTAAAATTTAATTCTGACGAATTTGTGATAATAAAATGTATTGTTATTGTAATATAGTAAAAGGAATATGGAAAATTCAGCAATCGTTGTTGAATTCCAAAGGAAGAATAAAATTTTTTATTGTCATTTAAAAATAAATTTTGGGTACCTTGGTTGTGTGTCTGTCCTTTTCCCCTAATCAGCCACTGCCAATAGGGTCTAGTCTCAATATCACCCCAGAAGGAAATGGAAAAATGGGGTGAGGTGTAGTTTTTCAATGAGAGATTTAATTTTTAAAGTAATCAGGGTATCTAACAAAAACGTAATTAGTGATATGGGTAAAAATTATACAATGTATTTCTTAGAACTTCCTTAGACACACAAGCAGTGAGAAATGGACAAATTAACCAGCGTGAGGTCTAGTTTTGCAATAAGTAAATAAACAATTGAAAAGAAAAGTAAAAACTTGTTCCTAAACTTTAAGAGTATCTGAGATTCTAATTTTGCTATCGTTTATGGCTACGAACATTATAACGTATTAATTATTTTAACTAGCTATTGTCCGTCCCGCCGGAGGTTCGAATCCTCCTTCGGGTATGGGTGTGTGTGTTGTCCTTAGCATAAGTTAGTTTAAGTAGTGTGTAAGTCTAGGGACCGATGACCTCAGCAGTTTGGTCCCTTAGAAATCCACACACATTAGAACAACTAGCTATTGTCTCCCACAACGCATACTACAACACATGAAAATCAGCTTCTCATACAGCAAAATAGGTCTGCCAAGAACGTAATAGAAACTTGATTCACGACATAGGGAGAAACAGTAACAGATGATTCCTTGTGTATTGTAAGTTTGATATTTTCTTAATTTCATGTGTGTTGAGTAGCAGAGGTAAGTTAATGGATAACTCCATACACACACAGGGGTAACGTATTAAGATTGCTAATTGATCGTATTAGGGAACGGCTGTAAAATTTTGCAATAAAACTTTCAGGAACATAAAAAAATTTACAAAAGAAGCTATAGCTTTTTCTATGAGAATTAATTTATTACAAAAAAATAAATAATGAATGAAATACGAAAGTTCAGTTCTGTGAGCTGCTACGTGATCTTGAAGACTTCAGTCCAGTGTTAAGGAAAGAATTGAACATATCGTTTTCATACTGCAAGTGATCACTCGCACTTGTTCCCACGTTCATTCACGGTGAACATACATCTGAAATGGGCCGTGTCGCATTCCTACAGTACACTATAACTTCCCGGTCACAAAAAACCGCTAGAATGATAAGAGACATTACCTACTTTGTTTTAGTTCCTTTCTCTTACGGGATCTCACGTTGCCCTTCTGAATTGTTGTCTTCACTTAGTGTTTGGCTCCGGATGGACTTGTATTACACAAACAGAAGTGACTTCTGGTTTTCCCGCCGCACCTAAAGTCTCATCCCTGCAGTGCCTCTGTAACTGTCCCATTCGTTCCACAGACATGTCTTAGAGTTTTTGATCCTTTATTTCTGCCATATTTGCCGTAGTCCTGTATCGTTGTGTCTGACGCGTCCGCTCAGTCACCCGATCTGAATATCATACAAATTGGAACAGCTGGGGTCGGCTGCGGTGGCCAAGCGGTTCTAGGCACTTCAGTCCGGAACCGCGCGACTGCTACGGTCGCAGGTTCGAATCCTGCCTCGAGCATGGATGTGCTTGATGTCCTCAGGTTAGTTAAGTTTACGTAGTTCTAAGTTCTAGGGTACTGATGACCTCAGATGTTAAGTCATATAGTGCTCAGAGCCATTTGAACCATTTGGAACAGCTGGTGGAATGAATTAATCAGCGTCCCTTCAATCTGGTAGCTCCACGGAATCTAACCATCAACGAACGGCTCAGCTGGATATGGTATACGTGAAGAAATTTGAGGATTCTCTTATTCGCTGAATCGAATACATTATCAGTGCTAGATGGTGTTACATGCAACGAGGGGTGTTCATAAGTAATGCTACACATTTCTTTTCTGAAAGCAGGTTCATTGTATTTATGATTGTAGTATACCATATGATTCCCCACTCTTCTGGCTACAAATCCCCACTTCCAATACAATCTACATCCAATGTGACGGCCTTATGCCGCCTTACTGAGAGGGCCTGTATGCCAGCATGGTGCCACTCTACTGCTCGACGTCGAAGCGAACGTCTTTCTGAATCAATAAACTCCCCATCGTCCACGTATTGCTTTCCACAGAGTACATCCTTCATTGGGCCAGACAGATGGATGTCCGAGGGGGCGAGATCCGGGCTGTAAGATGAGGAAGATTTGCAATCATCACTGATACCTCGCTCAACGACTCACCGTGCTTTTGTTCACTGCGAGCTCTCCGTAGACATTCTGCAAGTGCGATGCACTGGTTTTCCGCCAAAAGAAACTCAACGGCAGCTCTCTGCTTGGAACTCATCTCCGTTACAAACACCGTATAGCGCCGCCATGTATCGGAACTTTGTGAAACTATATGGGCTAAAGCGAGAATATTCCACGATATCCCATAGAAAATGCCGCATTCTTTCAACCTAAACTGGCCGAGAAAGAAAATTCCTTGAATGACTTTTTGAACGACCCTCGCATTAGCGTGATGGCTATCGAGGTGACATTTGTCCGGTGTGTTGCTACCTTCCTTGGCCTCAACATTAATATATTTACCTTCTTCGTTTCGATCTTTGAACAGACACCAGAGATGAATCGTATAGCGTTTCAGAAGAGGAAGTGAAAGTCGAGAGACGCGCAGACGCAGTCTCGGCAGGCGGAATGCCTTTGTATTGATCGTCCGCGTGGCATGCCATGTCTATCGCGGTTTCTGACTCGCACACCGACCTCTTGGCACGGAACATGATTTATAAACCTACAAAATAGTTTTTATAACTTTAGTCACCTTTTACTAAAATCTCTTAGTACAATACATTTGAGCAACATGCTGCTATCGTCAGGTGCATTACAGATACATATGTTTGTGACGGTATAGTAGAATCTTTCCTCACTTGCTATGCTACACTTAGATGCTTTATAATGTTGCTCCATTCGAGGGCTAATGTGAGCTATAAAGTATTACTAGCGGACAAATTAGTAACACATTCTGAGGATTCAGAGAGGACGAGGGGTAAAAGGAGGGTATGCTGGTGTTTAGTGTCTGTTCGGAAGCAAGCAAGGTCATTGTAGCAATTACATGTACTCAGTTAAAGAAGTATGTGGGAAGTAATTGCATTCAGTCCCACCAAAGTAAAGTTTTATGTTAACCACAGAAAATTAAAGCGACGAGAAGGGAGGGAAGTGACTGCAGTTGCTCCATAATTAGGATTCAGTGTTTTAATCAGCGAGGCACCTCCCTCTGTAACGCTCGGAAGTAGTTGGAGTTTCACGTCTCGTCCACACACACACACACACACACACACACAAATACATACAGGGTGTTTCAAAAATGACCGGTATATTTGTAACGGCAATAAAAACTAAACGAGCAGCGATAGAAATACACCGTTTGTTGCAATATGCTTGGGACAACAGTACATTTTCAGGCGGACAAACTTTCGAAATTACAGTAGTTACAATTTTCAACAACAGATGGCGCTGCAAGTGATGTGAAAGATATAGAAGACAACGTAGTCTGTGGGTGCGCCATTCTGTATGTCGTCTTTCTGCTGTAAGCGTGTGCTGTTCACAACGTGCAAGTGTGCTGTAGACAACATGGTTCATTCCTTAGAACAGAGGATTTTTCTGGTGTTGGAATTCCACCGCCTAGAACACAGTGTTGTTGCAACAAGACGAAGTTTTCAACGGAGGTTTAATGTAACCAAAGGACCGAAAAGCGATACAATAAAGGATCTGTTTGAAAAATTTCAACGGACTGGGAACGTGACGGATGAACGTGCTGGAAAGGTAGGGCGACCGCGTGCGGCATCCACAGAGGGCAACGCACAGCTAGTGCAGCAGGTGATCCAACAGCGGCCTCGGGTTTCCGTTCGCCGTGTTGCAGCTGCGGTCCAAATGACGCCAACGTCCACGTATCGTCTCATGCGCCAGAGTTTACACCTCTATCCATACAAAATTCAAACGCGGCAACCCCTCAGCGCCGCTACCATTGCTGCACGAGAGACATTCACTGACGATATAGTGCACAGGATTGATGACGGCGATATGCATGTGAGCAGCATTTGGTTTACTGACGAAGCTTATATTTACCTGGACGGCTTCGTCAATAAACAGAACTGGCGCATATGGGGAACCGAAAAGCCCCATGTTGCAGTCCCATCGTCCCTGCATCCTCAAAAAGTACTGGTCTGGGCCGCCATTTCTTCCAAAGGAATCATTGGCCCATTTTTCAGATCCGAAACGATTACTGCATCACGCTATCTGGACATTCTTCGTGGATTTGTGGCGGTACAAACTGCCTTAGACGACACTGCGAACACCTCGTGGTTTATGCAAGATGGTGCCCGGCCACATCGCACGGCCGACGTCTTTAATTTCCTGAATGAATATTTCGATGATCGTGTGATTGCTTTGGGCTATCCGAAACATACAGGAGGCGGCGTAGATTGGCCTCCCTATTCGCCAGACATGAATCCCTGTGACTTCTTTCTGTGGGGACACTTGAAAGACCAGGTGTACCACCAGAATCCAGAAACAATTGAACAGCTGAAGCAGTACATCTCATCTGCATGTGAAGCCATTCCGCCAGACACGTTGTCAGAGGTTTCGGGTAATTTCATTCAGAGACTACGCCATATTATTGCTACGCATGGTGGATATGTGGAAAATATCGTACTATAGAGGTTCCCAGACCGCAGCGCCATCTGTTGTTGAAAATTGTAACTACTGTAATTTCGAAAGTTTGTCCGCCTGAAAATGTACTGTTGTCCCAAGCATATTGCAACAAACGGTGTATTTCTATCGCTGCTCGTTTAGTTTTTATTGCCGTTTCAAATATACCGGTCATGCCCTAAATGCTTGAGGGAAATGGAAATCATAATGTCCGGAAAACGGCTCAAATACTTTCTTTCAGAGGCCGGCCGCGGTGGTCTCGCGGTTCTAGGCGCTCAGTCAGGAGCTGCGCGACTGCTACGGTCGCAGGTTCGAATCCTGCCTCGGGCATGGATGTGTGTGATGTCCTTAGGTTAGTTAGGTTTAAGTAGTTCTAAGTTCTAGGGGACTGATGACCACTGAGGTTAAGTCCCATAGTGCTCAGAGCCATTTGAACTTTCTTTCAGAGCAAGAGCCCAGAGTCGTCACAACAGCGAAAAGATCTCTGGTCAAGGGGTGTGAGAGAAAGCTTTTGCTTGTGGCGGCACGCTTCTCAACTGTCGCTCTGTTTATGTCGCGGTAGTAGTGTGGCCAGTAAAGGCTGATCACCTGATGCAAAATGGTTCAAATGGCTCTGAGCACTATGGGACTCAACATCTGAGGTCATCAGTCCCCTAGAACGTAGAACTACTTAAACCTAACTAACCTAAGGACATCACACACATCCATGCCCGAGGCAGGATTCGAACCTGCGACCGTAGCAGTTGCGCGGTTCCAGACTGAAGCGCCTAGAAACGCTCGGCCACTCTGGCCAGCAGATGGACTTAAATTTTTCTGTAATAAGGAGTCATTTTTTCCAGATGTATATAAAAGGGTTATATTCAGTGATAGTGTGCAGTGTTCGCCATGTGGGCGACTTATGAGTTTGTCTATATTGGAAATCACACCTAAACTCAGGTTACAACTTCGTATACATTCCGGAATTACTTGTGAATTCAGGTGTGCTAATCGACTTAATACTGCCGACCTTAAAGCTTCATACATGCCCCTGAATGACTAAAAAACGACGTTGTGTCATATTATTGTTTAATATATAATGTATATACTGAATGGAGTATTGCTGTGTTATTTACAGTTAGTTTTTAATTTTTTCACATTAATTATGTGCAAAGACTATACTAGCATTTGACACGAACTGTTCAAATGTTCAAGTGTGTTTGAGTTCTTATGGGACTTAACTACTAAGGTCATCAGTCCCTAAGCCTACACACTACTTACCCTAAATTATCCTAAGGACAGACACACACACCGATGTCCGAGGGAGGATTCGAACCTCTGCCGGGGCCAGCCGCACAGTCCATGACTGCAGCGCCTTACCTAACTAGCGTTGTAGTCATTAACAAAATGACAAATAAATTGGATTGAATGTTTCGAAAGTAACAGGGGAATTGGGCACACAACAAGTAATATCACATACTTTGCACGTAGTTAATAGACTGACGTATTGCACAAAACAATGGTCTGTAGTCCCTCCAAAGACATTCTGTCACCTCGTGAAAGTGTCCCCAACAGAGTTGAAGCCGCCATAAAGTCGAAGGGTAGGCGCACCCCATATTAATGTCCGCGTATTTTTGATTAGATAGTGTACATGGGAAGAATAATTTGTATAAGCGTAAGATTCCATTTTTGCACATGGATCAGCATTCAGCTGTAAGGACCCATTCAAGTGCATTTTCTTAAGGGCGGTCTTTTCCCAATTTTAACCACATCTGCAATTCCCGTAACATCAAGGAAGTAAGTTCTATGCGCTAGACCGAGAGACCTGGGGCCGTGGTTAAGTCACCGGACACACATTCGGGAAGACAAGGGTTTTGATGTCGCTCCGCCCATCTAGATATAGGTTTTACCTAAACAGATTAAGGCAGATACGTGAATGATTACTGTAGAAAGGCCGCGATCGATTTCCTCCCGTACGATTGACCAATTCGAACTTCTTTCCGGCCGTAATTGTGTCGTCATCCGTACATTGTCAAACTCGAATTTTCTTTTCTTCTTTCTGGCTGCTAACGTAGAAAACAGTGATAACTATGGTAACATTGGTATTAATAATGTCAAACGAGTTAGTAGTTTGTACAAACATTTTTTGGATTTGATAGCAGAACAGGGCCTTCCGCATTAAGTCATGTGCGACGTAGTGTTACGGAAGCTGCATTCAACTCATGTGCCTTTGCTTTAGTTCCCGGTTTTGTTCTAATAGTTGCTGATTTACTATATTTACTTTCCCGTTATTCAGACAAGATAATTTGTAAGACCAGAATCTCTTAAAAACGTTTTCGTTAAATACGTTCGCCTCAGATAAATACAGAATCATGTATTTGCTAGCCATTTTTTTCAGCTTAACGTTACGGGGATGGACTATATTGCTTAGCATAACAGAACTTTGAATCACTGAATCTACGTGTTTGTTGTGGGTGTCAGTCTTTTCAGGTCAAAAGGTGCTACATATAGGACAATATAATTCGCCAGGAAAATAAAAGACGATCAACACCATCACTGGAAAAACCACTGTATTTAATAGGTCATAATGAGACTGTTGGAAAAGTCCTAAAATAGAACTGCACAAATAAAAAACTGTGTAAATATAAGCCCAATGGGCAAATTATTACTCAGTCCTCAAAGGAGCACACCGTGGCATTGGAAGGTTGTAGATGTTTCAGAACTAGTACCAGTCACTCATGTGACCCTTCACCGGTGACGTTAGTCATGGCAATGATGTGGTTGTATGGAATCAATGTAGTAGGATGTCGTGTGGCAAGGGCCTCCCGTCGGGTACACTGTTCGCCTGGTGCAAGTCTTTCGAGTTGATGGGGATGAAATGATGATGATAAGGACAACACAACACCCAGTCCCTGAACGGGAATCGAACGTGGGCCGTCAGGTGCGACTTTCCGTCGCGCTGACCACTCAGCTACCAGGGGGACAATGATGTGGTGTGAATGTGTCAGTTGGTTGCAGCGAATCAGTGTTGTGGGATAGTCGACGTGGAGACGTCATAGAATCAAAGAATGGAACTATCGTAATTGAACGTGTTCATGGCCACACCGCGATAGAAGTTACCTGGTTTGCTGGTATATCAACAGAGATAGACCAACTGGTCTGCTGGGGCCGCTGTACCAGTCGCAGCCAAAGAGAACTACAGGTAATAGGTAGCAGGAGGCGGGTACCTCGCGTAAGGTAATTGCTCACAGAGCCTCATAAAGCTCCACTTCTTCAAAGCACCAAGCAAAATACACTTCTGGACATTAAAATTGCTACACCAAGAAGATGACATCCTACAGACGCGAAGTTTAGCCGACAGGAAGAAGATGCTGTGATATGAAAATAATTAACTTTCAGGAGCATACACACAAGGTTGGCGCCGGTGGCGACACCTACAATGTGCTGACATGAGGAACGTTTCCAACCGATTTCTCGTACACAAACAGCAGTTGACCGGCGTTGCCTGGTGAAACGTTGTTGTGATGCCTCGTGTAAGGAGGAGAAATGCGTACCATCACGTATCCGACTTTGATAATGGTCGGATTGTAGCCTATTGCGATTGCGGTTTATCGTGTCGCGACATTGCTGCTCGCGTTGGTCAAGATCCAATGACTGTTAGCAGAATATGGAATCCGTGTGTTCAGGACGGTAATGCGGAACGCCTCGTATCACTAGCAATCGAGATGACAGGCATGTTATCCGCATGGCTGTAACGGATCTTGCAGCCACGTCTTGATCCCTGAGTCAACAGATGGGGACGTTTGCAAGACAACAACCATCTGCACGAACAGTTCGACGACGTTTGCAGCAGCATGGAGTATCAGCTCGGAGACCATCGCCGCGGTTACCCTTGACGCTGCGTCACAGACAGGAGCGCCTGCTATGGTGCACTCAACGACGAACCTGGGTGCACGAATGGCAAAACGACATTTTTTCAGATGAATCCAGGTTCTGACTGCAGCTTCATGATGGTCGGATCCGTGTTTGGCGACATCGTGGTGAACGCACATTGGAAGCGTGTATTCGTCATCGCCATACTGGCATATCACCCGGCGTGATGGTATGGGGTGCCATTGGTTACACGTCTCGGTCACCTCTTGTTCGCATTGACGGCACTTTTAACAGTGGACGTTACATTTCAGATGTGTTACGACCCGTGGCTCTACCCTTCATTCGATCCCTACGAAACCCTACATTTAGCAGGATAATGCACGACTGCATTTTGGAGGTCCTGTACGGGCCTTTCTGGATACAGAAAATGTTCGACTGCTGCCCTGGCCAGCACATTCTTCAGATCTCTCACCAATTGAAAACGTCTGGTCAATGGTGGCCGAGCAACTGGCTCGTCACAGTACGCCAGTCACTACTCTTGATGAACTGTGGTATCGTGTTGAAGCTGCATGGGCAGCTGTACCTGAACACGCCTTCCTAGCCCTGTTTGACTCAATGCCTAGGCGTACGAAGGCCGTTATTATGGCCAGAGGTGGTTGTTCTGGGTGCTGATTTCTCAGGATCTATGCACCCAAATTGCGTGAAAACGTAATCACATCTCAGTTCTAGTATAGTATATTTGTTCAATGAATACCCGTTTATCATCTGCATTTCTTCTTGGTGTAGCAATTTTAATGGCCGGTAGTGTAGAAATTGGGCAATAGACGACTGCAGGCGGGTAGCGTGGTCGAGCAAGTGGCGATGCTGCCTGCTTTCAAGTGATGCAAGACATCACGTACACCGACGGCCTAATGGGACGCTAAGCCCCCAGTATATTGATGGTATAGTTCAGCGAAGGGAATGGTTCTATGATGTTTTTCGAAAACTCCTCGTACCGTAATTTGGGTCCACTGATCCAATACGTTTATTTCAACATTCTCAAAGACAAAGTGTTTCCTTTTGCTCTACATCTTTGTGATGAATACGTTGCGGACAATTCCGTCTTCCAAGATTAAAATACTCGTGTTAACAGAGCTCCACGCGTATGCTCCTGGTTTGTCGAACACTCAGGTACCCCATTCTTCAACTGGTTGTCCGCTAAATCAACAGTTAAAATCAAGCAATCTGCTCATCTTAAGTTTCTTAGTATACAGTATATGTCTGAGCAGACACCAGACACAAAGTCTGTTGCGTTTAAGATGAGGAAACAAAATTATAGAGTGAAATTAACCGAGCAGATGCATGTTAGATAGGCGGTTATCCTTGTATTGTTAGACGGACAGCATCCGACGTATATCACGCCTTGTGATTGGCACACATGTTGCTCGGCACGAAAGATATGTTCTAATTTATGGAATAATTCTTGCCACTTCAGTCACTTTTTGTAAAATCTGTAACCACGGAGCGTTTCGGCAAAATACTGCCAGCATCCCTTGCATTTAAGTTACTTTTACTTTTACATTGCTATAGCAGATCCTTCACTTTGCATATTAAACTTACATGCTTTATCATCCTGCTCTGTACAAGGTCTCATCTGCCCTATAATGCACTTCTTGCAGACTACACAGTGAAACGTGACGAGGTTTCAGAGAGGACGAGAGGTCAAAGGAGGAAACGCTAATTTTTAGCGTCTCGTTGTCAGCGGTGTTATTCGGGCTATTATACACTGAAGAGCAAAGAAACTGGTACACCTGCCTTATATCGTGTAAAGTCCCCCGCGGGCACGCACAAGTGCCGCAAAATGACGTGGCATGGACTCGACTAATGTCCGAAGTAGTGCTGGAGGGAACTGACACCATGAATTCTGCAGAGCTGCTCATAAATCAGTAAGAGTATAAGGGGATGGAGATCTCTTCTGAACAGCAAGTTGCAAGGCATCCCAGATACGCTCAATAATGTTCATGTCTGGGGAGTTTGGTGGCCAGCGGAAGTGTTTAAAATCAGGCAAGTGTTCCTGGAGCCACTCTGTACAAATTCGGGGCGTGTGGGGTATCGCATTGTTCTGATGGAATTGCGCAAGTCAGTGGGAATGCACAATGACCATGACTGGATGCAGGTGATCAGACACGATGCTAACGCAGGTGTTACCCATCAGAGTCGTATCTAGACGTATCAGGGTTCCCATATCACTCCAACTGCACACGCTGCATACCATTACAGAGCCTCCACCAAGTTGAACAGTCCCCTGCTGACATGCGAGATCCATGGATTCGTGAGGTTCTCTCCATACCTGTACACGTCCATCCACTCGATACAATTTGAAACAAGACTCGTCCGACCAGGTAACATGTTTCCAGTCACCAACAGCCCAATGTCGGTGTTGACCGGCCCAGGCGAGGCGTAAAGCTTTTTGTCGTGCAGTCATCAAGGGTACACGAGTGGACCTTAGGCTCCGAAAGCCCATATCGATGATGTTTCGTTGAATGTTTCGCACATTGACACTTGTTGATGGCCCATCATTTAAGTCTGCAGAAATTTTCGGAAGGGTTGCCCTTCTGTCACGAACGATTCTCTTCAGTCGTAGTTGGTCACGTTCTTGTAGGATCTTTTTCCGGCCGCGGAGATGTCGGAGATTTGAAGTTTTACCGGATTCCTGATATTCACGGGACACTCGTGAAATAGTCGTACGCGAAAATCCCCACTTCATCGCTACCTCGGAGTTGCTGTGTCCGACTGCACGTGCGCTGACTATAACACCACGTTCAAACTCATTGAAATCTTGATAACCTGCCATTGTAGCAGCAGTAAGCGATCTAACAACTGCGCCACACACTTTTTGTCTTATATAGGCGTTGCCGACAGCAGCACAGTATTCTGCCTGTTTACAAACATCTGTATTTGAATACGCATGCCTATACCAGTTCCTTTGGCGCTTCAGTGTATGTGCTAAACTGGAGAAATATGTGGGAAGTAATTGCATTTAGTCGCACCGAAATTAGGTTTCATGTTAAACACAGAAAAGTCAAAGTATCGAAAAGGGCAGAAACGTGAATCGAATTTCTTTACAATAAAGCTCTCATGATTTAAGACGTAGCTCAGCTCATCAAGCGTTGAGAAAGGAAACGTATGATGGAATCGGCTCTAAATACGGTGGGAGAAAATATAAATCAAAAACGGCCGGAAAACGGCTTCAAACGGTTTCTTTCAGAACAAGAGCGCAGTGTCGTCACGACAGTAATAAACTTCCTGGTCAAGGTATGTGGAAGAAGGCTTTCGTGAGTAGCACGCTTCTCAGTTGTCACTCTGCGAATAATATTTGTGTCAGTTTCTGTAGTGATCGCAGGGTGGCCAGTAAAGGCTGATCGCCTTATGCGGCGGCCTATTCTTTATGCTAGGCGCAAATTGAAACGCGTATAGCGCGTGTGGCGCGACGCAGCGCAGCGCGTGTTTTTGTAACATCACAGGTTCAAATGGGACCGCGCAAATTGCGACGCGACGCGACTGGGACGCGACACGCGCCTGCGCCAGGTCGCGCGGCGTTGTGGTTGAGGCACAGTTTTTCGCGCCGCGCGTCGCGCTTGCCTCGCTAGTACCGTAGGAAATTTGAGGCGGGGAGCGGAAAAGTAGCACGGCCATAATGCTCACATCGGAACGGCGCATATGAGCAGTGGTAATATTGCCCATACGATAAATTTTGCCTTACTGTGTACTGAATTTTATTGCCTTTGGGTAGTATTTCGTTTTTCGCCATTTAAACGCTCCAGCTTTCATCGTTAGCACGTTATACTTTTCTGTTACTTATATGTGCATAGTTTTGTTTTGTATTTCTTCTGTCAAGAAAAATGTATACTTCAGTAACTGATGAGCCATTGGCCACTGGAATTGCACCGTATGCCTCCGCGATGTTTTCAGATCGCAAGAAGGGACAGAGGGTAGTGAATAAGGAAGCAAGGAATATTATAAAATCATGTGATTAAGAATCAAGGCAGGAAAGTAAAGCAAGGTTATCTTCTCGCTGCCTAGTAAGCTAGCGTATCTGTACGATCTGTTACAAAAATTTAGAAAGGGATAATCTCCACAGGTGTGATCCCTTTGTGCATCTGGTAAAAAGCGTCCAAGATCTGAAATATAGAAGTTTCACTGTGATTACTCTGATATGGATGTGATAATGTAATACGACACACTGTACTACATGCATGTGAGCAACATATTTCCACTGCAAGCTAGAAGCAGTCGAAAAACAGTCACAAATAACAATGTTTAATTGGTTCGCCGTGATGAGAAAAAGCATTTCAATTGTTGCATGGACATTATCAGCATTAATAAACTAATTATACAACAACAGGCTACACAAATGAAGAAAATGGTCGATACTTATTACGAAAGTAGGAATATCCCAAAAGAATGTTATGATTAGATATATTTAATTTGTTGAAATGTGCTGCTGACAAAGGCAGATCTACTTTCATGACAATGTTTTTCGAACTCCATCTCACAAGGCACACATGGCTAGCTTGTGCATTCCTGTCGCGCGCATTATCCTTCGCTGCTGACAAGACACTCACCATTGTGTTGTGCGACAGATCAATTGTTTATTTTTCTCAATAACAACTATTTTATTCGCGATCATGCATTGTCAGTTTGGCAAGCCCTAGGTGAGTAAACAGTATCTGGCATGTGCCTATCATTCCGCGTGAAGGAACTCTCGTCATTATTTTAATATTGCTCAGATCAAGAGAAGGAATAAAATCCTTTGGTAAGTTTCCATTCCAGTCGCTCAGTGTTAAAAATACGATGGGTTACGGGGATTCCACCAAAATTCCAACAGAATTGCCAATCTGTTTCTGTGTGAGTTGTTAACATTTTCTCATTCGAAGAAGCATCACGATTTTTGAGTAAAGGCCACATTTCTCTTGGTGACTGGTTTAATTGTACTTCCTTCGTCACAATGTAATTTGCCAAACTCATCTCACATCAGCTATTGAGACAGAATTCCGAAACGGAGGACCTCATTAAACAAGTAATTTGCAATTACAGAGTTCAATAGCTTACGAAAAACCTCGTAGTATCGGTTTGCAGTAACATAAAAGAAGAAATTTCATGTTTATTTTCATACTAGGAAGCTCTTGTTTCGCTAGCTGTCGATAACTCTTGAAAAATTACAGTCACTGGAGTGAAATAAATAAGACGGGAAGTATAAGTACTGATATATCGCCATAGATAAGAAAGTTCCGTGTGTTTGATAATTGGCAAAACACTCTCCTCCGCCCGCATCTCGTGGTCGTGCGGTAGCGTTCTCGCATCCCACGCCCGGGTTCTCGGGTTCGATTCCCGGCGGGGTCAGGGATTTTCTCTGCCTCGTGATGGCTGGGTGTTGTGTGATGTCCTTAGGTTAGTTAGGTTTAAGTAGTTCTAAGTTCTAGGGGACTGATGACCATAGATGTTAAGTCCCATAGTGCTCAGAGCCATTTGAACCATTTTGAACTCTCCTCCTTGTATGCTATCATTCGCCAAACTTTCGTTTCGATGTCTCGAGCGGTTTAGGAGCTACGAGAGATGGAGAGATGTTGCGAGTATTTCATTCTCGCGGGCGTGAGATCGGAAGTAAGCGCGCTACATGGGATCCATTTTCTCGAGATCGGAGGCAGATAGAGATCTCCTCCCAAGTCTAAACAAGAATTCAGCACGTTAGCTGAATTTCATACGCAGCAACATATGGTGTAACACGCACCAAACGCAAAATCATAGCGACCCCTAATTTTCGTTGCAAACTTTTTGAGTCTTGCGTAGTGTCTCACTAAAATGTGTACATCACAATAAGAATGGTCATTAGCGAGGTGATGGGCACTTCGTCACGAAGCTGACATATAAACGCTACAAGTAAGGCAAAAATCACATATTTTCAGAGAATAGTTTCTGTAAAATCGTTTGAGAAAGATAAGAGGTTGCGCGCGAGTCGGTTCAGTCAGCGCAGAGCGTCGCCAGTCGGCGCGTGCGAAGTATGGTGTACGCGTCGCAATATGCGTGGGAGCCGCGCGACCCGTGCGTCACGTGCGAGTCGCGCTGTAGTCTAGTGTCACGTCACACGTGCTATACGCTTCTCAATTTGCGCCTAGCCTTACACTAGTAGCGTCCGGAACTAGGATGACGGCCTTTCGTGGACCACTGACACACAGCTGACACTTTACATATAACAGTCCTGATAATTCTTTGGGAGAACCATCCATTCTCCAAGAGAGAAACTAAAAATGTCAATAAAAATCGGGTTAATTGTAAAAACTGCTTTCTTGTTGTGAGTCTGCAATTTCATCAAGGGAGTAGAATCTTTTAAGAAAAGTATTTCACTCTTTCAGCAATCCAAACTGCGTTACTTCTAGGAATTCAGCAACCAGACACTTTTCATATTCAATTAGTTCAACCAAAACGCATTTCATGCTTTTCCCTATCAGCTCTTGACGTAATTGATATGTTGAAATTTAAGTTGTTCGTAATTGTAATTCCTACGTATTTGGTTGCATAATTATGCGTAATTAATAATTTGATGCCCTTAATTTTATTCATTAAGTAGGAGTTATTTCCTCATTTCCTTATATAACACACACTTTAAGATTCACTGATGGTGTGCTGCGTTCCACATGTGGGCGATTTATGGATTTGTTTATATCGCAAATTGCACCTAAAATCAATTTACACATTTCTTATACATTCTAGAATTATTTATAAGGCATTTGTGCTTATCGAATTACTACTGTCGACCTTAAAACTTCATGCATGCCTCTGAATGACTAAAAACCGACATCGTGTCATATTACTTGCTTAACATATAATTTATATACCGTATTGTGTAGTGCTACGCTTTTTACAGTTAGTTTTTAATTTTTCACATTAACGATGTACAACGACTACACTAGCATTTTACCTGAATCCTTATCTAACTAGTTTAGCATAGAATGGCTGTCATTAACAGAACGACAAATAAATCTGACTGAATGTTTCGAAAGTGAAACGGAAATTTTACACACAATAAATAATATCATATACTCTACGTGCAGTTAATGGACTGACATACTGGAAAAAACTTCAGAATGAAGAATACAAGAGGGTTAATCATGTGACCAATGAGGTGGTACTGAGTAGAACTGTGGCGAAGGGAACTTTGTGATGGTTGTAGCAGTTATTAGGAGATGAAGACGCTTGTACAGCGTAGCGTGGAGAGCAGCTTCAAAGCGGTCTTCGGAATCGTGACAACAACTAAGCAGTCACTTTAGGGAGAAGAACAGAAAATTATTATTATGTTTTTGCAAGGACTGTATTTGATGAGTAGATTTTACAAGTGATTTATAAAAATATTTTACCAATATGTTTATGGGTTTCTGAGTTTGAACCATTAGGATGCCAATTGAGATGTGCACTTGTGGGAACAAATTTCTGTCTTCCAAGGAGATTCATTCTCTTGCCATTGTTGACCAGGTGCAGGATTTCTGTCATTTGATGTCCGTCTGCAGCAACGTGAAAGGCAAAAGTCGGTTTGTTTAGACATTTTAAATGAAGAGTATCCACATGTTCGAGAAATCGTGTACTAAAATATTTTTATTTTTGGGCTATGTGCAGTGATGTGCCAAGACATTATGACCTCCTTCTTAACAGCTTGTTCGTCCGTATTTAGAACGAAATACATCGTTGGTTCTGCGTATCAGGGATCCTACGGTTTGTGGGTAGGTTTGTGGAGATATGAGTCATTAGATGTCTACGCACAGGTCATGTAATCAGCGGAAATACGAGCCGCTGATTTGTGTACGCGGTGATGGTGACTAATAGCGACCCACACGGGTTCCATTGGATTTGCATCAGGTGAATTTGGTTCCCAAAACATGAACGTGAGCTCACTGTAATGGTCCTAAAACCACAGTGGCACTGTTCTGGCTCAGAGACACTGAGAATTGTATTGCTGAAAGATGACATCGCCGTCGGGGAAGACAACAAGAATGACGGGATGCAGGAGGTTCGCAGCTGTCAGCGTGTCTTCGATTAATACCGGGTCCCACGCAAGCACAGGAGAATGTCTCCCATAGCATAATACTGCTCCCACCAGCCAGTGTCCTTGGAGCGTTGCACGATTCGAGTCACCGTTCACCTCGATGACGGCGTTTGTGGAGACGACCATCGATATAGTGTAGAAAAAATGTGATTCACCTGAAGAGCCGACCCGTCTCTATTGATCGATAGTCGAATACCGATTGTCCCGTGCCCACTGCATCCGTAATTGCAGATGTCGTTGGGTCAATATGTGAACACGTAGAGATAACCTGCTGCGGAGCTCCATGTTCAACAATGTGCGATGAACGGTTTGCTCCGAAGCAGTTATGTGTGCACTAGCATTGTGCTCTTTCGGCGGAGATGCCACAGATCAGATCGCCATCTACCCTGCTTTACAGAGCAGATGAGCCTCCGGCCCCACGTTCCGTGAATAGTCGTTGATGTCCAACCACTTAGCTTGTAGTGGTAGTTTCACTGTAGTAGGTACGAGGGTTAGAACTTTAATAGTGGCAACTATTTATTTACAGCTCGTACAAAATAGATACGTGTTTCAAAGTTCGACTGATTTTCAAAGTAGTCACCAGCATTGTGTATAACCCGTTGCCAGCGATGTGGAAGTCGTAGGATACTCTTAGCAGTGCCAGTTGTGTTGACAGTTCGAGCGGCGCGGTCTATTGCCCGACGAATTTGTAGCAGTTCTGAAGCGAATACCGTGAAGTGTTTCCTTCAGTTTAGAAATCGAGTTGAACTCACGATGGCTTAGGTCAGCGGACCGCAGTAGGTGATATAGCACTTGGCAGCCCCATCAGTCAAACAAATCAGTAACAGCTTGCACTGTTCGTGCTTGAGGATTGTCCTGCAAAATGATGGTCATGTCCTGCAGAAAGTGTCATCACTTCTGTCTCTAAGCTGGTCGTAGGTTGTGTTGTAAACATGAACAGCGTAGAGACAGAAGTGAGGACACTTTCTGCAGGACCTGAAGGAAACACTTCGCGGTATTCGCTTCAGAACTGCTACAAATTTGTCGGGCAATAGACCCGGCCGCTCGAACTGTCAACACAACTGGCACTGCTAAGAGTATCCTACGACTTCCACATCGCTGGCGACGGGTTATACACAATGCTGGTGACTACTTTGAAGTTTAGTAAGACTTTGAAACACGTATCTATTTTGTAGAAGCTGTAAATAAATAGTTGCCACTATTAAAGTTCCATCCCTCGTACTAACTACAGTAGGACGAGCTCATTCGACCAGCTTCGCCATTTTCGAGATACTCGTTCACAGGCTCTGCGTAATAATAATCTGACGTTTGTGAAAGTCGATTATCTCAATGGACTTCCCCACTTGCAGCCCATGTCTTCGCTAGGGCGATCCCCCGTCCGTGTCTGCTCCGTCTACATACCTTTGTTACCGCGTCACGTGCCCACAACGCCACCAGGCGGCATCCAACCACACAGTGGGCAGTTCTCATAATGTTTTGGCTAATCAGTGTATATCTTTGGACGTGAACTGCAGTTCAGTCTGAATATCCCTAATCTAATGTAAGGCTTGCTCTTGTTTGAATACTATGGATGATTTTCTTCTTTATTTAGTTATTAGTGTAAAAGTTAACTCTAAGATATTCATTCCTCGTGACAGGTTTGATAATTTATATAAAACTTTTTCTGATTGTTGTATGCACACATATTTTTCTGTTAGCTGTTATACGGTGTTATTTACTGTTGGAGTTGTCACTGTTTATACAGGAACTTATTGCAATATTCAACTTATCAGTTAATTTTTTACTAACGGCCTTGCGCAGTAGTAACACCGGTTTCCGTCAGTTCACCGAAGTTAAGCGCTGTCGAGCATGGCTAGCATTTGGATGGGTGACCATCCGATCTGCCGAGCGCTGTTGGCAAGCGTGGTGCACTCAGCCCTTGTAAGGCAAACTGAGGAGCTACTTGATCGAGAAGTAGCGGCCCCGCTCTCGGAAACAGACATATGGCAGGTAGAGTGGTGTGCTGACCACATGCCCCTCCTTATCCTCATCCAGTGACGACTATCGGCTGAGGATGACCCGGCAGCCGGTCTGTACGGTTTGGCCTTCATGGCCTGTTCGGGGGAAGTTTAGTTTCGTTCTAATTAATTTTTTACTGTTTTTTGGTCTGTATCCATTATCAGGCATAAATCAATGCAAAATAGAGGTATTATTATGTCACTGTTTTCATGTTCACTGCGAGATTCTTACTTCATCCACATACGGCCTTTTGAATAACTATATTTGCTACCAAGAGCAATACTTAATGTAAATACTCTAATGTTGTTATACAGTTGATCTCAACAACAGCTCTGAAGGTTGAAGGTGAGGAAGCTACTGAGTTACAATAAAATACAAACTTATGTTTTTCCTCATGTAGCTAAAATCTCTTATCCACCATTTGGATGTACGTTGTCCGAACATTTGAGTTTTCTACAAAGAAGATGGTGTTATACTTTGTTATTAATTCTATGCACTCTGCCACGCCTGGGTATAGTTTGTGTTTCACCTGACTGAGTCTTGGTGCATTTTAAAAGAGACAGGATACTTTGTTAATCTAAATATGTTGATCCATCTTTACTTTACTTTTAATTAATTACAGCATTAGTCAATTAAGACGCAGTATTTACTAGAAAATGAACTATTTGGCCTAAAAGTTACGGGTATTTCAATTAATGCTTATTTTATATCCGGTTATACATCTGATTACGTATAGAAATCTCGATATAGCCGTTAAGTTTCCAACCGGGTTTTTATTTTGAGAACTTGTAGCTGCGACACTATGTAGTTCAAACGTTAGTCGAGTTTCTCACGATGTAACTACAATTATCTACTACGTATTTTGAAGTCAGTTGGCTGAAAACATTTTAAAATTTAGGCGGCATATTCCGTTTCTCTCGTTGCGCCTAGAATGAGAATAAGAAACACATTTTTTGCAATACAATGAAACAGCGTATTCGTTCAGATCGCTCCATGTTCTTTGGTACGTGAATAATTATTCAAAACATACATAATCTAGTCCACGTGACAGCAAAGACAACGTTTCGCAGAATGATTCCTGGGTACACATTATGCACCAATTTTTAATGTAAAAGTGATGTTGCGTCAAATGACGTTCTAAGTTTGGTGCTGTTCTTGTTTTCTCACTCGCGAAGCCGCCGTTCTCTTCTGTCTGAAATTGCTTTAGTTTCATGATACACTATGTGATCATAGGTATCCGAACACCTGGCGGAAAATGACTTACAATTTCGTGGCTCCCTCCATCAGTAATGCTGGAATTCAGTATGGGGTTGGCCCAACCTTAGTCTTAATGACAGCTTTCACTGTCGCAGGCATACGTTCGATCACGTGCTGAAAGGTTTCTTCTTCACAGAGTGCTGCACTGAGGAGAATTATTAATTTTGGTCCGTGAGGCCTGGCACGACGTCGGCGTTCCAAAACATCCGAAAGGTGTTCTAAAGGATTTAGATCAGGACTCTCAGCAGGCCTGTCCATTACAGGGATGTTTATGTCGTGGAACCACTCCACCACAGGCCGTGCATCATGAACAGGTGCTTGATCCTGTTGGAAGATGCAATCGCCATCCCCGAATTGTTCTTCAACAGTGGGAAGCAAGAAGGTGCTTAAAACATTAATGTAGGCTTGTGCTATGGTAGTGCCAAGCAAAACAACAAGGGGTGCAAGCCCCCTTCATGAAAAATACGACCACTCCATAACACCACCGCCTCCGAATTTTACTGTTGGCACTACACACACTGGCAGATGACGTTCAATCGTCCAACATTTACGCTCCTTGCACCAAGCGAGGCGTCGTTTCTCATTTACCGGCGTGATGTGTGGGATATGAGCAGCCGCTCGACCATGAAATCCAAGTTTTCCCACCTCCCACCTAACTATCATAATACTTTCAGTGGCTCCTGATGCAGTTTGGAATTCCTGTGTGATGGTCTGGATAAACGTCTGCCTATTACACATTACGACACTCTTCAACTGTTGGCGTGTCCCTTCACGTTTCCACTTCACTATTGCATCGGAAACAATCGAGCTAGGGATGTTTAAGAGTGTGGCAATCTCGAGTACAGACGTATGACACAAGTGACATCCAATCACCTGACTACGTTCGAAGACCGTGAGTTCCGCCGGCCGGAGTGGCCGTGCGGTTCTAGGCGCTACAGTCTGGAGCCGAGCGACCGCTACGGTCGCAGGTTCGAATCCTGCCTCGGGCATGGATGTGTGTGATGTCCTTAGGTTAGTTAGGTTTAATTAGTTCTAAGTTCTAGGCGACTGATGACCTCAGAAGTTAAGTCGCATAGTGCTCAGAGCCATTTGAACCGTGAGTTCCGTGGAGTGCCCCATTCTACTTCTCTCACAATGTCTAATGAAAACTGAGGTCGCTGATATGGAGTACCTGGCAGTAGGTGGCAGCACAATGCACCTAATACGAAAAACGCATGTCCCTGGGGGTGTCCGGATATTTTAAATCCCATAATGTACTCTAAACATCCACTTACGAAGACCAGTAATTCGCCAGTGACTAAAGTGAATAGCTATAAAATCCTCTAATATCCTGTGTATACTCACCTAATTCAGATTAGCTCCTAAACGTTGTGTTACTGGGTTATTCTAATTATTTAATTAAAATCCGGGTATGTTCGAAGAGAACTGATGCACGGAGGGCCCCGTACGAACTTCATTATGTATATAAATAGCTCATCCACCATCAAGAGACGGCCGCGGTGATTGAGCGGTTCTAGGCGCTACAGTCTGGAACCGCGCGACCTCTACGGTCGCAGGTTCGAATCCTGCCTCGGGCATGGATGTGTGTGATGTTCTTAGGTTAGTTAGGTTTAAGTAGTTCTAAGTTCTAGGGGACTGATGACCAAAGAAGTTAAGCCCCATAGAGCTCAGAGCCATTTGAACCATTTTTGAGCCTGAAAAAAACAGTTTTCAACAGTCAGACGGACAGACAGAAAGACAAATAAACACGAAGTGATCCTTTAAGGGTTACCTTATTACCAATTGAGGCAAGAAATCCTAATATGGAAATATACACACACAAATTCGACGTTCTGTCCCTCTGTTTCAACAAACTGGTTGTCTGATTTAATAATAGTGAAGTAATTCCTTCCTTTTTCCTCCACCTTCTGGACACAGTCATGTTGATCAGACACGGTTCAAATGGTTCAAATGGATCTGAGCACTATGGGACTTAACTTCTGAGGTCATCAGCCCCATAGAACTTAGAAGTACTTAAACCTAACTAACCTAAGGACATCACACACATCCATGCCCGAGGCAGGATTCGAATCTGCTACCGTAGTGGTCGCGCGGTTCCAGACTGGATCAGACACGGATATCAGGGATAGGGGAGTGAAGAAACGTGGTGAGGACTGAACACATGAAATCAGTAACACAGAAAAATCAGAACCAAAGTACTGTACAGAGAAATAAATCTCAGAAGACGCAGGAATATGTGAATAAAAGTTTTTGCAAGACCCACGTATGAGAAATTATTGATCACCATTTCACAGTTTAAGAACCTTGCCAAATGATTTTGAAGAAATAGTCAGAGAGTTGCTACTACACTATGCGATCAAAAGTATCCGAACACCTTGCTGAAAATGACTTACAAGTTCGTGGATCCCTCAATCGGTAATGTTGCAATTCAATATGGTGTTGACCCAACCTTAGCCTTGATGACAGCTTCCATTCTCTCAGGCATGCGTTCAGTCAGATGCTGTAAGGTTTCTTGGGAAATGGCAGCCCATTCTTCACGGAGTGCTACACCAAGGAGAGGTATCGATGTCAGTCGGTGAGGCCTGGCACGAAGTCGTCGTTCCGAAACATCCCAAATGTGTTATATAGGATTCAGGCCAGTCCATTAAAGGGATGTTATTGTCGTGTAACCATTCCCCCACAGGTCGTGCATTATGAACAGGTGCTCGATCGTGTTGAAAGATGCAAACACCATCACCGAATTGTTCTTCAACAGTGGGAGGCAAGGAGGTACATAAAACATCATTGTAGGCGTGTGCTGTGATAGTTCCACGGAAAACAACAAGGGGTGCAAGCCCACTCCATGAAAAACACGATCACACTGCAATACCACCGCCTCCGAATTTTACTGTTGGCACTACACACGCTGGCAGATGACTTTCACCAGGCATTCGCCATACCTACACCTTGCCATCGGATCGCCACATTGTGCACCATGATTCGTCACTCCTCACAACGTTTTTCCACTGTTCAATCGTCCAACATTTGCGCTCCTTACCCCAAGCGAGGCGTCGTTTGGCATTTATCACCGTGATGTGTGGCATATGAGCAGCCGCTCGACCAATAAACCAAAGTTTTCTCACCTACCGCCTAACTGTCAGAATACTTGAAGTGGATCCTGTGGTGTCACCGCCAGACACCACACTTGCTAGGTGGTAGCCTTTAAATCGGCCGCGGTCCGGTAGTATACGTCGGACCCGCGTGTCGCCACTGTCAGTGATTGCAGACCGAGCGCCGCCACACGGCAGGTCTAGAGAGACTTCCTAGCACTCGCCCCAGTTGTACAGCCGACTTTGCTAGGAAAGGTTCACTGACAAATACGCTTTCATTTGCCGAGACGATAGTTAGCATAGCCTTCAGCTACGTCATTTGCTACGACCTAGCAAGGCGCCATTACCAGTTAATATTGAGATAGTAAAACATGTACCGTCAAGAGCGATGTACACCAGTTATGGATTAAAGTTAAGTATTACATCAACTACGTACTTTATTTGCTACAATTAATTCCCTTAACTGTTCCAGACCTCGCGCCAGCCTGCGTGAGCTTAAGCGCCTGCCTTTCGGCTACCAGTCATAGTGGATTGGCTGTCGGGCCAGTCCACTACAGATCCTGATGCAGTTTGGAATTCCTGTGTGATGATCTGGATAGATGTCTACCTAATACACATTACGACCCTCTTCAACTATCGACGGTCTCTGTCAGTCAACAGACGATGGCGGCCTTTACGCTTTTGTGCTGTACGTTTCCCATCACGTTTCCATTTCACTATCACATTGGAAACAGTGGACCTAGAGATGTATAGGAGTGTGGTAATCTCGCGTGTAGACGTATGACACAAGTAACACCGAATCACCTGACCACGTTCGAAGACCGTGAGTTCCGCGGAGCGCCCCATTCTGGTCTCTCACGATGTCTAATCACTACTGAGGTCGCTGATATGGAGTACATGGCAGTAGGTGGCAGCACAGTGGACCTAATATGAAAAACGTATGTTTCTTTGGGTGTCCGTATACTTTTGATGACATAGTGTACGTTTGTGTGTCTACCGTTTCTGTTGTTTCGTATCGTAAGTGTGTGTCTTTTAGAGTACATAATTCTGAATTCACAGATGATTGGCTTTTAGTTTGTAATGAATGGATGGAAAGCGTTTAGGATTGAGTGAAACGAAGGAGTAAGTTATTTTCATCGCACTCTTTAGTAGCTGTATCTTTACGAACATTGTTTCAAACGCTAAGTTAACTTATAATTTTTTTTGGTTTCACTTTAATATTTTCCGACCAGTGTGGCCGTGCGGTTCTAGGCGCTTCAGTCTGGAACCGCGTGACCGCTACGGTCGCAGGTTCGAATCCTGCCTCGGGCATGGATGTGTGTGATGTCCTTAGATTAGTTAGGTTTAAGTAGTTCTAAGTTCTAGGGGACTGATGACCATAGATGTTAAGTCCCATAGTGCTCAGAGCCATTTGAACCATTTGAACTATAATATTTTGGATTTTATTTTAAGGTTTGTAGATGCGTCTCTATTCTACTTTCGTGTCTTTATTCCTTGTTGACGTGTATCTGTGTTCCACAGATTTTCTGTGGGTATCAGTTGAGTTTTCCTTCTACAGACACCTGGAGGTTGTTTCTTGTTGATACCAAACGTTTGTACGGTTTATCCCAATATCATTGCTGAACAAACGCTGCAGTGTTTTAAAGTAACTGATTTTCTGTGTATATATCTGAGCTCCTTGAGTGCTTTTACCCTCCGAAAACATTTAGGGTATTCCCTATAAGCTCGAATCTAATCGTTATTACACAGAATTTTGTGTTGGATTCAGCTTCATTTTCTGCTTGTATTTTTCTTACCTTGTTGTTGCTCTGGTTCAAAAAAATCAAATGTGTGTGAATTCTTATGTGACTTAACTGCTAAGGTCACCAGTCCCTAAGCTTACACACTACTTAACCTAAATTATCCTAAGGACAAACACACACACACACACACACACACACACACACATGCCCGAGGGAGGATTCGAACCTCCGCCGGGAGCAGCCACACGGTCCATGACTGAAGCGCGTTAGACCCCTCGGCTAGTTGCTATGGTTCCTTGCGTATCTATTCTCGTACTTCTGGTAAATCGTGTGTATAGTATATCTTCTCCTTTCATTTGGTTTTATATTTGGTTCGTTTTGTGACTACATTTCTTTGTAGCCATTGTTTTTGGCCATTTGCGTTATTGTGTTTTGGCATCCACTACCTGGCAAAGGAAGTAAATCACCCAGAAGACTTGATCGGATGTTAATGGAACTTTTTACATGTACACAACATCGGTGGATATGTAATTGATAAGAGTTGTAATTATCAGTGAAAAGTAGAATGGCCACCAGGCTGCCATAATATTCCTCGTGTTTAGTGTTGTTACTAGACCTGATAGAGTATGCAAGGGACGTGAACAGCGTCAGAGCCGGCCGCGGTGGCTGTGCGGTTCTAGGCGCTCCAATCCGGAGCCGCGCTGCTGCTGCGGTCGCAGGTTCGAATCCTGCCTCGGACATGGGTGTGTGTGATGTCCTTAGGTTAGTTAGGTTTAAGTAGTTCTAAGTTCTAGGGGACTAATGACCACAGCAGTTGAGTCCCATAGTGCTCAGAGCCATTTGAACCATTTTTTTTAACAGCGTCAGATGTTGAGTGATCACAGCCGGCCGCTGTGGCCGAGCGGTTCTAGGCGCTTCGGTCTGGAACCGCGCGACCGCTACGGTCGCTGGTTCGAATCCTGCCTCGGACATGGATGTGTGTGATGGCCTTGGGTTAGTTAGGTTTAAGTAGTTCTAAGTTCTAGGGGACTGATGACCTCAGAAGTTGAGTCCCATAGTGTTCAGGGCCATTTTTTGTCCATTAACCAGATTTGTGTAGCATTTGGGTGGGACAGTGGTCCGATGTTGGACTGTATGTGAACATAAGTTGAGGCATACTAACCGTCAAGGTTCCGATCGACGAAGTGTGACCGCCACAATGAAGAATCACAGTATCGTGGACCATGCACACCATGAACTTTTCACATCTGCACCTGCCATCCGAGAACGTGTGACGGACTTCATGCAATATTCCTCCCCACCATTTGCTGCAGAATAACGGCAGGCGGACTAGGGAACTGCCGACCCATGCTGCCGTTAACATCACAACACAAACGGCTGCGTCTGGAGTGGTGCCGTGACCGGGAACCTCTGACTGCTGATGAAATGCGTCGAATTGTGTTGAACAATGAATCGTCGTTCTGCACTACCCCAGATGACTATCATCGACAGGTATGGCGGCGACCTAAGAAGAGGTTCCATTCTTCCAATGTTTTGCAGAGGCATAGCGGTATTACTCTTGATGACTGTGACGGCTGAAGTGATTGGGGGAACTCTGACAGCTCGAATGTACGTCGCACGTCCTGTTCCCTCTTGAATTATCTCTCATACGACAGTGTAGTGGTGCAATTTTTTAACAGACCCATGTTCGTCCTCACATGGTAAGTGTCTCTATGAACTCCCTGTGTGATATTCAGGTACTCCCGCGACCAGCAAGAATTCCAGATCTGTCCCCAGTAGAACAAGGCTGACACCACATTGGTCGACAACTCCGTCCCTGTGCGAGTATCGTGGATAACAAGGACCAGTTACTACAATTGTAGGACCGCTTGCCTCAGGACAAGATACAATAGCTTTATGACATCCTTCGCAGCCTAATCAGTACATACATACGGAGCAGAAGGGGTGCAACGCCATACTGATTAAATGGGTTCATACCATCAGGTTCTTTGTAAACTGGACTCGTTAATGTAATCACTGAAGCAACATCACATACCCTCTCAGCCCGTCAAGTTTCATTTCTTTATCTCCTCCCCTTCTGGGTGATACCCATTTTTTTTTTCTTAGGAGGAATATCTGGTAGCAGATCATATTAAGTGGTATTGCGTTTAGTTTTTAGATCTCGTCCTCGAAAGCTGTTTGTTTCTGGGAGTTCTCCAATGATTAATTTATTATTGCCTTAGTAACTAACAAATATTACATGTGGGAAGATTGTATAATTTTCTTTTTGTTATACCTAGTTAATCCATTTAATTATTTTTCTCCTTTCTACAGCGAATTTGAACTTATCGTGTGTTGTGATTGTATCAGTATTTTCGTAAAGAGGTGGAGTCCCTCCACGCCCAAACTTGGATGGTACCATCGCAAATGTTCTACTGTCACGTTTGCGTTTGTTAATGTTAGTCGAGGAGTTCACAGGATGTGGGTCTGTGATGATGTCCGTGTGTCTGGTTGGATTTACGACTAACAAGGGCCCATCGAGGTGAGATAGAAAGTGGACGAAAACGACTGAAGAGTAACGGTTTTAAGGGCAGTGGGATAAAGTGTCAAGCAAAGCACTAAGGGAAAATTACCTCTGCGACAGTCTGGACTGGTAGTAAGAGCAGTAGCGGTTTTCATGCGACAGATGGTGCAAGGTTAGGGTTATGGTTAGCTGTTGGGTATCGTCAAAGCTCGATACCTAAGTGATTACTTAGGTTCTTCATAAAGAGTATCAGTCTCAATCGATGAGAGGTACTACTCAGTTTGGTTACCGACGATGCCTCCTGGAGCAGCTGCAGCGTCTGCGTACCTTGTAACATGCCATGGTGCTGATGTGAGTGGTTGACTGGTCGTAAATCGATCGCACACTGTGAAGGTTTTGTGGATTTGTTTGTGTTAATGTGAAAATTGGCTTCCCTGCTTTTGCCGGCGGTGCGGCTGTGTTCATTCATCTGGTAGTTCCAGTCAGCATGATTGGGATTTATAAGTTCGCCGAAATTTGCGTTGTTTATTTTTCTTTAGTTTGCCATAGGTGGTTTAGCGTCCCTGGTAAGGAGTGTCTTGGACGATTATATTTCCACCTATGGTTGTCATCGTAGAAAAAAAATATTCAAATGTGTGTGAAATCTTATGGGAATTAACTGTTAAGGTCATCAGTCCCTAAATTATTCTAAGGACAAACACACACACCCATGCCCGAGGGAGGACTCGAACCTCCGCCTGGACCAGCCACACAGTCCAGGACTGCAGCGCCTCAGACCGCTCGGCTAATCCCGCGTGGCTGTCATCGCAGATCCTCAGAAGTGATGAAGGGATTTTACGCGTTTCTTGAGTTCCTGTGCAGACGTGTGGAGAGTTTTCTGACTCGATAGAGTCTCGAGGCGGTATTTATTGTGGAGCTCCGCTGTGCGTGTGTGTCGTGGAGCACTGTTTATGATACGTAGTGCCTTGTTCTATACAACCTATAGGCGTCGTAGGCTTGATGGAGCTGCTAACCCCCTACAGGGGCTGTGTACGTCATAAGAGGTCTAATCACTGTCATGTGCTTGAATATCTACACCCGCCTGTCCAGTGTCCTTTGTCTTTTCAGCGCTGGATGAAGTTGTTTGAGCCTCGGGTGTGCTCGGCTGGCAAAGCATTGGTTGTGGTCCCCTCAGGTTAATTTTCGGAAACGTACTGGGCGCGACTGTAGTGTTATTTGTCTGTAGTGTTGGCGTTTGCGTAGTTGCATCGGTCTACGGGTAAACAGAACTGCTTCGCATTTGTCCACGTTTACCTTATTACACCACAGTTCCAACCAAGGCTCGCCATTACAGTTTTGTGCTGCCTGTAGTCGTGAGTTGATGTTCGATGGCCTCCAGTTTTGCGCTAGGATTACGGTTTCATCCGCGTTTTGTATAGTTGAGATATCATTAATGTAGAGGTTAAACAAGGGGCGCTTCAGGATGCTGCCCTGAAGGTACTCCATCTTGTATACCGGGCCTTGTTGAGTGTTTGCCCTAAATATTGGTGTTGATGCTTCTGTTGGTGAGGTACAAGCGTCTGAAAAGTAAGAATACGACAGGAAAACAAGAGTCGCTGTGCCTGCGAATGAGGTCGTTTGCCATGCGCGCATCTAGGGGCTGGGGGGCAAACCGAGGTATCTGCCCCGGACATCAGTTTCAGGGGGTGCCAAATTCATATTCTTGAAGAAAAAATCTTGTTTCATAAAGAGCCTAGCTTTCGGCGCACGTTGGTCTATCGCTTATTCATGTGATTTTAAAACGCATCCCTGTTGGTTTTTGAACATTTTTAACGCATTCTCAATTAATTTCTGAACGAATCATAACTTGAATTTTGAATGCATGCGTAGTGTACGTGATGCCTCTGCCAAGGGAATCTCCGTTGCATCAAGAAATAAACAAGACATTTCCGCAGGCAAAAGGGGACGAGGCTGTACGAGCTGAGCCGAGCAAACCTGAAAGGGTGAATACTAATCGCTGTTTGTTTATGTAGTTGATTGGGTGTGCGATTCATAAGTGTTGTTATAATTATTAGCGATATCCATAGATTCAGACTATCAGAGTAGAAATAAACGACTAACAGGAATAACAAGTAAGAAAGATTACATATTAGCTTCTGGGTGTATCCAAGATAATGAAATTTTGACACAAAACGTTTGGTCAGATCGCTACACTGCTAAGGGCCAGTTGTACAGTTCCCAGTTAACAGATGCGTAAGTTCTATTCTCGGAATAGCGCGGAAAACTCGTTGTACGAACACGCAATAATGCCTAATGGGAGAATAAATTCGGGAAAACTAAACCGGTGAGTCTGACAGGGTAATGAAGTTAATCGGACAATAAATTTTGACAGTGGCAGGAATAGTTACTGAATTAGTGATGACAAGATTGATTGTTAGAACGAGGAGGGAGAAGAAACGGAGACATCACACAAATTATATTGAAGAATATGATGATTTCAAATTTCTATAGAAATTTCGTACTATTAATACTTTTAGATCTGATGCTTGAGAAACTGAAGCATATGAATGAAATGTGAAACTATTTCTTAACATGAAACTTTTTGCTTGTAATAGGCTTTATAGGCATTTGAGACTGGTACTTCGTGAATTATATTCTGTCGTGTTGTTTATGTAAATGAGGTACATAAAAATGACCATTAGTGTCAGAGCAGTCTCGCTTAGTCTAGCAGACAGGGACAAAATAGACGTGATCAAATAGATAAACCACACCACTCTTGGGTACTATTTGCAGTAAAAGCGTTTTCAGTATTAGACAATGACAATTCGATTTCTCGTGTAGCAAAAAGTTTGACGCACTTCGATGAGGTAATAGATTCTTTAGCAGAAAGGAATGCACACCGTGTAAAGCTGTCGCATGATTAGAGAGAAAAAATGCTCGGACCTAAAGATTGAAGAAATGTCTACTGTCTTGCTTGTCTCTTGTCTTTAATGGTTTTGTTTCCTATATTTAATTTTATGTCACACAAAAGAGAAAGTTATTAGTTGGTAGGCAATAAAGAGTGCAATTTTTCGGAAGAGTTCTTGTTCTCCCGGTCACAAATAATACCACCCTTAATTAATTGTGAGTTTTTAAAAGGGTGGTAGGATATCA
Source organism: Schistocerca piceifrons (assembly GCF_021461385.2). NCBI lineage: Eukaryota > Metazoa > Arthropoda > Insecta > Orthoptera > Acrididae > Schistocerca > Schistocerca piceifrons. The sequence goes on along the minus strand of NC_060149.1, from coordinate 759,364,896 downwards.
AACCAGTCGACTGCCAATAGGAGAGGCGCCATAGGACATTTTAATTTCCACTGCCCTGAATGTAGATGTGATGCCTTCCATTACAAAATATACACGTTTGAATCCACAGAGCGTTATACAGTGACGTGCGATATCAGAAAGCTGTGTGAAGAGGCATGGCACTGCAGTTTGCCACACTTAAGACGAAATAACATATGTTACATTTCTTGAACATATATATTTTATATATCAAACCCTCCACAAAGACGTGAGCAAGAAAATTAACATATTTTCGAAAAATCTTTTTTTTTCAATTTTTGACGTCCTATATGAAACGCTCCAGTGGGATTATTGGGGGGAGGAGGGGGGGAAGGGGGGGGGGACACTATCAGGTGTTTGCCCCGGTTCGCAAATATTGCAGTTCCGGGGATTGCGTCGTGCCATACACGACCGAAAGTCTTTTCGATGTCTAGGAACACCCTTGTTGTTTTCTTGGAACTGTAGCCGTCTGTTACATGTTCAACGACGCGAAGGCGTTGTTCTGTTGTGGAGTGGTAATTCCCGAAGCCGAATTGCTCCGGTCTCAGGGTGTTGTTGTTGATGCAGTGCCTAGTGAGTCGTTTTAGGACTCTCTTCTTGACAGTCTCTCTCAGCGAGCACAGAAAGCTTTTGAGTCGGTAATTTTGTGGGTGGGAATGGTTTTTCTCTGGCTTCCTTAAAATCATTACTTTGGTCGCCTTCCTAGACGCAAGGAAGAGTTGTTGATGTCTTAGGATGGTGTGTGTGTGTGTGTGTGTGTGTGTGTGTGTGTGTGTGTGTGTGTGTGTGTGTGTGGTATGTGTGTGTGCGTGTGTGTGTGTGTGTGTATTGAACGAGGGACCTAGAAACGACGGAAGGACTTCGTCCCGCCGTAGCCCTCGGTGGTTCACAACCCTACAACAGGTCACAGCAATCCACCTACCCCACCGCCGCCCCCACACCGAACCCAGGGTTATTGTGCGGTTCGGCCCGCAACGGACACCCCCCCCCCTCACCCCCCCAGGGAACGTCTCATACCAGACGAGAGTAATCCCAAATATTTGCGTGGTAGAGTAATGATGGTATACCCGTACGTGGAGACAGTGTTTGCGCAGCAATCGCCCACGTAGTGTAACTGAGGCGGAGTAAGGCGGCCCCTCCCGCCGGAGGTTCGAGTTCTCGCTCGGGCATGGGTGTGTGTGTTGTTCTTAGCATAAGTGAGTTTCCGTAGTGTGTGAGTCTAGGGACTGATGACGTAAGCAGTTTGGACCCTTAGGAATTCACACAGATTTGAACATTTGCAGAATAAGGGGAACCAGCCTGCATTCGCCGAGGCAGGTGGAAAACCGCCTTAAAAACCATCCACGGGCTGGACAGCACACCGGACCTCGATACTAAACCGGACCTCGACACTAATCCGCCGGGCGGATTCGTGCCAGGGACCGGCACGCCTTCCTGCTCGGGATGGTACTCTCAGCATAGTACTCGACGTCCACATCCACATAGATACTCCGCAAGCCACCCCACGGTAGGCGACGAAGGGTACCCTGCACCACTTCTGGTCATTTTCTTTCGTAATGAGTGTTAGGTTTTCTATCGCTTTGCTCGTGAATTCCTGGAGGACACGGTTCCGAAAGGCATCTAGGCCAGGGGCTTAATAGCCCACGTAATTTTTTTGTGTGCTAGTACGTCTGATTTTGTTGCGAGTGCTGGATACAAGACCTGTAACCTCGCGGTCCGTTTCAAGAATGAATACCGGGTCTGGTTTATATCTACTTGAAGAATCTATATAGCTTCTAGTGCCCCATCTATTAGGCACGTGATATAATTCGTTTGACTAACTTAGAATACGAATATAATGTAGTGGTGATTATTTTATCGTATGTGATTTATAAACTTGCACTACAGAAGCACGTCTACAAGCTTTTCCTGTTTCACATCTGTGCAAGAAGTTAATTATTATATATTGAAACAAATAACATAACTGTTTTAGTTTCAGTTGTAAATGCATCTATAAAAAGTGAGCTGAAAAATAATTTCTCCATGATAACAGTTAAGGCTTTTTAAACAAAACAAACTTTATTAACATCCTACACCTTTACTCCTCATGTCTCTGTATTTATTTCTCAGCATAATCACCCAGGCAACGCACACAATTCCCGTAATGAGAGACTAGTTTGTTGATACCGTCACTATAGAATGTTTGACTTTGTTGCCGGGCCACGACCTCACCTTTGCTTGCACCGCTTCGGCACTATCAAAATGACGTCGTCGAAGGTGCTCTATAAGTTTTTTAATCAGATGAAAATCGGATGGGCCAAGTTGGGACTGTGTGGAGGAGGATCGATGACAATGAGCCCAAGGCATATGATTGTTGCAAATATCGCAGCGCTCGTGTGGACTGGAATTTTTATGTTGAAGCAGAGGGTGCTCCATGTGTGGACGAACTCTTCGAGTTCGAAATTAGATTACAGCACGAACCTTAATAGTTACGTTACACACCGCCATGTTACATGTCACAGTTCCGAGCCCTCTAGCGGCAGAAAGCTGTAGACATGGAGAATAAAGATACAGAATGTTAAAAACGTTAGATTTATTTAAAAACCTTTCCATAAATTTCGGTGGCCCCTCTTTCCAGCATGCCCTCGTACTAACACAATTAAGCGCCCTTCGGGTTGCAATCTTGCTACATTCTTTTATAATCACGACCTTAATATAAATGGCAAAGGTAGTGTCAATCAGAACACAGGGAGAAGTTGAGACATAAATGACAATAGATTTATTCATTCTTAACATCACAAGACAAACAAATGTCTAAAGAAATGTCACACAGACGTTTTCATTTGACAAACGGTTACACTAATTTGGTGTCTATGGTGGACAAAGTGATCATCTGGGGATCGACACACGACACTAATCAGAACACTAACCGCTCTGTCTGACTTCATACACGTGAGTCCGGGGTATGGCACAAAATCCACCCCACAATCAAGCATCTACAGTCTACTATTCCAAAAAAAGAAAAGTGGTTTGAAAGAACAGGATCCTGAGAAACATATATTGAAGCCCTACGCCGTAGCAGTGAACCTTACCCTTCTGCTGGTCAGGGCGGCACATCATGATGCGTTCGGCGATTGAAGTCATGGACGGCAGCAATCTGATATTAACGGCGCGCGCCCGAAAAATGCAAGTACGCGTTCTTGTGTTCGGCTACTTCGGAATGCAGATACTTCCCTATGAGCCTCTGAAACCCCGGTGGACTACAGTGTGCAGGTGAGCCCGTTTGCTGGTCTGCCAAACCAATCTGACTCCGTCCCACGGCTATGCGTGACGTAATATGTCAAGTCTTAGACGGCCGACTCAAGGCAAATAAGTACACCCACGCATCACTCGTTGTGTCTGTGATGCTAGAAGCAGTACTTCTGATGGTTCAGAAGGTGACTGCCGCAGGCTCTAGGTGGCACGATAGCAAAGGACACAAGTCTCACCGTTTAAGTAGAGACCTGCAGTTCTTTACTAGCGAAGCGCCAGTACAAGAGTGACTTCTTCTCCTTCTCTCTGCTTTCCTCGCCAGCTCGGTATCAATGCACATTTACATCTTAGACTACTCCCACTTTAGCACAAGCCAATCACGAATTCGAGTGCCGCATTCGAAGATGGGAGACTGCTCCTTGCTCTTCGTACACCAATTTGACCAGTCAGAGACTTTAAAGTTAATTGGGAGAAAAGAAAAAAGATATTCAGCTTTGCAGCCTCTTTCTCACGCATTTACGCTGTGCCTTTTGCTAACAATATTAGTAGGATGGAACCACAGCCTCCATAAAAAGATTGTTATCTAGCCGGCCGGAGTGGCCGAGCGGTTAAAGGCGCTACAGTCTGGAACCGCACGACCGCTACGGTCGCAGGTTCGAATCCTGCCTCGGGCATGGATGTGTGTGATGTCCTTAGGTTAGTTAGGTTTAAGTAGTTCTAAGTTCTAGGGGACTGATGACCTCAGCAGTTGAGTCCCATAGTGCTCAGAGCCATCTGATTGTTATCTTCCCTGTTGCGTCCATTTAGAAGTTTCCAAAGAACTGCCATAAACTCGCTGAAAGCCTTGTGCCTTTACAAATATGTTTTTTGTGACAACCTGGAGATCTGGGCGCCAGTGACCTCCCACGGAAATTCGCAGAACGCTTACAGTCGTCTCATCGATTTCCTGCCTAACAAGGGCCCATCCTCTGCTTTACTGCCGGTCTTTAATGCTTTTGCCATTGCAGCGGCGTCTCCTTGTCGCTAGTCAGCCTACCTGGACGCGACCGGCGAACAACCGGCGCCATCCAAACATGTCTGCACAATGAGACCTTGAAACTCGACAGTCCAGAAAAGCTTTCACCCAGGTTCCGCAGAAAAAAACGCTTTTACTGCAGTCGTTTAAATCGGCACCCTATTCCTTTAAACGCAGCTAAAGCTTACCGCTATCCCTTCACTACAGCACACAAGCAAGAGCGTTATCTTCTGCCCACGATTTCATTTTGATATATGAAGTCAGATCGTAATCAAGATCATCTTCCCTAAGCACATTAAGCGGCATGACACCGAACCAGAAGTGAGAGTGCCCTGCAATCTCTCTGTGTACTGTAGTGTGCCTCTAAAGGAGAGGTGTAGCGTAATAACATTAACATACGAGGTGTGCTTAACTATGCTAGTACGTTTATCTGCTGACTGTATAATGTATTTTACTATTGACGGAACGTCCCAGTGTCCAAAGTGTTGCAGAATCACTCCAGCAGTAATAATGTATACATGTACATTGTTGTAAATAACTTTATAATACCTAAACGTAATCTGAAAATTGAATCCATTAAAAAATAAAGAATTATTCATCAGCATCTCTTGGCATTTGGAGTATAACATTTTTTTTTAATAATAGAGAATGAAGAAGATATATTACATAAAAATCGTACTGATCCAAGCTGAAGGCAGTATTTACATCTACATCTACATCTACATTCATACTCCGCAAGCCACCCAACGGTGTGTGGCGGAGGGCACTTTACGTGCCACTGTCATTACCTCTCTTTCCTGTTCCAGTCGCGTATGGTTCGCGGGAAGAACGACTACCGGAAAGCCTTCGTGCGCACTCGAATCTCTCTAATTCTACATTTGTGTTCTCCTCGGGAGGTATAAGTAGGGGGAAGCAATATATTCGATACCTCATCCAGAAACGCCCCCTCTCGAAACCTGGACAGCAATCTACACCGCGATGCAGAGCGTCTCTCTTGCAGAGTCTGCCACTTGAGTTTGCTAAACATCTCTGTAACGCTGTCACGCTTACCAAATAACCCTGTGACGAAACGCGCCGCTCTTCTTTGGATCTTCTCTATCTCCTCTGTCAACCCGACCTGGTACGGATTCCAAGATGTCTAAGGGTCTGTATTCTGTGTATATTATGCGTAAGTACACCAAAGATCACACTGAAGAAAGGTGGTCAGGTACGAAGGTGCAAAGGCTAACATGTTTCTTTTCCTGTTTCTTTTTTGCGCTTTCTTCGGAATTTACATATTATCTAAAGGTTAGTCTCTTTCTCTCTCTCTCTCTCTCTCTGTGTATATGTATACAGGGTGGTCCATTGATCCATTGATAGTGACCGGGCCAGATATCTCACGAAATAAGCATCAAATGAAAAAACTACAAAGAACGAAACTCGTCTAGCTTGAAGGGGGAAACCAGATGGCGCTATGATTGGCCTGCTAGATGGCGCTGCCATAGGTCAAACGGATATCAACTGCGTTTTTTTAAATAGGAACCCCCATTTTTTATTACATATTCGTGTGGCACGTATAGAAATATGAATGTTTTAGTTGGACCACTTTTTTCGCTTTGTGATAGATGGCGCTGTAATAGTCTCAAACATATAAGTACGTGGTATCACGTAACATTCTGCCAGTGCGGACGGAATTTGCTTCGTGATACATTACCCGTGTTAAAATGGACCGTTCACCAATTGCGGAAAAAGTTGATATCGTGTTGATGCATGGCTATTGTGATCAAAATGCCCAACGGGAGTGTGCTATGTATGCTGCTTGGTATCCTGGACGACATCATTCAAGTGTCCGGACCGTTCGCCGGATAGTTACGGTATTTAAGGAAACAGGACTTGTTCAACCACGACCTGCAACAAATGATGATGCCCAAGTAGGTGTTTTAGCTGCTGTCGCGGCTAATCGGCACACCAGTAGCAGACAAATCGTGCGAGAATCGGGAATATCAGAAACGTCGGCGCTGAGAATGCTACATCGACATCGATTGCACCCATACCATATTTCTATGCACCAGGAATTGCATGGCGACGACTTCGAACGCCGTGTGCAGTTTTGCCACTGGGCACGAGAGAAATTACGGGACGATGACAGATTTTTTGCACGCGTTCTATTTAGCGACGACGCGTCATTCACCAACAGCGGTAACGTAAACCGGCATAATATGTACTATTGGGCAACTGAAAATCCACGATGGCTGCGACAAGTGGAACATCAGCGACCTTGGCGGGTTAATGTATGGTTCGGCATTATCGGAGGAAGGATAATTGGCCCCCATTTTATCGATGGCAATCTAAATGGTGCAATGTATGCTGGTTTCCTACGCAATGTTCTACCGATGTTACTGCAAGATGTTTCACTGCATGACAGAATGGCGATATACTTCCAACATGATGGATGTCCGGCACATAGGTCGCGTGCGGTTGAAGCGGTATTGAATAGCATATTTCATGACAGGTGGATCGGTCGTCGAAGCATCATACCATGGCCCGCACGTTCACCGGATCTGACGTCCCCCGGATTTTTTTCTGTGGGGAAAGTTGAAGGATATACGCCTGACAACATTCGTCAGCGCATTGTCAATGCATGTGCAAACATTACGGAAGGCGAACTACTCGTTGTTGAGAGGAATGTCGTTACACGTATTGCCAAATGCATTGAGGTTGACGGACATCATTTTGAGCATTTATTTCATTAATGTGGTATTTACAGCTAATCACGCTGTAACAGTATGCGTTCTCAGAAATGATATGTTCACAAAGATACATGTATCACATTGGAACAACCGAAATGAAATGATCAAACATACCTACGTTCTGTGTTTTAATTAAAGAAAACTACATGTTACCAACTGTTCATCTAAAATTGTCAGCCATATGTTTGTGACTACTACAGCACCATCTATTACAACGCGAAAAAAGTGGTCCAACTAAAACATTCATATTTATTTACGTAATACACGAATATGTGATAAAAATGGGGGTTCCTATTTTTAAAAAAAGCAGTTGATATCCGTTTGACCCATGGCAGCACCATCTAGAGGATCAACCATAGCTCCATCTGGTTTCTCCCTTCAAGCTAGACAAGTTTCATTCTTTGTAGTTTTTTCGTTTGGCGCTTACTTCGTGAGGTATATTGGCCCGCTCACGATCAATGGACCACCCTGCATATATATATATATATATATATATATATATATATATATATATATATATATATATATATATATATATATATACAGGGCTATTACAAATGATTGAAGCGATTTCATAAATTCACTGTAGCTCCATTCATTGACATATGGTCACGACACACTACAGATACGTAGAAAAACTCATGAAGTTTTGTTCGGCTGAAGCCGCACTTCAGGTTTCTGCCGCCAGAGCGCTAGAGAGCGCAGTGAGACAACATGGTGACAGGAGCCGAGAAAGCGAATGTCGTGCTTGAAATGCACTCACATCAGTCAGTCATAACAGTGCAACGACACTTCAGGACGAAGTTCAACAAAGATCCACCAGCTGCTAACTCCATTCGGCGATGGTATGGGCAGTTTAAAGCTTCTGGATGCCTCTGTAAGGGGAAATCAACGGGTCGGCCTGCAGTGAGCGAAGAAACGGTTGAACGCGTGCGGGCAAGTTTCACGCGTAGCCCGCGGAAGTCGACGAATAAAGCAAGCAGGGAGCTAAACGTACCACAGCCGACGGTTTGGAAAATCTTACGGAAAAGGCTAAAGCAGAAGCCTTACCGTTTGGAATTGCTACAAGCCCTGACACCCAATGACAAAGTCAAACGCTTTGAATTTTCGGCGCGGTTGCAACAGCTCATGGAAGAGGATGCGTTCAGTGCGAAACTTGTTTTCAGTGATGAAGCAACATTAATGGTGAAGTGAACAGACACAATGTGCGAATCTGGGCGGTAGAGAATCCTCACGCATTCGTGCAGCAAATTCGCAATTCACCAAAAGTTAACGTGTTTTGTGCAATCTCGGGGTTTAAAGTTTACAGTCCCTTTTTCTTCTGCAAAAAAAACGTTACAGGATACGTGTATCTGGACATGCTGGAAAATTGGCTCATGCCACAACTGGAGACCGACAGCGCCGACTTCATCTTTCAACAGGATGGTGCTCCACCGCACTTCCATCATGAAGTTCGGCATTTCTTAAACAGGAGATTGGAAAACCGATGGATCGGTCGTGGTGGAGATCATGATCAGCAATTCATGTCATGGCCTCCACGCTCTCCCGACTTAACCCCATGCGATTTCTTTCTGTGGGGTTATGTGAAAGATTCAGTGTTTAAACCTCCTCTACCAAGAAACGTGCCAGAACTGCGAGCTCGCATCAACGATGCTTTCGAACTCATTGATGGGGACATGCTGCGCCGAGTGTGGGAGGAAGTTGATTATCGGCTTGATGTCTGCCGAATCACTAAAGGGGCACATATCGAACATTTGTGAATGCCTAAAAAAACTTTTTGAGTTTTTGTATGTGTGTGCAAAGCATTGTGAAAATATCTCAAATAATAAAGATATTGTAGAGCTGTGAAATCGCTTCAATAATTTGTAATAACCCTATATATATATATATATATCAGTCACACACACACTTCACAGGTCCACACCATTTTACAAATTTACTTGTAATACTGGACGAAACTGTGGTCATTAACAGCTGGGAGCATCACTTAATTATTCCAACATCTATTGATGAACAACACAGGCTCTGTAGAGAATTTATATCTGTTCAGAATTTAGGTTTATTGAGGAAATTTTTTATCAAACCAGATAGAAAGGGATTTGAGGACGCTGCCTCTCGAACGTTCTTTCTGTGTTTTAGCCGTTAAATCGTTTGGTTTCCATCACGTGGAGGAGATAGAGGATCCACCCTCCAGACGTCTTGTTAGGGAATTACAGACGCTTCTTCAAGCCTATTCACATCACCATAGCGTGGTTTCATACCACATCACATCACAACATCATGTTACAAGATGTAGATTTCAGAAAATACATCAGTAACGATGGACACTAGTCGTCATCTTTTGTGTGTTAATATGTAAACGTCAATTTACTGCATTTGATAAGGGTGTTTTCTGCCTATATTTTAATTGAATATCATAGGACCACTTCCCGTTTATTTGAGATGACCTTTCCTGAATAAATATTGTTCATTATGATCCTCTGTCACCTACATCAGCTACAGAGGTTAGAATAGAACTTTTGTTATTAAATTGTTCATTTAACTTTTAGCTTATATTTTTATGTATTTTATTAACTCGCAGTTCTCGGCAATGCAAAGACTACTTGACTGTAGGATCATAGCCACAGGTTATTGTTTGCAGTGAATTAGCTGTGTGATATGAAAACAGACGTCTGCAGCTCACCACTATATCTAAACCGAGCTATCCTTTTTAAACAGAGCCGCGCGTAGCCCAAGTACCTGAAGTACAAGTAACGGCACGTAAAGACGCAACTGATGTTCTTGTATGAGATGCTGTTTAGAAGAGCAACTGCACTAGCAGCAGCCGTTTCGTACACTCAAAATTGTGGTTTTTTCGTCTTGGATATGAATGTAATCCCTTTAGAATTATAACTGTAACTCTTAACACTTCGACATATTCTGTGCTCCAGGCTCCAAATGTATGGCATGATAGGCAATTTGCGTGGGGGCTCTTAGCATAAGATTTTGCAGGCTGAGATCGTTGTTTCACACCACTCCGTAACAACTAACTTCTTGACGCGGAAGGGTAGTGGGCTCATCAAGGGCTGCTCAGCGGAATGCGAGAAACAAACGGTAGCTATGAACATCATCATCAGGTAATGGAGAGACAGGCTGTCTGCATCGTCTGACTAACCATGAGAGAATCCGAAGTAACCTGTTTCTCCACCATATCAGAATGAGGAAAGGACAGGATTGCATTAGAACACTGTAAAGGCAGAGCAGCAGACGATGTCTCCGTTAAATGACCGGAACCCACAGGAACAGCTGTTTTTACGGATAGAGGAGAGGACGCAGATGTAACATTCATTTCAACATCAGGAGAAACAGCCAATTCATCCTGCCGAAACAAAAACCGCAATTAACGTCAGTATTCAAAGCATCACCACGGGAAGAAACACTGTCCACCATCACCTTCTCGGAGAGGGGAGATTGGGGAGGATGACTTCAAGACCTTCACCACCTAAGACCGCTGGATTTTAAATTGTGCTACCGGTGCCGTCGCCTTAACGGCAGTAGGGGCCGCATCTGAACGTTCCGTTGACGGGAAAAGTCGCGCTGAGAACTATTGACAGCAGATTGCGGAGACACTAACTCAGCTAATGTCAACGGACGACGTTATCCATAGGACGACTTTAAAACCCTAACACCACGTGGGCAGTTGGATCTGAGATGGTTGCTTCATCGCAAAGGAAGGAGGTTCCTTCCTGCCCTGCGTACGTAACCAGAAAGATTCAGGTGTGAACGAATATTCGATTGAACACACATATCAGCGGTTCGGATACCACTGTAAAATACGGCGAGTTGAAAAAAGAGATGGAGAGAGAGGGTGTTATATACGTGTGTATGATAAACCCTTTTCTCGAAAACTTCTGTCCTTCATACCTCCTCCGTGTTGCCACAGATGACGTGCCATTTATCACACTTGTACTAAGATGGCAGAACACGTGAGGTCTTAGCGACGAACTGATATTGGGTAAATAAATTTTTTTTCAGTTAGTTTGTTTATACGGTATGTCATTCACTTCTTATTAGCAGAATACGAGGAACTACACAATTATTCCGCTTTATGAATCACAAATAATTTCTAATCTTCACACTTTAATAAGAACAAAACAACGAACTGCGAATTTACGTAATTACTGTGAAATTTTTCTCAAAAAATGGCTCTTAGCACTATGGGACTTAACTTCTGAGGCCATCAGTCCCCTAGAACTTGGAACTACTTAATGAAACGTCCCCTTAGAACAATTGTACAGGACTGTGCTTAACCTGACACACAATATTTCTAGCGCAACGCAATCTGACTTTCAGAAATCCCTACAAAAGAATGGCCCTGACTAACATTAACCTATGCATTTCACAAATCGCTTACCTCACAAAAATCTTGGTTACTCGAACTACTGCAATACAGCGAGCGCCACTACTGCCAGCTAAATAAAAGATTCAAACTATGGAAGGCACTAACTACTGATAGGGATAGTTAGCAAGTGAAAGATATTAATAGAGAACAAACAATGTATTTACCTTAATATCATCAAAAGTCATAATATATATAGCAGTTCATGACAAATTACAAAACTCCACCATCTCTCTCCCCACATCCACCACTGCTGGCGGCTCACCTCCAACTGCGTAACGCTACGCGCTGTTAACATCCAGCTGCCGCTGCCCAACACTACAATGGCAGACAACAATGCAAACTAGCCACAGACTGCACACAGCACAGCCAGCGATTTTCATACAGAGCGCTACGTAACGTTGCCAATAAGAAAACATAAACAGCCTACTTACATAGCCCCCATGCTCCCCACAAAATTTTTTACAAATTGTTTTGGGCAGTGGCCAATAATGATTTGATAAAATTTTTCGTAATTACAATAACAAAGATATCAAATGCACACACTTATTGATACACTGTTGGTCAAAAGCTAAAATTTTCTCACAGTCCATAAAGACAGTCCTGATCATTCATCATAGTAAAACTGCTGTTTCTTTTATCAAAGTCTGAGCAGTAAAAGAACATGCACACGGAAGTAGTGGATTTCCATGCAATCTTGAAGAAGTAGTGTTGTCCTTCCAACGGAAAGACAGTGCTGACTCTTGACATGCAGACAGGTATTGGTCCACAACAGAGCAAACCCACAGCAGAGTCAGTCGAAATTTTGAAGAGTATTGGTAGGTAGGTCATCACAGAGTAGACCCACTGTAGTCCTGGTAGAGATTACGCTATTGGTGGGCCACCAGAGGTGCAGACCCACTGCAGTCCTTGTAGAAATATTGGTAATGGTGGGCCATCAAAAATGCAGACCCACTGCAGTCCTTGTAGAGACGGCCAGCAGCCATCTGTTGCAACTGTGCAGGTGCACATTCACCATCAAAGAGTCTTGCGGAGAATATAGCAAGTCCATAAACCACCACTTGTGCACTCACAAAGTTTTTTTTTTTATCCTTAGAACCAGCAATGCTGTTAACCAGTCCCTTGCTGAATTATTAACACATGTGCAAACACTATCAGTCCCTACTTCTCACATATTGTCCATATACTATGACCAACAGAAACGTGTGCAGTGAAATGTAACTTACAAGTTACTTAATTTGAGGAACTGGTGTCAATTACAATTTTATAACATGAGAATACAATTACAAAGGTACAAAATACATCATTAAAACGTAACAATACAGATTACATTTGTAGTACAGGCTTTACAAAAGAATCGAAATAACATATACATCAGTGTTACAGAAATTATGACATGAGTACATACATAAAAGATCAGAATAACTTTTGAAACACCACCTTCACGCATGAACATGAAAACAAAACAGAATTAATAATGTCTAACATCTTTACAAAGTAAATAAGATATTATTAATGCCAGTTATATTTGAGGATAACAGTATTCCTCATCATAGTGAATGTAGCTTAGTATTAGAAGAGAAAAAAAATTCTATGAAACAGTACACAGAGACAGGAAGAAAACAAATACACAAGGGTACACAAACACATAACATAATAATACAAAAGCAAAGGACAGGGTTTGTTTTACTGCAGTATTTTGCAAACAAAACTTTCTTTACTACTTGGAGATCTCCCTTCGTTCTTCATTATTTCAAAAAGTGCTATCTATACCTGCTTTCTGTATTCTATTCATATTTCTTTCAAAATAATTATTTCTCAGTGTACAATACTCATTTTGGCCCAAATCTTTTTCATATAACTTCTCAATGCATTTTTTTTCCTATTGTCCATAGTCAGTTTCTTATGTAGTCTACCCCCACTTAAGCTAACTTAAATCTACTGAGCTCAGATGCTAAACTAAGGGACGAGGCAATGCAGCAGCACAAAACAATTAACACAAACATCAATGACAAAAAATTCAGACTGGCAAAGCAATTGCAATATTACCACTAATATAAGGCACTGTGCAGCAAACAAGAAAAATAAATGCGTAGTAAACTGGTTTAATAGCGTAATACAAAGTCAAATTCAGTAACATTATGCCTGGCAAACAGCAGCAGCAAATAAAAAAAAACATATATCTAAACATGACATAGCTCAAGCAGAAAAAATAGTATACTAAAAATGGCCATGTCTAATACCTATGTCACATCTTCACACTAGAGTGATGCATCACAATTTATTCTACAAAAGAAATTACCAAGTACTTGAAAAGAAAATTATGAATGCAGTTCCTGTGAAGGTAAATGTCTTTTTGTGCTCCCTCATTTTTTTGAAAAAATTATTATTTACTCGATCTGTAGACAGAAAATATTTATATTAGTACATCTATAAAATTTTATTTTAACCAATGCTGCAGTGCCGCTAGAAACTAGATATCAAATAAAATAAGCAACTATGTACAAAGCAAAGCATAAGAACATCGTTCAATAGCCATGTGGCATTTCATAAGTAGTAAAAAATTCTCTCAACTAGCAAGACAATAGACATAAAATGTTTCTCATCATTTCATTTCAGTAAATATCATAAATTAAGAACTCCACAGTGTAATCATATGTTTTCAAGTTCGAGCGTGTCATATTTGCGATGCTTTCTACAAAGGAATGTCAATAGCGAGGATAATGGCCTCCTTTTTTTTTTCCACCTAATGGCTTTCTTTTGTCAGGCGACAACCTCTCAGCTGGGCGCCCAAAACGCATTACGTCAAGGTCACTTATCTTTCTTACTGAAATATTTACGACAGCAGTTTCCGCTACAGTGACAGTCTCATATAAACATTTCACAGGTCGAAAATTTGCGTTACAAGTGTGTAGAAACAAAATCCTTTAAATATAACAGTGTCCAAAAAATTTTCGCCAGCATTGTGATACATTCACGCATATACACACATTTCATAACTCTTAAAGTACGATTCTTGGTTTCCAACATCCTTTTTCACAAACCAGAGTCCCTAACCACTGCTCATTATTCCTTAACTTATTACACATATACATATTCGTCGTCGTAAAAATAACTTCAAAACACCTCAGTCAAATCTCAAAAACGTCGTAGCTTTATGCAATAATTTCAAAACCTAAAGAAAATTCTCTGCTCATTTCAATAGTGTCATCTACCTCAAACGTACTTTAAAATCATGCTCCCTTACCAAATACATCATTCAAAGCTCTCATAGTATCACAATGGTTCCGAAAAAATATGAACAGTTCACAAAGTACAGACAAAATACAATTTCATAAGTGTGGAGTTACCCAACTGTGTAATTGCGTAAACATGTGTCACAGATGTAGTAAAAAAAGTTTCTTTCTCTGTTAAATGATCAGATAGCTGTGTAATTCTGTGTTAGAGAAATATGGTACCGATGTGTAAAGTTGTATAAGCAAATACGATATTAGCTAGGGCTCCTTGTGCTTGCCAAACACATGTTACACAAAGTAAGCGTATATCCCCCTGAGGATTTATGTAATTATACCCTCAGGTGTTACAGATTACAACAATGGAATGAAATGTATTACGGAAAACCTTTGTATCATTGTACTTCAAATATCTTTAAAAATAAATGATTTAAGTACAAAATTAATCACTCAAATACGTGTCCTGTAGCGCTAAATGTGCGTCTTGCTGTAAGATAATCTCTGTGGAAGTGTCGTAGTTATTGTCCTCCGAAAGCTAAGTTCTGCAGAAGCCAATGTACTTACTTCATGATAAATAAAAGTTAAATGTTTTGCGTATAGATATCTTAGTTATTACGCTTATTGCCGTGATGAAGAAAGTACTGTGCTGTAACGTATTGTTGTGCTACGGAAAAGGCAGTCTCATTGTAGCTATACCATAAAAGTTACTACTAAAACATGTTTTACTTTCCAGAATAATTCAGAAAAACTGTGCAGATATAAAACAGATACACCGCAAAAGCAACATTGTAAATTGTCACTCATTAGTAGCGTCGTGATAAAATCGTGTAGCTGTCACATAAACTAACCACTGTGTCATCTGGTATCTCACAGAAAGTACTTTAAATCCAGAATGTATTTTCAAGTAAACCAAAATGTTGCATTAAAATATCATTAACAGTATATGTTCTAAGTATGTAAGCCGTATATTCGTTACGTAATCGTGCAACTAACAAGCAAGAATGTACAAATAACAACACTGTGTCGTCTGTTCACTATAACAATGCATTCGTAATTTCTGTTTAAATAAGTTCTCTTGGTTCTTGACTGGATATTTAACTTCAAACATTGTTGCATGTTAACAGATTCTAAGTCTGACAAAGCATACTAGAAATGTGAAGTGAAAAATTTTACGGCAAAGACAAAGTTAAAAAGCAGATTATCTTTCAATAAACGGTTTTACATGTGAAATGTGGTGTAAACCTTTACTCTTCCTGGTACGCAGAGGTTCAACTTGAACGGAATTATCATGCGGTATACGTCGGTGAGGAATGCTAAAATTTTTCTCAAGGTTAGTGTCTATGATATTTTTCTCTGAGCCAGCCGGTGCACGCAGCTGCCTGTGGTGCGAATCATTGTCTGTTCCTGTGTTGGCGCGCGTCGTTATTGGGATTAGGAGACCTAGCTTCTACAAATTCGCGTTGTCGAAAGTGCCTTGCTCTGATTGAATCCCGCCAGTTCTGATGAAATTCAGGTCTGTCGTTATGATTATCTCGTCTGTCGTCATGTCGGTAGATTTCATAATTTCTTTCTTGTCGGTCATGTGGTGGAGAATTTCTTCCTGAATCATAACTGCGCGCTGAACTGTTGCGTCTGAAGTTATTCTGTCTCCTTTGATAATAATTGTTTTGGTTCCCATATTGTCTGTTTCTAAGGTAATCTCTGTCATATTCATTACTACGGAAATGCGATCTTTCTCTGTAACTATTATTACTCTGCCAACGGTTGTCATACAGGTGGTGTCTGTTTTGGCCACGATATGTGTTGTGCGAATAGCCTTGTCGTGTCCAGTTATTATTTCTTTCATCGCGGAATTGTGACAGATGTGACCTGTAATTGTTGTGTTCCTGTTTTCGCGTTCCGCGATTGTCAGTGTCAATTTCCAGTTCTTGTAACAGTCCCTGAAAAGCTTCAATGTCGTCTTTGCAACGTCCTGCTAAAATAATATGTCGTAAATGTTCAGGCAATTTGAGTAAGCAAATGCGGATGAGTTCTGAGGGGCTGTATGGGTTTGAAAGATACTGATTCTTATGCAACATGTCTTCAAAATATTTGACAAGACTGGAAAATTCTGATTGTTCAAAGTGTTTCATCATCATGATGCCATGTTTTACTCGGTCTTGTGTGGCTTGAGACCAATATGCTGAGAGGAAGGCATGGTAAAATTCTCCTTCACTGTGGCAATCGTGAATGACCGATCGCATTCTTACAGCTGGTTCATTCTCTAAGCAGCCACACATAAATTCTAATCTGTGCTCCAATGACCAGTTGGGAGGAAAGCAATGAGAGAATTGATGGAGCCATGCTTGTGGATGAATGTCGTTGCCAGAATTCTTAAATGTTTTGAATTTACGTGTAGTAATGAACAGCTTATAGTCAAAATCATCATGTCGGCGAGTCGCATATCGGTCATTGTTACGTCGTGTCAGCGGTTCCATCTCAAAATTCGGTGCACATTGCCAATTTCTTTCATAATTTCCGAAATGCCCTGTGTTATTATTTTGCGGCTTTTCCGTATTTCTAAGTCCCTCTTCCCGTGTTGGAGCGCGAGTGTCCTCTGAAATATGTAATTCTTGTATTACCTGCGTCAACTGATCTTGTACTTCCCGGATTTCTCTTTTGTACTGTGTATTGATTTGATTTTGATTTTGTTTGAATTTTCTAATTTGTTCATACTCTTCTGTGTCAGTGAAGGCTACAGGTCTTGTGTCATTCAGATCATCATCTACCTTTGTAGATAAGTTAGTGACCTGATCCGAAAGTTCAACTACTTTCTCTGATAATGTACTAATTTCCTCCATGTGTCTTTCTACTGTGTCCTTTAAGTTTTCCTGAGTTTTTGCAAGTTGCGTAACCGAATCGGTAGATGCAACTGAGTCAATTTTAGCTTGCAAGGTCTCATGATTTTCATGAACAATAATTTGCAGTTCTTTTATGGCTGCTTCGTGATTCTGTAATGCATTTTCATGCCACGAAAAAATAGGTTGAAAATGCTCACAAATTTGTGTTTTTACGTCGTTACAGACTTTTTGACATTTCGATTCGATTTTATGTAACTCAGTAGTTAAATCTTCATGTGTTTGTTCAAGTGTGGTGTCTAACTTTTGAAGATTTTGTTCCATTGTGTCTAACTTTTGAAGCTTTTGCTGTGTTTGTCCCTGATTTTGTTCCATTGTGTCTAACTTTTGGAGATTTTGTTCCATTATGTCTAACTTTTGAAGATTTTGTTCCATTATGTCTAACTTTTGAAGCTTTTGTCCCATTTGTTGCATTTATTGTAATAACAATGCACTGGTGTCTGAAACATGTTCCTCAGTGCTATTCGGCAATGCATTTGAACCGGCAATATTCACATTTTGGCAAGCAGAAAATGTGTCTTGACTTATTTGAGAAAACGGTGAGGACGCAAAACCTGAATCTACAGTATTTGCAAGATTGTGTCCTGTCATTTCGGATTTCTGAGGCGAGCTGTTGCCGACCGATCGATCGATAATGCCTCCCTGTTCACTAATTGTTTCACTGCCTACGCCATTGTTTGCCGCCCGCTCCATTTCCTTATGCACAATTACCAAATTACTATGTTGAACATTAGTTAATTCATTACACGGTGGCGCTAACACACTGCTTTCGTCTTCACTGTCATTTCTCAGTTTACTTTGGAGCCTAGTGTTACGTTTTTCACACGCCATTATTGTCACAATATTTCACACGATAGCACAGAAAAGCACAATTTGAAGAGCAAAATAAGATAACACATTAACATAGAAATGGAAATAATGTCTACTTAAATCTACATGCATGTCACAACTGTTTTACTGAACAACAATGAAAGACTGCAACTACAAAGGAGATTCTCTCTACAATTACGCACTAGCAATAAACAATAGCTACACTAATTACACAAACTACAAGAAAAAATCAGAAGATTCCAGTGAGGTATTCTCAGCTAAGGGTCGACATATGAAAAGTCCCCTTAGAACTATTGTGCAGGACTGTGCTTAACCTGACACACAATATTTTTAGCGCAACGCAATCTGACTTTCAGAAATCCCTACAAAAGAATGGCCCTGACTAACATTAACCTATGCATTTCACAAATCGCTTACCTCACAAAAATCTTGGTTACTCGAACTACTGCAATACAGCGAGCGCCACTACTGCCAGCTAAATAAAAGATTCAAACTATGGAAGGCACTAACTACTGATAGGGATAGTTAGCAAGTGAAAGATATTAATAGAGAACAAACAATGTATTTACCTTAATATCATCAAAAGTCATAATATATATAGCAGTTCATGACAAATTACAAAACGCCGCCATCTCTCTCCCCACATCCACCACTGCTGGCGGCTCACCTCCAACTGCGCAACGCTACGCGCTGTTAACATTCAGCTGCCGCTGCCCAACACTACAATGGCAGACAACAATGCAAACTAGCCACAGACTGCACACAGCACAGCCAGTGATTTTCATACAGAGCGCTACGTAACGTTGCCAATAAGAAAACATAAACAGCCTACTTACATTAAACCTAACTAACACACATATCCATGCCCGAGGCAGGATTCGAACCTACGACCGCAGCGGTCGCGC
This sequence comes from Schistocerca piceifrons, assembly GCF_021461385.2. Taxonomy (NCBI): domain Eukaryota; kingdom Metazoa; phylum Arthropoda; class Insecta; order Orthoptera; family Acrididae; genus Schistocerca; species Schistocerca piceifrons. Next base: position 759,345,659 of record NC_060149.1, on the reverse strand, counting down.
GGTTCCAGATTGTAGCGCCTAGAACCGCTCGGCCACTCCGGCCGTTGAAATTTTTCTCAGTTACATATCCAAATAACCAGAGGTTGCTACTTAAGTCCTTAATCGATACCGACCCCGGCAGACAACATGTCTGTACTCCGAGACTGCCGAACCGCTTCGCCCGCCATTCAAGTTAGGCGCGATCCGAAAGCCTCCAAAGAGCTTCGTCTGTCTTTTCATTTAGCAATTGTTTACTGTCCTATTGGTAATTAACACTTTTCAAGTAAATGAATGACAGCCTGCTACTGAGAGATGTTTTTACATGTAATGCAAGTAAATACATTGTTTAGTTTTTCTAATATTAATAACAGAAGGTTATCATTTTGGCGCGCAAATTTCGAATGCAACAGCCGATCGCGGACTATCACGATCGAACAAACCGTCTGTCATCGGTAACTCACACGAAATTACGTCATCATGCCACAGCTGCCTTCTCAACTTCATAATAAGACCTTCTTGTAGCCGAATATGACAGCTGTCCCGCGCACGGGGTCCCGGGTTCGATTCCCGGCGGGGTCAGGGATTTTCTCTGCCTCGAGATGACTGGGTGTTGTATGTCTTTCATCATCATTTCATCCTCATTCACTCGCAAGTCGCCGTAGTGGCGCTAAAGGACTTGTGGAGCGGCGGCCGAACCGCCTCGCGAAGGTTCACCGGCCACCAATGCCATACGCTCATTATTATTATAGCTGTAAAGCCAGAAAACATACAGGCATGGCAAACGATATTGTAGTAACCAACGTTCCAGCCGGATACGTCGAATGCCTTCAAAGCAAGCAACGCAGCCTTAAGAAATGAATCGGTCACTTCAGGAAGATTGTGAGCTCTAACCGGAATATACTCAATCGATGCATCTGCGAGAACTACTGGACTAACGGAACCATCAAGATGTGTAAACATCAGTTGAAAACCAACTCGAGACAGAAGCAGGTCCACTTGCGAGGTATGTTGACACTTCGCAAAAAATACATATACGAGTGGATCAGAATTATCATAAGCAGTATTTACCTGATATGCTGCAACGCGAATCGTATCGACCAACCAATCATGAATGTCTATAGGGCCTCGTTGAACAGGACGAGCACTCTTGTCAAAACTGAAACTAACGGTACACCGGCAAAGAATATTTTTGTGAGACTCGGCAGACTGATGTCTGCTACGGCGTAGAAGTCTGCTACCAGAGAACATACCAGCAACAATCTCTGTTAGGCAAGAACGAGGCGACACCGACCGATAAACACACACACACACACACACACACACACACACACACAAACTCGCCCGATACGCAAGGCTGAACTAGCGCTAGACCACCACATCATACGCTAACTGTGTTACGTAATGTGTTCCCTCAAGGAACTGTGCCTTTCTCAAATTCTGGCGGCTGCTCGCTAGGTGGCAATGGCGTAGCTTTCACAACTAAAATTTAATTCATCAAAATTCAGACAATTCGTACGAAACATTTGTAAATTATACACAAAAACTTTCCTCGTGAATCAGTGCAATTATTAGTGAAAACCGAATCAAAATCCCTACAGCAGCTACTGAAATTAGTCTGCGTACACAGCAGGCCACGAAAGTAATTATTTTCAGCGTCTTGAATTGGACACCAGAACGATTACTTGTTTGTTACACATCAAATTGCAACAGAATCCACTGAGGTTTGAAGTTCTTTGCGTTGTATGTGAGTAATGAATGTAAAATACTATGAAAATTGTTTATTACATTAAATAATTCTCTCATGACATTTTGTATTTAAAATATTTGTGTGTATAAATAGTTCATTCTGATGTAAATTTCACAGTTGTAAGGAATGGTCACGTTTAGGAACAACGTAAGGAATAGGTGTTATGTAAAAGCCAGTGTGCTTTTGCTTGAAACGAAAGGGGCTCTGAGGATTGGAAAAGGTGGCAAGGTCGAAGTGGCGTCAGTAACTTACTAAAATAAATAATTCTTTACACCCTATCTTATAAGAATCGGTCGTAAGTATTATAGATCTGTGAAAGTTAATAGCTTCGAGGCAAACTATTACAAAACACATTTACGTCTAAATCGTAGTAAGATGAATTTGTAAAAGATTTTTGTATAACATGTTTTCAAAACAAGTTATTTCTGAATCAGATAAATGTGTTAAATGAAATATTGTGAACTTGAAAACAGGTTCATCCTGAGGGCATTAGAGTTATATAGGTTAAATGTAAAAGAGGTCATGGTTCCCATCTGAAATTGATTAGGATGGAGTGAAAGTGAGAAGGTGGAATGATCTGGCTCGCTGCAGCTAAATAGATCAAAGAAGAGTGAAATCAGACTGTAAGCAGCAGTGATAGAGACAAAATATTGAGAGTGACTTACACATCAGTCACTGTCAATATATCCTCAGATGGAGACTTCTGTTTTGTAGTAGAATGTCATATATATAGATCGATAACAAGAAGAATTTGTTAAGCCCTAAAATTGCAAGAGCTACAGCTGCTAATGCGTAGGTTCTGTAGCCGCCACAATGAAAAGACATGCCTATCGCCTACAGCAAAAGATTAAGAGGTTTATTTAGAACTGTAACAACAGCTTTAACCAGTAATTTTTGGAAACTGTAATTATATTAATACCTTCAGCTGCTCACGAGCGTTGATATATATCAAGGGGGACAGGTGAAAATGTGTGCAACAACCGGGACTCGAACCTGGGATCTCCTGCTTACATGGCAGACACTGTTTCCAACTTTTTTTGTTGTTGTGTTTGGTCGTTGCGGATGTTACATGACATCAGTTCAAGTTCGTTGTTGATCCTTTCAATCAGATTTTTATTACAGAGGCCAACCAGCTCTTTGACAAAACACGCTGAGCTACCATGCCAGCATCCGTCTGAGAAACTGAGGGCACAGAGGAGAGTGCGACTGCAGGGACTATCTCGCATACTCCTCCCGCTGGACCCACATTCTCACCTTGTATGTCCACACACTACATTCATAGTGTCCCACTCCAACACACTCATTACTCGTGAAAGACATTCTCACCAAGTCCTGTAAGAGTTCTGGTGATATGTGTACACTCTTTGACATAAAACTCGACCGGCGGCCGGCCGCTTCAGAGGCTAAGTCTGCGCCGATCGCGACATGGGACAAAAAAACTGGCCAACTCGCTAATTCTCTAAGTCCGGTTATCTGCACAATCTGGCAACACTGTAGACTGCGGCACTTCCTGGAGGAAAACTTAACCCACGATAGAGAAAGCCTAGGCTGATTACGCCTGTGGTCTAGCGGTAGCGTGCGTTGTTTCTGTTCATAATGTCAGTGCATCGAGATCAGCTAGCATAAAATGTTTTTATAACCTCTTCTGTCTGAATGCTGAAGACGTGAATGTAATAGTAGCGCAGATTCAATCTATTTCGCTTTCTGGCACACCAATATCAAAATTTTATCCAGTAACGATTTTGCGACAGATTTCCTGCAGACTGTCCTCCTCTGGACGCCGTATGCGGCAAAGCTCCGGGAACCATTTGCTGGCTACTGGCAGCGGCCGTGGCGACAGCAGCGGCGCTGCACTCCCCCGTTCTTTATCGAAAGCGCCTGCTACCGCTCATCGCTTTTGATGATTTAAAATGCTTTATTATTAAATGTTGCTCCACAGAAAATTTCTACAATTTCCATTCACGCTCAAAAGCAACGGAGACAGACGCCCTGATTAGTAGGCGGGTGTTATATTACATTAATCGGCAAGAGCTGAGTATGGCCCGAAATAAATTTTTTAGACTGGGACGAAATTAAACCACCTCACTACATTCGATGAATTTATAAATGCTTCATACCTCGTTTCTTTTCCATTCAAACTCAATTATTTGTGCAACTTTTGGTCAATGTTTGGATGTTTTCGTCAAACAAGAGTGAGCGTCTGTGGTGTAAAGTGTACTACAGTTCTTGTTTCATTCCTTATGGTAAGTCTATGCGATAAACTGTGTGAATACCTTGCAATGCATGCTCTGTAGCAGTGCAGGAACACTGCACATTTGGAGTTCCATGCATGGGTTCATGAAGTATTTATTGTTGATCGGAAGTGATAGTTAAGGTCATCAGATTTAAACCAGAAAAAATTGTCGTTTTGAAGGTTTCAGAGAACGGAAAAGAATTGCTAACGCCGGTGTTAGAAAACGTCTACAGTTATTGCATTTACTACCAAACGCTTTGCATCTCGATGTCGAATTTGTCCACGTGCAATCTTTTGCAGCATACACATAGAATGCATTTACAGCTATTGCAAAAATTTAGAAGAAGGGAACTATATTAATCAACATGTGCACTTCATAAACAACCTTCTGACATGTTAGACCTATATATGACGAACAAAGCTCAAATTTATATCGTTGACAGTCGGTTTGAATCTTTTCAGGACCTATTTTACAGTGAAGCACCTTGGCATTTGCAAAGCAGACATCCATGATATTAACTTAATTTACTAAGTCGAAATCGGACGAAGATTGATGTTTAAAGGCATTCTTCAGATTTCGCATATGGAATTTTTACTAGTAGTTTGCAACTCCATTAATTAAAATGGAAAATAAAAGGTTGTAATCAGCGGCTTCTACCGTGATTCAAACTGCTATGTCATGCAGTACGAGCACTGCAACGCACAAGGGAACCTCTGAGCTAACGACACACTGGCGGCAAGAGGTGGATTATAGTCACTGCGATGTTGCCTGAGCCTCAAAACGCAACCTTAAACACACAAACAGAGGAGGAGGAGATTACTGTTTTAATGTCCCGTCGACAACGATGTCATTAGAGACGGAGCACAAGCTCGCATTAGGGAAGGATGGGGAAGGAAATCGGCCGTGCCCTTCCTAAGGAACCATCCCGGCATTTGCCTGAAGCGATTTAGGGAAATCACTGAAAACCTAAATCAGGATGGCCGGGCGCGGGATTGCACCGTCGCCCTCCCGAATGCACACACAAACAGGTGTTACTTATGTGAAGAACGCCGTTCTTGGAGTGCAGAAATTAAATATACTTTCTAATTGTGTCATCTTACAGTGGATTATATCGTACGAGTTTTCGATGTGGAAAACGAATGTCAAGTGAATTTAGCGAGGTAATGCCGGCCTACATCCGGAAGTAAATGCACTATCAGAGTGTTGACAAATACTTGCTACGACGCTGCCATTTCTCGGCTCTCTGACGAGGCAGCTCTTCAGCGAAATGCTTGCCGTGATTCTCCGATACGGTTCTTCAGAGTGGCGACGCAGCGCACGTTTGGTTTTTATGCGGCGTTCTCCCCTGATGGTTTCTGACGTCACCTTGTGGGCTATGTATACATTTGAGACATTCAATTATCATTAATCCAGAATGCTACAAGTTTCAGCTTCCGGCGTGGAAGAAGGCTGTTGACGCCGACATTATATCATTTCAACGTAGGGAAAGCAAAACGGATCATTCAATGTTTCTCATTCAACATAAAGCATGTGAGATAATTTTCCGTAACGTTCATAATCATCTAAAAATACAAACGAAGTAAAAATACATCGGAAGCTTATTCGAATTGAATATAATGTAAGATACCAAACGCTTTGCATCTCGATGTCGAATTTGTCCACGTGCAATCTTTTGCAGCATACACATAGAATGTCATGATTACCACAAGAATGAAGAAATATATTGGTAAGGATGGAAGCAAGAAGAGACGCAGTCAACAAATATTCGATTCCTCATGGCATTCATTTCATTTGAGACGTAAGAAGAGGTAAAGCGGGAATTTACTTTCGTTAACACGTAAGATATGCCGCACGTATTGATAACGAGGAAGTCTGCGTATTCATACGTTTCCTCCTTGAAGTCTGTATGCTCTATTATATACTAAGTAGCCCGATCATTGTTTCAGTAATGTTACCCTCTTGTTTGACCCCGTAACAATGAACAGATTCCAAATGCATGTCTCTGCATGAAAGTAGCTGTTCGAACCCTTCATGGGTTGTTTTTTGTGTTTTATTGCTTGGAATTCCTGAAGCAGACCACTGCACTGTGCCTTCCCCCCTCGTGGGTTAGGTCTCAAAACTAAACCGCTTTTTATCCAATGGCATAATTTATTCAGACAGCATCAGCACAAGACTATAAAAAAAAAAAAGCCTTCCATTTACAGTTGCAACACTCTAACCAGCACTGACCGAAGTGTAATCGATGGTCATGGTCCGAAATTAGCAGCTGTCTGCTACTGTGGCAAAGTCCGTACTACACTTTCGATTCCGCAGCACCATTTTATCTGGTAACACAGTGTAGTTGCAGAGTCGTGCCAGCGTGTCTGTCCTCACACTGTCAGCTTTATGTAGCTCACTTCTCCTGTAGCGTAGATCACGAGGAGCCGAAGTAAATGAGTGTATTCTGCATGACGTAACATTCAGTATTCCCTTCTTTCATAGCCACTCTTCATGTGCATCGATACCAAATAGGAATGGGGAAACTCTTGCGAGTGAGAGAATGACAATAACAATCGTAACAAGAACAAGCAAATAATGAATGATGTTTATTCCAACGCAGAACGAGAATGGCTTTAAATAAAAAAATCTATATCTATATCTATATCCATATCTATTGATCTTTGAGTTGGCAAAATGCAAATATGTTCTTAGAATTTAGTTACTGAATTTAGTTCTGGATGTTTGCAGAGAAAAGGAAAAGTCGGACTTCTCGCTAGTGTAATACAATGTGAACCAGCAACTACCCTTTCCTTAGAACACCACTCAAGCAGGTCCTCAAGTAGGTACCAAGGCACTGCTGCATTCTGTTCCCTGACATTGCTCTGATGACGGTTAATGCAGATAGTTCCGATTATGAAATACAAAACGTATTGCAGGTTAGTTCCTAGGATAGTAACATTAAATTTGCGTTGTAGACGGCACATGAACGTGACTACTATCCATATTACTCGTGGTTGTTGTTGTTGTGGTTTTCAGTCCTGAGACTGGTTTGGTGGAGCTCTCCATGCTACCCTATCCTGTGCAAGCTTTTTCATCTCCCAGTACCTAATGCAACCTACATCCTTCTGAATCTACTTAGTGTATTCATCTCTTGGTCTCCCTCTACGATTTTTACCCTCCACGCTGCCATCCAATACTAAATTGGTGATCCCTTGATGCCTCAGAACATGTCCTACCAACCGATCCCTTCTTCTGGTCAAGTTGTGCCACAAACTTCTCTTCTCCCCAATCCTATTGAATACTTCCTCATTAGTTATGTGATCTACCCATCTAATCTTCAGCATTCTTCTGTAGCACCACATTTCGAAAGCTTCTATTCTCTTCTTGTCCAAACTATTTATCGTCCATGTTTCACTTCCATACATGGCTACACTCCATACAAATAATTTCAGTAATGACTTCCTGACACTTAGATCTATACTCAATGTTAACAAATTTCTCTTTTTCAGAAACGCTTTCCTTGCCATTGCCAGTCTACATTTTATTTCCTCTCTACTTCGACCATCATCACTTATTTTGCTCCCCAAATAGCAAAACTCCTTTACTACTTTAAGTGTCTCATTTCCTAATCTAATTCCCTCAGCATCACCCGACTTACTTAGATTACATTCCATTATCCTTGTTTTGCTTTTGTTGATGTTCATCTTATATCCTCCTTTCAAGACACTGTCCATTCCATTCAACTGCTCTTCCAAGTCCTTTGCTGTCTCTGACAGAATTACAATGTCATCGGCGAACCTCAAAGTTTTTATTTCTTCTCCATGAATTTTAATACCTACTCCGGATTTTTTAATTGTTTCCTTTACTGCTTGCTCAATATACAGATTGAACAACATCGGGGAGAGGCTACAGCCCTGTCTTACTCCCTTCCCAACCACTGCTTCCTTTTCATGTCCCTCGACTCTTATAACTGCCGTCTGGTTTCTGTACAAATTGTAAATAGCCTTTCGCTCCCTGTATTTTACCCCTGCCACCTTTAGAATTTGAAAGAGAGTATTCCAGTGAACATTGTCAAAAGCTTTTTCTAAGTCTACAAATGCTAGAAACGTAGGTTTGCCTTTCCTTAATCTTTCTTCTATGATTAGTCGTAAGGTGAGTATTGCCTCACGTGTTCCAGTGTTTCTACGGAATCCAAACCGATCTTCCCCGAGGTTGGCTTCTACTAGTTTTTCCATTCGTCTGTAAAGAATTCGTGTTAGTATTTTGCAGCTGTGACTTATTAAACTGATAGTTCGGTAATTTTCACATCTGTCAACACCTGCTTTCTTTGGGATTGGAATTATTATATTCTTCTTGAAGTCTGAGGGTATTTCGCCCGTTTCATACATCTTGCTCACCAGATGGTAGAGTTTTGTCAGGACTGGCTCTCCCAAGACCGTCAGTAGTTCCAATGGAATGTTGTCTACTCCGGGGGCCTTGTTTCGACTGAGGTCTCATATTACCCATCAATATAAAAAGACAATATTATGGAAATTTAGCAAGATTACTCAACATGAATTCTGAAATTGGGTGACTGACCGCACAGGTGCTAAACGTCGTCAAAAGTATACGATGTCCTAATAGCATTAGGAATATGAAGATCGTCTTCGACAGCACGCAAGTTTCATATTGCTATCTCCACCCTACTCCAGACAGCCCTCGGTGGAGTTGCACTACGTTGCCGATGTTATGGAAGGCCATCAAACCGACAACAGACCACATATCGAAAAATACAAGCGAATTCTCTTGCAGCGTAAGCTTATTGTAACTAATCTAAAAATTATTGGAGAGGAACATTGTCCTATTCAAAAAAAGTAAAATGTTACACACTGTTGACGTCAAACGGACATCATCTGTGTCCTGTCTTGTGTCCTACTCATCCATAATATCAAGTGTACTATCAAAATGATTATATATAACGGATGATAATGTAATGCATTGATACCAGATGGTGGGGGCCGTCCAATGTGGCCGTGCGGTTCTAGGCGCTTCGGTCTGGAACCGCGTGACCGCTACGGTCGCAGGTTCGAATCCTGCCTCGGGCATGGATGTGGGTGATGTCCTTAGGTTAGTTAGGTTTAAGTAGTTCTAAGTTCTAGGGGACTGATGACCACAGATGTTAAGTCCCATCAGAGCCATTTGAACGATTTGAACCAGATGGTGGGTTCACAACAGTATTGATGCGAAAATAAAACAGAAGTTCGCAAAAGTGCAGTTGTGCATTTTCGTACGTTTTCACCTCGAGATGTACAGTCGTGCTCAAAAGTATCCGAACGACCTTAATTGCATTTCGCCTGACATTAAAAATTTAAGTTATTCACGAGCAGCTAGTTGAGAATATGTATGAACTTTAAATGACACGACAAACCATCTTGTTCCGCATATGGATTCAAACCCAGCTCATGCAGACTAAGCAAAGATTTCATGACTGACGGAAACTAACAGTCATTCCTGATTAGGCATACAGAGAGTGATATACCTCGATTTTAGACAGTATCAGTTAGCAAATATCAACTTTAAATTGCATAACGCAAACATTTTTAACAGACGCGAATCCCTACCCAGCATCTAAGGTCCCTGTTAACGAACTACGAGGGATGTTAAATATTACTTCTTCACAAGTAACTTACTTGAAATGCCGTGAGGTAAAGCTTTGTGTTGGATTCAAACCCAGAACCTAATCGGATTGCTATCGAAGCACAGTCAAATGTGACATATCTGATTTTCGCGGCAGTAGCTAGATTTTTAACTGAAATGACGAGACGAAACATTAGTTTTTTCCTTCCCAGGACTCCAACCCGGCACCTATCGCTGTTATATTCTAGAGAAAACGAACGTTAGATATGGGTTTGTTGCACCAGCAGTGACATGTGAGCATGTTTGAACTAGAAAGAATATGACGAAGAGTTCAGCGCTCACTGGGAATAGAGCCCCACGCATATCGTTGTTGACTACACACAAAGAGACGTCAGCTACCGAATTTTTCTCCACCAGCTGCTCAGAATAGCATCTTGAACTTACAGTCATCTCGCAAATAGTTCTGTGTCTCACTGGGAGTTAAAAACGCCAGATATCGTTAGTGTTGACAACGAATGAAAATACATTAAAAATAAAAATTATTATTCACCAGCAGATAGGTGATCTCATGCTAGAGCTTGATAATACATAATTAAATCTTTAGTGCCGGGCCAGGATTCGATCCCATTCACGCGTAATATGTGAAGGTGTTGAGTAATCTGCAGTTTTGAACAAACAACAAATTGTAGCCGAGCTGTATTGCCACGAAGGGATCAAATTCCGCGCTAAGGGCGGTCTGAGTTGCATTCCCAGTTCAGAACCAATTTTATCGACATACAGAAGCTCGGATAAAAGATGGAATAAGTGTCCTGTGACCATACATAGCGTTTGTTTCGTCACTTGAAATAAATAACTAGTATAAGAAAGGTTACTGGTGGTAGAGTTTCTACATGTCGCCACTCCAGACTTTATTGTGTTTCAACCTACCGTCTACTTAGTAGAGAAGGAATGTCATCTTTAATGTGAATTTTCAGACCACGCTGCCATTATATCTTCTTCACTAGGTGTAGCCAGGAGAGAATGGAATCTGTCTCTCCCTATCTAAAATCATTGACAGAAGTGGGAATCGAACCCAGACCATAGGTATAACAACATACCATCCGTCCAACAGACCACGAAATCCTCTTTCCTGCGACTCATTTTTCTATCGTAACGCCTTTGCGCCACACTGGATGAGAATTCTGACACACAGGCTCCCTGTAGTAATTTGCAGCATGTTCAGTAAATTCATTTACTTGGTTGACCGAATCACCATGAACTAGCTGCCTCGGCTACCCAGTGCATACATTCCACTCTATATTTTGTAATCACCGAAATAAAATCACGTAACTGCCACCTACACAGAACTGCCAACAGTGTAGGATGCAGGAGTTTAAATAGGAAGTGTTCCTTTCCACTTGAGCTATTCTATTGCGCTATCTGTTACTAGAAAACGTCGTTCATTCCAAAAGAAAAGCTGTAACTGTTTGTCTCTCAGAAGTCAAGACCTGGCCATATGCATAATCTCACAGTGCTGTGGAATCCAAAAATCCTGGAGGAATAGTTGTCGAGCTCTGGAGCTGTTGTAGCTACGTGTCAGCTTGTAGCATAGATAAGATGTCGCGAGTTCGAATACATTCAGTGCTACATTTTTTAAAACGCAATTCTGCAGTCTGCTGAAGTTATCAATCTAATGGAACTTTGAGCATAATTCCCTTCACTTCTCAACCCAAAGTAACCGCATGTGGAAAAAGGGCCAACTACTGTGACATTTTGTTCTGTTCAGGTTTAATAGACAGCAGGCAGCAGATACACCTCGAAGATCGTGCCATAATATGTCATAAAAGTATTTTCTACATTAGCTGTCGTGTGGTAGTGAGATTTTATTTTTCTTAAAAGTTTGTTTGACAGCTTTAACTCAGAACAAGTTTTCTATATGCATGTAATCAATAAACTGCATGTGCATTGTCAGACTGTCATAGGTGAAATCAGAGAATTCGCATATTTCGTTGATGATTAATTTCTCTCTCATGTTTACTATTGTTTTAACAACGCTAAAGGAAACCTTACGAAAATTGTGCGCTGTGTTATAAGAAATCAAATAAAACTAACCACGATAACCTTGCGACGAAAGTCTGTTTTAATAAAACCGTGTATCTGTACACAAGCATGCCTCTATCGACACGAATTAGTAAAATACTACTCACTTAGATTTTGATTGGGTCTGTGTTGAATTGGTATGCTGTGTCATACTCAAGAGGTAAGCAAATGTGGCATTTCATAAATATAGTTATGTATTCCTAGAAACCCAAAATTCGCTTGTCAGCGACGGAAAGAGGCGTTACCTGTTGTGAAGCATTGTAAGTTTTTCAACATTGCACTATGAGCGGAAAGCATTTTCTTGCAATTTCCTTGTTGATGTTTGGTCCGACTGCTTGTAACTCTTTCACAGAAGGGATAAAAACGTTGCACTCAGTGAGACTGGAACTGCGAACCATAACAGACGCTGTTTTTTTCACAGGTCAGCACGTTCCCACAGAGCTAGCGAGGAGGTATAGGTCTCAGCTTCCTATTACAAGGACAATAGTAACTAGAACTCGTAAACCGCTATTTAAAGGTCGAGATTAGTTGCGATTTCCACCTGCAACGACTTTCCTGGGCTGAAAACCGTACATTTACAATCTTTTGTTACCCTTCAAGCGATAATAACTCAGATTATTCAATGGCAATGACAGGTAAAATCAAGTGAACTTTGAGGCTTAATTCCGTGCACACCAGGAAGTAACTCGTCGATCACAGAGTTGCCAAACATACGTTGCCTTGTTGCCAAATCTCAGTTACAGTACCAGCAGGAAGAAGACGAACCGATGTGATCCTACAGCGGGCTGGGAAGTGACCATAGCTGGTGTCTCCAAGTCGTGGCTGCTTACGGCCTGGAATACGTAATGCGTCTGATTCGCTTTCTGTAATTAGGTTTAGGGACTGGAGCGTGGTTACTAATAATACTCAGAACTGACTGCAAACTGAGCATCATAAATCAGTAACTCTCATTGTTGTTTTCATATTTCTTTAATAAGTGTACTCAAAACTAAGAAACTCATTCACAGGCGTTTTCGTGCCTCGCCGATAGTCGAGCACAACATACAAATAAAAATAAAAAAGAATGTGTGTGTGTGTGTGTGTGTGTGTGTGTGTGTGAGAGAGAGAGAGAGAGAGAGAGAGAGAGAGAGAGAGGGAGAGAGAGAGAGAAATAAAAAGCAATGAGAGAGAGTGTAAAAAATTGTTGTAAAGAAATTGAATCGTGGTATTTAAAGAAATCTTTCATTAAAATGACACGTTGCACATCATTACGAAATGTCGTATTCATGATCTATGGAACAAGAGTTAATCTAATGTAATCTAATCTAATCTAATCACATCATATTGACGATTAGCCATGAAGAGTCATGAATTACCGAAATCTTTGCCAATACCTGTAACCAAATCTAAACTTGAAAATAAAAGACGACAATTTTTGTAATAAACCGTGACTCCTATCAAGACCCTTTCGTCCCTGTTATCTAACCACGAAAGATTTCTGATATACCTCCATTCTGAAGTAACAAAGTGTGCATGCATTTAAAGATGAAGTGCATGATGTGAAGTTCTGTGACGGAGATACGAACCCTACACGTATTCGGATTATTAACTAAGAAAAATCAAATGTTACGTATTGGTTTTTCTTACGAGCCGCTAGGTGTCTGAATCTAAAATAAGGTTCAAATGGCTCTGAGCACTGTGGAACTTAACATCTGAGGTCATCACTCCCCTAGAACTTACTACTACTTAAACCTAACTAACCTAAGGACATCACACACATCCATGCCCGAGGCAGGATTCGAACCTGCGACCGTAGCGGTCGCGCGGTTCCAGACTGAAGCGCCTTTAACCGCGTGGCCACACTGGCCGGCCTGAAATAAGGATACAAACTTTTGTGCCTAAGCGACAATCGAACTGCACACCTACTGTGCATCCACGAATATAGCTTAAGTATCAGTTGCTTACTCATGAACAGTAAGATGTGTGCGTGTTTGACCAGAAATAACGACACCTGTTGCGGTTGTTGCCAACACATGAACAGACATTGAAAATGTGTGTTAATTTTCACTAGCAGGTGGGTGTGCACTTGATAAAGCTTGAAATGAAATTATGAATATTTTTGTACTGGATCAGGTTTCAGACCCACATACTTACCTTTGGAGGAGACCTAGAGAAGATTGCAGTCTTGGGAAAAGGAACGAAATGACTGAACTATACCGTTCCGAGAGATTCAGATCCTCGAAAGAGGACATACGAATTCGAATCACAGTCCAGCACCAAATTTTTAAACGTCTCTAGTTCAATCAAGTACACGTAAAATAAGAGCCCTGTCCCTTTAAATGGCTATCGGTTCATCAAATAAAATAAAATTTTCTAATGTAAGTAAGCTCACTGGCGACTGTATTTCTGTGTACCATGACTTCCGCTATGTCATTTCCCAACGTAAACCGGCTCTGCCCAGTTAGTAATGAAGGAACGTGATGTTTAATGCGGATTCTGGATTATAACGTCTTCCTCTCGAGGTTAGCAGAGGTAAAATAAATCTGTTAGTGCCTCTTAAAAGTAAATACCTGAACCCACGCATTGCACCTGTGATAGTTCGTTCCACCAGACCATTGTGGCAACATTACCCAGCCCCAGGAGTGTGCTGTAACGGATGATGTGCCTAGCTTACAAAATTAGTCACGGTGGAAAAAATGCGAGTCTATTAAATGGTCAAGTAGAAGCAAGTTTCTGACGAAGAGATTATGCTATTCTCAAATCAGCAGGATGTAAAGATTTTTCTAGGCATCATAGGCTGGATGTGAAGCCATTTTGATTTTTCACAAATACAGCAAATTTCTTACTTCGAGAAAACCCACTGTGAAGTGTGAAGTTGCCGGATAATTCGATTATTACTGTCATTATTACTATCATTTTATTCATACCACTGCTAGAACACAAGTGCTTGAACATCATTTAATGCCTTTTGGTCACTATAGAAATAGTTTCCCAAGAACAGGTTCTTTCCCTGTCTACGGAATCCTTTTCACGTAAATATCAAACATCAGCAATTACTCGTAGATTACATTAAAACTAAAGTAATTGACGAAGACGTTACTTGATAACCAATACACGCTGCCTTTCTTCATTTACTTTCTCCTAGAAATGGCTATCGAGTACTGACAAACCAAAAGGCAAGAGATCTTACTGCCTTCCGAAATACGTTGCTGTTAGTTCTTCCACATGATTTGGTCGACATGACCTGTATCAAGTTGTGTATGACAGACAATGTTTTAGAAAATCTATTGTTTCCCTTTGCACTATGAGATTATGCATATGGCCAGGTCTTGACTTCTGAGAGACAAACAGTTACAGCTTTTCTTTTGGAATGAACGACGTTTTCTAGTAACAGATAGCGCAATAGAATAGCTCAAGTGGAAAGGAACACTTCCTATTTAAACTCCTGCATCCTACACTGTTGGCAGTTCTGTGTAGGTGGCAGTTACGTGATTTTATTTCGGTGATTACAAAATAGAGTCGATTGTATGCACTAGGTAGCCGAGGCAGCTAGTTCATTGTGATTCGGTCAACCAAGTAAATGAATTTACTGAACATGCTGCAAATTACTACAGGGAGCCTGTGTGTCAGAATTCTCATCCAGTGTGGCGCAACGGCGTTACGATATAAAAATGAGTCGCAGGAAAGAGGATTTCGTGGTCTGTTGGACGGATGGTATGTTGTTATACCTATGGTCTGGGTTCGATTCCCACTTCTGTCAATGATTTTAGATAGGGAGAGACAGATTCCATTCTCTCCTGGCTACACCTAGTGAAGAAGATATAATGGCAGCGTGGTCTGAAAATTCACATTAAAGATGACATTCCTTCTCTACTAAGTAGACGGTAGGTTGAAACACAATAAAGTCTGGAGTGGCGACATGTAGAAACTCTACCACCAGTAACCTTTCTTATACTAGTTATTTATTTCAAGTGACGAAACAAACGCTATGTATGGTCACAGGACACTTATTCCATCTTTTATCCGAGCTTCTGTATGTCGATAAAATTGGTTCTGAACTGGGAATGCAACTCAGACCGCCCTCAATGCGGAATTTGATCCCTTCGTGGCAATACAGCTCGGCTACAATTTGTTGTTTGTTCAAAACTGCAGATTCCTCAACACCTTCACATATTACGCGTGAATGGGATCGAATCCTGGCCCGGCACTAAAGATTTAATTATGTATTATCAAGCTCTAGCATGAGATCACCTATCTGCTGGTGAATAATAATTTTTATTTTTAATGTATTTTCATTCGTTGACAACACTAACGATATCTGGCGTTTTTAACTCCCAGTGAGACACAGAACTATTTGCGAGATGACTGTAAGTTCAAGATGCTATTCTGAGCAGCTGGTGGAGAAAAATTCGGTAGCTGACGTCTCTTTGTGTGTAGTCAACAACGATATGTGTGGGGCTCTATTCCCAGTGAGCGCTGAACTCTTCGTCATATTCTTTCTAGTTCAAACATGCTCACATGTCACTGCTGGTGCAACAAACCCATATTTAACGTTCATTTTCTCTAGAATATAGCAGCGATAGGTGCCGGGTTGGAGTCCTGGGGAGGAAAAAACTAATGTTTCGTCTCGTCATTTCAGTTAAAACATCTAGCTACTGCCGCGAAAATCCGATATGTCACATTTGACTGTGCTTCCATAGCAATCCGAGTAGGTTCTGGGTTCGAATCCAACACAAAGCTTTACCTCACGGCATTTCAAGTAAGTTACTTGTGAAGAAGCAATATTTAACATCCCTCGTAGTTCGTTAACAGGGACCTTAGATGCTGGGTAGGGATTCGCGTCTTTTAAAAATGTTTGCGTTATGCAATTTAAAGTTGATATTTGCTAACTGATACTGTCTAAAATCGAGGTATATCACTCTCTGTATGCCTAATCAGGAATGACTGTTAGTTTCCGTCAGTTACGAAATCTTTGCTTAGTCTGTATGAGCTGGGTTTGAATCCATATGCGGAACAAGACGGTGTGTCGTGTCATTTAAAGTTCATACATATTCTCAACTAGCTGCTCGTGAATAACTTAATTTTGTGTTAAATAATAAGTACGGTATGTTACTTTGAAGAGGAAATCATGAATACGACGAACTTACTACGTGCATTACCAATCTGACGTAATAATGAGAGTGGTAATATTTCAGTTATGTTATTTATTGTAATAAATGTGAGCTTACAAGCCTTAAGGACAGCCTTATCTGTGATAAGGTGTTCCCTGATATTTGTAGTATCGTGGTATTACTTTACATTTTGAGTTATTGCGATACAGAGCAGTGTTTTCTAGTGGTGACTTATTGGAACCATTTTCAATAGTCAAACGACTGTACCAAGGAGCGATTAGAGGACCTGCTAGACAGCTTCATTATGCCGGTTGCATTCGAATCAGGCGAAATGCAATTCAGGTCGTTCGGATACTTTTGAGCACGACTGTACATCTCGAGGTGAAAACGTACGAAAATGCACAACTGCACTTTTGCGAACTTCTGTTTTATTTTCGCATCAATACTGTTGTGAACCCACCATCTGGTTCAAATCGTTCAAATGGCTCTGATGGGACTTAACATCTGTGGTCATCAGTCCCCTAGAACTTAGAACTACTTAAACCTAACTAACCTAAGGACATCACCCACATCCATGCCCGAGGCAGGATTCGAACCTGCGACCGTAGCGGTCACGCGGTTACAGACCGAAGCGCCTAGAACCGCACGGCCACATTGGACGGCCCCCACCATCTGGTATCAATGCATTACATTATCATCCGTTATATATAATCATTTTGATAGTACACTTGATATTATGGATGAGTAGGACACAAGACAGGACACAGATGATGTCCGTTTGACGTCAACAGTGTGTAACATTTTACTTTTTTTGAATAGGACAATGTTCCTCTCCAATAATTTTTAGATTAGTTACAATAAGCTTACGCTGCAAGAGAATCCGCTTGTATTTTTCAATATGTGGTCTGTTGTCGGTTTGAAGGCCTTCCATAACATTGGCAACGTAGTGCAACTCCACCGAGGGCTGTCTGGAGTAGGGTGGAGATAGCAATATGAAACTTGCGTGCTGTCGAAGACGATCTTCATATTCCTAATGCGATTAGGACATCGTATACTTTTGACGACGTTTAGCACCTGTGTGGTCAGTCACTCAATTTCAGAATTCATGTTGAGTAATCTTCCTAAATTCTCATAATATTGTCTTTTTATATTGATGAGTAATATGGATAGTAGTCACGTTCATGTGCCGTCTACAACGCAAATTTAATGTTGCTATCCTAGGAACTAACCTGCGATACGTTTTGTATTTCATAATCGGAACTATCTGCATTAACCGTCATCAGAGCAATGTCAGGGAACAGAATGCAGCAGAGCCTTGGTACCTACTTGAGGACCTGCTTGAGTGGTGTTCTAAGGAAAGGGTAGTTGCTGGTTCACATTATATTACACTAGCGAGAAGTCCGACTTTTCCTTTTCTCTGCAAACATCCAGAACTAAATTCAGTAACTAAATTCTAAGAACATATTTGCATTTTGCCAACTCAAAGATCAATAGATATGGATATAGATATAGATATAGATTTTTTTATTTAAAGCCATTCTCGTTCTGCGTTGGAATAAACATCATTCATTATTTGCTTGTTCTTGTTACGATTGTTATTGTCATTCTCTCACTCGCAAGAGTTTCCCCATTCCTATTTGGTATCGATGCACATGAAGAGTGGCTATGAAAGAAGGGAATACTGAATGTTACGTCATGCAGAATACACTCATTTACTTCGGCTCCTCGTGATCTACGCTACAGGAGAAGTGAGCTACATAAAGCTGACAGTGTGAGGACAGACATGCTGGCACAACTCTGCAACTACACTGTGTTACCAGATAAAATGGTGCTGCGGAATCGAAAGTGTAGTACGGACTTTGCCACAGTAGCAGACAGCTGCTAATTTTGGACCATGACCATCGATTACACTTCGGTCAGTGCTGGTTAGAGTGTTGCAACTGTAAATGGAAGGCTTTGTTTGATAGTCTTGTGCTGATGCTGTCTGAATAAATTATGCCATTGGATAAAAAGCGGTTTAGTTTTGAGACCTAACCCACGAGGGGGGAAGGCACAGTGGTCTGCTTCAGGAATTCCAAGCAATAAAACACAAAAAACAACCCATGAAAGGTTCGAACAGCTACTTTCATGCCGAGACATGCATTTGGAATCTGTTCATTGTTACGGGGTCAAACAAGAGGGTAACATTACTGAAACAATGATCGGGCTACTTAGTATACAATAGAGCATACAGATTTCAAGGAGGAAACGTATGAAGACGCAGACTTCCTCGTTATCAATATGTACTGCATATCTTACGTGTTAACGAAAGTAAATTCCCGCTTTACCTCTTCTTACGTCTCAAATGAAATGAATGCCATGAGGAATCGAATATTTGTTGACTGCGTCTCTTCTTGCTTCCATCCTTACCAACATATTTCTTCATTCTTGTGGTAATCATGACATTCTATGTGTATGCTGCAAAAGATTGCACGTGGACAAATTCGACATCGAGATGCAAAGCGTTTGGTATCTTACATTATATTCAATTCGAATAAGCTTCCGATGTATTTTTACTTCGTTTGTATTTTTAGATGATTATGAACGTTACGGAAAATTATCTCACATGCTTTATGTTGAATGAGAAACATTGAATGATCCGTTTTGCTTTCCCTACGTTGAAATGATATAATGTCGGCGTCAACAGCCTTCTTCCACGCCGGAAGCTGAAACTTGTAGCATTCTGGATTAATGATAATTGAATGTCTCAAATGTATACATAGCCCACAAGGTGACGTCAGAAACCATCAGGGGAGAACGCCGCATAAAAATCAAACGTGCGCTGCGTCGCCACTCTGAAGAACCGTATCGGAGAATCACGGCATGCATTTCGCTGAAGAGCTGCCTCGTCAGAGAGCCGAGAAATGGCAGCGTCGTAGCAAATATTTGTCAACACTCTGATAGTGCATTTACTTCCGGATGTAGGCCGGCATTACCTCGCTAAATTCACTTGACATTCGTTTTCCACTTCGAAAACTCGTACGATATAATCCACTGTAAGATGACACAATTAGAAAGTATATTTAATTTCTGCACTCCAAGAACGGCGTTCTTCACATAAGTAACACTTGTTTGTGTGTGCATTCGGGAGGACGACGGTGCAATCCCGCGCCTGGCCATCCTGATTTAGGTTTTCAGTGATTTCCCTAAATCGCTTCAGGCAAATGCCGGGAGGGTTCCTTAGGAAGGGCATGGCCGATTTCCTTCCCCATCCTTCCCTAATCCGAGCTTGTGCTCCGTCTCTAATGATATCGTTGTCGACGGGACGTTAAAACAGTAATCTCCTCCTCCTCTGTTTGTGTGTTTAAGGTTGCGTTTTGAGGTTCAGGCAACATTGCAGTGACTATAATCCACCTCTTGCCGCCATTGTGTCGTTAGCTCAGAGGTTCCCTTGTGCGTTGCAGTGCTCGTACTACATGACATAGCAGTTCGAATCACGGTAGAAGCAGCTGACTACAACCTTTTATTTTCCATTTTAATTAATGGAGTTGCAAACTGCTAGTAAAAATTCCTTATGTGAAATCTGAAGAATGCCTTTAAACATCAATCTTCGTCCGATTTCGACTTAGTAAATTAAGTTAATATCATGGGTGCCAAGGTGCTTCACTGTAAAATAGGCCCTGAAAAGATTCAAACCGACTGTCAACGATATAAATTTGAGCTTTGTTCGTCATATAGGTCTAACATGTCAGAAGGTTGTTTATGAAGTGCACATGTTGATTGATATAGTTCCCTTCTTCTAAATTTTTGCAATAGCATTTAACTGTAGACGTTTTCTAACACCGGCGTTAGCAATTCCTTTCCGTTTTCTGAAACCTTCAAAACGACAAATTTTTCTGGTTTAAATCTGATGACCTTAACTATCACTTCCGATCAACAATAAATACTTCATGGACCCGTACATGGAACTCCAAATGTGCAGTGTTCCTGCACTGCTACAGAGCATGCATTGCAAGGTATTCACACAGTTTATCGCATAGACTTACCATAAGGAATGAAACAAGAACTGTAATACACTTTACACCACAGACGCTCACTCTTGTTTGACGAAAACATCCAAACATTGACCAAAAGTTGCACAAATAATTGAGTTTGAAAGGAAAAGAAACGAGGTATGAAGCATTTATAAATTCATCGAATGTAGTGAGGTGGTTTAATTTCGTCCCAGTCTAAAAAATTAATTTCGGGCCATACTCAGCTCTTGCCGATTAATGTAATATAACACCCGCCTACTAATCAGGCTGTCTGTCTCCGTTGCTTTTGAGCGTGAATGGAAATTGTACAAAATTTTCTGTGGAGCAACATTTAATAATAAAGCATTTTAAATCATCAAAAGCGATGAGCGGCAGCAGGCGCTTTCGATAAAGAACGGGGGAGTGCAGCGCCGCTGCTGTCGCCACGGCCGCTGCCAGTAGCCAGCAAATGGATCCCGGAGCTTTGCCGCATACGGCGTCCAGAGGAGGACAGTCTGCAGGAAATCTGCCGCAAAATCGTTACTGGTTAAATTTTGATATTGGTGTGTCAGAAAGCGAAATAGATTGAATCTGCGCTACCATTACATTCACGTCTTCAGCATTCAGACAGAAGAGGCTTTAAAAATATTTTATGCCAGCTGCTCTCAATGCACTGACATTATGAACAGAAACAACGCACGCTACCGCTAGACCACAGGCGTAATCAGCCTACGGTTTCTCTATCACGGGACAAGTTTTCCTCCAGGAAGTGCCGCAGTCTACAGTGTTGCCAGATTGTGCAGATAACCGGACTTAGAGAATTAGCGAGTTGGCCAGTTTTTTTGTCCCATGTCGCGATCGGCGCAGACTTAGCCTCTGAAGCGGCCGGCCGCCGGTCGAGTTTTATGTCAAAGAGTGTATATCAGCACTGAAGTAGAAGGTCATGGCCAGTATTAGCAGAACTATACACTTATATGGATATGGTGTCTGTTCTTTTGGACAAATCCATATAAGTGTATAGTAATTTTATGTGTGTATTTAGAAATAAAAATTTGTTGCTACCGTAAACTGGTTCAAAGAAGTTCATTGTAAGGTGGCTATAATTTCGAAACTTACAAGGACTCATCTACTTACTTTGCATGATTTACAATCGGAATTAGGTACTATTTGACAGGTTGTACATCGTATATGTGAACATTTAAAGAAGACATACACCTTTCAAATAGTTGTTAGCGCTTATTGCATGAAAGGTGCTGAATTGCTTTTATTATCGAAATGGCATAATGAATGATTGCTTATACTAGCTAAGGTTGGAACGTCAGTAGGAACGAAACGGAAGGTGTAACTCAGACCCTGGGAACGCCAGTAGAAATGGAATGGAAGGTGTAACTAAGACCCTGGATGAAAAACCTTACACAGGTGTGTTGGTCCAGCTTGACACAGGTTGAGTGTCAGAAAATGGCTGGTGTGACATCCTGGCTACATAACACAGGAAGTAGCCGAAGTTGGATGGTCGAGACACCTGAGCGCTGAAGCACAATAGAGCAGCAGCCGGCCAGTTTTGTAGCGAAAATTAACAGGAATAGGTACTTCCTCGCAAACTCTCCTTGCTGGACGACAAAACACTAAAATATGGTTGGCTGGCGTTCAGAAGAATCCGTAGGGAGAGAGAATATTCCATAGTTTCGAGAATATGATTCGCTTTCTGTAGTTGTGAGGGAACGGAGCTAAGCTTTGCTGGGAAGCCAGAGGTGGAGAGAAAGAGGTCTGGCAGTAGATACATTTTGCTGGTTTTGGCACACTAACGCAATTTAAAATAAATTCTGTATTTTATAAGTAAAACAACAGACTTTTAAAAATTCGGTATCTTTAATTAACTAAACCGAATTTATATCATTAACTAAATACCTATTTTTACAATAACACAACTAAATACAATAAACAACTAATTTCTGACTTCACTATTTCATTTACAATGTGATTGTAACACAATAACAGGTATTAGTTACCAAAAGTAAGTTAACATTAAACTCTTACATTGTGAAATGTAATAAGTAAATAAATTAAATAAATAAAAGTAAGTAAATTAAAATGTGTTAGTTAACAAATTCTGTATTTTATAAGTAAAACAACTGATTTTTAAAAATTCTGATTATTTAATTAAGTAAACCGATTTTATAACGTTAACTAAATACCTACTTTTTACAATAATACAACTTAATACAATAAACAACTGATTTCTGACTTTATTATTTGATTTACAACGTGATTGTAACACAATAACATGTATTAGTTAACAGAAGTAAGTTACTTTAAAAATTTTACGTGGTGAACATAAGTAAATTAATTAAAATGTGTTAGTTAACAAAGTACATTTGTATACAAAATAACATTGTGAACATTAGTAAACAAATAAAATGTATTATTAGACAAAGTGTGTTATTTTAAAGAATAACATTGTGAACATAAGTTAATTAATTAAGAATATATTAGTTAACAAAAGTAAATTATAAAAATTTACATCATGATAATAAAATGTATTAGTTAAAACAAAAGTACATTATTTTAAAAATTTTACATTGGGAACTATATATCATGAAATTCATTATCCCTATTTTTAAGTTTCTTCATTCTTGTATATTTGAGTTTCGTTTGCCCTTTTTTATTTATTTCAAAATCAAAATCATCAATTAATTTAGAAATTCTATTTGGAAAAATAATTTTAAAATCATTATTGAATTCTAGACAAAGTTGTTCTCCATATCTAGTATTTAAATATTCACAGTTCATAATACTATATAAAACATTTATCTCTAGCTCACTTACTTTTTTAATTTCTTTAGAACTATTTACATTGTTTTGCTTCTTGAATAAAGTAGTTTCCATTTATAAAGAAAGAATTTTTATTAGTTTTTCAAAAATAAATTTAAAGTTTGTATTCAACATATTTTAAAAAGTTGTTATTTTGAACTTATAGCCAAATGATTCATTGAAAATTGTTCTTTTTTTATTTTTTATAGATCTAATAAAAATCATTTCTTCTAAATGGAAAACATGAAGGAAATGCAAACTAAACTAAAAGAAAGTTATGAACTAATTGAGCGATCTGAAAATGTTATTGATTGTCCTATTTGTTTAAGTAATGAAAATAATAATCAATTTGTTAAAACAAATTGCAATCATATTTTTCATAAAAAATGTAGTGATGAATGGTTAAATGAAAAAGAAAATTGTCCACTTTGTACAATTATTATTAAAAATAAAGCACCAGAAACAGTTAAAATAATTGATATTTTTCCTATCTTTGATGATCAAGATGAGGCAGCATATTATTTTTTTAATAAAATTGCAGCCAAATAGCCACATACAGTTACTTTACTTAAGATTTTACATTTACTTTTACATTTTACAGTTTTCCATATTCATTTATCGATTTCACTCTTTTCCAGCACAGTTCTATATGATATCATTCACAGACTTTGTTACACAGTGCACGTACACATGTTGTGGTTGGGTTATGATAAGTTTTTTTTTTTGCAAATTGGATGATGAAAGCTGTGAATAGATAGTCTAGTTATGACATGTCGCAGCTCGAAGATTGGTGCTGTACATGAGCGGTTCGTCATTGCTTCGGTGCCATAGAACTCTGGCCATACTTTTTCTCGTTTGTCCTCCATGATCTTCAGTTGCCTTCAGGAAGTCCTGGTGTGTGGCATCATATATCAAAGTTTGATTTCTTCAATTACGAATGTCTCTCTCGGTGGAAGTTACACTAGTTTAGATTTTGTTGCCCTTGAGAAACCTATGGCTCTTTTTAGATAAGTTGGTTTTACCTTTTCTAGTGTTTCTAGATTTCTTCTGTCAGGTTGTCCCATAAAACCTCCATCCGATAGGCCACGATTAGCAAGATTGTTGCATTGAATAATTTCATGACTGTTTCTAGA
Organism: Schistocerca piceifrons; assembly: GCF_021461385.2. Classification (NCBI taxonomy): domain Eukaryota; kingdom Metazoa; phylum Arthropoda; class Insecta; order Orthoptera; family Acrididae; genus Schistocerca; species Schistocerca piceifrons. Next base: position 759,320,999 of record NC_060149.1, on the reverse strand, counting down.
CTGAGCAGGCGGATGTTTTTGATGCCCTGTATTTCTATTATTGCTTGGGCTGCCTATTCTATTGTATGTTTTGTGAAGCATTTAGATGTTGGTTGCAATGTCACCCCTAGGTATTTAAAGTCTGATGGGATTTTAATTTTTTGTCCTCTGATGTTGATTTCCGCATTCTTGGGTGTTTTGCCTCCTTTTCTGAAAATCACCATTTCTGTCTTTGTTATGTTTATGTGTAGTTCGCGTTCACTGCACCATTTGTCTGTTTTTTCAGCTTCTGTATATCTGTTGAACCTACAGCTATGTTGTCAGCATGTGTATATACATATACATTTTTTCATTTTCTCCAATTTGGAGTCCTTCTTCAGTGCCAAGAATGTACAGCAAAGGGCCCATTGGGTCACCCAGTAAGACTCCATTCGATTGAAGAACGATGTTTGAAAATGAGAGGTTGTCTGATGTTGTGATTAAGCTGTATTCGAGGATTGACTTTATTGTTCTTGCCCATACACTATCTTCTCCCATTTTGTTTTCGTTTTCAGACTATGAGATCTCTTTCAAGTAAGTCAAAGGTTTTGGCAAAATCTATGAACACTGTGTAGAAAATTTCTTTCTTTTGTTGCACTTCAGCGATGTTGTTTAGAAGAAGCCTGACTGCCGTAAGTGCTGATCTTCCAGATCTAAAACCCATTTGTCGTTCTGGGAGATGACTATCCACAGAGGCTTTCGTATTTTGTGTAATTAACTTTGACAACATCTGGACCTGAGTATTTTCCGGGGCTATGCCACTCTACTTGTTTGGGTCCATTGGGTCTCCTCCACCTTTGAAGAGCACTTTTACTGTCGAGTGTCTCCATTGTGTCAGAATTCTTCCAAGTTCCAGGCGTTTGTGAAAAAGTTTGATCCACACATGTTGGACGGCCTCTTTCGCACCTTTTATATGTTCATTATATATATTATTGGGTCCTGCAGCTTTCTTCTTCTTCAGTGCCTTTTTTACTTCTTTTACATCTTCTACATTTAGAGTTCCAATACATTGTCTTTTTCCTTAGTTTGATGTTGTTTCGCTTTCTTTAGGGGTGTTTTGATTCCTCGTTTGTTAAGCATCTTACTGAAGTGGTCTTTCCATTCCTTTGTGTCAATATTTGGTGTATGAGCCAGTTTTCTTGGTTTTGCTGCTATGTATGGCTCTTTCTCTGCTTCATCCGTTTCTCATTTTGCCTCTCTTTCTATGTATTCTTTTTTCTCCTCTTCTATGACTTTTTTGCAGATTCTCCTCTCTTCTGGATACAGTTTGTATGTTTCCTCGTCCTGCTGGTTTCTTAATGTGTTGAGCGTTCTTAAGACAGTGTTCCTTTTGCTGTAGCTTTCAGCATCAAACCATCTTTTGGCCATCCTTGTTCTTGGGTTTGTTTGTATCACTGAATTTTTTAGTAGGTCTTCTATTTGGTCTGTTGCTTTTTCAAGGTCACCTTTCTCTATTAAAGTTTCTGTTTGTGTTATTTGTTCTTGCTGGTTTGTTAATTTCTCTATATCTATTTTTCTTTGTGTGATTTGGTGGGTCTATCATGCTGGCAGTGATGTGACATTATTTATTTTTATCTTCATTGGAATATGCTTTCGTATAGGAGTAATGGAGTCATGCCATATTGGTTGAATATGTCCTTTTATTTCTCCTCTTGTTAATGTGATATCAATGGTGCTTTTCCCATTGTGGTATATGTATGTAGGTATCTGTCTATCATTCAGTAGGGTGAAACCATCTTCTTCTAGGGTTTCGATGTTTAGTTTTGTTTTGTAGTTCTCCATGACTATTCTGCAGTTGAGATCGCCTGAAATAATGGTGGGTTTGATGTCACACTGTTTGGTGAGTGTGATTACTTTGTGAATTATTTCAACACATACGTGTGCAGTTTAACATAGGCTGCAATATATTTATGTTTCCTGCTTCTACAAGCATACTATTTTCTTGTTTTATGTGGCTTCACATTATGGTGATTATTTATATACTTAAATTGTAAAATTACAAAAATTATAAAAATTTAAAAAAATACTTTTTCGCAAATCTAGTAAATATTTTATATTTAAATGGAGCAAGTTCAACAAAAATCTTCTGTGAAATCTAAATTCTGTAAATTTTAGAATGCAGAGGAATCAATTGATTATTTTACTTTACAAAAATACACAAAAGATGGTTATAAAACTTTATGGATGCCTTGTATAAATAAATATCACGTAAAAAATTACAATAAAAATTGAATTCCTTGTGTGATTGGAAAAAATGTTGCTAAAATTATTATAAGGAACATTTATGACGAAATCCAACTGAAGAACATTGAAAAATATTATTATCAATGAATAAGGAGGAAAAATCTACATCTACAATGTATAACGATGATTTTGTAACTGAAGAAAAATCTACATCTACAAAGAAATGTAAAAGTTGTCGAGGTTCAAGATTTCAGTTATTTTTATATCAATCCGGCATATAAAGGTACACATAATTAGAAAGGTAAGAAGTGTACTATGGAATATATTAAGAATAAGAAAGCTATAACTGTACTATTTATAATGTATTAAATAATTTCCCTTTATTATTAATTAAATAAATTACTAAAACTAATTGATACTAACACTTAATAGTAAACTAATAGATTAATAAAATAAATAGTAAGGTAATTTTTTTTTAAATCTAATTGTTGAAAACTAATTGATTGTCAAACAAAATAATATACTAATTCTCCTTTCAATTAATTATATATTAAACAATAGTCTATATCCCTCTATTAAATGCTTATCATTTTGTTAAAAAATATTTTTTACAAATCTGATGAATTTTTTATGTAATAAATAAAAGTGCAAAACGGAAACATAAATTCCTTATGAACTACAACAATTAAAAGTTACAAGTCTTTGTGAATTTTATAATGTAAAGCATTTGGAAAAAGATCACAAATTATAAATTTAGAAAAAAGTATAGATATAATTGATCCTAATCATTTCTTATCTGTAGTAAAAACAAATTATCATTTAAAATCTTAAAGAATATTTGAAAATACATCATGGTTTAAAGATAAATTTTAATTTATATTGTGAATATAAACTACAGACAAATGAATAAAATGAAAAAGTTCAAGTATTTGAGCAACAAACACGAATCAAGAAAAATAATTTAATAAAATATTTAAAAGACAAAAGAGATATTTTAGAAAAAATATCTAACTTTTAAGGCAAGGATCAGGATGGACATTAAAAAAAGTTATTGGTTTACAACTGGCAATTAATAAATATATTTCACTAAAAGGATAATCGTACTAAGATTTAACAAAAATAATAAGAACAAAAAAGCTTGTATTAAAGTAAAAAGTAATGTTGAAAAATGATTTTTTCAGTCTGTAAAAGCAGCATTGTTTCCTGTACATAAAGATGCTTCAAAAATAATAAAAATAAAACTGTTGTTCTTGATCTTGATATTTCATTATAAGTTAGTAAAACTGTAAAAAAACTTTTTGTTTATTAAGTTAATAAAATTATTTCTATATAAAATCAAAAAAATGTTTAAATATATAAAAATTTTCTTCAGAAATGGAAACTTTTTACAAAGATCTAATAAAACACAAAGATTTTTGTATTCAAAAAACAAAAAACTTTCAATAAAATAAACAATGAAATAGTTGAAATAAAAGATAATAGAATTAATTTGAAAGATGAAAGTATCAAAGTGAACGAGGACAGAATTAAAGTAAAAGATGAAATAATTAAATCAAATGATGTTCAAATTCAAAAATTTGATGGAAATATTTGATACTTCTTTAAAAAATAATTGTTTGATAGACTACATAGTTAACTAATTTTTTTTAAAAGACTGGGTGATTGTAAAACTAGTTCATTGTTAAACTTAATAGTAAACTTTTTACTTGTTAAACTAAATCATGCACAAAATCCTTTAAAAAAAATAATTGATTGCTAAACTATATAGTAAACTGATTCTTTTAAAAACTAATTGTTAAAAAAATTAATTTTAAAATAAATAGCAAACTAAAAGCAATCAAACTCTTTTAGAAACTATTGGTTTAAAACCTAATTGATTGTTAAACTAATTGTTTAATAAGTAATTGATTGTTAATGTAATTGATAGCAGAAATAATTGTTTAAATACTAACTGATTGTTAAAACTAATTGTTTATTAAACTAAATGGTAAACTAATTCTCTTAAAAAACTAATTGTTTGAATACTAAATGATTGTAAAATTAAATAGTAAACAAATTCCTTTTTAATATACTTTGTATTTATATATCCAACTATTTTGTGAATTATCAAAACCTAACCTTTTAACATAGACTTGATTACCTTTCTTTAAAAAATTTTTTCAAATAATTATACAATTGATATTTTGTTTTCTGTAGTTCTTGACCAAAAAAAATTTCTTTTATATCACAAAATTTATATGTAATTGGATTAGAATGAAAAATTTTTCCATTTCAAATATACCTGTTGAGCAATTAACTGAATATTCTTTTTCAAATAGACCTTTTAGTTTACTAATTCTAACTTTATCACCTACTTTGTATTTAATATTTTCATTATATACAATGTTACTTAATTTTAATTTTTTTAGTAACTTCTATTGGTGTTATTTGCATTATAGAATGTTTTGTATTATTGTACTCATCAATTAGATTTTTAACTTAATTAAACCACTTATAATTTCGTTGCTAAACAAATTTCTTTCACATTTTTTCTTTAAATGTTCTGTTAAAATTTTCAACAACAGATTTTTTGAATTCTGATAAAGTTGAATAATGGTTAATGTTATATTTCTTCTTTAATTTATTAAATTCTTGGTTGTAGAATTCTTTACCATTATCTGTTGTAATATGGACTATATTTTTAGATTTTTCATCTTTAAAAGGAAAAGTAATGCATATTTTAAAGAAACACCTGTTATTGTTAATAAATATTTATATCCTTTATTTAATTTTGACAATCCTTTAAATTACCTGAATCCATTTCAATTAGAGAACTTGCCATAAATCATCTAAAGCAAAGAAACAACATTTCTTTGTTTAAAATTTTTCAAATTGGTTTATGTAATAGATTAATTATATTTTCATGAATATTGTTTAAACCTTCACCATTTACAGATTTTATTATGAATCTCTTCTTTTTAGATTTACAAATTGTACAAATAACTTCAATTCTATATCTTCTATATTTTGTTGTTATTCTATGTGGTTATGTGTTTCTGTAAATTTTTTACATTTCTAACAATAAATACAACCGTCATTAAGAACTAAATTTGAACCATGATTTTCCATTGATATACATATGTATATATATATATATAATTTATATAGGTTAAAAATTTATATAGTTAACTAATTTCACCAAATGCAATTATATTTTCGTCTACAGGAACACCTCTAACAGAATCTTTAAAAGTTATATTTATGAAATTGTATTTGTGTACCTATATGTATTGATTATTATTATATATTTGATATAGCTCATCAGCTACACATAGTGTTATATCAAAACCATCAAAGCTTAAATCTCTATTTATAATTTTACCAATAGTCGTTTTAGGTATTAAATTATATTCAATATTGTACATAAATTTGTTCACCAGATGTTATAAAAGTAAATTGAATTATTTGTTTAACATATATTTTTCTTTAAGTTTACCTAACTGTTCTCAGTACGAAGTTCAATCTGTTTTTGAGAAATAATCTGAAAAAGCTATTTTTACTTCTTTTTTTGTAAAATAATCATTGAACTGTGTTGAAATGCTTGTGTGTTCTGGTTTTGTAATGTATTCTGTTTTTAAGTATTGTGTGTTAACTACATCTTTTGCATCAATTGGATCATTTACACTAGCTTGTCTTCAATTTTAAAAACCAATATTACCTTTAGTTACTTTAAAAATAGCACTAAATTCTTTTTGCAACTGTTTAATTGCATTAGTTATCTTTGGAACTATTGATAATTGAAGTTGTTTAATAATATTTTCAGTTTTTTCAATTTTTTGTAAATTGTATATGGGTTTATTGTATCTAATCCGAAAAATGTCCATTTATTAAATCTAAAATAAAATTAAAATTATAATTTTCACAAAGCAAAACATTAAACGTAAATAACCACATATTACTTCATCAACATTTTCTATTCTTTCTGCATTGCATTATAGTTCACTTTTTCCCAAATAGTTCACTAATTGTTTTGTTATATTACCACCACAGGAATCAGAAACAAATTTTTCATCCTCATTTTTATAATAAGAAATTCAAAGAGTACCAGAATTATCAGATGTAAATAAATTTAGGATGACACATTCAGTATTTAATGGTTTATTTACTAATTTGTTAATCATATATTCACCACAAAAGTGTTTAATTTTTAATTGCTTAGTAAGCTCTTATATATCAAAATTACTTAATGCATTAACATATTTATCCATTACTTTTTGATTTTTTGTTTTCTTTATAACTATTCCACATTTTTTCTCCATTTCCAAGTTGTGTCTTTTTTGCTCTTCTTTATCATTTTTCTTTTTGTTTGAAATTGCTGCAGATCCTCCAGATAATGAACCAGTTTTTGCAAAGTAAGGTAATGCAGCTAATTACAATGGTGGAAATCCACCTTCATGTTGTGTTAATCTTTACCATCTTTCTCTTTTGTTCAATATTTAATAATTTTTTACAACAGGAATAGCTAATGTTACAAGTAAATTTCCACTACCTTTGTTTTCTTTTTTTCTTCTTTGAATATCTGTTAAAAACGGTTTAAGTGAATTTATTTGTCCATTATTTAACTTTAATTTAGGACAATTTGGTTTAGTTTTACCACTAGGTAGCAAAGGATAATCAGTTCTAAAGTTATTCATTTATTAGTTAAAAATTAATTAAATTATTTCATATTGTTAAAAATTTTGTATAGTTAACAATGTATAAAGATTTTTTATGTAGATTAAAAATTTATATACATTAAAAAATTTATAAACACTTCTGATTTAGTTAAAAATTATAAAGAGTTTTTTATATAGTTTCAATATGATGACAGATTTTTTTATACAGTTTAAAAATTTATAATCCCCAACCATTTTCATCAACATTAATTCCTATACATAATTTTCTTCTTCCACACATTATTCCGCTAACAGATGTTGCAGCAATTTCTTACCAAATGAAGCATCATTTGCATACATTCTCAAATTAATTAATGTGTTTACTAATCCTCTTCCATATTTATCGCTTTTCTAAAATGTATGTGGAAGATTATTCAAAAATCGAATCAAATATTAATTTCCTTTTGGCTTCTCAATTATAAAATCACTAAATTTATTTGTTAACATTTGTGGAATACTAACTTTTTCATAACAATAATTTTTATATCCAGCTAGTTCTTCACCATGAATTACTGCTAATCTTTAATCTTTCAATTAACTTACTAACATCAATCATCCAAACGTTATTGGATGATTTGGATTATTATCAGAGTATAATGTTTCTAAATTTAATAATAGATCCATATAGTTTGATAAATCTTCACCATTATACTTTTTATATAAATCTTCTACAGTTATTTGCTTTTCAGTTAAAAGTCTCAGTAATCCGTCTGTACCTTCATACGTTTCTTTACCAACTGTTAATTTTCCACCATTAAATTCTACAGGTAAATTACCAACATATTTCAACATACCAACAGGTTTTGAACCTAATACTTTATCTTCACTGTTATTAATACACTTTAACATTCTTTCACTAACATTTGTCTTTTTACTTTCATTTATCTTTCTAGATTTATTTTCTTCTCCATACTCATTCAGGACATATTTAATTTCTGTTTCACTTAGTGTATAATCGTATTTTCCAGGAATATCATCAGACCAATCTTCTAATGATTTAATTGGTGATAAATCTTCAAAATTTTCTATATGATGGCTACATGGAGGTATTTAGTTTTGAACTTCCATATTTTCTTCAATTGCTTTACTTTTGCAACAGCATCAATAACAGGATCATCTTCCTTTCTATATTTCTTATATTCTGTTCTTGGTTGCTTTTTCCAAAACTTAAATTGTTCTTCTAATTCTTCACATTTCTTTCAATTTTGTTTCACTCGTTAACAACTTTATCATCAACTTTGCAAACATTTATTAATGAAGAAAAAACATTAATTATGTTTATGTTTAGTGTTAATATTTATGTTTAACATTTAATGGTTATGTTTTTGTTTATAATTGTATTTATGTTTATGTTCTTGTTTAGGTTAAACTTAATGTTAAAGTTGAAGTTGAATTTAAACTTAATGTTAAAGTTAAAGTTAATGTTTATGTTAAAGTAAATGTTTTATGCTTAATGTTAAACATGTTTTTGTTTAATGTTTTTATTTAAGTTTATGTTGTATTTTATTTTAATCTTACCTTCATTTGGTTTTCTTGACCTACCTATTTACTACACATTTCTTTAAAATTATCAAACTGTAAATCTCCACCATCAAACTCACGGTAAATATGATTTAAATTTGTATCATCTTGTCTAAAAATATTTCAAAAAATTAAATTTTCTCTTGCTAGTTATTTTGGCATTTTTGAATATGTTTGAACTCAATAAAAGCAATCTATACCTTTGTGTCTACCTCGAGTGAAATAATTTCTGACAATATCTTGATTTTCTGGTATAAAGTCATCAAATCAACCACTGAATTATCCTTACATTCATCTAATGGAATAATTCCTGCATAATTTTTAATAAAACTAACAATTTCTTTATTTATTTCATCTTCAATTTCTTACATTGTTTTATAAATTCTTGATTTTCTGGTTATTCTAAGGTTTTTGAATAAACATACAAATGTTTAAATTTATTCCAATTCAACCATCCTTTAGCTATAATGTAATTATCAATCATGAATGTCGTTTTACCACAACCCCTTGGTCCAATTATTGCACATCTTACAGAATTTGGTAGAAGTTTACCATGTTTGTTTTTTAACTTTTTTCTGGAATTCTTACTTTAGGTTCCCAATCTGTTTTGTTCATTTATTAATAAATTTTTCATTTATTAATAATATTATTTTCACTCATAATTAATTTATCATTTCTTCTGTCTATACTCACATTGAGACATTATCTGAATTCTGTCCTTGTAGCTGGGTGTTTGCGTATTAGATTCTACTAGTCACGGAACTGCTTTCTGCCATCCTAGTGTCTGAATGAGTTTTTTTAATATTTTGTGGCTGTAGTTCTTCCATCGTTGCAGATGTGTATGAGATTCATAACTCTGACATACTGGATGCAGTACAAATGGTGATATTGCTAATCGCTTTGGCTTATTAGGGCTGTAAAGCTAAATAGCTGTGATCACGTAACTTTATTTCCACTCAGGTTGCACCCCACTGTAGATCATCTATGAAGGTAGTGTCTTCTAGTATTTCGTACCTAAATGATTTCAGTCATCTCTCATTATTTATACCAGATCACATATCCATAAAAAGATCAGATTTGGGCAATTGATCGGTAATATGTCCATTGGACATTGGTATACAAAAATTTGTGATATATTAACAGCTTTTTAATCTACAGTGAATGTATAAGCTGAAACAACATTTATCATTTTGTAATTACCAGATCCCCTAATTGTTCATTTATGTTTCATGTTGTAATTAATATGTTAATGAGTAACAAAGAGGAAAAAATATTACCATTAAGAGATCCTAAGATCTTCTTCAGGGGGTGGTCAGACAGATCCAAATCTTCATTTTCACATTCAGTGTTTTCCATTGTGTGCTTTAATTTTACACCCTTGTTGAGTAGCATCTTGGATCATTTTCCTATGACATATACCCAAAAAGAGTCTTATCCTAGTGAGGGTGGGGTTGTTTATCGGGAGGATACCCAACTGAGAGGTCGTCAGTCACATTGGATTTGGAAAGGATTGGGAAGGAAATCAGTCATGCCCTCTCAAAGGAACCATCATGGCATTTGCCTCAAGTGATTTACGGAAATCACGGTAAACTTAAATCAGGATGGCCGGACATGGGATTAAACTGTTGTTCTCCCAAATACATGTGCTAACCACTGTGCCACCTTGCTCGGTCATACACACACCCATGCCCGAGGGAGTACTCGAACCTCCGACAGTGGAGAGCTGCGCAAACCATTACAAGGCGCCTCTGACTGAAGGGCTACCCCGCACGGCTGTCCTAGTGAAAACTTTTCTGGGTATTCTAAAATGACAAAGGACTATGATTCTGCAAACTTAATCTAGTAAAGTATCTTGAAATTTTTTGTATAATCAATAAATGTTATTTGTGTTGAATTAAATTGTTAGTGTGCTGGATGTTATGCTGTTGCTGAACTCTACACATTAGTTATGAAATGAAAGGAAAGACTGCTTAGTGAAACAAATATAGCAAAGAAAATTATTTACTTATGGGTAAATGATCTTGCTATTTTGATAAATAATTTGTGTGGCATATTATGATAATATAAAGAACAGTAATATACTGAAATAGTTACATTGAAGTATGCTAATCTGTTGTATAAAAGATTAAACTGCTGAAATCCAGTGATATAAACAAAATAGAAGTTAATCAGTTAGATTTGTCTTCTTTTTGGAACAGTGTTTAGTGGAGATTTAATAAGAGCTGAAAGCTTGTACCATTATCAGATGAAGTACAGTTTAAGGACCACCCTTAGGTTAATTACTGAGAATGATAAATTCTAAGTATGTGTTAATATTGTGTTAGTATCATAATAATGTAAATTTGCCTTAACTAACTTATAATAATAACGTGTTCGTCAAATCTCAGTTGTAGAGACACCTCAAGGTCGATTTTTTTTGCTTGAACTTGAATAATATTATCTACACAAAGAACAGAGAGAGAATTAATGTACCTGGGTGCTGTACTGTAATTTCTCTGGATCTGGTATAGTAATAGTAAAGATTAGTAGTTGTACTGTATATGAGAAACTGATTCTACTTTCCTAAGTACATTAAGGTACAGTATATTCAAAATAGCAAATCACAATTACACTTTAAAATAACCAAGTGAAGGTAACTTGTCTAATTAGGCTGAGCACAATTCACATATAGTCTTGACAACATAAAAGGCCTGGAAGCAAAAGGTTACTGGTTCGATCCCTGATATTGCTCTATACTGGAATCCCTTCAGGACAGGAAGTAGTAGTCTGATACTTGTATCCATTATGGCTAACGTTAATTTAGGAAGTCTAAGATCGAAAATTTACTTTGGTAATTAGCTTTAAAGGAATTCTTATAGAAGGTACTGATCCAGATACTCCAACAGTAGCCCACATTTAGAAGAGAAGGTTACACTTAAGTAGTGTTATACTTATCTCTCTTTGACAGGACGATTTAATGTTAAACATGAGTTTTATCTGTGACAGTTCTAAGAATACTCTAAAACCCTAAAAGAGTTAAATTCTTTATTTGTCGCTTGACAGGGGCTTTTAGTGGGCATTGTCTATATATTTATTCAAAGCATTCACCATCATTACAAAGCATACTTTTATAAAAAGATACTGACTGCAGTACAAACACAATAGAGATAGAAAGTGTCTAGTGACATTAACCCATTATTGTAATTAGGAGGGAAATAGAGTAGGAAATTAAATTAGTACATGTGGTTCGAACAATATTTAAAAATGGAAAACGAAAAGGCAGGAAAGACATTCAGAACAGAACAGGGAGTTATAAGAACAAGATAGGAGGGCAGAAACATCATCAGAAAGTAGACAGAGCAATCTATTTTGCCGCAGCAAGCTTATGGAGGAGATACTGAATATCGGAGTCAATATTTTGATATATTGAAATTGTCACAGACCAAGAACGAAACTTCAAATTAGGAGGAAGCAGAATCAATTGAGGAAAACAGTCCAGAACAAAACATACAGGCAAACATAGACATGTGTAAAGTACTGCAAAGTTTAGTAGCACAAACTAGTGATATGAATAGCCAACATTGAGCACAAGCAAGTAATATGAATGAACAGCTTAAAAAACAAACTGGTAATATAAATGACCAACTTAAACCACAAGGTAAACATATGAACAAACAAGGAGATAAAGTTAACCAGAACCTCGAAAATGTAGGGAACAAATCAGATATCAAAACAAATGAAATGAAACATGTAAAAATAGAGACAGACTACCTAATTCAAAATTTTAATAGCATGCAGGAGAAATCAATGATATTAAGGAAAGATTTGATATTGAAATAGAGGAAGTTCAAGAAAATGTCATCCTATTGTAGAAACTAAAGTTCAGGACAAAATTTAGCTTGTAAGAAGGGCAATTGCTGGAGGCAAACGAGAACTATTGCTCGCAAATCTGAGAAATTATTAAATGAAAGAATACAAGAATGTGAAGAGAAGTGTAACAGCAAAAATTTGGGTATTCACAGAAAATTCCGTTATTTTCAAAGGAAAAATCAACACTGCAACTATATATGTGGTAGACAGGATTGCCTACAATAAAGATAATCTCATGGATCAGGAAAAAGTAAATAGCACTGCTAAATGGAGGGGGATCAAACTAAGTGCTGAAGAAACAATATTCGGTAAGTTTAGACACAAGTTTTTGGATGAATATTGGTCCAAACAAATACGAAACAGTCATTGGAGAGAATTTATTATCGTGAAGATGTTGGAAGGAAAAGGTTAAATGACAAGGGAACAATTCTGTGGGTCACGGTATAGGAAACTGACTTATTTACGGAATCGAAGGTCGTGTTCCGATATAATTTGAGAAGTTTGGAAAAAATTACCGGAAGACTTAAAAAATTATGTGGGTAACAACCACAAATCCTTTTCATCGCTCTTAGAAAATATGATCGACGAAGACAAGTGGCTCGAAAATAATAATTTCCGGCATAACGAATACAATGGGAACCATAAATGTTCAAATAAGTGTGTGTTCCGATATAATTTGAGGAGTTTGGACAAAATTACCGGAAGACTTAAAAAATTATGTGGGTCAACCAAAACTCCTTTTCATCGCTCTTAGAAAATATGATCGACGAAGACAAGTGGCTTGAAAATAATAACTTCCGGCTTAACGAATACAATGGGAACCATAAATGTTCAAATAAGTGTGAATTCGTATGGGACCAAACTGATGATGTCATCGGTCCCTAGACTTACACACTACATAAAGTAATTTAAAATAACTTATGCTAAAGATAACAACACACACACACACACCCATGCCCGAGGGAGGACTCGAATCTCTGGCGGGAGTGGCCACCAGATTCGTGAAATGACGCCTCTAACCGCGCGGCCACTCCAAGCGGCTTAGGAACCATAGACACAACAATCACAAACATGATAACAGGTACAGAGTATAAATGGTGCAAAAGGGAAGAGACAGAGGCAGGCTTAGGTCAAATAAACGCACTAAGGGAAACGTATGGCGTAATGATTATGTAAATGTGAAGCAGAAAACTAAGATCCACAAATGTTAGGGGCCTGACGGACGAAGGAATAGTGGTGGGAATAGACAGAAATATTAAAGCACACCAGTAACGTGTTACTAACGTGCGAGACAATGCGACTGCCGCAACAGATGGTCAGAAGCATGATTCATGGTCGGCTAAGAACAAGAGCGCTTCTCCAGCGAGTGAAGACAGCCAGCAGCGAGCAGAAGCGGAAACACCCGTGTCAGTAGCTGTACAAGCAGAGTGTGACGTCACAGGGCGAGTGGGAAATTTTTCGCTCGTAGTTAAGGCGTTTAGAGATGGATTATCTCTATGACCGTTTAAGGCAATGTAATGGCGAAAAATGTATCGTTGAAACGACCCAAAATTTTGGGGAAACAAAAGGTGAAATGGGAAGAGAGAGATTATTAAAATGAGCCGCACAGAGCTCGTGTGCTGCCGACAAAGGAAAAAGGTTTAGTCGTCAATTAAATCACGCCGTGCAAAGATCGCGAACTGCAATGCTTAGGGAAGATAACATAGTCATGGACAAGTGTTGAGCAGAAGATGGAATGATGAGTATTGCAGAATAAGCATACCGTAATAACGAAGAAGATAAGATGCTGAAGAAGTGCTTAAGAATGAATATACGCAAGTTATAGAAATCCGTGAGGATTACTGTTGTGTTGGCTGAAGAGCCAACACTGTGTTACTAGAGGAGGCCGAAATGCACGCGTTTTAGCTCTTGCAGGCTGGCGTGAGGAGGGAAGAACTATACAGACGTGAGGTCTGGAGCATGACAAGAAAATAGAATTCAGAAAGCGGGCGTAATTAGTTTGATACTTAACTTTAATCCATTAATGATGAACGTCGCTCTTGATGGTACATGAGTCACAATATTATCTGTTCAGAATAGCAACTGAATATGGCGCCATGCTAGGTCGTAGTAAATGACGTAGCTGAAGGATATGCTAAACTGTCGTCTCTGCAAATGAGAGCGTATGTAGACAGTGAACCACCGCTAGCAAAGTCGGCTGTACAACTGGGGCGAGTGCTAGCGAGTCTCTCTAGACTAGACCTGCCGTGTGGCGGCGCTCGGTCTGCAATCACTGATAGTGGCGACACGCGGGTCCGACGTATACTAACGGACCGTGGCCGATTTAAAGGCTACCACCTAGCAAGTGTGGTGTCTGGCGGTGACACCACAATTACAATCAATCAGAAGCTCGAGGTGACATCATACGTTACGATAAAGAAGACAGTTCGGATGAGAAACTGTTGATAAAGGAAAATATGTTACTGCTCCAGAAGGAAAGAAAGATCTAATTACAATGCACGGAACACTGCATGAGTTACGGAATTTACGACAATATTAGAAACAATTTTTATGTTGAAACCCGAAATTGACTTTGAAGATTCTAACTCAGATGAAGATAAAGAGAGCGACAAGATACGTGATTCAAAAATAGGAAAAAAGATATCTATGAAAACCTCAGTTTGTAACCTCCCCCTCACTTATCGACCTTAATGACAGTGAAAGATTAAACCGTGTGTACCTAATGGAAATTTGGGAAAAGCAATCGTCACCAAAGTTAATCTGTCGGTAAAGAGGGAGGAAAGGGTTATAGCTAAATGAAAGGAAAAATGCAAATGAAATTGGTGGAAATTAATTTTGAAAAGGGGTAAATTTAATAAAGAAAATAAATTTGTGGTCGTTAAGTTAACAATTAATTGGCGTTAATTAGATATTTGAGATTTGGGGAAAATTATGGTCTCCAGTCCCATGGACAACTACTATAATAACTGAAAATGAAAGATTATTGCACATATATTTAGCACTAAAAGTGTGGCAGCTGAAGGTTGACACGTGTTGTGTGAAAACTGAATGTTTGTCAGAAGTAATAAATTTCGCTACACTCTGACTTAATTTAGCAAAAGAATTAATAAAACTGGAAAATTGAAAGTTAATTTAGTGACTGAAATTAATAGTGAACTTTGTTTCTGAAGCACTACGAAATTCAATAAAATAAGGTTAGTCTTGGGCTACCTCAACAATCATTTCAAAAGCTACTTGAATCCACGCAATTTAGAAATAACAGATTTAACTTTGAACTTGAATTAAATGATTCTGAACAACTAACAATAGTAAAATTTAGTATGTACCAAGCTGAGGTCACAGGTACACTAAAATATGGTAACAAAATTGCACTCTGAATTTGTGCTTGTGTAATCTAAATATTGTAGCCAGCTATGAATACTTAAACTGAACTTTGAAATTAATGCATTGAAATGGAATGATATTACTTTAATGCTGGTGTTTGAATTTCAATGACACTCGGGTTCATTCCGGAAAAGGAAGGGACCTAGCTTGGTAATGCAATTGGGACAATGAGCAACAAATGTTCATGCTAAGTTTCTGTAATTTTGAGGTAAATTTTAAAAGGTCAGTGCTGCCATACAGTTCTAAAACTTAACGTGCTTTTAGTCTTCCTTGTTGGTTGATTGAAGGCTTGCAGTCGTCGATCGGGGAGGTGGCAACAGTCACTCATTGTCGGCCGTCGCTGTTGCAGAAGCTGGAAGTTGGTGAACCTTCTTCTCGGCATGGTCACCAGGCAAAACGGGCTCTTGATGTGCACCAGCTAATGCTTCCCGTCGGCAACACCGTATCAGAAACCATCATAGCAAGTCGAGTGCAATTACATGCTGCCAAACCCCGAAAGCGTGGCAACTAGCGGGAGCGTCACACAACACACCTGCTCCACTGCCCTACTCCAACCAGACCCTCTTCTATGCCCGTGCTCCACCCGGCAGAGTTAACACTACCACGGATCCTAAGCACTTGTTCTCCACACGACCCATCGATGTAATCATTCGATAGCATAGTTTTCCCTAGGCAAGACCCAGCGTAAAAATACAAATAATATTTACAAAACAAACAAATTATAACGACATAAATGCATATGTATATATATATATATATATGTATATATATATATATATATATATATATATATATATATATACATACAAATGGTAAAATACATTGTATAAAGAGACAGAAATGTCATATCTTCAGGTAACAAAATAAGGAAAAAATTGATAGTTCAATAGATGGAAATAGGAGTATATGCATCTCCGGCGTTACAAGTTCTACAGAAATGTTAGTACAAAAGGAAGTGCTTACTCTGTATGAAAATCTGCCAAATCAAAACATGAAACAAGAACAGTAAATTTATGAAGGAAATATAACATTACCAGATTATGAAAGAAGTGAAGTAGACGTTATTTTATGCAGGATCCAGAAGGCATTTTGGGTGCAAAGTAAAAAAAACACTGGACAAAAATTTCAGTTATCAGCTACAAATGGTTACCTTGAAAGAATTCGCAATCGAAAGGAGAAAGAAGACACATGATGAAGAAACCGTTAGCGACAAAACGAGCCCTTCAAGAAGAAATTGACGAAGTGATTGAAGGGGGAATCATAGAATGTAGTAAAACTGAATACAATAATCCATTGTTATTATAAGCAAAAAGGATATAGGAATGAGAATGATCATTGACACCAGGACAATGAACAAAATTGTGAAAAGAGTAACAGATTGGCCAGAATCGTTGGACGAAATGTTGTGAAGATTGTATAATGTTAGATATTCAACCAGTCTGAATCTGACGTTAGGGTGCTGCCAAATCACCCTGGAAGCTGAATCTAGAAAATGTACCGCTTTTCTATTTGCTGGCAGGTGTTGCCATTACAAATTGGTATCTCTCGGTTTAAACACGTAGGTTTCTGTGCTTATACATGCATTAAATTGGGTATTGGGAAGAGTCTTAAGTAAAAAACTCACAATTTACGTAGAAGATCCATTAATAGCTACGCAGTAATGGAAAGAACATTGTGTATTATTAGAACAAGTATTCATTGCTCTAAAAAAAGGCGTTATGACTTTGAAATTTAAAAAGTGTTAATTAGTGAGGAAGGAAAATTCTTAGGCCATGTCATTATGACTTCTGGAATAGAAAAGGACCATGAGAAACTCAAAGCCATTGAAAAATGTCGTCCCCCGAAAGATGGACACAATTAGAAGCTTTCCTCGGATTATAAGGATTTTATTAGAATTTTATTAGAATAGCTATAGCTAAAGCAGTGTTTAGTAAAATGTTAGGATACTTTAACGAAATAATAACACCAAGCTGGCCGGGGTGGCCAAGCGGTTCTAGGCGCTACAGTCTGGAACCGCGCGACCGCTACGGTCGCAGGTTCGAATCCTGCCTCGGGCATGGATGTGTGTGACGTCCTTAGGTTAGTTCGGTTTAAGTAGTTCTAAGTCCTAGGTAGTCATGAATACACTGCAACAGGAATCCACTGGTTTAACAACTGACGAAATAATGTTAGGTTACAAAAGTAAAAGCTTAGCCGAAGAAATACTTGAATTTGCAGACAGCAAAGAAATAAGTCTGGACAGAAAAAAAGAAATCCTGTGAAGCAAATCACGAAATTGCAAAATGTAAATATATTTATTACAGACCTTTTGAAATACAGTGGTTCTGCCCCCAAACGCATATTTTCTGGTATACTCTAGATCCAAAAATCCATTGTGGTCAGAAACATAGTTGACCTGAAAAAAATATGGAACTAGAACTGAAAGGAAGTGAGTGTTAATTGATGATGATGATAAGTAAATAATTATTGTGTTATGTTATAAAGCAAAATTCCAACATTTACAAAAGTTTCAGATTCCAAAATACATATGTACATGGAATATGCAAAGAACCCCAAAGACTCAGATAGTGGACTGCAAAGCAATGTTTTTTGCAGCCAAATAGTATGAAATGGAAGAAGAAATCACATGGCAAAGAATGAACTGCCCAATTTATATATATAAGGGGCAGCAGCTAGTCTGTGAAATGTGATAAGAAAGACATGACAAAAGGACTGCCAAACTCTTATAAAGAGGCGGACAAGTGCCATACAACGAAAATATTGGTTTTTTTATATAAAAAATAGAAAACTGACTGTCATAATATATGTATGTGGGGAGACATAAATTTCTGATTTTATGTAAAATATGTGTGCTGTATGTAAATAAACTTATTTATTAAACTTACATTCTTGATTCATTTAAATTGAAAAATTATAAAAAAATAAGTAAATGTGATGATTTTAGTATAAAAAGGAATGAAAAGTTTTAATGAATTTTCTGAGTAAATTTCAAGTGTTTTTCAAACTATGTTGATAAATGATGTGTGTGATGCATAAAAATGTTATTTTGAAAGAGATTTGTAGTTAATGATAACAGAGCTGTAGTTTCCTGTAAATGTTTTAATGATGATTACCTATTGAGAATCACCATGGAAACAGGTGCCCTGATGCATATGTAACTTTCTAAATAAAAAACATTTCTTTACAACCAGCTTATAAGACTCGATGGTAAGTTTTATGTCTTATCTGTGAAAGTCAATAGCTTTAATCAAAGGTACTGTAAGAACATTTATGTCCATAGAGTAATAAGATGAATTTGTAAAGGATTTTTGTATAACGATGTTTGAAAACAATTTATTGCTGAATAAGATAAATGTTTTAAAAGAAATATTGTCAACATGAAAACAGGTTCATGCTGAGGGCATTAAATTTACAAAATTGAAAAGTAAAAGGGGTAGAAATTCCCATCTCAAAAGGAACAGAAACGCAGCAAGGCGAAAAGGTGAAAGGACTTGGGGCACTGTAGTTAAGTGGAACGAAGATGAGTGAGCAAATAGCCTCAGATGGAGACTGCTGTTTTACAGTAGCACTGCATTTATAATTGGGCTATATTATATACATAAACCGACGCCAAGAGGAATTTATTAAGCCCCAAAACTCAAAGACCCATGACTGCTAGTGCATAGGTTCTGTAGTCACCACTCCCATCACCACACACATCACCTACAGCAAATGGTTAACAAGTTCATTTCGAACTGTAGTAATAGGTTGAACTTGTAAATTTTTGCCTGTGCATTTAGAAATAATAATTTGTTCCTACTATTCACTGGTTCAAGGAAGTTCATTTTCGGAAGACGTATTCCTAGACACGGTCCTCTCCCAGTGAAAATGAATCTCAGTATCCGAAACTTATAAATAATTATAATTTTGTAAACTTAATCTAGTGAAATACAGTGAACATTTTTTACATAATCTGTAAATGTTGTTTGTGGAGAAATAAATTTATAGTTTTCTGGAAATTACAGTTTTGCTGAACTTCTACATCTACATCTACGTAGTTACTCTGCTATTCACAATAAAGTGCCTGGCAGAGGGTTCAATGAACCACCTTCAAGCTATCTCTCTACCGTTCCACTCTCAAAAGGCGCGCGGGGAAAAACGAGCACTTACATTTTTCTGTGCGAACCCCTGATTTCATATATTTTGTCGTGATGATCATTTCTCCCCATGCAGGTGGGTGCCAACAGAATGTTTTCGCAATCGGAGGAGAAAACTGGTGACTGAAATGTCATGCACGTAACGAAAAACGCCTTTCCTTTAATGATTGCCACCCCAAGTCCCGTATCATGTCTGTGGCACTATCTCCCATATTTCGCCATAATACAAAACGAGCTGCCCTTCTTTGAACTTTTTCGATGTCATCCGTCAGTTCTGATGCAGATCCCACACCGCACACCAATACTCCAGAACAGGGCTGATAAGCGTGGTGTAAGCAGGCTCTTTAGTAGACCTGTTGTATCTTCTAAGCGTTCTGCCAATGAATCCTAGTCTTGGTTTGCTCTACCCACAACATTATCTATGTGATCATTCCAATTTAGGTTATTTGTAATTTTAATCCCTAAGTATTTAGTTGAATTTACAGCCTTCAGATTTGTGTTACTTATAGCGTAATCGAAATTTAGTGGATTTCTTTTAGTACTCATGTAAATAACTTCACACTTTTCATTATTCAGGGTCAATTGCCACTTTTCGCACCATACAGATATCTTATCTAAATCATTTTGCAATTCATTTTGTTCATCTGATAACTTTACAAGATCGTAAATGACAGCATCATCTGCCAACAATCTACGACTGCTACTGAGATTGTCTCCAATGTCGTTAATATAGATCAGGAACAACAGAGGGCTTATAACACTTCCTTTGGGAACGCCGGATATTACTTCTGTTTTACTGGATGACTTACCGTTCGTTTCTACGAGCTGTGACCTTTCTGACAGGAAATGACGAATCCAATCACACAACTGAGGCGATATTCCATAGGCAAAAAGTTTGTTTAGAAGACGCTTGTGGGGTACGGTGTCGAAAGCCTTCTGTAAATCTAAAAATATGAAATCAATTTGACATCCCCTGTCGATAGCACTCATTCATTACTTCATGAATATAAAGATCTATGTAGTTGTGTTTCACAAGGACGATATTTTCTGAATCCGTACTATGTGTCAATAAATCGTTTTCTTCCAGGTACTGTATGTACTGTGTTGAACTGGGGACCTAGAAACAACGGAGACGCTGCGTCCCCACCGTAGCCCTCAGTGGTTCACAACCCCTCCACAGGCTGCAGCAGTCCACTCATCCCACAGCCGCCCCACATCGAACCCAGGGTTATTGTGCGGTTTGGCCGCCAGTGGAACCCCCGGGAACATCTCACACCGGACGAGTGTAACCCCAAATGTTTGCGTTGTAGAGTAATTACGACGTACGAGTACGTGGAGACAGTGTTTACGCAGCAATCGCCGACATAGTGTAACTGAAGCAGAATAAGGGGAACCAGCCCGCATTCGCCAAGGCAGATGGAAAGGCGGCTTAAAAACCATCCACAGAATGACCGGCACACAGGACCTCGACACTAATCCGCCGAGAAGACGCGTGCCGGGGAACGGCACGGCTTCCCGCCCGGAAAGCGGTGCTTCAGAGCGCACGGCTAACCGGGCGGGTTTTTTCCAGGTACTTCATAATGTTCGAACACAGAATATTTTCCAAAAACCTACTGCAAATCACGTTAGTGATACGGGTCTGTAATTCAGCGGATTACTCCTACTTCCCTTTTTGGGTATTGGTGTGACTTGAGCATTTTTCCAGTCTTCAGATACGGGTCTTTCTATGAGCGAGCGGTTGTATATAACTGCTAAATATGGAGTTAATGTATCAGCATACTCTGAAAGGAACCTGACATGTGTACAATCTGGACTAGAGACCTTGCCTTTATTAAGTGATGTAAGCTGCTTTGCTAGACCGAGGATATCTGCTTCTACGTATCTCATCTTGGCCGTTATTCGTGATTGGAATTCAGGAACTTTTACTTCGTATTTTTTGGTGAATGAGTTTCGGAAAACCGTGACTTCACCGTTGTTATCGCGCAGTGAAGGTATTGATTGCGTCTTGCCACTGTTGTGCTTTATGTATGACCAGAATCTCTTTGGGTTTTCTGCCAGATTCCGAGACACAGTTTCGTTGTGGAAATTATTAAAAGCATCTCACATTGAAGTACGCGCTGTATTTCGAACTTCTGAAAAACTTTGCCAATCTTGGGGAGTTTGCGTTCTCTTAAATTTGGCATGCTTTTTCCGTTGCTTCTGCAACAGTGATCTGACCCTTCTTGTGTACCATGGGGGATCAGTACCATCACTTATTAATTTATGTGGTATATATCTCTCAATTGCCATCGATACTATCGGTTTGAAATGATTCCACATCTTTTCTACGCCTACATGGTCAGATCGGAAGGAGTGAAGACTGTCTCTTAAAACGGCGTTAAGAGCATTTTATCAGCTTTTTTAAATAGATGTACTTTGCGTTTCCTTTTGATAGTTGTGGGTGTTACGGAATTCAGTCTAGCAGCAACTGCTTTGTGCTCACTGATCCCTGTATTCGTCAAGATACAATTTGTCCAGGATTGTTTGTTGCTAAAAGTATGCTTTCGCAACCATTTATGCTTCGAGTAGGCTCATGAACTAGTTGTAAAAAATAATTTTCTGAGAAAGCATTAAGTATAATTGCGGATGACGTTTTAGCCCTGCCGACGGCTTTAAACGTATAATTTTTCCTGCATATCAACGATAGATTGAAGTCACCACCGACTACAATTGTGTGAATGGAGTACCTACTTGAAATCAGACACAAGTTTTCGTTGAACTGTTCAGCAACTGTACCTTCTGAGTGAGTTGGTCGGTAAAATGATCCAATTAATAGTTTAGTCCGATTGTCAAGTATAACCTGTACCCATACTATTTCGCAGGAACTGTCTACTC
The DNA here is from genome assembly GCF_021461385.2 of Schistocerca piceifrons. NCBI lineage: Eukaryota > Metazoa > Arthropoda > Insecta > Orthoptera > Acrididae > Schistocerca > Schistocerca piceifrons. The sequence goes on along the minus strand of NC_060149.1, from coordinate 759,298,339 downwards.
GAATGTTACTAAAAGGTAAACTACTTCCAACAGCAATAACTGCTCCACCACCAACTGTATTTAACCTACCCTTTCTGAACACTGTTAGATTGTTTGAAAAATTTCGGCTTAACTTATATTGGGATTTAGCCAGCTTTCTATACCCATAACTATTTGAGCTTCAATGCTTTCTATTAGGGCTTGGAGTTCTGGCTCTTTCACAAAACAGCTACGACAATTTACGACTACAATACCGATCGTTTCTGCAACTACCTTACTGTGTTTTACCCGTCCCCTTATAGACGGACGCCCTTTGTGTGGTTTCCTAAACTCTCTAACCTTAAGTTAGTTATAACATGGAAGACCTCTTTAATGAAAACAAAAGTAGGAAAGAAAATTGTTTATTTAAAAACAAATTATCTTGCAATTTTGATAAATGACTTCGAGTGTAGCATACTCTGATAATATAAAGTAAAGTAGTATACTGAAATGGTTATTGTAAAATATACTGTAGTGTTGTATAAAAGATTAAACTTCTGAAATCTAATGCTGAAATTAATACATAAATTAATCAGTTAGATCTGTCTTATTTTTCGAACAGTGTTTAGTGTAGATTTCATAAGAGTTTAATGTTTTTAGCATTCTCAGGCAAAATACAGTCTAAGGGCCACACACCTTTGGGTGGCTTGCGGATTATAAATGTAGATGTAGATGTAGATTTGGTTAACTGCTGAAATGATGCATAATGATAAATTCAAAGTATGTTTTAATACTGCGTTAGTATTATAACGCAGCAATTCTGTTTAACTAACTTAGAATAATAACTGGTTTATCAAATCTTATTTGTAGAGACCCCTCATGGCCGATTTTTCTTTGTTTACACTTGAATAATATTATCTACACAAGAATAAGGTTTTAATGTATCTGGGTGCTGTAGTATAATTATTCTGGAGTTGACAAAGTAAGAATGAAAGTTAGCTGTTCTGCTGTACATGAGAAACTGGTTCTGCTTTCCTAAGCACAGTAAGATACATACAAAACAGGAAATCACAATTTCGCTTTAGAATACTCCAATGATGGGAATTTCGTGCCTCATTAGACTAGCGATGATTCATAAATAGTCTTGACCACATAAAAGGCCTGGAACCAAAAGATTACTGGTTCGATTTCTGATTTCCTGAAATAGCTTCATATTCGAAATAAGAGTCTGGCACTTGCATCTCTTAGGAATACACTACATGGTGAAACAAACTTGTAAAATTCCTGTAAAAGGGGCAACGTTAACTCAGGAAATGTGATTTAGAATCTGCCTTTAGGATAACTTTTATTAGGAATTGTTAGAGTAGGTGCTGATTCGATGATACCGACAGGAGGACACATTTAGAACAGAATGTTACACATGGATAGTGTTGTACTTGCCTCTCTGTGACAGGACGTTTTAATGTTACACATGGCTTTTTCCTGTGACAGTACTAATAATACTACAAAATAGTTAAATGTTGCAAGGGTACTACATCACAACTGACAATGATTCAACTAATCACTTAGGATGTCAAGACATTTCGTACTGACTTCGACTTGGTAATTAATGAAAGTATTCAAAATGCCATGTTCACTTACTGCACACGAATTTGACAGGTCCACAAAAGGACTTGTACCGTACTATTAAACACAGTAAACATTTATCTGCCTTGTTCGCAGATGTGCGACCGCTCCTGATGAGTCCACAACCACCCATCACCAATTATGATATAACCTTTTGTGTTTCTTCAGCTGAACGCAAGCTTCTGTTCCTTTGCCCCCAGCCAACAAGATGCCAGGAAGAGCCACACAGCTGACGAAATGCGTCTCTCTCCGTAGCCTCAGATGCACCAGTTGGAGACAAGGCAACGTTTTGTTACCTAATAAGACAACATCATCACGCTGCAAGATTATTACCTTCGGTTGAATGACAGCTTTACCTTACGATTTGGCAGGCAGGTGTGGCCGAGAGGTTCTAGGCGCTACAGTCTGGAACCGCGCGACCGTTACGGTCGCAGGTTCGAATCCTGCCTCGAGCATGGTTGTGTGTGATGTCCTTAGGTTATTTAGGTTTAAGTAGTTCTAAGTTCTAGGGGACTGATGACCTTAGAAGTTAAGTCCCATAGTGCTTAGAGCCATTTGAACCATTTGAACCTTACGATTTGTAACACATTCATTCGTTTAGGCTGAATATCATGTTACCTGCAACAACACGATTGTTCTGGAAGATATGTCAGCTTATGAAACTCAGAACCTCGAAGTGTTATGCGACTTTTTCCTCCCCGTGGTCAATAATATACGCGCAAAGCGACTTCCCACCTCACTCTGATGATGTTGTGTGCGATAACGTTGGCAAAATCTCTTACGACCGCCCCCAGCAGAACGTGCCAAATTACACTGCACATACAGTAAACGTGGGATGTGAGCTGTTGCTTGTTAGCGCTCAGAAATTATCCTATACCTCGTTTTTAATTATAAGTAGAATGACAAGAGTGGCAGGTTCTTTGGTAGATGCCTGATTTTCTGTATTTCGCGGTGGCTGTGTCATGAGTTCAAAGTTTTTCAGTATTTGTTGTCTACACGGCATCTTATCTGAAGTGCACGTTTTTAAATATTCTGTTGTTGTAAATGAATATGCCACGTTTGGGAATTTTTTGCTTGCGGGGGAGGGGAAAAATTCCTGTTCAGCTGTTTCACTTGGCTCGATACTGACTGACGATGGTATTTGCTACGTATCACGGCATAGAGACGTGACGTCTCTTGATTTTAATTTAGAGTGTCATGTCGTCATTATTGGTCGTTGCCAACATTGCCGGTACCAACCAACATTATAAGATTGATCACTGAAACACTTCATCTCTATAATGAAGTAGTAGTATCTCTCCTCTTTATGGTCAAAATTATTGTCGTGTGTTGTAACCTCTGTCGCTTCTGTGCACAGCTGGCGATAGTATTCGTTCGTGGCCAGGACAACGAAGGTTACATCAAAGAGAGTCTTATGGCTTCCTCTTTGCAAAGCGTGTGCCAGTGCAGCTAATGTGTCCATTTCATTCCACTGAACGTTAATTTTATGCCCCGCCACGAATTCCTTTCCTGTGCTAACCTCTTCATCTCAGAGTAGCACTTGCAACCTACGTCCTCAATTATTTGCTTGACGTATTCCAATCTCTGTCTCCCTCTACAGTTTTTGCCCTCTACAGCTCCCTCTAGTATCATGGAAGTCATTCCCTCATGTCTTAGCATATGTCCTATCATCCTGTCCCTTCTCCTTATCAGTGTTTCCACATATTCCTTTCCTCTCCGATTCTGCGTAGAACCTCCTCATTCCTTACCTTATCAGTCCACCTAATTTTCAACATTCGTCTACAGCACCACGTCTCAAATGCTTCGATTCTCTTCTGTTCCGGTTTTCCCACAGTCCATGTTTCATTACCATACAATGCTGTACTCCAGACGTACATTCTCAGAAATTTCTTCCTCAAATTAAGGCCGGTATTTGATATTAGTAGACTTCTCTTGGCCAGAAATGCCTTTTTTGCCATAGCGAGTCTGCTTTTGATGTCCTCCTTGCTCCGTCCGTCATTGGTTTTTTTACTGCCTAGGTAGCAGAATTCCTTAACTTCATTGACTTCGTGACCATCAATCCTGATAAGTTTCTCGCTGTTCTCATTTCTACTACTTCTCATTACCTTCGTCTTTCTCCGATTTACTCTCAAACCATACTGTGTACTCATTAGACTGTTCATTCCGTTCAGCAGATCATTTAATTCTTCTTCATTTTCACTCAGGATAGCAATGTCATCAGCGAATCGTATCATTGATATCCTTTCACCTTGTATTTTAATTCCACTCCTGAACCTTTCTTTTATTTCCATCATTGCTTCCTCGATGTACAGATTGAAGAGTATGGGCGAAAGGCTACAGCCTTGTCTTACACCCTTCTTAATACGAGCACTTTGTTTTTGATTGTCCATTCTTATTATTCCCTCTTGGTTGTTGTACATATTGTATATGACCCGTCTCTCCCTATAGCTTACCCCTACTTTTTTCAGAATCTCGAACAGCTTGCACCATTTTATATTGTCGAACGCTTTTTCCAGGTCGACAAATCCTATGAAAGTGTCTTGATTTTTCTTTAGCCTTGCTTCCATTATTAGCCGTAACGTCAGAATTGGCTCTCTCGTCCCTTTACTTTTCCTAAAGCCAAACTGATCGTCACCTAGCGCATTCTCAATTTTCTTTTCCATTCTTCTGTTTATTATTGTAGTAAGCAGCTTCGATGCATGAGCTGTTAAGCTGATTGTGCGATAATTCTCGCACTTGTCAGCTCTTGCCGTCTTCGGAATTGTGTGGATGATGCTTTTCCGAAAGTCAGATGGTATATCGCCAGACTCATATATTCTACACACCAACGTGAATAGTCGTTTTGTTGCCACTTCCCCCAATGATTTTAGAAATTCTGATGGAATGTCATCTATCCCTTCTGCCTTATTTGACCGTAAGTCCTCCAAAGCTCTTTTAAATTCCGATTCTAATACTGGATCCCCTATCTCTTCTAAAGCGACTCCTGTTTCTTCTTCTATCACATCAGACAAATCTTCACCCTCATAGAGGCTTTCAATGTATTCTTTCCACCTATCTGCTCTCTCCTCTGCATTTAACAGTGGAATTCCCGTTGCACTCTTAATGTTACCACCGTTGCTTTTAATGTCACCAAAGGTTGTTTTGACTTTCCTGTGTGCTGAGTCTGTCCTTCCGACAATCATATCTTTTTCGATGTCTTCACATTTTTCCTGCAGCCATTTCGTCTTAGCTTCCCTGCACTTCCTATTTATTTCATTCCTCAGCGACTTGTATTTCTGTATTCCTGATTTTCCCGGAACATGTTTGTACTTCCTCCTTTCATCAATCAACTGAAGTATTTCTTTTGTTACCCATGGTTTCTTCGCAGCTACCTTCTTTGTACCTATGTTTTCCTTCCCAACTTCTGTGATGGCCCTTTTTAGAGATGTCCATTCCTCTTCAACTGTATTGCCTACTGCGCTATTCCTTATTGCTGTATCTATAGCGTTAGAGAACTTCAAACATATCTCGTCATTCCTTAGTACTTCCGTATCCCACTTCTTTGCGTATAATTTCTTCCTGACTAATGTCTTGAACTTCAGCCTACTTTTCATCACTACTATATTGTGATCTGAGTTTATATCTGCTCCTGGGTACGCCTTACAATCCAGTATCTGATTTCGGAATCTCTGTCTGAGCATGATGTAATCTAATTGACATCTTCCCGTATCTCCCGGCCTTTTCCAAGTATACCTCCTCCTCTTGTGATTCTTGAACAGAGTATTCGCTATTACTAGCTGAAACTTGTTACAGAACTCAATTAGTCTTTCTTCTCTTTCATTCCTTGTCCCAAGCCCATATTCTCCTGTAACCTTTTCTTCTACTCATCCCCTACAACTCCATTCCAGTCGCCCATGACTATTAGATTTTCGTCCCCCTTTACATACTGCATTACCCTTTCAATATCCTCATACACTTTCTCTATCTGTTCATCTTCAGCTTGCGACGTCGGCATGTATACCTGAACTATCGTTGTCGGTTTTGGTCTGCTGTCGATTCTGATTAGAACAACCCGGTCACTGAACTGTTCACAGTAACACACCCTCTGCCCTACCTTCCTATTCATAACGAATCCTACACCTGTTATACCATTTTCTGCTGCTGTTGATATTACCCGATACTCATCTGACCAGAAATCCTTGTCTTCCTTCCACTTCACTTCACTGACCCCTACTATATCTAGATTGAGCCTTTGCATTTCCCTTTTCAGATTTTCTAGTTTCCCTACCACGTTCAAGCTTCTGACATTCCACGCCCCGACTCGTAGAACGTTATCCTTTCGTTGATTATTCAATCTTTTTCTCATGGTAACCTCCTCCTTGGCAGTCCCCTCCCGGAGATCCGAATGGGGGACTATTCCGGAATCTTTTGCCAATGGAGAGATCATCATGACACTTCTTCAATTACAGGACACATGTCCTGTGGATACACGTTACGTGTCTTTAATGCAGTGGTTTCCATTGCCTTCTGCATCCTCATGTCGTTGATCATTGCTGATTCTTCCGCCTTTAGGGGCAATTTCCCACCCCTAGGACAAGAGAGTACCCTGAAACTCTATCCGCTCCTCCGCCCTCTTTGACAAGGCCGTTGGCAGAATGAGGCTGACTTCTTATGTCTATTCGCAGTTACACGGTAGTCTACACAGGGTGGTCACAAACAGTTTGATAAGCTTGTACGGGTGTTGGTGGGGAGATTGTCCTAAGATATGATTGTACCAAAAAATTCGATACATTGTGCCTTTTCCGAGTTATTTAGCACTGAACTACCCAATCAGGTCCCTGCGAACGCAAATTGAAGCAGTTTGCTAGAGAGAATTAGTGTCATTTTTCTCACAGCTTAGATGACAGAGTACGAGACTGTTCAGTCTTTTTCTCTAGTCCGACCCTTACTACCGTCCCAAGTCAAATTTTTATATCGCTGTCTTGTTCGGGTTTGGGAAACCAAACGAAGTACACGTTCGGAGACACTGTCTCTGGCGGGCTGCTTGGATTTGCGTGGGCTACGACCTGATTGGCTAACGTTAATGTTAACTAACTCTCAAACGGTGCAAAGTACCGAGTTTTTGCTTAACGATTATTCCTCAGCACAAGGTATCCTGCAACACCCTTAGAAGCTTTTCAGACTGTTTCTGACCACACTCTATATCCACGGTTCTGACAATTGGACAATGACCTTGGCCAGCGTTAACCATTCCTGTGTACTGCTATGAAAATAGGATATAATTACAAATCACGAGGACAAAGTCACAGAGGATTGCAACCCTCTCTCATATCCATGTCTGACGAAGGTCTTAAAATGAAGCGTTCAAATTTATACTGACATTTGCTGATGGCGTTTGTCCTCTGTTTTCAGCACCGCTAATGTTCATAACAAGTCAGTTTAAAGTACGAATATCTGAACTCTATACTAGTTAGCAAAGATCTCATTAGTAAATTTTAGCTCACTTATATTCAATTACCAGGATGTATACTCCGAAGTCCTAATGTACCTAACAGTACCTTTGACTGTTGCAAAATCTGAGCATTCTTTTTCAAAAATCAAATACTGCTTACATTCTGCAGTGAGTCAACAAGGGTTATGTGGCTTGACAATAATACGAAAACGAAGGGGCACGAAACATTGATTTTCCTAAAGTAAGCAATTCTTCATTCACATAAAACAGGAAGAAATATTTTAATTAAGAGAAAAATTTAGTTCACCAACCACATGTACTTTACTAGTAGTTCATACTGAACGTGGAATACATACTTATGAATTATTTTTAAATTAACATTATGTATTACGTATTGGACAAAAATACACACATAAAAAAGTTTTGCATCTCCTCGGTTCCGAGAATTCCGGAACCTGTACAAAAAATTGGAATAGTGGTCAACATAAACATCATTTCCGCCATTTTTATTACTCATGAAAACCACACATTGCATGTTGTACCACCATACAGCGAGACCTTCAGACGTGGTGGTCCAGATTGCTGTACACACCGGTACCTGTAATACCCAGTGGCACGTCCTCTTGCATTGATGCATGCCTATATTCGTCTTGGCATACTATCCAGAAGTTCATCAAGGCGCTGTTGGTCCAGATTGTCCCACTCCTCAACGGCGATTCGGCGTACATCCCTGAGAGTGATTGGTGGGTCACGTCGTCCATAAACACCCCTTTTTAATCTATTGCAGGCATGTTAGATAGGGTTCATGCCAGGAGAACATGCTGCCCACTCTAGTCGAGCGATGTCGTTATCCTGAAGGAAGCCATTCACAAGACGTGCACGATGGGTGCGCGAATTATCGTCCACGAAGGCGAATGCCTCGCAAATATGCTGCCGATATGGTTGCACTGTCGGTCGGAGGATGGCATTCAAGTATCGTACAGCCGTTGCGGCGCCTTCCATGACCACCAGCGGCGTACGTCGGCCCCACATAATGCCACCCCAAAACAGCAGGGAGCTTCCACCTTGCTGCACTCGCTGCACAGTGTGTCTACGGCGTTCAGCCAGAACGGGTTGCCTCAAAACACGTCTCCGACGATTGTCTGGTTGAAGGCATGTGCGACACTCATCGGTGAAGAGAACGTGATGGCAATCCGGAGCGGTCCACTCGGCATGTTGTTGGGCCCATCTGTACCTCGCTGCATGCTGTCTTGGTTGCAAAGATGGACCTCGCCATGGACGTCGGGAATGAAGTTTCGCGTCATGCAGCCTATTGCTCGCAGTTTGAGACGTAACACGACGTCCTGTGGCTGCACTAAAAGCGTTATTCAACATGGTGGCGTTGGTGTCGGGCTTCCTCTGAGCCATAATCCGTAGGTAGCGGTCATCCACTGCAGTAGTAACCCTTTTGCCTCCTGAGCGAGGTTTAGTGACATGTCTGAACAGTCAAAGGGACTGTGTCTGTGATACAATATCCACAATCAACGTCTGTCTTCAGCAATTCTGGTAACTGGGGTGATGCAAAGCTTTTTTTTATGTGTGTAGTTGTCAATGTTTTTATTCCGAACGTGGGAAGGAGGTCTTACTAGTTAACAACAAATTTTCATAAAGAAAACTGCTTGTTTTAGTATGACGATAACATTTAGTTTGTGTACTTTAGAGTATTTGCTACGGACGTTGGTGTAGGAATACAGAAACGTTTGTAACACTGAAACAGCAGAGAAAATATTGCTAAGATTATATTCCCTTTTATTATTAAAAACTAATTATACTAATTTTTGAAACACTTTTTTCTTCCTCAATTACCTTTTTTCTGTTAGAGACAATATATGGACAGATTTTTTTATGTAACACTAAGCAATTTCGAATTAAAGAAGAGATGAACGGGGATCACTGGTACTGTGATAAGGGCTGAAAACGGGGAAATCCTCTCACAGAAGCGACTTTGACAAAGAGCATTTTTTTTACGGTCCAGCACCAGGGATTAAGCATCTCGGAATCGGCGAAGCCAATTGCATCTCTGCATGCTACTGCCGTGAGCATCTAGGGAAGATGGATCAAGGACGCTGCAATCGCTGGATTTACACACCTCATCACAGAACTTGGAGATCGGGGGCTTGTCCATTCAGTAACGCAGGGTAGGCGGAGGTCTGTGGCACATCTGACGACAGAGCACAATGCTCGTGCAGGTACGAGTGGTTCGGAGCACACTATTCAGCGCACATTGTTGAACATGGGACTCCGTAGCTGACGATCCTGCCTGTTCCTATGTTAACGACGTGAGCAAGCGATGTGACACAGTGATCAACACGCTAGAATCGTATTCGGGAGGACGCCGGTCGTAATCCCAGTACGGCCATCCAGATTCAGGTTTCCGTGATTTCCCTAAATCGCTTAAGGAAAATGTCTGAGTGGTTCTTTTGAAATGGGTGCTGCTGATTTTCTTCTCCATCCTTAAGCGAGCTTGTGCCTTGTCTTTAATGACTTCATTGTCGACGGGACGTTACACTCTAATCTTCCTTTCTGTGTCAGCGACATCGTCAACTGCGAATACAGTGGATACGGGATCGTCGGTATTTGACCGGAGACCATCGGATGATTCACGTTTCTTGTAACACCATGTTGATGTTCGTGTCCAAATACATCGTCATCCAGGCGAACGTCTACTCGAAATACGCATCGCGTCTCGGAGTCGGGGCGGTGGGGGTATTATGCTATGAGCGACATTACCTGGACTTCTGTGGGACTGGTGTTTGCAATGGAAGGTTCCATGACAGCTGTGGGCTAAGTGAACATTACTGTGGACTTCCTGCATCCTTTAATGCTACATGTCTTCTCACACGACTATGATATGTTCCAGCAGAGGAGTAGGATGGTGAAGCCGTTTCAATATCTTGGCTACAAATTCGCCTGATATGAGCCAGGTGAAACACGTGTGAGACGTTATCGGGTGCTAGCTCAACGCCTACAAACCACCGGGTCAGAATTTACGGGAACGTCGTGCTCTGGGGGTAGACACCTGGTGCCACGTACTTCTGGAAACCTACCAAAGACTTGTAGAAGCCGCGTCACGCAGAAAAGCTGATGCACTGCATTATAAAGGTGGACTAACCCGCTGTGGAGGTCATCACGATTTGGCTCCTCAGTGTGTGTGTGCCAACAATGTTCGTTGTTACCCACGAAACATAACGAACGTTAAATGATACACTTTTCGGGTAAGTGCACCTGTACTTAAAGAGTATATGTTTACAAAAAACGTAAAGTGTAGAGGTTATTTCCGGTAAATAGAGTTGACCTTTTAAGCGTAATTACCGAATTCATGTTATTCTTCATTTATCAGTTTCTGTGGAAGAGCATAGTTACGTATTGTGCTGCAGGGCAAGGAACAGCAACGTCATCCCGTATTAGTAAGCAATATGTACACTTTTGTCATTACTTTAAATCCTACCCTCGTATTTAATGTGTAGGCTACATTAATTTCTACAGTAAGTTGAGAGAATAAAGTTATCTGTGCATGACATGTATAAATCGCATTGTAGTCGAGATATACCTGTGTCGTCTGTGAACTTCAAAGCTCGTATATCCGGATTACTTCATATTTGGGTGGTAAATCTATATGGTGGACCCGGTTTTTTTTTTTTTTTTTTTTTTTTTAGCCATTATCCCTACGGCGTTTAGGTTTCCCTTGATTCAAAATTCCTCGTCTAAGATACAATAATACACTCCTGGAAATGGAAAAAAGAACACATTGACACCGGTGTGTCAGACCCACCATACTTGCTCCGGACACTGCGAGAGGGCTGTACAAGCAATGATCACACGCACGGCACAGCGGACACACCAGGAACCGCGGTGTTCGCCGTCGAATGGCGCTAGCTGCGCAGCATTTGTGCACCGCCACCGTCAGTGTCAGCCAGTTTGCCGTGGCATACGGAGCTCCATCGCAGTCTTTAACACTGGTAGCATGCCGCGACAGCATGGACGTGAACCGTATGTGCAGTTGACGGACTTTGAGCGAGGGCGTATAGTGGGCATGCGGGAGGCCGGGTGGACGTACCGCCGAATTGCTCAACACGTGGGGCGTGAGGTCTCCACAGTACATCGATGTTGTCGCCAGTGGTCGGCGGAAGGTGCACGTGCCCGTCGACCTGGGACCGGACCGCAGCGACGCACGGATGCACGCCAAGACCGTAGGATCCTACGCAGTGCCGTAGGGGACCGCACCGCCACTTCCCAGCAAATTAGGGACACTGTTGCTCCTGGGGTATCAGCGAGGACCATTCGCAACCGTCTCCATGAAGCTGGGCTACGGTCACGCACACCGTTAGGCCGTCTTCCGCTCACGCCCCAACATCGTGCAGCCCGCCTCCAGTGGTGTCGCGACAGGCGTGAATGGAGGGACGAATGGAGATGTGTCGTCTTCAGCGATGAGAGTCGCTTCTGCCTTGGTGCCAATGATGGTCGTATGCGTGTTTGGCGCCGTGCAGGTGAGCGCCACAATCAGGACTGCATACGACCGAGGCACACAGGGCCAACACCCGGCATCATGGTGTGGCGAGCGATCTCCTACACTGGCCGTACACCACTGGTGATCGTCGAGGGGACACTGAATAGTGCACGGTACATCCAAACCGTCATCGAACCCATCGTTCTACCATTCCTAGACCGGCAAGGGAACTTGCTGTTCCAACAGGACAATGCACGTCCGCATGTATCCCGTGCCACCCAACGTGTTCTAGAAGGTGTAAGTCAACTACCCTGGCCAGCAAGATCTCCGGATCTGTCCCCCATTGAGCATGTTTGGGACTGGATGAAGCGTCGTCTCACGCGGTCTGCACGTCCAGCACGAACGCTGGTCCAACTGAGGCGCCAGGTGGAAATGGCATGGCAAGCCGTTCCACAGGACTACATCCAGCATCTCTACGATCGTCTCCATGGGAGAATAGCAGCCTGCATTGCTGCGAAAGGTGGATATACACTGTACTAGTGCCGACATTGTGCATGCTCTGTTGCCTGTGTCTATGTGCCTGTGGTTCTGTCAGTGTGATCATGTGATGTATCTGACCCCAGGAATGTGTCAATAAAGTTTCCCCTTCCTGGGACAATGAATTCACGGTGTTCTTATTTCAATCTCCAGGAGTGTATTACAACAGGCACAGTATGTGATATACTCTGATTCAGTCTGGTTGCTAATGAGACCTTACCAAAATAGTGTAATACAGAACCTTGCAGAAGAAAACTTTTAATGTGATGTCTTAAATAAACCTAGTCGTCGGGAAGCATAGTTTCTTTACTAGTAAATGGTTGTATTGTATTATATTAAACAGATGACCTAGAAATGACGGAGAGGCTTCGTCCTGCTGTAGCCCTCAGTGGTTCACAACCCCATAACAGTCCACCCACCCCACCGCCACACCACTGCCGCCCCACACCGAACCCAGGGTTATTGTGCGATTCGGCCCCCAATGGACACTTCCCTCCCCCCCCACCCCCGCCACCACCCTCCGGGAACCTCTCATAGCAGACGAGTGTAACCCCAAATGTTTGCGTGGTAGAGTAATTATGGCGCACGTGTACGTGGAAACGGTGTTTGCGCAGCAATTGCCGACACAGTGTAACTGAGGCAGAATAAGGGGAACCAGCCCGCATTCGCCGAGGTAGATGGAAAACCGCCTTAAAAACCTTGCTTAGGCTGGACGGCACTCCCGACCTCGAATCCAATATGCCGTGCGTATTCGTGCCGGGGATCGGCACACCTTCCCGCTCGGGAAGCAGCACGTTAGACGTAACAGCTAGTCTGGCCGGCAGTAAATGGTTAGTTTTAGGTATTTTAATTTATGTAACGAAGATTGTTTCAGAACTCTGGAGTTTGTCCCGCAGCTTTGATTTTTCCTTGCAGAAACGACATTCTGGACCTAATAGCCGTTACTTACCTTTTCCTACTGCTGTTAATGAAGATTCGAGATGATCAGTTTCAAGCTACTCACTTAACAGTAATTATTTGAGCTAGCTGTCATAATAGGAACTATGAAATCAATCCATGTCGACGTTAATAAAAGGGGAGTGGATACAAAAAACATTCTACGAGCCATTATGTCACAAAACCCTTTTTCTGTGCTACTGTGTTCGCGGAACTCTGCGTGCCTCTAGACTTGATACAGGTGCCAAACCAAGGGGACAGTTTTTCAAATATGCGTTTGTAGATGGCGCAAGGTCTTTCTGACAAGCTGGCCTTGTCTCTGGATTTTCAAAATGTAAAAGACATGAGAAGTGGTTTTTATTGACTACAGTTGTACCAGTTAAAATACTGAATGCTGTGTATCTGCATTTGTATTATCAGAAATAAAACGTAGTGCTTTAGTATTAACGGCACTTGAACAGATACTTCCTTCCGCCTATTTTGTCGAAAAATGACATTATTGAGACTGTGGCTTTGAACAGAATACATGCTGATTCATACAGCGAGCAGAATAGTAACCATCCACTTTCCATAATGCTGTTTATGTACGCAAATAGCGCCGTACCTTTTTCGAATCGAAAGGTTCACCTTTCTACGGCTGCCCACTTTTATATTGCATTTGTTGTTGTTTACAATAGCTGTTGAAAAAAAATAGTGCAAAAAAACACTAAATTTAATATAATCGGGAACAGCCGTGTGAAGATGAACCCGTCGGTTCCAAACTGGTAACAACGCTACTTGTGTAAATAGTGTTTGCTGTTTTCTGCTTTGCAAGAATCAACTTGTTGGCACTTATAATTGTCTCCTTTTTGCGATGATGCGTTGAACAGTATAATTAAGTACAATCAGAACACATTCTCAAAATTTTGGATACAATGTGGCACATAGAACGTCTTCAATTTCCACTCTCCAAATGCTAACTGCGTGAAAATTAGGGATTATCATCGTCACAGAAGATATTTTTCGAAACATTTTGCTCACATTTCTATTGCTGAAGATTCAAAACGTTCAGTTTGAAGCTGTTGCTCTACCTTAGCAACATGTGCGCTAGTGGAGCACGCTTCTTCAATAGAAACCTCTAAATATACTGTAGTGGTTAATGCATGACCAGCAGCACGATGGTCCCAAAACAGCAGCAGCTGGAAAGGTGGCCACACTTTCCCTATACAGAGTTTTTATGAACCCCTCGTTGGTCCTGATCCGTCCCCAGGCCTGTACAGTCCTTAATAGACTGTCAAGTTTATTGAGGACGGAACAGTTAAGCCCCCCCACCTCGGCAAGGTCTGGGGTCCATAGGGGGGGACCAGTAAGCCGCCCAAAATCCGAGAGCCTACGTCCCTACCTTATGCACAAAGCATGTGTAGAGACATATGCTCTTTGGACCGTTCGCAGTTTACTGGCGACCAAATGCCAATCTCTAACTAAAGTGTGCAAATACATGTTGAGGACACCAGCAATTACTGGCTATCAAACGACTGAATCTACAAACAGAAACTTGATGAAAGAGAAGTGTTTAATACCTTCTGTGCCTCCCAGTCTGATAATAAAAGAACCGTGAAGCATGGAGATATCTACAATACAGTATTTGTACTAGGTCGGAATGTCTCTCTAAGGCCGATGAATCGCAAATAAGCGACACTATCGAGATGAGAAATGCAAAATGGAACGACAGCATTTGAAACGACGAAGTTATTAACAAGACATTTGATCTTTATGACCCCTTTAACTTATTTTAAATTCTCTCTTCGCTGTACTATGTCGTCACTTATCGATTGTCGCATCACAGAGCAATGACTTATCTTCGGGCTGGGAGGCTGTGGGAGGCTCTCTGGCACAATGGTCGGCAGAGAGAGAGGTGGCTGTCATCTGGAGTGGTGCAAGCCGGAAGCGTGGCTGGTAATTCGGGGGAACTCACCAGGGACGGTGTTGTACCTGGAGCCATGCTCAGACAGTGTTATTGCAGAAGTATCAGTGCTTGATCGGAAAACGTGACAGCTGAATTTTTGTGCTGATGCAAGAACGTACGAAGCTGACGTTTGAATTAAGGTTAATGAAATCAGTGTTTAAGTACTATGTATATGAGGTCACGGTCTGTGCCGATGAACTCCATGTGATGTTGCTTCTGTAAAAGGAAAAAACGCTATATACACGTCCTATGCTGATGAATTTCTGGACAGGATAGTGGCAGCTCTACTGGCGTGCTGCAACAGAAGGGAAGCCTCAGTTTGTATTCACTATAGATTTCTGTACTTCTGAAAAGCGTGTTCACCTACTGTGTTCTAACCTGGATCGAAAAACCCTGTGGATTCCATGATTATGATTTGATCAGGGAAAAATGTAGATGGTTGTTCGGTGGTTTCATAAAAATAATAATTTTGGATTTTGTGTTTGCTGTTTTTAAAAACTCTGATCTTAACAACTTGTCTTTGATTATCAGAAACTATACAAAGTATTACGGAAGATAAAGGCTCGAAACAGTTGTTTGACAAGATTTTGCTGCAGGAATTCAATTTTTAGTAGCTTCATCCTGTTGGTCGTTCTTATATTAGCTCGCATTCCTTACGTTGTATTAAGTATGCTATTTATACTTGAGATCAATTTTGTGTAATCTGATGAAAAAATTTGACCTCGTATTGTATACTCAATCAGTCGACTCCACGAGTAATTATTTAGAGCCACAACTCCATGCTTCCAAAACACTTTAGTAGCTGAGTGTGGTTGACTGACTGAGGTGTAATTATTGTAGTTACGGTAATGTATTTATTCCTCGTACTGTTGCTTGTAGAAAGAAGATCGACCGTTGTGATTTCAGTATGTCCGGGGATGGGACTTGTTTGCAGCGGGGTGAGCTGATCTGTGAGTTGCAAATAAGGAATATTCAAGCGGAAGATACTGTTCGGGAACTGATGGAAGCATCACGTCAATATACCATATACCAACCGCAAGTAAGATTTCGAACCCCAAGAAGGTAAGTCTCGCAGCCGATTGTGAACAAGACCTTGATGAATCATTAGCAGAACATGTGGAACGCGTTAGAAAGAGTGTGGTAGCCTTTGCTCTCCAGTATATGGAGGAGCAGATGGGAACGCAGATGTTAGGGGGACTAAACCCCGAAACCATGCAACGAGCTGTATTTTGTGTAATTCCGAAAAGGTTGACTGAATAAGAAGAGATGTTAAAACAAGTACAGTCCATCGAATTTCTCGACATCCAAAGGGAGGCACAGGCTCACGGGGTAGACACGGGACAGAGAGTGTGAATCAGAACAGGCGTGTGAAACGAAGCGCTATGGTAGCGCACGGAATCGCTGACCACGCTCAAGAATTGTGTTAAGGAGTGCGTAATGGGGTCTGCTGGGGTTGTGGTGAGCAGGGACGCACAAAGAATGAGTGCGCAGAGACGCAAAGGGCGCAGCAAGTACTTTGAAAATTAACAGTCAGGGAAAGATTATGAGTGCGATTCGCGAAAACACAGGTTCACGGTTACTGTTTATATGTGCTGCCCTTAACTGAATGGGGAAACTGTGTGTGGACTGTTGCACTTACGCGTTGTCATTTAATGGAAATTAAGACTGTTTTGTAAAATATAAACATATATGCACATGGGAAGGTTAAGGTGAGAGTCAGGAGAGTACTGAACGGCAAATAGAACAAATTTAAGAGTGAATGGTTGTGTTAAATTAAAATCAGTGTTGGGAATTTGTCTGGAAGATGGGTATGAAGGAGATAGAATATTTAGCTGCCAATTATATCCTCGGAGCTGATTGGATTGCTAAGGCAGGATTAATTTTCCATTGGTCTCGTGGCCATTCTTATTTTAAATTTCGTCCCCAAAGAAAGCTGTTCTTATGGGCACATGAACAGAAGTCCGTCGTCTTTACCACAAGTGGGACACAGAAGGGCGAAAAGAAAGACGAAGTTAAGGTCGAACTATTTGAAGAACAAATCGCTCACTTGGTTGAAGCATTAAGGGAGCGAATCAAAGGACTGTGCACAGAGCCCTCCTGCAGTACGGATAACATAGGTGGTGGGGGGAGTGTAATGGTGCGGCAACTGGAAACACACTCCCAAGTTGAAGTACGCTGGACCGTACGATTCTTGTGAGCAAAATGTCTCAATTGCACAGATTCACTGTGATGTTATGGCAGTATTTGGACCAAATGAGAAATGGTGTCAACAATGTGACCCAGGTCCCTCTGATGTGTGTCATTCTCGTCGGGAAGGAAGGCCATCGACATCGACCATAGACGACAATGTCCAGGTATCGAGGGAGAACATCAGGGGAAAGAGATTTTCAACGATCAAGACGTTCAGACAGCAGTTCTCGAATGGTTTCGTCACCTAGGAGTGGATTTCTATTGTCGACCAACTAAACAGTTGGAAAAACGTCCTGCCCTTTATTTACAGAGACTTGGTGACTATGTTGAACGACAGTATCTACGTCATTTTGTAGTGTAGTGCAGCATTCAAGAAAAGTTACTTGGTCTGTCATAATAATGTGTAACATAGTTTTTGAAGTTCACTGGTATAATTTTGTCAACACAAGTAGCTTTTGGTGGGAAAGGGAGAGCGGGACGAATGTCATCCACGCCGCAAGGGACACAGTGGGAAACACTGAGTGGAGGCCAGCCAAGCCCGCTCTAGCATGATGAGCATCTCAAAAGATCTACTGCCGCCTCTGCATTTGTTAGTAATTATATCGAGGAGTTCACAGAAGCAGGGTCTGTGATGTCCGTCCATCTAGGTAAGATTACCTATCAACACGGGCCCATCGCGTGATAGAAAGTGGTAGAAATTCGTTTGAAAGAAGAGTGGTTTTAAGGGCGGAGGGAAAAAAGTACCAAGACAAGCGTCAAGAAAAAGAAGAATGCACGAGAGTATGGATGACTAGTAAGAACACTAGCGGATTTCTTGCTGTCTGCGATGTGTCATGAAAAGGTAGGTTGTGTTAGTAGTGGGTATCATGCCGCCGATACTGTGTCATAGCCATTTGTTCGTCATAATGAGATCTGTTCGAATCTGTGCGGCAGGCACAGTACGCTGTTGTGGGGCACAACTGCGGTAGAGGATACAGTGCACCATTGCTAGTAATTTCCTTCCCCGTTCCACTCGCAAAGACAGCGAGGGGAAAAGACAGTCTATATGCCTCCGTAGGAGCCCTAATTTATCGTCTCTTATCTTCGTGGTCTTTAAGCGCAATGTATTTTGGGGCAGTAGTATCGTTCGGCATTCAGCTTCAAATGCCGGTTAACACTTACGTGTTGTTCGAACGTACCGCTAACAAATCTAGCAACCCGCCTCCGAATTGCTTCAATGTCTTCCTTCAATCCGACCTGGTACGGATCCCAAGCACTCGAGTAGTACTCAGGAACAGGTGGCACCAGTGTCCTATATGCGGTCTCCTTTACATGCGAACCACACCTTCCTAAAATTTTTCCAGTAAACTGAAGTCGACCATTCGCCTTTCCTACAACAGTTCTCATATGCTCGTTGCGTTTCATATCGCTTTGCAGCATTACGCCCAGATATTTAAACAACTTGACTGTGTCAAGCGAGACAATATTAATACTGTATCTGAACATTACAGGCTTGATCTTCCTACTCATCTGCATTAACTTACATATTCCCACATTTAGAGCTAGCTGCCATTCATCACAGGAACGAGAAATTTTGTCTAAGTAATCTTGTATCTTCCTATAGTCACTCAACTTCGGAACCTTACCGTACATTACAGCAAACAATCGAAGATTGCTGCCCACAATGTCTGCTAAATCATTTATATACATATAGAACAGCAGCAGTCCTATCACAAATCCCTGGGCCACTCCTGACGATACCCTTGTCTCTGATAAACACTTTCCGCCGAGTTAGTTCTTCATCTCATAGTCTGCCTGCTTAGCTGGGTCTTCTGCTGCTGCTGTGTGTTTAAAGGTCCCGGCTGCTGTTCCAGCCCTCCCACTGGCGGCCGGTCCTCCCCACAACTGGTGGGACATTCCAGCCGCTCAGGGGCAGGGGGGGCAAGTAGCGGTTGCTGACAGCTGGCGTCGTTGTCTTCTCCTGCCTCCCATGTAAATCGGTCCGTGTTCGATTCCTGGCCGAAATGGAGATTTTCTCTGCTCGTGGACTTGGTGTTGTGTTGTCCTCATCATTTCAACCTTATCACTGGCGCGACAGTTGCCCAGTGTGGTATCAAATGAAATAATACTTGCACTTGGTGGCCGTATTTCCCTGAATGTGGCCTCCCGACCAACGATATCATACACTCATTTCCATTTTATCTCATAGTTTGAATACTGTAGACTGTTCGGCAGGGGCAGTCCCAGTGGCTTGGGGCATTGCCTGGGGAGTGGATGTCTGCCTGGCGGCTACCTTCTCCTATGACTATGCTGGGGCAGTGGCAGGGGAACGTACCCCTATGCCTGCTAGAAAGTCTCTAGCAAACTCTCGACGCAGTCTTTCTGTGTGGCTAAGAACGCAATCCTCTCTGTACCATGACGGCTTGGATGGCCGTAGTCGTTCCTCAGACGTTAAAACGCATTGTGGCGACCATGTGGACGGTCTTCCGCTGCTGCTGTGTCTTTCCAGATCGCGGCTGCTGTTCCCGCCTCCCTACTGGCGGCCGATCCTCCTCACAATTGGTGGTATATCACAGCCACTCAGGGGAAAGGAGGGGTTGCAGCGGTTGCTGACGACTGGCGTCGTCGTCTTCTCCTGCATCTGCGTGCGCTGAGTCTGGGGCCGCATTTCGCCATCGGCTTGGCTGCCGCCAGAGATGGCCGGGCAGCAACGATAGTTGGCGACACGGTGCATGGCACAGCGAGCACCCGCGTCCTCCATGTGTCGCCTGCTGGCGGGGCTGTCATGGTCGCCTGAGCCTCTGACGCATCTCGGTGTGTTGCGGCAGTACTTTGCCACTCGGCCCTCTCCCCGGCAGCTGAAGCGATGTGGTTTAGGGTCCACGACCGCAGGGAAAGGTTCCACCTTGATAGGGAAGACTTGGTCGTCTTCCCACATTGATTTGGCGGCGGCTTTGTCTTCTTTGCTGGTGTCTCGACATTTAGGCGACCACAGGCTCTTTGAGTGCCCTGTGGTGGGCCATGCTTGCTGATCGCAGCTCGGCAGTAGTGTCAGAGTCAATAGACTCGACACTCACATCGTGCTTGCAGCAGCCGACTATATCATTGTACAGCACTGTCCGTGCAGTATCTCTGAGGTGGATGTGCAGAGGCAAGACAGGTGCGCGATCTTCTTCTTAAAAAGTAAAGTCAGTTATCCGTTTTTTCTTTTGAAAGTAATCTTCTACTAAATTTTAAGTGCTCTAATTTGTTGGGAATAGTTCTCTTTTATTTTCTAGTTAATACAATGAATGCACATCCATAAAATTTTTCAATATTAGATTTAAGACAGTAGAGGATGGCAGATCCGCACTGATTCGTCTGCTGCCCTCTTTATCAATCTTCATTGTTATCCGAGAACAAATATTTCTTTTTTAGAGCATTTAAAACTATTAAAAATATTGCAATCCTGTTAAGAAACGTAAATGTATGTTATCACTTGAAATATTTTCACATAGTACTCTTGGACTCTGCAACACACGTAGATCAGCTGAGATTATCACAGACAATCCTTGGGAACTTCCAACACACACAGATCAGCCGGAAGAGTGTAACGTGACACGCATTTCTTACAAACATTTCATCCTTTCTGTCACTGTCTCTCGGGATTTGGTGGTCAGGTAAAAAGTCCATCCAGCATATTACGATGAATCAAAACTTTCTTGTATTCCGATTTGGAATTTATTCAGAAAACTCTTTCTGTTGCATTATTAAATTCCTGTGGAAGTATTCTTTGATATTTGTAAGCTAAACGAATGGAAAAGCTTAATTACTTCGTGCTGCGTCTCCCATGTTCTTCTTATCGACTTCTTTTCTTCATACTTTCATTCTTCTACCTGTTCAGTAGTCTGGGTTTCTTCAGTTGTTATTAAGAAGCAGTCTGTTATGCCATTCGTTTTGATACAGTAAAAATACATGACTTTTATGAAATCAAACACAGTCGTCAGGATCCATACATCGCTTTTAGAAACATGAGATCCACATCACATTCGGCTTACATAACCTGCACATTTTGAGACGACAGTGCAGAAATTTTTTTTTCTGTTCAGCACAGATAACTTATCGAATTGAAATACATTATCTTTTGATGCGTTTTAAGTCATTTTTCTGTGTTTCCAATTCTGGCTCTTGATAAAAACATGCGTCTTATCTCTTTCGTCAAAACCATCCTTAAAAAAGAATTGTTACTGAAAATGATCAGATTTTGGACAAAAGAATGGAAATTTTGTGAAGATGGTGGCCAAAGAGATATGTCGCCGTAGCAATCTGTACAGGCTAGCTAAAGATTAGTTGACACAAGCGCACTATAAATAAACATATTTTACTCAAGTGGCTTTTGAAGAACTGCAATACTGTTAACAGTTTGTGGCAGCCGTGGCTTGGAAAAGTAGGGACTCTTGACAGCAAGTTTCCTTCTTCTATTATCAGCCACGTTCTGAGTAACAGCGCCACGTATCATGAGGTCACTATAATACTTGGCACAGCCAAATTTAATCTTACGTAAACGATTGTAAATCTGTCACACACCACCCTGGCTGCTTCTTTAGTCTGACATATTTAAACCTGGCATCCACCAAAAGGAATTTCTTGTCATAATATCTATTCCAAGCGTGGATTAATTCTTCATAGATCACAAGTTCTGGCCCCGAAATGGGGAACAATGTGCAATACATCCTATTAACTGACACAAAAGCCGTTGTTAAAAAAGAGACTGTTTAACGGTACTTGGCATTGGTGTGCAGATAGATGACCTTGAAACTGGGCCAGTTACTCAACACACTCCTCTTTATCCTCTTGAAATGGGCGAAACGGAAGCACTAAGGATGGCTGTGGAAGCTGTGGCGCTGCCGTAATTGGTGGCGCCTGACGGTGATTCTCATTGGCTGCCGTCTGCATCCGAATGAAGCCCTTCAGAAGCTCAGTAAGCTGCGTCATTTGTGGCCTCTCTATCTGAAGAAGCTGTGTGAGATCGAGCGTTGATGCCAAAGGCGCTTGCAATTGTGGCGCCGCTAACTACGAGACAGGCTAGCTTGGGGCTTGAGGCGTTGCGGTAGCCATGGCAAAGGAAAAAATGCTAAAGTTAAATCAATATGTGGCAGCACAAACAAGTAAAATAAGAGCAAATGGCATGCACGGATCTGAGACAGATGTATCGAGAAGCACAAATGGTGAAAAAAAATGGTTCAAATGGCTCTGAGCACTATGGGACTCAACTGCTGAGGTCATTAGTCCCCTAGAACTTAGAACTAGTTAAACCTAACTAACCTAAGGACATCACAAACATCCATGCCCAAGGCAGGATTCGAACCTGCGACCGTAGCGGTCTTGCGGTTCCAGACTGCAGCGCCTTTAACCGCACGGCCACTTCGGCCGGCTCAAATGGTAAAAGTTCAATAAAAAATATCCAGAAAGCGCTAAGAAAACTAGGCGTCGAGAGAAGCAAAGTGATGCGTGTGTCTATGTACACCGAATGTTTGCCCGTAGAGCTAGCTATCAACAGCTCGATCTAATGTTCGGCACCATCTAGTAGGCTAACACGGACTACACTCGAACTAGATGATTGGTGCCAAGGTGGCCGCCACTTGCAACACCGTCCTGGTAGTGTTCATTAGTCGACGGCCTGGATGTTCTTCATTGGTGAGGTCATCCTATTGGTGACAATATTCAAAGCGCCGCTCGCAGTGCCCGAAGGAATTTTTATGGAGACGCCAGCTCTGGCAGTATCGATAAGCTGCGACACTACACTCTTCCGCTCTAACCTCCTCTCCATTGTCGTGTAGTGACGACAACTGCAACAACAGCGGGGCTGGAGACGTGGATGCAGGAAGAGACGAGGAGGCAGGAGCCGAAGCTGTGGCTGGTGCCGAGCTCCTGTATTCGCCCCGGCATTCGCTTTGAGGCCGTCCTGGAACGCCAGCCGAGAAACCAGACGGAATGTGCGTCTCTGCATCCAGCAATAGTGGGAGGTCTCCTGGTGGTCGAACCGATACGGTGTCTCGAATTGGTGCGTCGACCCCCTGGCCGGCCGTGAAGTGGAGAGGAGCAACGCCTGTGGACGTCTGCTGTCCGCTAGGCGCCGGATGAGCTGTAGGGTTCAGGGCCATAGGTTCATAGCCAGGTGCTGGCGACGCAGGACCCCAGGTAGCCAGAGAAGATACCGGCTGCATCACCCGGTCAGGCAATGAATCTGTGAACAAAGAGTCAGTAGCAGGATAACGCAATTTACAGGTGCCAATTTGATTCAGGTGCTATCGCTGCAATCTGCCTGGACCCTGTATCAAAAATATGCAATTACCAAGCAACCTTACAACGAAGCCGCGTTCCCAGCACTTCCGATCGCTACTTGACCTGAAAAAAAACTAGGCTATTAGTTTGATTCGTAGCATGAGGGAGAGGAGTAGGCACCGGCCACCGCGGTGGGCGCAGCAACTGGAGCAAGGTGCGGTGGCGCCGTCCATGAAGCAGCTCCACCAGTGATGCGCCGTTGCGACACGGGGAATGGCAGGACAACAAGAAGAGCAACAAACCTTCATACCACTTCTGGTGGGTGCGTAGTTCATTCATCAGCTGCTTATAAGCGCGCAGGCAGGTATCTTCATCGATGCACCAGCTCCCTCGGTTAGCTGACAGACTACAGATAATGTGGCGTACGGTATCTTACATGTATCGAACCCATTGCTTCCTTCTTACGTTGAGGGATACTGATCACTAACTGTTTCTTAAGAAATTGTATACCTATCGTAGCAAGAAACTCGAACATTTTTTTCTTTCTAGAAGATGAAACAACATCGCAAGAAGCTCTTTCACTTCATGGCATTACGATGTACCTTCGGTATTGGAACTTGTTTCTGAAGACCTTAGTAATGCTAGAGGCCGCCTACGACCCGCTTCCACGATTTTCGTGGTCTCAAGATAGAGAAGATAGATGAAATCTTTATTTCTTAAATACGGAAGACACTCTGGCAAAAGTTATTCGCGGATGTTTTGCGAAAAATGTAGGAACTGTAACGAGAAATAGCAACAAGAAGTAAATTTGCTCTAGTATGGCCCGTGAAACGTGGAGATTATTAGAAGTTGTTTTCGAATATTTTTGATCAATTTCGAGACGAATAGAGGCTGCAAGAAGTAAAAAAATTATCATTGTCTTCTCAGTTGTCCATCTTCTTCATACGTTTCCATTGTTTTGCAGATCCTCTAAAAAGTATAGATTCTATATTAATACCTCCCGATGGTTTAAAATAATGACTCAAGTTGGTAAGCGTAGGATCCAAGATGATTTTGCTTTGCTAAAACATATGACATTTCTGTCGTATTCTAAGCTTGGCAAACAAATATTGCGATCGTTTTCTTTAACGCTTTGATGCTCTGTGGTTACTTCCGATTTTCGTTATTGAAATTATAGTTCTTTTTCCACTGAAAAGCATCATCAGTTACATATCTTTTGATGATAGAAGCTTTGCACCGTCAGTCACGCGAAAAATTAATTGAATAATAATGCGTGTACATCGTCATATTTTTTTTCACTTCGTCAGTAAATGAAATTCGTGTCATTATTGCTTGTATGCAGCCTTTCGGACGTATGGTATACTGTGCACTTTGATATCTGTCTAGATGAAGCCATGTACCGGGTGATCAAAAAGTCAGTATAAATTTGAAAACTGAATAAATCACGGAAAAATGTAGATAGAGGTACTAAATGACACACATGCTTGGAATGACATGGGGTTTTATTAGAACCAAAAAAATACAAAAATTCAAAAAATGTCCGACAGTTGGCCCTTCATCTGATCAGAATAGCAATAATTAGCATAAAAAAGTAAGACAAAGCAAAGATGATGTTCTTTACAGGAAATGCTCAATATGTCCACCATCATTCCTCAACAATAGCAGTAGTCGAGGAATAATGTTGTGAACAGCACTGTAAAGCATGACGTGAGTTATGGTGAGGCATTGGCGTCGGATGTTGTCTTTCAGCATCCCTAGAGATGTCGGTCGATCACGATACACTTGCGACTTCAGGTAAGCCTAAAGCCAATAATCGCACGGACTGAGGTCTGGGGACCTGGGAGGGCAAGTATGACGAAAGTGGCGACTGAGCACACGATCATCACCAAGTTCAAATGGTTCAAATGGCTCTGAGCACTATAGGACTTAACTTCTAAGGTCATCAGTCCCCCAGAACTCAGACCTACTTAAACCTAACTAACCTAAGGACATTACAAACATCACCAAGCGACGCGCGCAAGAGATCTTTCACGCGTCTAGCAATATGGGGTGGTTCTAATAAAACCCCATGTTATTCCAAGCATGTGTGTCAATTTTTACCTCTCTATCTACATTATTCCGTGGTTTATTAAGTTTTCAAATTTATACTCACTTTTTGATCACCCGGTACATTGTTATCTCTTAGCTTGAAGTTTCTCTCTTCATTGGAAACTCTTTTCGCTGATGTTCCTTTTCATTGGCTACTCTTTCGCTGATGTCTCAGATAATGCTTAAAGCAGTCATTTGGAACTTTCGGTTGCTACCGCAGAAAAAAAGTGCGTCATGTTATCTACGTGTACCATTTATCACAGTTAGCTGGAATATGTTCTACGACAGTAAATTGACTTAAATGAAAAACCTCTTTTCTGTCTCTGTCATACTACCATTTTTTCTTTCCCTGTCATTGTACCTCATGCTCGCATTTTATTAATCGTGTTTTGCTGCAGGCCTCCAATCTAGTCCGGAATTTCATAGTATTTGATATCTATTTCCCATAGTTGATATGGTTGCACCATTATTCAATAACATGAGTGACTGCGTTAGTATTTTGAAGGTTTTGTTTCGTCCGAAAGCCCATGCTCACGTCTGATTGCAGTCACCTCTGTAATATCAATTTCTATTCGCAGACAGATATACCTTTGCAACATCATTAAAACATTTTTAATCATTAAGCTGAATATTAAAATGTTTGAACTTTTTCTTTTAATATGTATTTGTTTTTATCAGACTACTTTCAAAGAATGTGGTATCTCTGAAACAGAGATGTGGCAGCTGGATGGAAAGCGTCCATTGTCGCTTTGGATCACACGATAGATCCTCTCAAAATACCTGTCTTTGGCTCAAGTAGCTTAACTATGTACAGTTATGCCTCATTTGCGTATGAAGTTTCTAACTAGTGCTTTTCATTTATTATAATACTGTTCTACCAAGAACGGACGAAATTCAGTTAACTTGAAGTTTCTATCGTTGTAATTCTGACATTATCCTCTTCTTCTACTGTCCATGTGAGTAAATTCTTTTCAGATATGATTTTGCAATCTTAAGTTAATTTAACTCTCCGTGGATGAGTGTCTGCGCCTCCCATGTTCACAGCTGCTGGTGCTTCATCGTCTTGTATCAGATTTCTATCTTCTTTAGCTCGCACATTTAAGTCTTATCTGCCTTATGAAAACATGAGGCCCGCTCGAGGGGAAATGCGTGAATTGTATTGTCATAACGCAGGCAAATACTCCCGTGCCTTCTCAAAGATGATAAAATGGTGAATCGTTTCAAGATTCAGTACAAGTCAGCTGAATCGCATTCATTCTGTAATTTTGTTGTTAAATAGCAGCCTTTGTCAATGTGCTTCTTTTTTCTGGAAGTCGGTGGTTCAATTTGTAAGACAACGACACAGTTCTGAGAATTATTCGTTATAAATGTATGCTCCTTACTGGTTAATCCCCCCCTCTCTCCATGAACCATGGAGCTTGCCGTTGGTGCGGGGGCTTGGGTGCCTCAACGATACAGAAACCGTACCGTAGGTGTAACCACAAATGAGGGATATCTGTTGAGAGGCCAGACAAACGTGTGGTTCCTGAAGAGGAGCAGCAGCCTTTTCAGTAGTTGCAGGGGTAACAGTCTGGATGGTTGACTGATCTGGTCTTGTAATATTAACAAAAACGGCATTGCTGTAGTGGTAATGTGAACAGCTGAGAGCAAGGGGAAACTACACCCGTAATTTTTCCCGTGGGCATGCAGCTTTACTGTATGGTTAAATGATGATGGCGTCCTCTTGGGTAAAATATTCCGGAGGTAAAATACTTCCCCATTCGGATCTCCGGGCAGGGACTAATCAGGAGGACGTCGTTGTCAGGTGAAACAAAACTGGCGGTCTGTGGATCGGAGCGTGGAATATCATATCCCTTAATGGGGCAGGTAAGTTAGAAAATTGATAGATTGAAGTTAGATATAGTGGGAATTAGTGAAGTTCGGTGGCAGGAGGAACAAAACTCCCGGTCAGGTGAGTACAGGGCTATAAATACAAAATCAAGTGGGGGTAATCCAGGAGTAGGTTTAATTATGAATAAAAATAGGAGCGAGGGTAAGCTGCTACGAACAGCATAGTGAACGCATTACTGTAGCCTAGATAGACACGAAGCCCACGCCTACCACAGTAGTACAAGTATATATGCCAACTAGGTCCGCAGATGACGAAGTGATTGAAGAATGTATGATGAGATAAAAGAAATTATTCTGGTTGTGAAGAGAGACGAAAATCTAATACTCATGAGGGACTGGAATTCGATAGTAGGAAAAGGAAGAGAAGGAAAAGTAGCAGGTGAATATGAAATGGGGGTAAGGAATGAAAGAGGAAGCCGCCTGGTAGAATTTTGCACAGAGCATGACATCTAAAACTTCGTTTACTAATCGTGAAAGACGGTTGTATACATGGAAGAGGCCTGGAGACACTGGAAGGGTTCATATAGATTATATAATGGAAAGACAGAGATTTGGGAACCAGGTTTTAAATTGTAAGACATTTTCAGGGACAGATGTGGACTCTGACCACGATCTATTGTTTATGAAATGTAGATTAAAACTGAAGAAACTGCAAACAGGCGGCAATTTAAGGCGATGGGACCTGGATAAGCTGAAAGAACCAGAGGTTATAGAGAGTTTCAGAGAGAGCATTAGGGAACGATTGACAGGACGGGGGAAAGAAATACAGTAGAAGAAGAATGGGCTTCTTTGAGAGATGGAGTAGTGAAGGCAGCAGAGGATTAAGTAGGTAAAAAGACGAGAGCTACTAGAAATCCTTGGGTAACAGACGAGATATCGAATTTAATTGATGAAGGGAGAAAATATAAAAATGCAGAAAATGAAGCAGCCAAAAAGAAATACAAACGTCTCATAAATGAGATCGAGAGGAAGTGCAGAATGTCTAAGCGGGAATGTCTAGAGGATAAATGTAAGAATGTAGAGGCATATATCATTAGGGGGTAAGATAGATACTGCCTACAGGAAAATTAAAGAGACTTTTGGAGGAAAGAGAACCACTTGCATGAATATCAAGAGCGCAGACGGAAAACCAGTCCTAAGCAAAGAACGGAAAGCAGACAGGTGGAAGGAATATGTAGAGGGTCTATACAAGGGCGATGTACTTGAGGGCAATATTATGGAGATGGAAGAGGACGTAGACGAAGATGAAATGGGAGATATGATACTGTGTGAAGAGTTTGGCGGAGCACTGAAAGTCATAAGTCGAAAAAAAGAGTAGACAGTATCCCATTAGTACTACTGATAGCCTTGGGAGTGCCAGCCTTGACGAAACTCTACCATCTGATGATCAAAATGTATGAGACAGGCGAAATACCCTCAGACTTCAAGAAGAATATAATAATTCCAATCCCAAAGAAAGCAGATGTTGACAGGCGTGAAAATTGATAAGTCACGGCTGCTAAATACTAACACGAATTCTTTGCAGAGGAATGGAAAAACTGCTAATAAGTCACGAGATTTGCTATTTGGGGAGCAAAATAACTAATGATGGTCGAAGTAGAGAGTATATACAATGTAGACTAGCAATGTCAAGGAAAGCGTTTCTGAAGAAGAGAAATTTGTTAACATCGTGTATATATGTGTCAGGAAGTCTCTTCTGAAAGTATTCGTATGGAAGTATGGAAGTGAAACGTGGACAATAAGTAGTTAAGACAAGAAGAGAATAGAAGCTTTCGAAATGTGGTGCTACAGAAGAATGCTGAAGATTAGGTGGGTAGTTCACCTAGCTAAGGAGAAGGTACTGAATAGAATTGGGGAGAAGAGGAATTTGTGGCACAACTTGACTTGAGGAATGAATCGGTTGGTAGGACGTGTTCTGAGGCATCAAGGGATCAGCAATTTAGTACTGGAGGGCAGCGTGGAGGGTAAATATCGTAGAGGGAGACCAAGGGATGAATACACTAAGCAGATTCAGAAGGATATAGCTTTCAGTAGGTACTTTGAGATGAAGAAGCTTGCACAGGATAGAGTAATATGGAGAGCTGCATCAAACCAGACTCTGGACTACAGACCACAACAACAGAAACAACAACAACAATTGGTTAATATGAGTTGTTAGGCTGAGTTATACCCTAATAGTTGCAATTTACACCGATGAACCAAAACATTATGACTATCTGTTTAATAGAGTTTTGGTGCATTTTTCAAACACATACAAGAGTGCAGCAGCGATGTATTCTACAAGTCCTTGCTAGGTTTCCAGAAGCACGTGGCATCAGATGGGTACTCACAGATCTCTAAATTCTCGCAAATTACGGAACCACGGTTTGTGGGCACGCAGCTGGCGCCCGATATGTGTTCCAGCAGGTAAAGGTGAGGTACATTTGCTAGCTAAGACATTAATGTGAGGTCACTATCATGTTAGTCAAACCACACTGCAGCACGATTTAGACCGTGTATCATGGAGAGTTATCCTGCTGGAAGATGTCATCGGCGTAGGGGGAGACTTAAAAGAATGAAGAGATGCAGATGGTCCGCAGTAATGTTCAAGTAGCTCACTGCTGTCATGGTTTCTTCGAGTACTACCATATGTCTCACAGAATCCCAGCTCAATGTACCCCATGGCATAATTCTGCTCTCACCGGCCTGCATCTGTGGCACAATGCAAATTTCAAGCAGCCATTCACCTTTTTGACGGGGTGTAAGAACCCAGAGATCGATATGGTGTAACAAGAAATGCAGCTCATTCGACAGACGAAACATATCTACTGATCCACTGTGAAAACCCAGTGATGCTGTGCCCACTGCAGTCGTAACTGACGTAGGAGATGTGTCATGTGGAGCTCTGTGTTCAACAATGGCCGTTGAACGTTGTGCTCCGAAACACTTGTGCCTGCACCAGCATTGTACTAAGACGTCATATCCGTCACAGATCGTGGATTGCACAGTGGGGGATCCTCCGCCCTCTACGTTTTGTACTGAGACGTGGACGTCCAGTACCATACGGTCCACGTGCTGTTCCACCATCCTTAAACTACTTTCCCTACGTGCTCACGACAGCAGTACGCAAACAGCCGACCAGATTCGTCGTTTCAGAGGTTCTCGTTTCCACCAGCAGCGCCACAACTATTTGCCCTTTGTCAAAACCGCTTATAGCAATGGGTTTCCGCATTTGCGGCCCGCATCTTTGCTATAATGACTGCCCATTCGTCTCTTCCGCTTGCATGTTTTCCTCACTGCGTCATGTGCACGCAACACCACCAGGACCCTTTAAACTTCACAGTGGGCAGTAGTAATAATGTTTTCGCCGCACAAATATACATCCTGTAAATTTTTGCCATAGACTAACTTGCATTACGGAAAATACGGTGGATGATCTTCATCCTTTTGAGACTATTGTTTTACAAATTTGCTCCCAGTCTTTAATTTAGCTTCTTCCGTGTAGTCTTACCGTTCTAAATAGGCTTAAATACCTCACCTACATCAGTTATGTGCATTTTCTGGCGGAAATTATACCGTATCTCGTGTTCTGATATAATAAAGTGGCACTGAACCTACTAAACATGCTACTTCCTTTTACATCGATGAAGTTCGGAAACAGGATATTACTAATAAACGAACTGTCCTGTTCTTCTTAAGTGAAATTTACTCAACGGTGTCACGTTCATTTCTCGAAAATTGTTTGGTGCTCTAATTTAGAGTTTCTGCCACAATTTTGCAGTTAAAGTACTACGATCTTCCAAATGCATTTTCCAGTAGTAACGCTTTTCTTATATTTCATTTCAGTTAATAATTTCAGAACATGTAGGGAGGCAGACTGGAAGATTATTACGTGGCCGTCTGTTTTCATATCAAACATAATCATGCTGCATGCTTTTTCCTAATCCCACTCATCAACCGGCCTGTGTGGCCGAGCGGTTCTAGGCGCTACAGTATGGAACCGCGCGACCGTACGGTCGCAGGTTCGAATCCTGCCTCGGGCATGGACGTGTGTGATGTCCTTAAGCTAGTTAGGTTTAAGTGGTTCTAAGTTATAGGGGGCTGATGACCTCAGAAGTTAAGTCCCATAGTGCTCAGAGCCATTTGAACCATTTGAACCCACTCATCACTCACTTCCTGCAATAGTTTTTTACTTTGATATTGGAATGTTGTTATCCCATTTGGAATTAGAGCAACTCTTCTTCGTTGCAAAATGCTTTTTATTAATTGTGGGTATAAAAATTTACACTCAGGAAACAGATGAGGAATTACGGTTTATCGCGTACCTGTAACGAAGTAAGTGGTGAACCTCTTTTACTTTGGATAAGATGCGGGATTGTCATCAGCACAATATGCGTTCCTTTTCCATAGGATAACGAATTACCGTAGCACTGCCCTTGTGGGCACAGAGGTTTGCGTGTTAATGTCAAGCTGAGGGCTATGCTGGCGGTAGCGTAGCTACTGGCCGGGTCTCCCAAGCCAGACAGGTCTCAGCAGATGAACCGGACAAAGTGTATCCCACAACGTCCCATCCCTTTCTTCATCCCTTTCCATAGCGCCTTCCCCTAACATCCTAGGACCCAACAGCGAAGCGGATGAAAGAGGAACATATCACACCTGAGTTCCCCAACGGTCGCGTAGGTGGAAGAGGTGATGCCACAAGAACTGGCTGCAAACGCGCTGCTCCACTGTCCCAGAGCTCGCGGTATTTCGCTGCAGTTCTGGTGTCTGAAATCACATGTCTCATACGCACGAGCCGCGATGAATTGTTGCAGAATCACAGTGAGCGGGTTAGTTCCTCGTAAGTTGAGATGTACCTTAAACAAAGACACGCGATTGGCAGTTTCTTCTCCCATCTTCCTTGAAGGCTAGTGGCGATGGGATAAAGACGGTGGTGGCAGGCGTGAGTAAGGCTGAAAGCTACTAGTCTGGACCCGCATTCCTGAGAACTCATGTGACTACTCAGGGATCCGGTCATTCGTCTGCGACTGGGCAGGCCTATTTAGGATAACCGCTGCCCTCCCTGAATGGGCAAGGCCCTAGAAAAGGCTGATTAAGTATAAGTAGTTTCACTTGTATCTGGCTTGGAATCCGCACCCAGAAGGTTACTCCTAATTTTCAGACGAAAACCAAGAAAGAACAATATGATAAACACTACTGGAACATGGAATGTCAGGACTCTTCTGGATTTAAATGGAAATAGACCAGAAAGAAGAACAGCTCTTCTCATCCACGAGCTAGCTAGATTAGATGTAGATGTTGCTGCCTCAAATGAAACCAGACCATCAGGCGAAGACACCTTAGTCAGGCTAGCTCAGGGTACACCATATTTTGGAAAGGAAAGGATGCAAGAGAACCACGTACCCGTGGTGCAGGATTTGCAGTAAAAACAGAAATAGCGAAATAACGTCGATTAAGCCCTATTCGAGTCAATGAAATAGTTGTGAGTCTTCGAATTCTCATTTCTGGAGACAGCTTCGTCACCCTCGTCTCTGCCTACGCTCCCACATTAGGCGGAGAGAAGGATACAAAGAATCAGTTCTCCCATCAGCTGAGCAATGTTCTCGTCAAGATACCAACCGCAAATAAACTCTTGTTACTAGGCGACTTCAGTTCTAGAGTTTTTGGGGTAACAATGGGTAATCAAAGTGTAGGAAACTGCACTGCAAATGGGCTGCTACTTCTAGGTCTCTGAGGTGAGCATGAGTTTTGTATCACCAATATGCTTTCCGCTTACCTAGCCGTTATAAGACAACATGGTTTCATCCACGCATCAAGCACTGGCATCTCAGTGACTATGTCAGCATGACAAGAAAGTCGTCCTGACCACAAAAAACAACTCGAAACATCGATGGTTGCTGGACCGAACATAAACTGCTGGTTAGCCATCTGAGTATCCTTGTCCATCGTAAACAACGATCCTTCTTCTTAAATCCTTCCAGGAGGAAATTCAACATCAACATCCTCCAGAATGAAACGGTTCGTTCTCCCTTGCAAGACACACTTTTGGAACGACTTAGCAATACCCCAGTTAACACAACAGATGTTGAACACAAATGGTCCACTTTAAAAAAAACATCAAGAAGTCTGCAGAGGTAATCAAGGTTTTGATGCGAAGTAGATAAATGATTGATTTTATGACAACAACGAAGTGATTAAGAGCCTCAAAAGTAAAGAGCGGGATATATTCCCATTTATTGCTCAAGATCCATCCTACCTGTAAAATAAAACACACTTTCAAGAGATCAAGCAGAAACGTCAAAGTGAAATAAGAACAATCAAGAACCACTGGTGGCAACAAAAAGCCAAGAAACTTCAAAGCCTGTCAGATGCCGGGGACTTGCCGAGTTTTTATGCTGGAATAAAAAAAAAGAATATGGGCCTGTTCGTTCCTCATCAGGAATCATGAAAGTCGCCAACAGCATGACCATCCTCACTGACAATCACAGGACATCTTAAACCGCTGGAAAGAGCTTTACAAAGCACTTTTAAACCGTAGTTCCACTGCTGCTGCCGACTTTCTCGGACATGCCCCACAACATCCAGTGCAACCTTGTATAGCAGTCCCACCGATATCTCATGAACTCAACAAGGCTCTAGATGGAATGAAACCGAGAAATACATCTAGACCTGACGGCACCCCCTGGATACCATTCAGAATGGTGGCTTTCCTCTAAAAATCAGACAATTCTCCCTGTTTCTTCTAATGTGAGAAACCCGTAAAGTAGCAGCTGACATGAAAACTCCACAATTGCCACCATTTTCAAAATAGTCGACGGAACCATAAGTGACAATTGCCCTGACATATCCTTGGTCTCCGTAACTGGTACAACATTTTCTTAATTTCGTTGAATCACCTCCAAACTCTTTCTTAGACAGTACTTCCTGGATCTCAATACGGATTTCTCCTCTCCAGAGGATCAACTTACATGACAGCTGCAGAAGAGGTACAGGGCATAACATAAATCTTTACTACTTGTGGTCTGTGATCTAGAAAATGCCTTTGATACAATGCCCAGAGAAGAATTGTGGAAGGTCTTAAAACGTTTCGGCTGCCCTGAACACTTTGGTCAAATGACCCAAGCTTTCCATGATGACATGTCTGAGCTATGCTTTACGATACATCGTATGTAAACAACTGCGGAGTAGAACGTAAATACAGATTTGACCCAGGGCTATTTAATCAGTCCAGACTGCACTCTAAAAGGTTCACAAGTCTCACTCAAACAACTCAACTGCATTACGCTGATGACAATGTTTCTCCAGCTCACAAACCCACAGAGCCGCAACTGTCTGTAAATTATTTCGGTACCGCATATAAACGGTTTTGCCTGACCATCAGCATCCGGAACGGCCTTTCCGGATTTCAGTATCTCTATTTCCAGCAAACCTTTGGAACAAACAGAGCACTTCCTCTATCAAGGGAGTATATTATCAACTAACTGCTCATCGGAAAAGGACGTGAAGAACAGACTGCATGCCGCACATGTTGCTTTTGGACGTCTCCTACATCGGGTCTTCCTGAATAAAGACATTATCGACAAAACTGCTGGTGTATCGAGCAGTTGTTCTTTCTACCCTGCTCCATGGCTGCGAAACCTGGACACTATATCGTCGTAATCTTAAGAAACTAGAACACTTCAACCAACAGACGCTTAGGTGCATCATTAACACCAAATGAAATGACTTCGAATCAGACACTATGGTTCTCGAGGAGGCCAAGATGTATACAATACAAGCCACCGTTACTGGTCACCAACTGAGATGGACTGGTCATGTTCAGCGGATGAGAAGCAACAGACTTTAAATGTGAACATTTTAGGCTAGGCTTTACCGTGACTGTTATTGAAATTAAATGAAACAAGTTTACTGTTACCAGTCACTGTTTATTTATCTCCACGACGCGTTTCAAAGGTTTAAGCCTCCATCATCCGGTGGTTAGTATGAAACTTGTGTGTGTGTTGTGTTACGATTTTTTGGAGGAACTTGTGGCACTGTCTAGTGGAGAAACAAAACACTATTTCAGAACATGGTTTTGGGTTTCTTTCGAAAAAGAATTAATCGTATATCTAACGGTAAAAATAAAATAAGTAAAGTAGAGTACCTACAGTGTTCACAGGTTCCTTTCACTATCATAACACATCACATGTATACTGTCATATTTTGTAAACAAATGTGTCGTCTGGAAACTATTAGGAGCAAGGGTCGTATAGCAGAAGAGAAAGCATTATCGCAAAGTACAAAGAATATATATCGTAGAACAGAAGACGTTATCACAAAGTACAAGAATATACATCGTAACGACATTATTACAGAATAAATTTTTAAAGGCTTTTGGAGTTGTTTGTTTTGAGGTGTCGAATGCATGCGTTGGAATAAATATTTCTGGTGGTATATACATCCTATTTTGACAAGTTGATACAGCTTTAACTCCGTACTTGTTTATTCAATCAGGTGGCCTGTTACAAACTTTAAATACAATAATTATGTTGACTACAGTGGAAAAATTATACACAAATAACAATTTTGGTTGGGATTCACAGTTAGGTTGTTGGCAGAGAGAGAGGAAGAGGAAGAGAAAGTGAGAGGGAGGGGGAGGCTGGAAGGAGTGATTGTATGAGAGAAAACTTTAAAAAGCAGGGGTCTTAAGATTATATCTGTTACATGTAATAACTGCCTAAATGTTGGGGTAATACATTGGTTAGTGCTTTAAAATATGTAGGTGGATGTACGATTTTTGCCACTAGTTGATGTACATATAATTTCAAGCTGACAGGGGGTAAAAGAAAACCTTGGATTACTGAAGATATACTAGATTTATTATATCACAGAAACCACTGTAAGACGGTACATACAAAAGAAAACCAAATGCAATACAGAACAATACTGAATGTCATTGTGACAGAATGTAAACGGGACAAAGAAGAAAGGATGAAGGAAGTAGGGCGAAGTACAGAGCATGATGTAGAGGAGGAAGAACAGATAAAGCAAATAGCGCGATAAAGC
Source organism: Schistocerca piceifrons (assembly GCF_021461385.2). Lineage (NCBI taxonomy): Eukaryota > Metazoa > Arthropoda > Insecta > Orthoptera > Acrididae > Schistocerca > Schistocerca piceifrons. The sequence continues at coordinate 759,261,985 of NC_060149.1, read as the reverse complement.
CACTGCAGTACATACTTAAACAAGGAAGTACTACGATAGAAGATACGAATGGACAATTACTTAATGACAGGGAAGATATGACATACCGCTGGAAGGTCTATCTTGAAGACTTGTACTATGATGCGGAGGTGTTGGAAATTACAACTCTCTCTAACCTGAACATATGGTGCAAGACGATAATAATAGAACGATAATCATACCAGAAGAATTTTATCCAGCACTTCAGCAGTTCAAGAACAAGAACGCAACAGGAACAGACGACATCCCAACAGCACTTCTGAAGAGAATAGGAGAAAAAGTGAAACAAAAACGTTGCAACATCATTGTACGAAGCTATTACAATGGATAAATTCCGGAAGACTTTTGCTGAAAAAGGGAAAAATTTGGGAAATTTGTCGTAAGGACTATGGGACCAAACCGCTGAGGTCATCGGCCACTAGGCCTACGCACTACTTAATCTAACTTAAACTAACGTACGCTAAGGACAACACACACAACTATGCCCGAGGGAGGACTCGAACCTCCAACGGGGGCAAGACGCGCGAACCGTTACAAGACGCCTTAGACCCAAGGGTCGCCCGAACGGCTGAAAATAGGAGTCACCTACCGAAGAAAGGAAACGTCAGAGAGTGTTCTGACTATAGAAAACTAATATTGTTGTCGCATTCATCAAAAACATTGCTCAATGTAATTAATAACAGGATAAAAAAGAAAATTGAATTAAAATTTCTCGGGTTTCCAGCCGCGTCAAGTAATTAAAATCACACGATCTTTCCGCCAAGCACTTGTTGGTCATTGTCAAGTGGTATGACTGCCTGTGGGATGCTGGTACGACCCTTATACAGGGTGTTACAAAAAGGTACGGCCAAACTTTCAGGAAACATTCCTCACACACAAATAAAGAAAAGATGTTATGTGGACATGTGTCCGGAAACGCTTAATTTCCATGTTAGAGCTCATTTTAGTTTCGTCAGTATGTACTGTACTTCCTCGATTCACCGCCAGTTGGCCCAATTGAAGAAAGGTAATGTTGACTTCGGTGCTTGTGTTGACATGCGACTCATTGCTCTACAGTACTAGCATCAAGCACATCAGTACGTAGCATCAACGGGTTAGTGTTCATCACGAACGTGGTTTTGCAGTCAGTGCAATGTTTACAAATGCGGAGTTGGCAGATGCCCATTTGATGTATGGATTAGCACGGGGCAATAGCCGTGGCGCGGTACGTTTGTATCGAGACAGATTTCCAGAACGAAGGTGTCCCGACAGGAAGACGTTCGAACCAGTTGATCGGCGTCTCAGGGAGCACGGAACATTCCAGCCTATGACTAGCGACTGGGGAAGACCTAGAACGACGAGGACACCTGCAATGGACGAGGCAATTCTTCATGCAGTTGACGATAACCCTAATGTCAGCGTCAGAGAAGTTGCTGCTGTACAAGGTAACGTTGACCACGTCACTATATGGAGAGTGCTACGGGAGAACCAGTTGTTTTCGTGCCATGTACAGCGTGTGCAGGCACTAGCAGTAGCTGATTGGCCTCCACGGGTACACTTCTGCGAATGGTTCATCCAACAATGTGTCAATCCTCGTTTAAGTGCAAATGTTCTCTTTACGGATGAGGCTTCATTCCAACGTGATCAAATTGTAAATTTTTACAATCAACATGTGTGGGCTGACGAGAATCCGCATGCAGTTGTGCAATCACGTCATCAACACAGATTTTTTGTGAACGTTTGGGCAGGCATTGTTGGTGATGTCTTGATTGGGCCCATGTTCTTCCACCTACGCTCAATGGAGCACGTTATCATGATTTCATACGAGATACTCTACCTGTGCTGCTAGAACATGTGCCTTTACAAGTACGACACAACATGTGGCTCATGCACGATGGAGCTCCTCCACATTTCAGTCGAAGTGTTCGTACGCTTCTCAACAACAGATTCGGTGACCGGTGGATTGGTAGAGGCGGACCAATTCCATGGTCTCCACGCTCTCCTGACCTCAACCCTCTTGACTTTCATTTATGGGGGCATTTGAAAGCTCTTGTCTACGCAACCCCGGTACCAAATGTAGAGACTCTTCGTGCTCGTATTGTGGACGGCTGTGATACAATACGCCATTCTCCAGGGCTGCATCAGCGCTTCAGGGATTCCATGCGACGGAGGGTGGATCCATGTATCCTCGCTAACGGAGGACATTTTGAACATTTCCTGTAACAAAGTGTTTGAAGTCGCGCTGGTACGTTCTGTTGCTGTGTGTTTCCATTAGATGATTAATGTGATTTGAAGAGAAGTAATAAAATGAGCTCTAACATGGAAAGTTTCCGGACACTTGTCCACATAACATATTTTCTTTCTTTGTATGCGAGGAATGTTTCCTGAAAGTTTGGCCGTACCTTTTTGTAACACCCTGTATACACCAGCTGCCGGCTGTGACGTCGCTTGAGCCCGCGGCATCGCCATATACGGGAGTATGTTGACTCGGCGTCCGAAGGACTCGCAATTGCCACATCGTATTTATCGGACGACATCGGGCAGGTGACTTTCAAGTAAACTGTCTCCCCTGTACAGGACTACACATAATAAATGTACAGGTACAGGTTGTACACACATGGCTGACGAGATATGGAAACTGGTGTCTGGCTGTGAGTCGTGCTCGTATTGCCTAATGGTAAGGCGACTGTTAGCGATATGCGGGAAGTCCAGATTCAGATCACGGTCCGGCACAAATTGTCATAGTGATCATTCCATTAAATAGCTGATGGTTATCCATACTCACAACTGCAAATATATTTCATGTATAAGATACAAGATGGTGCAATATTTGGCCAATCTCCTCGCTACACATATGGGACGTTCGAGCATCATACTAAAGATTCAGCAGATTTCTGCAAACGAATTAACCGTCTTCGACTTAGTGAGGGTGACATTATGGTTAGTACTGATGTGGTGTCGCTGTTTACGAATGTGCCTGTTAAAGACTGGTTTGACCTAATATCCCAGTGCTTTGTAAGTGAAGTGGTCGAGCTACAGGGTGGGGCAAATAAAAGTGGCCCGGAGAACAGTTCCTCGGTACAAAGGAACACGGCAGAGGAAAGGAAAGACAGTACTAACCTGACTTTAGCAAGAAGCTGAAAGTGAAAATCATTCGTCTGTTTGACAGTTTTGGGCCCTGGTGAGAAAGTTACTGAAGGCAGATCGAAACCGGGACGCTGAAATTGCTGCAATCTCGTCCGAAACATTCTGTTTCAATTCTTTAAGGCTGTGGCCGTTGTTGCGATACTCTTTAGACTTGAGAGCTCCCAACACAAAGTAATCGTACACTGATAGATCAGGTGACGTGAGTGGCCAGCTAGGGCCAAGACCAGACTGACATCTGCCAACGACTCTGTCAAGAGTAAAGATTGTGTAAATGTGCTCCACGATTCGGTCGGCACTATGGGCAGTTGCTCCATCGTTTTGGAAGTAACTGCAAGTATTTTCCTCCTCCGTTAATGCTGCCACAAACTGACGTCCAATGGTATCCACTCGCCCTGGCCAGTTTTATTTGCCCTACCCTGTATTTAGGCACACTCTTACGTCTTATGATTTTCTGAACAACGGCCAGTATTACCATCAGACGGACGGCGTTGCAATGGGTAGCTCGTTAGCTCCAGTTGATGTAAACGTCGTCATGGAGAATTTTGAGGACATTTCCTTAGACACCGCGCCATTAATGCCTAACTGTTCCTTTCGGTACGTTGACGACAAGTTTGTCATTTGGCTCCACGGACGTGAGACATGAAGAGTTCTTGGAACACCTCAATGGTATTAACACTAAAATCCAGTTCAACATAGAGGTAGAAAAGGACGATGCATTGCCGTTCCTCAACTTTCTCGCCCACCGCAAACTAATCTCGAAAGAAGACTAAGTGTTAACACACATTGTATTCTTTGGTACAGAGAAACAGAAGGTACAGAAAACCTTCGGTAATACGAACTGGAAATGCTATTTAAGACCATAACAAACACAGGAGGGACAAAAGACTCATTCTACTGCTGTACAAAAACTAAAAAAACCATTTCCATTCACTTAAACTGCTTCCATTAAAAGGGGAGTGAGACGAGGCTGCACACTATCCCCGTACTCATCCAACATGTTCGTTGTGGAGGTCATAACAAAATTCAAGCACAAGACGAAAGGCAGTAAAATTAACGGACAGCAAATCCTTTTATAAGATTTGCAGATGACGTTGTTCGGAGAAGGAATTAAGAAATACGGTATTTACGATATTGCAGTGATTGTATTATTCCGAATTCCGATGCAAAATTCCTTCACACATGCATGCATGTCCGAATGAACTTTATATCGTAATTCTGAATAATACAGGCACTGCAGTATCGTATTTATCCGCAGTTACCGAACAAGTCACTTTCATGTAAAATGTCTCCCCTGTACGGGAAAATACATAATAGATGTACGAGTACAGGTTGTAGACACATGGTTGACGACATATGGAAGTTTGTGTCTGGCAGTGAGTCGTGCTCGTATAGCGAAATCTTTAGGCGACCGCTCGGGATAATAGGGAAAACCGGGTTCAAGTGCCGGTCTAGCACAAATTTTCATAGTCGTTATTCCATTATACAACTGATGGTAGTCCATATACGCCACTGCGAATACATTTCATGTGGATCTAACCTAAGTGCAGTGATGTGTAGCATTAGCACTAAAGGTACCATAACTAAACATGAACACTTGAAAAATCAAGATAATGACTGTTAAAAAAGCCAATGAAGAGACAAACAAATATCAAGATAGAACATGAAACTATACAACAATGGAGTCAGTTATGCTAGATAGAAGGTGTTGTCACTCAAGACAGTAGGTACACCGTGGAAATCGGTAGGAGAACTGGCCTTGCTGAAACGGCCTTGAGTAACAAGAGTAATGGGACGACCTGTGTACTACCTCAAAGTACCGTTATCTAAGATGGCGGCGACGACGTCATCTAAGATGGCGGCGATGACGTCATTCAAGACGGCGGATTTTGGTGGCAAGTTTGAATTTTGGCAGTAAAGCGCCACCCTCCCCCCTCCCCCCAAAAAAAATGGCGGGAAGTTCAAATTCCAACAGGATAATGCACCACACCCCAGTTATCTCTACTAAGGAAAGAAACTCGCAGGAAGATAGCTCACTTGGCCTACCTCCACTAACCTAAGTCGCCCGACTGCCACCTCCTCATATGAACTGGGGCCAAGTTTGAATTTTGGTGGTGAACAAAGGTCACTTGGAGTTTCGCTGCTAAGGTAAGAAAATGGCGCGAAAGAAAGGACACTTGTGCTAACCTCAGTCGCTCAACTGCAACCTCCTCCCAAGTATTCATGGGAAAAAAGGACTTGGAGATAAGTCTTTATTATTTAACCAATTTCATGCAGATGGGCTTGCCACGAGGTCCAGAGCCCAGCTGCCTTAGTACACATCGCCACCAGCAGAGGGCGCTCTCATCTGTGACGCAATCCAAGATGGCGGCAGCCAATATCTTCACCGTGAGGTCCAGAGCCCAACAGACCTAGTACATTTTATCGCCGCCAGAAGTCTGGTGACGACGCAAGTACAGTTATCCAAAATGGCGTCAAACAGGATGTTCACCACAAAGTCTGGAGCTAGTACTCAATACCACCATCAGAGGGCGCGGTCGTCTGATTTGTGACGTAATCCAAGATGGTTGGAGGGAAATGGCGGGAAAACGACTCTGGGCACAAGTCTTTATTTTGCAAGCAGTGTCTCCACCATGAGATCTAGACTCCAGCTGACCTAGTACACGTTACTGCCACCAGAAAGTACTGTCATCCCTCCTGTGACCAAATCCCAGATGGTTGTCTGTATAGGGAAAATGGCGCGAAAATGACTCAGCCTGCGCTGGGCTGCTGTATAGAGTAAGGAAGGAGTGCCCTCTATTTATTTTGAAACAATTTATTTGGGGAATGAGTATATTTATCACACTGACACAAAACACTAGCCCTGATGTGCTTGGGGTCACAATACACAGTCTGCAGACGAGTAAAAAACTCCTAAATTAACGAAATAATTTCAGTACAGACCTGTAAACTGCCCCTACAAAATGCAGTACACAAATGTGCAGACACGAAATCAACTCCTAAACTGTCCAAATAGCTCATAGCACAGTCCCCAGGCCCGCTCCCAAAATAATGCAAGACATGCATTCAACGCATGCCACAGCTCCCGCGAAGTGACGCGGCCGTCAGGTATCAAAGCACACACAGACGTCCGTTCAGGACCGCACGTACCGTCACAGCCGCGACCCGCCGCCGGATGCAGGGGAAAGTTGTCTCTATTTCCGAGTATACAGTCACAGTTATACCAACGTCACAGAAGTCTGAGGCGCGTTCACGTCTGTTTCATACTCGAGACACCTCAAGGCAGCACTTGTCTATACCGCTGATGACAGAACAGCACAGGCTGCTTCCCCCTTAAGGTTTGTAACGGTCCATGCGTGACGTGTTCAGCCATGCCTACCTGCCCCCAGCATCGCTCACACTTCGCCCCGCCGCGAAACGCCCGCATGCCGACTCGCCATCTAAAATGATCTCACTGTTATTATTACGTCACATGGTTTTGTAAAAAATAAGACAAGTCGACCCTTTGGGAAATGTATAGTGTTCCAGAAATGGTTAACGCTCGCTTACTTGATGTCTCCGCTTGAATGCATGAAAATTTTTAGCCTAAAAGAACCTGTTTACGAAAGTAACGCCAAATGCAGTCTTTCTCGTTGACCTCACGTGATAGCCTTCCTGCTTTCAACATACGCAAACGTTCTCAATGCTATGTAGAGGCTCCTGTATCCCAGCACAAAGGACGTCAATGAATCGAGCATTATGATTATTTCTTATCGAATTTACCCGCTGAATTACTGATACTGCCGATATCGAAGAAATGTCCGCCTTTTTTCCTTCTGCAGGTGAGGCTTCCAGCGGTTATTTTACACAGATCGCCATATTGCACTGACAATTATATCATACAAACTACCATTCTTATCGTCAAGTACTGAAAAACTCTTACGATAGGAGACACAGTCATCCTCTCTACTCATGCCATAATATGAGCCATACTAACTTTACGGTGCAATATATATATACATATTTTACACAATGTAAGCCACAGTAACATTACAACATAATATATACACATGTTACACAAACAGTGCAGTTATCTTTTATATCTGTAGAACACCCGAAAAAATTATGGTATGCCTACACTCACACAGGCTATATGTCACGATGCTCCCCAGTCCTTTTCTTTCTTTCTACAGAAGTGACATTCAGCGCCATACAATATCATCCCTTTTACATCAGAGCACCCTCAGCGGACCAAAGTCGATATCAGAGCTCTGCTGAAAATTCGAGATCCTTTCCCCTCGGCACAAACGCGTTACTGTTTCTGCTCCAAACCTGCTCCATCTCCAGACTCGGTGATTACAAGAACACACTTATTTTCACATGGTTCTTCATAATATTATACCATTTTCGCAGTACTTCTCGATATCAAGAACTAGGCAGCACCCTACCTATCGCTAGAGCAACATAATTCCCAAGATATAGACTGGAAATTATTTCTCTACAAATCCCAAACTTTATTGAGGTGCAGCATGCTGTAAACCACTCAGTAATAGAAACAAATAGAAGAAACTCATATTTGCACTCTCGAATACCGAAGTCGGTGATGTAACAAATTGCAAATCTTCCGTATAATTTACAAGGCAACTAAGGTCTTTCCCACGTCTAGAGAACAGACAAACGTGTCTTCTACATGCTAGATGCACACACCACACTCGAACACTCGATCTTCCCTCAACTAAATAAAAGCACGAAATGTGCAGAAGCAGTCAACAGAACAATTTACATGGGAGGGAATAACAGTCCAGCGCAAACACACCTCCATATACAGTCTCCTCAAATTTCCACTTGATCACGAAAGCCGCCCAACACATACTAAGTATTAGTTCACTGTTCGGTCGTCTAGACGAGGGCAAAGTTAACTCAAATACATTCCTACACTCCAACAGACCTCTGCATTCGGACGGCTGCTGCCCTTAACAGGGAACATGAATCATTACCACCACAAGCCATCCATACACGGAATCATTCTGTAAAACCGGTCACATATATTAGTTATAATTATACTTACAATTAAATGTTACGATCGTGGGCTCAATTGAACGGCATTCGACAATGAGCGAAGTATCGGAAATAAACCCTGCTGAAGGCTGTAGCTCTGGAAATATCTGCACCTTCCTTATGACTGGACATACTCTTCCCTTTGCTATCACAGTACTCCAAGTCAAATATATACCCTCCTTAAGAGTGGACATAGTCATTTCCTTTCCACAACCACATACTTTATAAATCTGATGCTCAAATGCAAACATATCACGCACCCACCACTACTACTAAGCATATTACTTCGTCAATAATTGATTGCCTACGATGCGAAATAACATTGACCCAAAATTAGCTGTGTGAGGACCAGATGTTAAAAAACCTCGATCGCAACAACTACTACATATTACTGTCACAAGCTGTCTTGGTTTTACAGGTGCACACAAGTATCCATGTTAAAAGCTATACCCCCTTTAGGAATTGAGGTACGACATTATCTCTGAATGAGGTGATTTTTTTTTTTTTTTTGTCGGACAAATACTGTGACGGTGATCGTAGGGATGTGTATTATCAGCCCACGACGCAACCTTGCTATAGAACCACTGAACTTTGAAAGTGATTCGGCTAAGGAACATAGTATGTAAGCTGTATTTGCGACTCCATCACACCGCCCCAGCTAGATAATTCTTTAGTATTTGTAGCGCATTCTGTCTCGAGGCCACATCATAGGTTCCGCAATATATCCACTGAGTTATAGGCTTGACAATTCATTTAATGATTACAACCACTACTCAGTCATATTTCTGGCACTCCCATATCTCGAAACGAGTCATCTTTCCCGAGCCTAGTTGCTAAAGTAAAATTTCAACTTGGTTTTAGTCACCCCCTACGCATCTTGCAACTGGTCCCATTTTTACAGCTTTCCGCATGTGATTCCAATTTAAGTCGGAACTGAGCAGAAGTCAGAGAGAGACATATTCACCACCTTTTGCAACCTGTGTAGAAACAGAACGACCTGAGTTAGTGCAACAGGAACGTGTTTTGACCATTCGGTGGAAATGCGCGCAGTGTGGTACGTCCCCAAACTAGATATAAGTACTACAGATCCGCGTCAATTCAAATCAATCTGCCCAACATGCTATCATCGTTATTCTCTACGCCCCCCAACAGAGAAAAATTACCAACTACAAAAGCTCATCCCATTTATAAGTCACCTAGGCACCGATGCGGGCGCACTGACACATAGCTGTGGTGCGGTCCAGTGTGGAGAAAGAGATTTCACAGTACTTCCCACAATACCACAGCGTGCAGCCATCCGAGATTTCCTATCGGTTTACCAAGTCCCTCACAGAATTTACACCTCAAACTGCTACTGCTACTGCCGCCTATTAAATATACAGGGGCTGCAGAAGCCACTAAGCCACTTAAAGTTTGATCACATATACTCTATGTGAATGATCGTATCCCGCAGACTGTACTAAATCTCTCTGGTCCTAGAATGAAATTTTCACTCTACAGCGGAGTGTGCGCTGATATGAAACTTCCTGGCAGATTAAAACTGTGTGCCGGACCGAGACTCGAAGTCGGGACCTTTGCCTTTCGCGGGCAAGTGCTCTACCAACTGAGCTACCCAAGAACGACTCACGCCCCTTCCTCACAGCTTTACTTCTGCCAGTACCTCGTCTCCTACCTTCCCGCGAAAGGCAAAGGACCCGAGTTCCAGTCTCGGTCCGGCACACAGTTTTAATCTGCCAGGAAGTTTCTCTCTGGTCCTGTTTAGATGTTTCAAACACTATTTTCTAACACGCTTTTGTACAATGCCAAACGTGTCTTTTTTTCTGCCAGGACTTCAAGGCCTCTGTCAGGTTCTAAACTAACGTTACGAAGTTCTGATCCATGGCCTTTCACAGGAAAATAGACTTTGCACAGTGTAAACCATATTCTTATGGTGGATAGAATAACACTCCACACAACCGTTGAATTTAAATAAAAGACAATTACAACATAAGCAAACTGGAAGAGTTTTATGGCTTTGGCGTAGGTCTCCAAACTATAGTCCGAAGGTGATCCACGAGCTCTACATTTAGACTTGTCTCTCACACTGACAGAATAGCTGACGACTCTGCATTCGCTTTCAAATGATTCCTCATATTGCACTCATGTACGCTATCACTTTTTCGCTGCTAGCAACCCCCAGAAGTTGTTACCCATAAACGAAACTCATTCCCGAACTCAAACAATCGTTGTCAGTCAATCATTATGTGGTAACCAACAGCACACCAAGGCATGGATGGGATGGAAAAGACACCATTGATGTACTCTAATAATAAATACCACAGCTGATAGCGGGAATAATTTTAGAAGTTTTACAGTAACTTCAACACCGGCCAGTGATCTGACAGCATGTTTCCTTAATTTCAGTATCATAGCTAAACCACCCCTTCTCCACTCTGGGAGTATCAGTGCGAGCATGGATAGATGACTGCTCAGTACATCCATTCAGTGTTAATTCTCAAACACATAAATCTTCAAAGTATACCAGACAGCGCTCCACATATTTCTATCACCTCGAGCATACTGTTTAATTTATTACCTATCTCTCTGTGTATGGGAGTCACAGAGCATTCTCGCTGTCTTAGGGTAAAAGTCCCTCCTCACATTGTTATTGACCAACGCGCCCTGCAGCATCGTTACCGTATTAATCTGCAACCGACCAGAAGAAGACAGCTACACTCCACGTCTCGTGAATGAATTGAGCTTTCCGAGTCCTAAGCCGTCCAAGGGCACGAGATTTCTCGAGATGCGACCATGTCGAGGAGCTTAGCACTCCTTATCAATGTATAGTAACAGATTTCAAAGTATCGTGATGTAATAGCAGACAGTTAAGAAGAACATATTGTGGATACGCATGTGGTGGTGATGGTGGTGGAGGTGGTGGTGGTGACGATGATGCCCCCTCTCAGTGCCGTTAGACAAGAAACATCACAGAAAACATTGTTGAGTTAAAAGCCATAATTGAGAAGTCGCACCAGACTTAAGCTGGTATTAAGTTCCTAGTGACTGAGTGGACAGCTCATGGTGTGAAATATTGTCTGCATAATGTGGAGATCTGGGTCTGACTTCAGCCTCAGAGATCGGTTTAGTGGACATTGCGGTGCTAGGTTAACGCTGCATTCAAAATGAGTCGACGCGCTTTCATATTGACTTTCTTACACTATTAATGTCTTCATACTCACAACGACCAACGGTCCGTCTTATTTCGCGCAGGTGAACGACTTCTTACTTTCACATCGTCATAAGCGTGCAACTACACCAAAAAATAATACCAATTCTGATTTCCAGAAGACGATTTACCCCCGATGGCAACTGGACTAGAAGGGCCGACGCCCTCCACCGAGGTGGCGAGAATGTCAGGCGTTGCAGATCTTGCGGTCGGCCAGTTCAGCGGACATACAAGTTTCTGTATCGTCGCTACAAAGCCCAAAGCTACCGCAACTCACCGCTAACATCACGTCTGTTTCCTTGTGCCACTATAAAGACGTCAGCCGTCTTCTGCTGCCCACCCACACCACCCTGCAAGTCGCTGGACTCAAACCAGAACCGCTGGGAGGTCAAACGGTGTACTACCGATTGTCGCCACACAATGCCTAAGGTGGCGTCACACTCCCGGACATCTGCACTGAGTGTTGATACTCGTCCGCTGGGTTCTTAGCCCACTTTACACAGCTAGCAACAGCCGTCCTCCCCTGTTTCACCAGCAGTGCTGTCAGTCGACAAATTAAGGGGTGAAGTCAGTTCATATTGTCTTCATGAGAGCATAATTTCGTTAATTTCAGTGTAGAACAAAAAGCTTTTTTACGGATGAAGTATGTTGTGAGTATAACAAGTCTATTTGGTGTGTCTAACGTTACTGAAACGATGCAGGTAGTGATCACAACACAGCATGCATACAGGACGACACGCTCAGCTTACTTTCGGACTACATAACGAGAAGATCGTAGCACTGTATAACCGGCTCTGACGAATAGACGAATAACAACAGTTGAAATCAGAGCATTAATTATAGGCAGAATACCATCACGTGCAGTCTGGAACAGATTACTAAAAGCTGGAATGAGGTCTCTAGTTCTTGTGAGTGTCTAACCCTTGACAACCATATCAGAGACAATCGAGACTTATGCAGTCTAGAGCGAGAGTCAAATGGGACATAAAGTGAAATTCTGTGATGGTCAGCGACGCTTCTCACTTCTGTGGTCTGTCAGTGAGACGCCAGTGTGTTCTTAGACGATCTGGTGAGAGACCACAGGAGATGGCGATTCTCGAGACCCATACCCCGCAGTCTCCTAAAACCAGGCTGTGGATATCTATTGGATGACAGCAGGACTGATTTTGTAATAATTGAAGGGAGGTTACATGTTCGCCAGTTGGTGGCAAGAATGTAAACCCAGTTGGCATACCCTTTATGACCAGGGTACCATATGGCATATTCCAGCAGGATAATGCAATACCCCAAATTGCAGTTCGCTCGATAAATATCTCGAAAAACGTATGGATCCCCAAATGGTCTGCGTGGTCTTCTGTTAAGTCGCTCTTGCAGAGTGAATGGGATGCAATGGGAAGGAATATACTCTCATACCAGCCTCTAGACAGCAACCTTCAGGAATCGACACAGCATGTGTTTCTTGCATGGAAAGAAATTGCTCACGATGACAATCGGAAGAGGTTTGCTTCCATGCCTCAACGAATACAAGAGTGTATTCGCGTCCGTGGAGGTCACACCTCGTACTAATGGTGATAATTTACGATCTCTTAAAGGAGGAAAGGAAAGGAAAAGAAAATTGGAGATGTGTTAGATGACGATCAGTTTGGCTTTAGGAACGGTAAAGGAACCAGAGAGGCAATTCTCATGTTGCGGTTGATGATGGAAGCATGACTAAAGAAAAATCAAGAAACGTTCAAACGATTTGTCGACCTGGAAAAAGCGTTCGGCGTGTAAAATGGTGCAAGCTGTTAGAAATTCTGAGAAAAATAGGGGTAAGCTATAGGTAGAGACGGGTAATATAAAATATGTACAAGAGCCAGGAGAACGAGACCAAGAACGAAGTGCTCGGATCAAGACAGGGACGTAGTCTTTTGTCCCTACTGCTCAGTCTGTACATCGAAGAAGCAATGATGGAAATGAGAAGAAAGATTCATGAGTGGGATTAAAATTAAAGATGAAAGGATATCAATGATACGATTCGTTGATGACATTACTATACTGAGTAAAAGTGAAGAAGAATTACATGATCTACTGACTGAATGAACAGTCTAATGAGTACAAAATATGGATTGAAAGTAAACCGAAGAAAGACGGAAGTAATGAGAAGTAGCAGAAATGAGAACAGCGAGAAACTTAACATCAGGATTGATGGTCACGAAGTAGGTGAAGTTAAGGAATTCTCCATCCTAGGCCGCTAAATAACCAATGACGAACGGAGCAAGGACTACGTCAAGAACACACTAGTACCGGCAAAAAGGCACTCCTGGCCAAGAGAATTCTACTAGTATCAAATATAGGCGTTTATTTGACTAAGGAATTTCTGATAATGTACGTCTGGAGCAGAGCGTTGTGTGGTAGTGAAAACTGGACTGCGGGAAAACCGGAACAGAAGGGAATCGAAGCATTTGAGATTTGGTACTACATACGAATGTTGAAAATTAGGTGGACTAATAAGATAAGGAATGAGGAGGTTCTGCACAGAATCGGAGAGGAAAGGAATATGTGGAAAACACTGACAAGGAGAAGGGACAGGATGATAGGAGATCTGTTAAGACATCAAGGAGTGACTTCCATGGTACTAGAGGGAGCTGTAGAGGACAAGAACTGATGAGGAAGACAGAGATTGGAATATATCCAGCAAATAACTGAGGACGTAGGTTGCAAGTGCTACTCTGAGAAATATCTGACTGATGTCTCAGGCTGTAACAGTTTCCATTTCTATCAGTACATGTCGTGAGGATGACTGATGAGTGCTTGTACTGCTCATCTGAAAACTTTTTACTGCAGGCGGATGAACTGCCCCAAGGGTGGTGTGCACTGCCTTTCATATCTGAAAGCGTCTGTGTGCTTAGATTCTAGGTAAACAGAGATTCAAAATGAAGTAAATGCACGTATGGTTTGTCGCGGGCACATCGGCTGTTATAAATGGCATACAGATAAAACTGTTACAAGTCACCTAAAATTTGGTTTTATAACCGATTTCGGCAGCCAGATTGTAGCATCATCAGACAATCGTTTCCCACAGCTGTTCGCTTTTGACGGACGAAACCGGGCATAAAATCTGGCTGTATGCCACCTGTAGCTGGTTTATTTGTTTATTAGGGAATGAAAACACAAGCCCTTTGAAACTACGAAAAGTTCATTCGAAAGTGCACTTCGGTGAAATCAGTCTGTTGCTGGGTGAAACTTCAGTATCATTTTGATCCGCCCCAATCATTGTAACATGAGTATGTCCTCCTTGAAATACTGTCCACAATGTGCATAGATGTTACTGCTCAACCATGTCCCATTCATAGACACTCTTATGACACTATTCAGTGCGAGAGGAGGCTTCTTGCGAAGACACGCTGCAAGTTTCAAATGGTATCCTTCAAATTACCCTCGATAGCGATGAGTGGCTTCCGACATCCGTACATCTTACCGCCCAGAACACGACTGAGCCACCTCCATGCTGAACCTGAGGGACAGACATTGATACCTATCCACCACCACAGTCTTCACTGACGGTCATCAGGTGCCAGACAAATACCGTACTCGTCGGTCAAGAGAACTCTACGTCATTATTCCAGTTTTCATTCGAGATGTTCTCTTGGCCAACTACTTCGTGTTGGGGTGCTTGTACTATTTCTCGTAAAGGACGTTTAGGGCAAAACAGATTGTGTGGAGACGATTTCGTGTTGTTTAAATCGCAATTTGTATGTAGTGGTCGTCAGTGATCACTAAGAGGCAGAATTTTAATATTTTGAGCCTCAGGACAGTGGTGTAACTATAGAGTGACGTAGATGCGATGAACACCAGTTTATGACCATCTGCCTTCCGCGAAGTGGCAATGAGCGCATGAACTTAAGCGTTGTGTAATCCTTCGAGCCACGTTGACAAACCGAACGGTGTTCACAAGCCGCATTGCCCCTCTCACGAGTGGAGGCAAGATACTGAGAAAGCTACCTTACCTCTGCCTCAATAACACAGGTGGTTGTACATTGTGGTTTCCTAAACACAGCATTGAGAAAGAGTTTCCCCCGTAAAAAAAAAAAAAAAAAAAAAAAAAAAAAATAAAAAAAAAAAAAAAATACAAGCTATGAAAACCATTATGTTGATTCAGAACTGTCATTGTGTAGTTTATTGGAACTATCTTCTTGAGCTGCCAAGGGACATGAAATGGTGAAGTGACGTAATCTACCACGCTCGGCCGGTGTAGTCTGTAGCGTCGCTGCTGTTCATGTGTACTGCTGATTCTTGTCCGTTTTTATCATCACGTCTGTAGGAAGTAGATAACACCACAGACATCGCCACTAGTGACACGAACTCAAAGCAGAAAACTCATTTACAAAATAGAAACAGAATAGTCTTACTATATTTTTTCAACAGGCTTACGCCTTGAACGTCAGTTAATCGTATTAATGGCATTCCTCTAACTGCCGGTATGGATACACTGCTAAACATGTAAATGCTCCATATTACA
The DNA here is from genome assembly GCF_021461385.2 of Schistocerca piceifrons. NCBI lineage: Eukaryota > Metazoa > Arthropoda > Insecta > Orthoptera > Acrididae > Schistocerca > Schistocerca piceifrons. The sequence continues at coordinate 759,246,101 of NC_060149.1, read as the reverse complement.
CATTTCAGATCAAAAGTATCCGGAGACACCTATGTTATGTGGTACTGACCACTAGATGCCACGAGAGGAGGACTAACCAACACAAACTCTAAGAAAATGGGACGGAAATCGCTGGAAGTAAGATAGCTCACGTACTGACAAACAAATGATTACTATTTCAAAAAAGTTGGACGATTTATTCAAGAGGAAGAACTTCAGAAACTGAGCAAATCAGTAACGTGTTGGTCCACATCTGGGCCTTATGCAAGCAGTTATTCGTATTGGCATTAACTAACAGAATTGCTGGATGCCCTCCTGAGGGATATCGTCTCATATTATGTCCAATTGGTGCGTTAGAGCGGCAAAATTCCGAACTGGTTGGAAGGCCTTGCCCGTTATGCCACCAACTTTCTTAACTGTGGAGAGATCTGGCGTCCTTGCTGGCAGTGGTAAGGTTTGGCAAGCATGAAGACAGGCAGCAGAACCTCTCGCCGTCTGTGGGTGGGCATTAGCTTGCTGAATAGTAAGCCCAGGATCGCTTGCCATGAAGGGCAACAAAATGTGGTACACTATGTCGTCGACGGACCGCTGTGCTGTAAGAGTGTCGCAGGTAACAACCGAAGATGTCATGCTGTGAAAAGAATGGCACACCAGAGCGTCACTCATCGTTGTCGGACAGCACGGTGGGCGAAAGTGTGTTTGGTATCTCACATCCGTCCGTGGCGTCTCGAGACATGTCTTCGGCCTGTAATCTCATTGACTGAGTGGAATTGTCTTCAGTGATGAGTCCCGCTTCGAACTGAGCCTTGATGACCCCAGACAGCAGTGGGATACCGATATGACTGTCACCTTCCTAACAGCCTGACAACCAGGAACGATGCTCTGGAGCCATTTCCTTTTCATAGCAGGACTCCTTCAATTGTCACCCGTGGCACCCCTACAGCACAGATGTAAGTAGACGGTTTTCTACGCCCCGTTTTGATGCCCATCATGGCAAGTGATCCTGGGCTTACATTTCAGCAAGCTAACACGGCGAGACTTTCTTCTGCTGGTCTTCATACTTGGCAAACCCTGCTGATTCCCGTCCCAGTCGGATAATTCTTTCATGGGCTGTCGTTTTTTTGTCTTAGGTTGTATTGTATTGTCAGTTGAAAAGCACTAACAGCAGAATGGATTGGTCTGGAGAGCTCAGTGACTTCGAACATCGACTACTCATTGAATGTCACCTGAGTAACAAATCAATCAGGGACATTTGATCCCTGTTAAACCTGTCCAAGTCGATTGACTGTGAAGTAGAAACGTGAAGGAACAACCACAACTAAACCAAGATAAGACAGATCTAATGCACTGGCGCAAGTGATCGTTAAGCATTGTGGAAGGTAGTTATAAAAAACGGATGCAATCAGCGGGAGGATGGCGGGAAATCAGTAACTGATGTCATGAATCACGCTGTATGTGACAATCCGATGAGAGGGTTTGAGTTCGCGAATGTCCACAGAAAGTTACCTGCCAGCATGTGTAGTGCGATCAGAGAAGTACGGAGATTGTGGTGTTACGGTGTGGGGCTGTTTTTCGTGGTTATGGGATTGGTTTCCTTATTGGGCCTAAGAAAACCGTAAATGCGGAAGGATATGAGCACTTTTAACAGCAATGCGTACTGCGTATGGTATTGGAACCGTTCCGAGACGATGATTATTGGCGTCAGCGTGACAATCCAACCTGTCATAAAGCAGCATCTGTGAGGCGATGGTTTGTGGACAACAACCTTCCTGAAATGGACTGTGCTGCCTAGAGTTCGGACCTGAAGTCAATGGAACATCAATGGAATGAGTTAAAACGTTGACTTTGCTCCAGGCCCCATTGCCTGGCATCACTACCTTCTCAAGTTTTGGACCTTGCGGAAGAAAAGGCTGCCATTCCCTGCAATCGCTTCACTGAAAAGTGCCTCAGCAGAGTTGAACCTGTTACAAAAGCGATGGGCGGACACATTCCATCACGTTTACAAATAATACTTTAGATCAGATAGATTATACCAGCAACATTTATCTGCAAGTCTTTAGCTGAAAAACTTCGATATACCCGAAATTACAGGGTTATTACAAATGATTGAAGCGATTTCACAGCTCTACAATAACTTTATTATTTGAGATATTTTCACAATGCTTTGCGCACACATACAAAAACTCAAAAAGTTTTTTTAGGCATTCACAAATGTTCGATATGTGCCCCTTTAGTGATTCGGCAGACGTCAAGCCGATAATCAAGTTCCTCCCACACTCGGCGCAGCATGTCCCCATCAATGACTTCGAAAGCATCGTTGATGCGAGCTCGCAGTTCTGGCACGTTTCTTGGTAGAGGAGGTTTAAACAGTGAATCTTTCACATAACCCCACTGAAAGAAATCGCATGGGGTTAAGTCGGGAGAGCGTGGAGGCCATGACATGAATTGCTGATCATGATCTCCACCACGACCAATCCATCGGTTTTCCAATCTCCTGTTTAAGAAATGCCGAGCATCATGATGGAAGTGCGGTGGAGCACCATCCTGTTGAAAGATGAAGTCGGCGCTGTCGGTCTCCAGTTGTGGCATGAGCCAATTTTCCAGCATGTCCAGATACGCGTGTTCTGTAACGTTTTTTTCGCAGATGAAAAAGGGGCCGTAAACTTTAAACCGTCAGATTGCACAAAACACGTTAACTTTTGGTGAATTGCGAATTTGCTGCACGAATGCGTGAGGATTCTCTACCGCCCAGATACGCACATTGTGTCTGTTCACTTCACCATTAAGAAAAAATGTTGCTTCGTCACTGAAAACAAGTTTCGCACTGAACGCATCCTCTTCCATGAGCTGTTGCAACCGCGCCGAAAATTCAAAGCGTTTGACTTTGTCATTGGGTGTCAGGGCTTGTAGCAATTCCAAACGGTAAGTCTTCTGCTTTAGCCTTTTCCGTAAGATTTTCCAAACCGTAGGATGTGGTACGTTTAGTTCCCTGCTTGCTTTATTCGTCGACTTCCGCGGGCTACGCGTGAAACTTGCCCGCACGCGTTCAACCGTTTCTTCGCTCATTGCAGGCCGACCCGTTGATTTCCCCTTACAGAGGCATCCAGAAGCTTTAAACTGCGCATACCATCGCCGAATGGAGTTAGCAGTTGGTGGATCTTTGTTGAACTTCGTCCTGAAGTATCGTTGCACTGTTATGACTGACTGATGTGAGTGCATTTCAAGCACGACATTCGCTTTCTCGGCACCTGTCGCCATTTTGTCTCACTGCGCCCTCGAGCGTTCTGGCGGCAGAAACCTGAAGTGCGGCTTCAGCCGAACAAAACTTCATGAGTTTTTCTACGTATCTGTAGTGTGTCGTGACCATATGTCAATGAATGGAGCTACAGTGAATTTATGAAATCGCTTCAATCATTTGTAATAGCCCTGTAGATAGAATGAAACCTAAGTTCTTTGCTGATTCTACACAAGAATCTTCAAACTGTTGACTTAACGATAGCTTACAGCGTCTGAGATTTCACAAATTGTTCTCCTTAACTTCCGATCTGTCTTGCGTCCTGTTTGCTTATTTGGAAGTTCATTTTACACCATATCAACTGTAATCTGTTATGTGAATCCATATCTATATGTTATGCACCCTAAAATCCATTTCGGTTTTAGTGAGAACCTAGTAGTAACTAGGAAAAACTTTAACGCATCATGTGTTACGCTGCCATGGAATATAAACTGAGCTAACAGATGCGAACTAGTATGAACAACAATAATTGTTTCTTGTACTCAGTATTCACTGTAATTAAAATGTTTAATTGATGAAATCGTTCTCACATCTCGCTGGCTTCAGCAGTGAGTCCCATAAGTAACAAATCACTTTTTTTGTACTCGAATCAGTAATTAATGTTCAAATATGCGTGAATTCCTAAGGGACCAAACTGCTGAGGTCATCGGCCCCTAGACTTAGACACTACTTAAACTAACTTATGCTAAGAAGAACATACACACCCATGCCCGAGGGAGGACTCGAAATTCCGGCGGGAGGGGTCGCGCAATCCGCGACATGGCGTCCTAAACCGCGCGGCTAGTAATTAGTATAGGAAGTGTTAGCTGTTTGCAATTGTTAAGAAGCAGAGTGATAACAGATATATTGTTTTCTTTTTTTGCTTTAAACAAGGATTTATTATATGAAGTGTTTACTGTTTGCATTTCTTCGGAAAGAGAGTTACTTTTACAAGAAATGAAAAAAATCTCTAACAGCGACCTTATTTTTCTATATATCACTCTAGTCATTCTCCTATGCGACAAGAAAGCTCCTGACACTGTGTACCTGGTGTGAAGCGCATTACACTATGAATGAAAATGATTAATTTTGAGAATTTACAGCTCATTTTGCATAAATTACTTACCAGCACAAACAAGAGGAACGTTCAACAGAAATATAATCTGAAAGTTTTCAAGTCGTAATCTCAAAATTTTTTTTTAATGACACATTTTGATACACGGCGAGTCAAATGGCTTTGGCTTCTCTCTTTTTTATTTTCACATAGTAGCTTCTAAACTTAAACTGACTTTTCGCAACTTGGCCATGCAGACAGCACACCTTTTGATACACCTATCATGAACAGTATTCATTACCTTATAATCTTGATTATTTACTTGTATAATGTCATATTCGTTGTTTAAATGTGCCTGAAATCATTTTCGCGATAACTTTCTGTCAGTCTGAATGACTCATCCAGTAGTGGCAATTTTAAAACCCACAAAAACTCACATTTAGTGCAAGGAGAGACTCCAACCTACGACATTCACGTCACAAGACAGCGCAGTTTGTAAATATATGTTATTTATTATAAGAAAGACAGCATTTTCCTCAACTAGGAAACCTTCGGTCAAGCAAATGGCGAGTTATTTACAAAAAAATCATGTAGCTGTGTAGATAAATAGCTCTTTCGTGATCTTAATAAATCAGCGAATTGGTCACTTTTCCGCTGTGACGGTTCGATTAAGACCTCGAAGTGAATAACTACCCAAAAATTATTTTTGAGGTACTTTTTGTATAACGAAAGTGAAGACATCATCCATTCAATATGATTTCCTTGCTGACTATTTTGTTTTAGCTTTCAAGAGTTGCAATACATTGTTAAAGTGTCTGTCAAGTTCAGTCGAATTTCCTCCTTGCTTCTACGGTAAACTAAGACCGTATCACGGTTTTGCTGCTGCAAGTTAGAAGTCAGCCTACTTTTATGCACCAAATAGGAAGTCTACCTAAGATCTTTAGCAACTATATTTCCACGAAAGAAACGACCTGAAGCGACGCAAAGATGAATTAGAATTGAATTTCAGAAGTGCGTTCTGTCGGGTAGACTTCTGGGCTGCGAGTGTGGCTTACCTGAAGAGCGGCGCGAGCAAGGCGTCTGGCCGCGGCTGCTGCTGGCTGCGGACTCCACCCCTTCGCCGGCGCTGTAGCCCTCAGTAGCCGTCTGCACCGGCCGTAACCATGGAGACAGACACCTGTTCCACCCACGCTCACCCCACCGGCCGAGGCGAGCCATATGGGAGGTATTGATCGTTCTCGTCGTCCCTCCGACACCTCCCACCCCGTGAGACCGGGTGCATCACTCGGCTGTAACGAGCCGATAGCAGAGCAATGATAGAACAGGATCACTTTTTAGATACTTCTGCCGGTTCACGGGATAGCAGTTCCTCCCCAAGCACAACTGTTGGCACCATTCTTTGTTTAACGGGTCCGTATAACCAGGCTTTGCTAAGGTATACGACTACTTAATTTTTTTTGTCTGGAGGTTGACACCTATTTACTGTGTTTGCTCTCGTAGGTTTCCGAAATAACAGCGTAAACGATATTTTGTTTATAGAAGTCCATTTGTACGAAGTTCTTTCTGAGTGGTGAAGGAAGCTACTTAGTGTGGGAGTATGTAATGTAGAGATTGCATCCAGTTATGAAGCAAAGGTCGTGGGTTTAAGCTACGCGTTGGGCACGGCCATGAGTTTTTAAGGTGTCGATACTGAATACATACTACGCTCATGTGAAATCAAACGATACAAGGATTACGTCGTACAAATTAAAAATGTCTTGTAGTCTTGCAAATAAATTTCATCATAATCTGTAACATGGTTAGGATTGAAACCTCACGTCTCGAAGCTGGCAAAATAGATGAAAACAAACGACAGCGTAAAAAAAAGAGGGAAGACGACATTAAACGATGACTTTTCCCGCCCTCTCCCCTGCTCTCTCTCTCTCTCTCTCTCTCTCTCTTCTTTTTTTCGAACGTACACGGCTACATTGGTCTTGCATGTCGGTTTCTCTAAAACTAATGCATATTCAAACATTAATGGCAGCTTTATTCGACATTTTCTACCGAGACACGAACCCTCCCAGTTCTTCCCACAAATCGCTCTCAATGTTCACAGTAAATCTCTGCGGAAAATTGAAGGCGTGTTTGATTCTGAGCAGATTCGAGGCGTGCTAAGGTAGTTCATGCTGAAGAGAGGAGAGAATTTACTGAGAGTGGCACATGTCTGCTACAAACGTATAATCGGTCGTAAATATTCACGATATTTAACGCGTTACAAAAGATTTTATTTGGTCGCCCATGTGTTATCAGGAGGGGAAGAAAGGCAGACTATCGAGGTCCAGTACACTCTCACAGTTGAATATGGCAATTACCCACCTCCTTAGCCAATTTCGCTGGTGCACTCCTGTGCGCTGTCTTTCGACTCGGAAATAAGCTGGTTCGAATCCTGGTGGTGGATGAAATTTTTGCTGCAGTATTTGACAGGGGAGGGGGGGAGGGTGTAAAGTTCCTGATCACCAGTCCTCGATTAAACTCCAAAGCTCTTTGCAGCATTTCATGAAGTGAGTCATCATATCGATTCAGTTTTGTTGAATAGTTCGCACGCTGACACTTAAATATTATCGACTATGCGCATGAAGACACATTTTTGTAGAATATAATGCTATTGCGTTATTAAAATGTTCAGTGCTTATCTGTATCTTTTGGCCATCGGACTTCGCTTACATGTTAATTGTAGCTGCAGGCGGTGGACTCCGAAAACACCGGAGTTTGTCGCAACAAGACAATCCTCCTTATATGTTCTTCTCTTCACTTCAATAAATAAAAAAATACTTGATACTGTTGTTCAGTATAATGTTATTCACGCACGCATATGATACACAGAGCTCGCAATACATCATATCTAAAATCACACATCTTCATCATCCTTCTACCCACGAGGGAGTGTAAAAAACAAGAAAACTGTACAAAAATTGAATCTTTTTTCATTTGTCTTCGCCTTACCGCGCATTCGTAATTAACGTCTTGGCCGACTCTCTGGTCGTTCGGTGTTTCATGTTTTTGTGTTTTAATAAATCTTAATTTTACGGCTTCCTGGGGCCTTTCATCATGTACCTACACATTTGCCCCCACACTGTACGTTGGTATAGTATGGAGACATACAGTGGTTTTTTTTTTTTTTTTTTGTATTTACATTTTCCGATAGAGGTTGATGCCCTTTATTGTCCGCTTCCTTTTTCATTTTATGACTGGACATGTCAGCTTATCCTATGTATGTATTGTAGAATTTTGTAGGAAATTAAAAGATTATATACATAATATGACAGTCCGTTGCATGTTTGAATTAAGCGCGCTAACAATAATGCTCAGTTTGCTTCGTAGATCTGATGCTAACAGTTACCGCCCAATCTCACTTTTGACAGCTTTATCAAAAATTCTTGGTTGTTTGGTTGGTTTGGGGGATTAAAGGGACCAGACTGCTACGGCCATCGGTCCCAAAAATTCTTGAAAAAGTAATGAACTCAAGAGTAGCATCACAGTGTCGTCGTAAGTGCCGTCTGCTTCACATCTACTGTGCAGCAAGCTACATAAATTTAAGTATTAACTGTGTTTTTCTTACTTGTCACTTCTTTTTCCGTGTGTTTTTGCCTTTAGGAAGCTTTAATTGTCGAGTACTAGTAATAGTGTTCCATAGATTTCGTGTTTGTTTCGAATACAGTCCAGTGAGAGGTAGTGCTTATTTTCATTGTTTCCAAAAAAAAGTGTCTAGTAACCACAGTTTAGTCAGCTATCAGCCGCCTTTAGTGAATTAGCAGTCTAGTTAAAAGTTGATTAACTCTCTACCGTAAATTGTTGATTTCTTAGGATGGATAGGATGTGTGACTGCTGTGTACGGGCGCAGGAGGAGCTGGCCACTGTTCGCGAACAGCTGAACGTGCTGATGGCCGCAGTCAGCCGTCTTCAGGCTGCTGCCTCGACATGTGGCGGCAGTGGGGAGTCTGGTGCGTCGTATGGTACACCCCAGATATTACATGCTTCACCCACGGTCCCTGCTGTCGAGACATCTTCTTGAGTACCTGGTGCTGTTGGGCCACCCTCTCCCCAAGGTCTGCCTCGTGATGGCTGAGTGTTGTGTGATGTCCTTAGGTTAGTTAGGTTTAAGTAGTTCTAAGGGACTGATGACCATAGATGTTAAGTCCCATAGTGCTCAGAGCCATTTTCTCCCCAAGGGGAGTGGGGGGTGCAGCGGCGTTCGCGTCGCACGAGTCGGAGGGTCAATGTGGAGGCTGGCCGTGTGACATCGCCCGCTCTGCCTGTGAGTGGACATATGGCCGCTCCTTCAGCAAGGTCCGAGCAGGCACACGGGGGGAGGGGTTTATTAGTGATTGGGAGCTCCAACGTTATGCGGGCGATGGAGCCCCTTAGGGACATAGCGGAAAGGTCGGGGAAGAAGGACAGTGTTCACTCTGTCTGCTTGCCAGGGGGTCTCATCCGAGATGTGGAGGAGGCCCTGCTGGCGGCGATAGAGAGCACTGGGTGCACCCGATGGCAAATTGTTGCTCATGTCGGCGCCAATGACTCCTGCCGTCTGGGTTCAGAGGTCATCCTCAGTTCGTACAGGTGGTTGGCGGAATTGGTGAAGGCGGAAATCCTCGCTCGCGGGGTGGAATCTGAGCTAACTATTTGTAGTATCGTTCCCAGAACCGATCTTGGTCCTCTGGTTTGGAGCCGAGTAGAAGGCTTAAACCAGTGGCTCAGACGATTCTACGGAGATCTGGGGTGCAAATTTCTCGACCTCCGCTATCGGGTGGAGAAATGTAGGGTCCCCCTGAATAGGTGAGGCGTGCGCTACACGCAGGAAGTGGCTAAAAGGGTACTGGAGTACGTGTGGAGTGCAAATGTGGGTTTTTTAAGTTAGAGAATTTCCTCCCTATGCCCGACAAGACGCCTCCTGAGACGCGACAAGGTAGTAGTAGGCAAAACGCAACAGGGAATAAAAATATTAATGTGGTAATAGTAAACTGCAGGAGAGTCTATAGAAAGGTCCCAGAACTGCTCTCATTAATAAACGGTCACAACGCCCACATAGTACTAGGGACGGAAAGTTGGCTGAAACCAGATGTAAACAGTAATGAAATTCTAAACTCAGATTGGAATGGATACCGCAGAGACAGGCTGGACAGTGAAGGGGGAGGCCTGTTTATAGCGATAAAACGTGCAGTAGTATCGAAGGAAATTGACGGAGATCCGAAATGTGAAATAATTTGGGTGAAGGTCACGGTTATAGCAGGCTCAAATATGGTAATTGGATATCTCTATAGGCTCCCTGGCTCAGTAGCTATTGTGGCGAAGCCCCTGAAGCAAAATTTGGAAAATACTTCGAGTAGATTTCCCGACCATGTTATAGTTCTGAGTGGAGATTTTAATTTACCAGATATAGACTGAGAGACTCAAACGTTTATAACGGATGGGAGGGACAAAGAATCCAGTGAAATTTTTTTAATTGCATTATCTGAAAACTACCTTGAGCAGTTAAACAGAGAACCGACTCGTGGCGATAGCATATTAGACCTTCTGGTGACCAACAGCCCTGAACTATTTGAAACAGTTAACGCAGAACAGGGAATAAGCGATCATAAAGCGGTTACTGCATCGATGATTTCAGCCGTAAATAGAAATATTAAAAAAGGTAGGAAGAACTTTCTGTTTAGCAAAAGTGACAAAAAGCAGATTTCAGAGTACTTGACGGCTCAACACCAAAGTTTTATCTCAAGTACAGATAGTGTTGAGGATCAGTGGACAAAGTTCATAACCATCGTACAATATGCGTTAGATGAGTATGTGCCAAGCAAAATCGTAAGAGATGGAAAAGAGCCACCGTGGTACAACAGCCGAGTTAGAAAACTGCAACGGAAGCAAAGGGAACTTCACAGCAAACATAAACATAGCCAAAGCCTTGCAGACAAACAAAAACTACACGAAGCGAAATGTAGTGTGAGGAGGGCTATGCGAGAGGCGTTCAATGAATTCGAGAGTAAAGTTCTATGTACTGACTTGGCAGAAAATAATAAGAAATTTTGGTCTTATGTCAAAGCGATAGGTGTATCAAAACAAAATATCCATACAATCTGTGACCAACATGGTACTGAAACAAAGGATGACAGATTAAAGGCCGAAATACTAAATGTCTTTTCCCAACGCTGTTTCACAGAGGAAGACTGCACTGTAGTTCCTTCTCTAGATCGTCGCACAGATGACAAAATGGTAGATATCGAAACAGATGACAGAGGGATAGAAAAACAGTTAAATCGCTCAAAAGAGGAAAGGCTGCTGGACCTGATGAGATACCACTTCGATTCTTACAGCGGTGTACCGTAGGTCTCTAGAAGAGCGTAGCGTTCCAAAAGATTGTAAAAGGGCACAGGTCATCCCCGTTTTCAAGAAGGGACGTCGAAGAGATGTGCAGAACTATAGACCTATATCTCTAACGTCGATCAGTTGTAGAATTTTGGAACACATATTATGTTCGAGTATAATGACTTTTCTGGAGACTAGAAATCTACTCTGTAGGAATCAGCGTGGGCTTCGAAAAAGACGATCGTGTGAAACCCAGCTCGCGCTATTCGTCCACGAGACTCGGAGGGCCATAGACTTGGGTTCCCAGGTAGATGCCGTGTTTCTTGACTTCCGCAAGGCGTTTGATACAGTTCCCCACAGTCGTTTAATGAACCAAGTAAGAGCATATGGACTATGAGACCAGTTGTGTGATTGGATTGAAGAGTTCCTAGATAACAGAACGCAGCATGTCACTCTCAATGGAGAGAAGTCTTCCGAAGTAAGAGTGATTTCAGGTGTGCTGCAGGGGAGTGTCGTAGGACCGTTGCTATTCACAATATGCATAAATGACCTTGTGGATAACATCGGAAGTTCACTGAGGCTTTTTGCGGATGATGCTGTAGTGTATCGAGAGGTTGTAACAATGGAAAATTGTACTGAAATGTCGGAGGATCTGCAACGAATTGACGCATGGTGCAGGGAATGGCAACTGAATCTCAATGTAGACAAGTGTAATGTGCTGCGAATACATAGAAAGAAAGATCCTTAATCATTTAACTACAATATAGCAGGTCAGCAACTGGAAGCAGTTAATTCAATAAATTATCTGGGAGTAGGCATGTAGGAATGATTTGAAAGTGGATTGACCATATAAAATTAATCGACGGTAAAGCAGATGCCAGACTGAGATTCATTGGAAGAAACCTAAGGAAATGCAGTCCGAAAACAAAGGAAGTAGTTTACAGTACACTTGTTCGCCCACTGCTTGAATTCTGCTCACCAGTGTGGGATCCGTACCAGATAGTGTTGATAGGAGAGAAAGAGAAGATCCAACGGAGAGCAGCACGCTACGTTACAGGATCATTTAGTAATCGCGAAAGCGTTACGGATGTGATAGATAAACTCCAGTGGCAGACTCTGCAAGAGAGACGCTCAGTAGCTCGGTACGGGCTCTTGTTGAAGTTTCGAGAACATAACTTCACCGAGGAGTGGAGCAGTATATTGGTCCCTCCTATGTATATCTCGCGAAGAGACCATGAGGATAAAATCAGAGAGATTAGAGCCCACACAGAGGCATACCGACAATCTTTCTTTCCACGAACAATACGAGACTGGAATAGAAGGGAGAACCGATAGAGGTAGCCAAGGTACCCTCTGCCACACACCGTCAGGTGGCTTGCTGAGTATGGATGTAGATGTAGATGTTGATGTAGATTTGTAAAATTGAAATTCTAACAAAATGGCAATTTGGTTTCCAGAAAGGCTTTTCAACAGAAAATACTATATATGCTTTGATTGATCAAACATTAAATGCATTGACTAATCGAACAGCACCCATTGGGATTTTGTGGTCTCTCAAAGTCTTTTGATTGTGTGAATCACGAAATTCATATAGATGAGCGTAAGTATTGTGGTATTAGTGGGACAGTACACAAATGGTTTAATTCATACTTAACTGGAAGAATGCAAAAGGTTGAAATTAACAGTGCAGATAGTCTGCAAAAACCACCAGAGTCCTCTAACTGGGAAGGTATCAAAGAATGGTGTCCCACAGGGTTCAGTATTGGGTCCATTATTGTTCTTAATATATGTTAACAACTTGCCACTCTTTATTCATGAAGATGCAAAGCTAGTTCTTTTTGATGATGATACAAGTATAGTAACCACACCCAACTAGCAAGAATCAGCCTATTAAATTGCCAATAATGTCTTTCAGAGAATTATTAAGTGGTTCTCTGCAAATGGACTCTCACTAAATTTTGAGAAAACACAGTTTATGCAATTCTGTACAGTAAATGGCATATATATATATATATATATATATATATATATATATATATATTGGCCACGACATATTGATAGATGATTGTTGCAGTGTCTGTGTGTTTATGGGTTGCATTTTTTCACATGACTTGTCAAGCCAATGGCAGCATGGCATAACACCATTAATAAATATAAACTATGAACAGAAGTCTGTTGCTAAGGCAGAATACTCAAAATTTCTGTGTGTCTGCACTGATGAGAAATTGAACTGGAAGAAACACATCGATAATCTGCTGAAACGGTTAGGTTCAGCTACTTATGGTATTAGGGTTTTGCAAATTTTGATGATAAACACATCAGTAAATTAGCCTACTATGCCTATTTTCATTCACTGCTTTCATATGACATCATATTTTGGGGCAATTCGTCATTAAGGGAGTAATTATTCTTTGCACAAAAGCGTGTGATCAGAATAAAAGCTGCAGCCCATCCAAGATCACCTTGCAGGCATTTATTTAAGCAACTCGGGATATTCACAGTACTTTCGCAATTCATATATTCACTTATGAAATTTGTCATTAATAACCCATCCCAATTCAAAAATAAGAGCGAAGTGCATAGCTAGAACACTAGAAGAAAGGATGATCTTCACTATTCTGGATTAAATCTCAAGTTTGGCACAAAAAGCGGTGAATTATGCTGCCACAAAAATCTTTGGTCATTTGCCAAATAGTATTAAAAGTCTGACAGATAGCCAACGAACATTTACGAAATGTCGTATTCGTGATCTATGGAACAAGGATTAATGTATGTATGCATGTATTCTCGCTGCCGGATTTCGCACTGGCGCACTGGCCGAATTGGCGGCTAAGAGCTAGATGCTAACGGTCAATATCACAATTACAAATTAATTACATATCACATTATTATGACACAATACAAGAATATGATACATTTATCTTTCATTTTATAAATAGGCTTTTATCACTTATGGGAGCTCATTCCTTCCAAAGGTAGAAGAGGGAGAAAAAATTGAAAATAGAACTAAAACGTTGCACACTACTGGCCTAACTACACTTGGCGCCATCTCCTTTGTCTGGGAGGGAAGAAGGGAAATACTCATCTACTGGTTCAAGAATTTATGAGGAAACATTACTCGTACAATGATGGACTAGTTGCCAAGGAACTTTTGCTTCATTAAAATAATGTGTACTGACTAATCACCTAAGTCGTATCATGTTGTTTCTACATGTGTTAGTGCTGTTTACTTCAATTCACGTGTAACTTAGGGTGAAACATGACGTTTTTTACGATCGTAGACTTGTCATTCTCAAATACCTTGAAATGTCAGTATTCAGGCTTCCAAGTGACAGGATAAAAATTAACTGGTTTTTGTAAAATCTCATCCTTAACTGCTTATGCGGACTCTGCAGCGAATACGAACTGATAAGTGTCATGTAGACACACTGCAACGATGCATAATCCATTTTTCATTTGCCTTATGACCTTTGTATTAACATCCTTATAACTACATTTTTTACCCGACGTGCGGCACGTTTCTTCATTTGGTACCTGCTACTCTTGACGTAATTCTCTTCTTCTGCGATGTGACGATACATTGGTCGCTGAAAGAAAAAAACTTAAAACCAACTTAAAACTAATTGCATTACGTAGCTCGGTGGCCACTGATACATTTGGTCATTGCATGCATCCGCAGATATTTCCATATTTTGTTTAAATTCATAGACATATTAAATCTCTGTGTACAATATATATATATATATATATATATATATATATATATATATATATATATATTCCTTAGATAGTTGAAGTATTTGCGTAGTATTTGCGTTTGCTTTGTATTTAAGTTAGGTACACACTGAATTCCTATTTTGGTTGTGCCTTCTGACAGTCTTTCGCACATGCGCACAGGTCAGTATCTCCTCTCCTGCTACTGACGTCAGCGCGAACTGTTGGGCGCCCGACCACTGAGCCATAAGGTAATATCGCTTATTTTTCGCTTCACATAAAGTGATGTGTTACTTCTCATTGCTGTTAAATTTTGTGCCTACGTGTACAAATCGAAAGAATTATTTATGCCTATACACATTACTTTATCTTAAAATACACTCCAGGAGAAAAATTACACTTACAATTATGTACACTATGTACAATTATCTTGCGATAAAAAAAATTGTTGCCACGCTTCGTCATTTTGTAAAGGCTTTTATGTCTTTGTGAGAGTGGAGACCCTTGTCTCTTCCTGTTTTCTCATAAACTAACCAGTACGTCCCAGGATATGTTATTTTAGAAATTACATATGGGCCTGAATAGAAAAATTGCCACTTCTTCTTCAGTTTGCCAAATTTTGTCGATTTAGGGTGGGTACGTAAGAAGACTCGTTGCCCTTCAAAATTTGTGTTTCAGTTTCCTGTTATAAATTTTCCTTTTATACTCGGCCCTGTTTTCTAGTGTAACTATGGCTCGTTTGATTTTGTCTTGTAGTGTCATTTCTGTAGTGGGTATCTTTGGTATAGGCGACTCCAACTCATTTGTATGTTTTGACTGAAACGTCAATTTATTCGTTGTGAAACCTGTTGAAGAATGCGGAAGGTTATTGACCACTTGCATGAAAGGAGTTACGTATTCTACCCATCAGGCGTGTTTGCGAGGTGTGCATGCCCTAAGAAACTGGTTAAATTCTTTAAAGACTCGTTCTGCTGGGCTTGCTTCTGAGTGAAAAAGACTTACTAACACGTGCTTTACGCCCTGTGATGTCATATTGTTTCCACTTCTGCCCAATGAAATATTAAGCATTGTCAGTTAGTAGTACCTTCTCAAACAGTCTCCCTCAGTTCTTTTTCTGATATTTGTGGCTGTTGAATTTTTAACGGCATACATTTTGATATGTTATGAGAAAATGGCATATAGTGCTACTACGTATCTTACTCCTCCTTTACTTCTTATATATGGACCAGCTATGTCCAGAAATACTACATCTAGAGGTTTTTTTGTGAGTATTGGGTGTAGCTCAGTATATTTTGACACACTGGACTGTTTAGACTTTTGACATATAGCACTCCTTCTTAATACCTGTAGGACTCGCCTTCTCAAATTGGTAAAATAACAAAGTGCTGCAATTTTTTCAGTACATTTGCGTACTCCATAATGCCCCATACTTCATGTGTGTGTCTTATAAATAATCTTCAGGAATACACACACCACTGATCAGATTTTTCGTGTTTCCTATTGTCACGAACCCGCTCTACTGTGCAGGAAAAGTTATCTCCATAAGCGTTACGGTGTGGCTAATGGCTGTATAGTACTTTAGTAGAGCTGGCCATGATGTCTCCTTTGTTGATGCTGCTGAGTCTGCGTTGTCCATGTGGCTTCTTGTTGTCTAGGCGATGATTCCTTTGCTGCTCTGGGTCCAAGAAAAGGTGCGGGTTTTTTCATTATTACTGGACTATCGAAAAATGACGCAGTATTCCACGGTTTCTTCGTATCAAAAACACATTTATTGCCAAAACTATATACACAACTACACTCAACTGCGGCCAACACTCAAGTGTCCGAAAACCCGTTGTGGACCAAAGATCACGGTCATAAGCTACAAAGAACATACAATTCCAATATCGATTATTGATCGCAACACCTAACTTAGTATTATCTGAAGCAAAAGCTTTTTTAACACGACTTTAGTGTATAATAAAATAAAATGACGTCTATTTGTCAGTTCCATTACAATAGCCCCCCCAAGAATTTTGTAAGTATGAAAATGTGAACAAAATTCTGACACCAGAATAATGGAACTGCCAAGAATATGGTTTTAAATAAATTAAAATTTTTAATAGGACATTTTCCTTTGAATTATGCTAACACTGAAATTGTTATACTCATTAAAGGAAAACATACAATTTTTAACCTTAGAGTAAATGAAATACGAAAGAAGATTCACAGTTTTCACTTAGAAGAGTGCATAATGTTGTAGCACTTCACATGAAACCATTGAAAGACTGTAACCTTTAACTGCAGGCTTGTTTTATTTTCTTTTGTTGCCCACTTTTAACACTACTCACAGTCTGTCCCACATTGTCCATCTGCACATAGGTGGCTTCCGTTAAAAGGTCTGATTTCTGCTTGTCCTGCAGTGCGTCTGTTTCCAAAGCTTAGCTGTTTGTATCGCTTCATTGACTATAATGCCATGTTATCTAAAAATCACATACAGAGATCACCTTTTGGTTACATAATGTTTATATGTAAGTACATGGTTAGGATACATAGTTAACCTTCTGGTAATGTTTATCTAGTGGGAGAAGTTTACAGTATCTGTCTGAGTAATACTACACAGATATGAACTGGTCAAAAAAAAGATTCTTTAAATACTAATAAATTCAATAAACATGTAATACAAATCCATTAACATATTGGGTGTAAAATATCTTATCACAGAAACATTACTCCAAGGATAAAAAAATTGAATTGTTTTCAAAAGTAAAGTTACAGGCAGTTTGTTACGAGGGTTCATACTCATAGTAAAAGTGCAAAGGTAGAATCACGGATGAAAGTTTTGGAATGGTATGTATTTATCAAAATTAAAAAATATTACTGCCTTTGCATTTGCAGTGGTTGAGAGAGAAATATACAGTAATTCATGTGGTTTACTGAAAATGATTGTCTCCTTGTAGAGTTGGACATTTCAAGCACGTAAGTGTGTAATAATTAGGACTCTGCCTTTAAGAGTAAAAAATTTAAAAAACTTAATTGTTGCAAGACAGATTTAGTGCTGATTAGTGGCTTGCATTTTAAATGACGTCTCAACAAGTGTGGTGTGAGAGTTACACAAACTAAAATTACACAAATTATCAAACATCAATCAAATTGCATAAACATACAGAAATATAAAAAACTAACATGGCTAGCATATTACACAGAAAATTCATTGCAAACACTTCATACAGTGAATACATATTAAACAAATAATAAACATTTTCAAGGGCACAAAACGGTATCAAAATCAGACAATTTTTATATACAAAATTTCTAGTGAAAAACTTTTGTTTGAGTCACCTTTATTATCTATGGTCATTACATTAACACACACATCATTAGCACTGTCACTTGCATTGATAATTTCATTGATCCAAATATTTTCACCCATATAACATTGTTTACCACTAAGGTATTTATCCTTCAGTTGTTCAACAATAATATGTTTAGTGTTTTGCCACCAATCAGAATATAATATTTGAGACATATTAAGAACCATTTTTCTAAAACTGCTATCATTTTTAATTGCAACACTATTTAGCCACATATTATAAAGAAATAATTCACCTTTGTTCATTGCAAATGGTAGCCTACTTGCACAGTCAGTTTTGCTGTTCAGGGAATCTTTGTCAACTGCCCAGGTTTCTTCATAAGATGTTGGATTACAGAGCCTATTGGTTGTGACACTGGCATTAACACCACTTCAGCTGTTAATAACATCCTTGGGTACATCTACAACATGCATATCAGTTTCTCCCACAACACCTAATGTCTCCATTTCCTCTTTCAAGCAAACAAAATAGTTTTCACCATCATCATGTATCATTAAATCTTCATTTTCCCAAATACTACAATCATCAACCTCTCTTTCCCGAAAACTTTAAACGTTGCTTTCACACTCAAGTGTACTTAATTCTTTGCTCGTTAAATCAGTGTCAACAATTTGATCACCTGGTTCCTTCATCAGTGCATCAATTCCTAAATCATTTAAATCGTGACCCTGCTGGTCCTTTGACAAACTACAAGCTTCTGCCCATTCATAAAATTCAACTAAGTCAATTATTTTCTCTGGCTCTTTATTACAACCAATGTGTTCATTCTTAACAGGTACTGTGTTTAGAGGGTAGTACACATTCATAAGGTAACTACTCATTACTTGAGATGTATTTCTTGCTGCAACGTAGTCACTGTTATTGGTCCATCTATTATCTATGCTTTTCGCCCCTACCTTGTGGACCGACAATGGAGCGCATGCTAGTTTTTTACTTCATGACTTCCCATAGCATTTTGACTCCTGGTGTCACTATGTTCACGCCAATTCCTGTTTTCAGACTCCCTGTTATTACTTCTGTTCCAATTGTTCCCAGATTGTCCTCTTGAATGGAAATTATAGTTTTCCCTTGAATGGAAATTATTATTAATATTGTGACTATTTTGTTCCCTATGATGAAAACTATGGTTGTTGGGCCTACTGTTTTCCCTCCTGTTAAAATTAGTGTTTCCCCAACTATGATCCCCACCTCTTTGTGCGTGATTGAAATAGTTTTTTGGTTTCCCCACATTGTCTATAATCCTGTCAAGTTTGTCCACATAGTTTAAAAATTGTTCAATGTTGTCATCTGGTCCATACACTAGGTCCCATTGCACATCTGTTGGCAACCTTCTCTTTAAAGCATCTATCTGTGTGAGCTCATCAAAGGGTTTACTCAAACGTACAAGTTTCTTCAGTTGATTCTTGCAAAACTGTTTCACAGTCCCCTGTGTTTCTCTATAATTTGGTCCATTCAGGAACTCGCTCTTTATCCTGGCTTGTTCAGTTTCTGACCAGAACCGTTTTAAGAACTCAGTTTCAAATTCTGCATAAGACATGTCCATAGAAAAATTTTGATTGGCCCATGACAAAGATTCCCCCTCCAAAAAATTTTTAACAAACTTAATTTTGAAATTTTCACTCATATTGGGCAAAAAATTGTCTCTACAACTCTGCAGAAAGTCAACAGGATGCAAATTACACTCATTAGAAAAGTTTTTAACTGGAATATT
This sequence comes from Schistocerca piceifrons, assembly GCF_021461385.2. Lineage (NCBI taxonomy): Eukaryota > Metazoa > Arthropoda > Insecta > Orthoptera > Acrididae > Schistocerca > Schistocerca piceifrons. The sequence continues at coordinate 759,226,680 of NC_060149.1, read as the reverse complement.
GGATAATAAGGTACATATGTTCATAGAAAAATTTTTGTTAGCTACATCATTGCTAAATATTTCAAACTTTTGGTTTAACTCTGATACTGTACTTTTTAATTCACTCACATCTGTCTTAGTTTCCATCTCGTGGAGTTTTACTGTGTTACTGACTGTTTCCACTTTATCATTCACAACATTTAGTTTCGAGTCTACTCTACTTTCAAGATCTACTGCCATAGCTTTTACATTTACACAAACTGTATCTATTTGACTATTAACATTAACAAAACACTTTGCATTTTTCTCTCTGTCTGTGACCAGTTCATTTTTTGCAGACTGAATTTTGTTACTCAGACTAGATTTTACTTCTCCCACTTTAGATTCTACCGCCAAAATCTTCGTTTCTGCCTTGCTAAGTTGCTTGTCTATGTTTGATATATCGTTGCGAAGTTTATTACCCCAAAGGAAGACATTATCAAATTTTTTGTTCATAGCTCCCTCTAGACGCGACACTTTCTGATTTATAGCACGAAAACTGTCCGCGACCGTCTGATTCATGCTTTGCAGTTGTTCTTCATTAGCTTTTAAGCGGGCTGCAACAGTCTGATTCAAAGCTAACGATTGTTCCATCATTTGTAACAGTGATTTAATGTCCGACGTCTCACGTTCTGATGAATTAAGACTTTGATCCGCGTCTTTGACTGACTCATCTTCCGTTTTTATCGGCATGTTTACGTCCCCAAAGACTAACAAATTTTCACAATCCTGCTCGGATTCAGCACCAGTTTCCTCTTTCACAATGGTCATTTTCGTGAAATTTCACGCACAAAATAATAAAAGGAATAAACAGCATTACACAAATGTACTTATCTTTTCAGTCTGGGACCTCACACGTGTCGTCAGTCCACTTTACTGCTTCGTTTCGGCTCCCTTGACTTCCATGTATAGCACTTCTTCGTACCACGTGGTCATTAGACTTCTGCACAACAGATTTCGTCAATCCAGTACATATAAATGTCTTAATCCCGGCAAAGAGCCCCCAGTTGTCACGAACCCGCTCTACTGTGCAGGAAAAGTTATCTCCATAAGGACACCGTTACGGTGTGGCTAATGGCTGTATAGTACTTTAGTAGAGCTGGCCATGATGTCTCCTTTGTTGATGCTGCTGAGTCTGCGTTGTCCATGTGGCTTCTCGTTGTCTAGGCAATAACTCCTTTGCTGCTCTGGGTCCAAGAAAAGGTGCGGGTTTTTTAATTATTACTGGACTATCGAAAAATGACGCAGTATTCCACGGTTTCTTTGTATCAAAAACACATTTATTGCCAAAACTATATACACAACTACACTCAACCGCGGCCAACACTCAAGTGTCCGAAAACCCGTTGCAGACCAAAGATCACGGTCATAAGCTACAAAGAACATACAATTCCAATATCGATTATTGATCGCAACACCTAACTTAGTATTATCTGAAGCAAAAGCTTTTTTAACACGACTTTAGTGTATAATAAAATAAAATGACGTCTATTTGTCAGTTCCATTACACTATGAAACAAAACGCCCTTGTACTCCTGATACCATTTACTTACCTTTCCACCTTCATCTTACTTAAGGTTTTGCATGACTTTACTCCATCTGCGATCTTGCTGTTGTATAATTTTCAGTTGCTTGCAAAACGTATGGTCATCAGACTGTTGTGCTGCACCTTGGATTAATGTCGTTATGATATCCGCAGCCTGCTCTGTTAATTTATAAAATTCCTCTAAACCTTGTGGTAACCTGGACAAGGCATTCGCGATAACATTTTGACTTCCTTTAATATAAATGATCTCAAAACTGAATTCTTGTAAATATAGACACCACCTAGTTAACCGACGGTGTAATAGTTTACATGTTAAAAGGAATGACAGTGATTGATGGTCACAATAAACTTTCGTATTCTTGCCCCCGAAAAAAAATTTTCGAACTTTTTAAATGCCCATATTACAGGAAAACTTTCCAATTCTGACACAGAGTAAGATCTTTCTGCTTCTGATAACGTGCTACTAGCAAAACGGATGACCTTGGGTACTTCCTTACCTTCTTCCTCTCGCATCTGGAATAAGCATGCCCCATGCCCCCAGCCCTTGAGATGAGGCATCTGTGCATAGACAAATATCCCTGGACATGTCACGGTAGCTAAGATTGTTTGCATTGAGTAATGCCTGCTTAGTGTTATTAAAGTCCTCGTGACACTTGTCATCCCATAACCAAATCCAATTTTTTCGTAACAAGTTGAGCAATGCATCACTGTTCATCAGTTGTTGTGGTACGAACTTACGAAAAAACGAAACTAGTCTTAAAAAGGCCTTTAGTTGCTTTTTATTCCTTGAAGCTGGAGAATTGTGTATGGCATCAAGTTTCATCGGATCAGGTAATATAACTTGTTCTGACACAACATGTCCGAGAAATTTGACTTGCTCCTTACCAAAACTAGACTTTTTAAATTGGCTGTTACTCCGTAATCTGCAAATCGTTGAAGCACCTGTTCAATGAGTCTGATACGTCCTAGCCACGTGGGTGTGGCTATTAGCATGTCGTCTACATAAACAGAGACTTTGCTAAGCACTTCTGTCCCTAAAACCTAGTCAAATGCAAGTATAAACACTCCTGCACTAACATTCAATTCAAAAGGTAGAACACGGAATTCGCAACTTCTGCCACCACAAGCAAATGCTGTATACTTTCGACTTTCTTCGTGGAGCTTTATTTGTCAGTAGGACATATTGAGATCGAGTTTACTAAAATATTTTCTATTGTCAAACTTCAGAAGCTGTTCGTCCAAGTTGTCTGGTCTTACGCGTACTGGTACTATAATCTTGTTGATACCTCTGGCATCGTGACTTAATCTTACAGAACCATCTGGTTTGCTTACTGGTAATATTTGACTACAATAAGGGGAAAATGGAGGTTGTATAATTGCCCATTTACTTATACGATTGATCTCTTCCCTTAATTCCTCTCCTTTTGCCCATGGAATAGGATATAACGTTTCACAAAATGTTTCATGCGGGTCCACTTCAAATTTATATTCATAATCTTTGATTACTCCTGGCTTCTTACTGAAAACATTGGCATACTTAAATAGCAAGTTGGAAAGGTCTTGTCGTTGCATCTCATTTAGTACCTGTGATTCACTTAGTTTCTGCTCTACCATTTCGTAAGTAACCTCGGTGTTTGCTTCTTGTTCAGTATCAAATTTATATGTGAAATACACGGCTGGAAATGAATATTGTACCACTACATTTGACTCTAGTTTGTTTTTGTTACTTTCATTAGGTGTTCTGACTAAATCAATAGAAGAGATCTGATCCATTGCAAAAAAAGTGGCATTTACCATTACCTATGTCAATCTGCGTTTTGTATGTTCTAATCGTGACCATGCCAATAAGACAATTAACTATAAGTTTGTCGATGATAATGAAGTTGCACTTCACTGTAAAATGTTCAATTTGTAATGGAATAAGTGCCTGATGTTTAACCAATTTAGTCTTACTGCCTGTAGCAGTTTGCACCTTGAAATTTTGAACAGGAAATGTTGGGAACTTGCCTCTCTACTTAAATTCACAAAAAAATGCATTTGACATTAGGTTAGTAGTTGAACCTGTATGTAAAATTAACTGTGTGTCAGTGTTAAATATTTTCACCTTAATGATTGCTTGTATTTATTCTTCCTTGACTTTAACTACTATATCTAACTCATGCTGATACGAATCATCCTTGATGTCACTTTCTTTGTCAAACCTTAATTTTATGGCATCCTGGGGCCTTTCATCGTGTACCTACACACCCTGCATTTAATTCTGCAGCAATTTGCGGATGGGTTGCACTTATGTCACTTAGAATGATTCTCTTCAGTTATCGTTGGTCCCGTTCTTGCAGGATCTTTTTCCGGCGGCAGCGATGTCGGAGATTTGTTGTTTTACCGGATTCCTGATAATCGCGGTAGACTCGTGAAATGGTCGTACGGGAAAATCCCTACTTCATCGTTACCTCGGAGATGCTGTGTCCCATCGCTCTTGCGCCAACTGTAACACCTCGTTCAAACTCAGTTAAATCTTGATAACCTGCCGTTGTAGCAGCAGTAAGCGATCTAACAAATGCGCCAGACACTTGTTGTCTTATATAGGCGTTGCCGGCTGCAGGGCCGTATTCTGCATGTTTACATATCTCTGTATTTGAATACGCATTCCTATACTAGTTTCTTTGGCACTTCATTGTGTAATCGGAGCGGTGCACATACAAATGGTGCCATTATCTGAGCATTAATTTCGGCGAAATTAAAATCTTCTGCAAGAGGAATTAAGCGATTCGCACAATTTTCCTGGTCGCCAGCTCCGATTTGTCGTTCTAAACGTTTCTTAATATACTCTAACATAGCTAAAGTAAGTCAGATGTTGGAATGGCTATACAAATGACCGCCGGTCGGGGCTAAACCAAACACTTCTGAGCTCATGTTCCTAGCTCAAACAGATATCGAGCATCAAGGCCTCCCCCCCTCCCTCCCCCAAACCGCGATTCTCCGCACTATCTTCAGTCATATTTATTACAGCGCTTCCACGTTTAGCAACACACACATCCCTTAGGCTTACTTGAACTCCACAGTTACACATACGACCCATCTCTCGCATATCCACAAGGAAATGGCCCTTTGCGCACAGGTGAAGAATACGCTTTCCGACAGGCGGCTGAACCCACCTCGTGGGCTATCCCAGCGAACCATGTCATACGACATTACACTTTCACATACAGAAATTCAGTGAATAAAACACCGCCAGACCTCAAAGAGTTTTCGTATAGTCACTAGGTATTGCGATATTGTAGCGCCTGTGTTATTCCGATTACGATGCAAAGTTCCTTTGAACTGCATGCATGCTCGCGTAAGCGGGAAATCCGGGTTCGAGACCCGGTCCGGCACGAATTTTCATTATCGTCATTCCATTCTACAGCTGATGGTTTTCATTATTCTAAATTGCGAATACATTTAATGCACTAGCTATTGAGTAGTGCCCTCTTTTATTTGATGGTTGGCAGCTATGGAAATATTAATGTCAGTGCGTCAACCATGTTTCCTAAAGAAATATGTTAAGCATTTGCATTTTGTAGTTGCCAAGGCCTTAGTATCAAGGACAAGACACAACACATGTGGATGGAATTCGGGAACAGCGTTCAGTTTCCAAACATCTAATCTTGGAAAATAGTTGTCAGGTATAGCCAAGGTCACAAAACCTATCAGAGCAAACGAATAAAAGTAAGTTAATCCTCAATAAAGGTTCTGGCCGATTTAAATAGTATATAATGGATAGAGTCATTACACTTAAATCATTGAATATACCTCACATAATATTAGAAAAATTGTTGCCCTACAAATTACTCAGTTGAAGACCTGTGTACCATCTAATGGTAATTAATAACATGTTTCCATAATTTTCTAGTTTTGTTCTTCTTTTTCTGCGTTTTACTACGGGATACTATGTTTTGTGATCAACACAATCTTGTACCTTCTCAGACAGCGTAATGCAACAGCGCTTTCGTTGTGGACAAGAGATGAGTTGAGAAGTGGTGGAATCCGACTGCGGGTTTAAGTGTGTTCGTCCTCTGTTCTACATCGTCTGCTCATTATTTTCCGCACTTTATGTGGATGTTGAGCTGGGTTCTCTTTTCCCGACTTACATGAAAAGCACGAAACATGCTTAGATAGGAGAACATTATATACGGCTCCAGGGGTTGTAGGAGTGTCTTGTAGATAGTATTTTGATAAGGAACACATACCTGAAAATGCACCGTCAAGATAAGCGCGGATTGACAAACAAAGTGAACGACCCAGGATTCATGGTCGGATGTCATTGTAGCTACGTCAACGTACACACTGTCGGCAGGTATACAAAAGATTAAAGTTACAGTTTTCCCTGACAGATAGAACTACTTCAAGGGTGCATAAGTGTTCTTCGTGTTTAGTGTTGTTACAGGCTTGGTAGCGTATCAAAGTGGCGTGAACAGTGTCATATTTTGGGAGGTTACTGTGGAGGTCACGGAAATGACGCGTACTCTTGTAAGAGCGTTATTATATAATACGTCGGCAACTGAAAGTGGCCTCATTGCGGGTATCGATTTGGCTGGATGGCCGAATCGCGCAATATCCAGATTTGTGAGGCATTCCGATGTGAGAGTGACCAGACTGGTGACTGCATGGGAATGTGAGGGCAAGCATCCTCGTCGTTTAGGTAAAACTTGACGAAATCTGATCACTACCAGGGAGCATCGCCGTATTTTGCATCAGGAACACAGTAACACAGTCACATTTGCTCCTGTCATTCGAGAACAAGTAAAAGATTCGCTGCAACATTCCGTGTCATACCGTGTGACTGGTCGGAGACTAGAAGCAACTAGACTAGAGAATTGCCACACCTTGTTAAGGCTACCTCCAACACAACACAACGGTACCGTGGTGCCGCGACCAGGAAGCATGGATTACGGATGACTGGCGTCGCACTGTGTCCAGCCAAGAATCGCGGTTCTGCACTACACCGGACGACCAGCATTGGCGAGTACAGTGGGACCTGGGAAGAGGTCTCAATCGTCCAATACTTTGGAGAGGAACGGCGGTGTTATGCCTGGCGTTATGGTTTTGGGACTCATCAGGTATGACTTCAAGACATAGCTAGTAGTTATTGAGGGATATACGGCGGCACAACAGTACATCCCACATATCCTGCGTCCACATCTATTACCTCTCATGCGACAGTATCGTGACAGATTTTTTAAATTGGACGATTCTCGTCCACACATGGTTCGTGACTGTATGAATTGCCCGAGTTGTGTTGAGGTACTCATCTGGACAACGACACTCCCAGATTTGTCCCCGACAGAACATGCGTGGAACCCGCTCGGGCACCTACTTCGTCGTAGTTTCATGATCGAGGATATCAAAGACTAGTTACAACAGCTGTGGGGCAGTTTGCCTCAAGGAGGATACAAAGGCTTTATGACAACCGTCGCAAACGAATCAGTGAGTTCATCCTAGCCAGAGAAGGGTGCAACGTCATACTGATAGGTGGGCTCATCCTGCCGACTTATTTCGAAATTTGTCACGAGTTCGTAATCACTGCAACATCATCACGTACTTTCTCAGCCAGTGAAGTTTCATTTTGTTTCCTCCTCTCCTTCTGGGTGCTTTATTTTTTTTGTCAGGCGGTATCAAATAACTTTGAAGATCGGATCGGTTTCACATCTCCCAGTTTGCATTACCACATAAACTCAGAAAGGGGCGCCATCGTCAATCTCAGAGCGAAGTAGCACAGTAGTTAGCACACTGGACACGCATTTGGGAGGAAGACAGTTCAAGCCCGCGTCTGGCCATCCTGATTTAAGTTTCCCGTGATTTCCCTAAATCGCTTCAGGCAAATACCGGGATGGTTTGTTTGACACGGCAGGCCCGACTTCCTTCGCTATCCTACCCTAATCCGATGGGACCGACGACCTCGCGGTTTTTTCCCCTCTCTCAAATCAACCAATCGTCGTCAGGCTGTATCGTAATTATGACAACACATATTGTTTCCCTCCTCGAGAAATTAGCACCTCTGCAGCTGGTAGGGTTGACCGTGGTTCTCCACAGAAGCGTCGCAGTCTTGACTTTGAAGAGGAAGTACTTCGTTACGTAGAAGAGAACCCGACGGCTGGTGCTCGAAAAATTGCCCGTATCATGGACTCCTGTAGAGGACACAAATCCGAACTCACTCCTCCTCTGGGTGCGTTCCGTAAAAGTGATCCTATCTTCAAACTTACATGGGTTCCTTATCAAATTTTTATGTACTAAGTACCTCTACAATACCTAGAAGCCCGTAATAGGAGTTGTGCAATACTCTGTACATAATTACTGGATGTATACTGAAGAATACTCAGTATTGTAGAACACTCAGTATGATGTCGTTTATTGAAACTGAACTACACTTCTCGACCAATCACTATATACACGCAAAGAAAACAAATAACATGTAGACGACTATTCATCAAGAGTGTCGGTGAGGTCCGTTGGAGCTGGTCCTAGCTCGGCGAGGAACTGGCTGTACTGCTGCTGCGCTGGCCTTATAAAGCCAGCGGAGGTCGGCGGAACTTTCCCTGTGTCTGTGATGCGACCTCTGCAGAAAAGGTTTGCATTAGTCTCTAGCGAGTTCTGTTTATTTTGAAGAATTGTTTTCCTCTTTTTTGCGCCTGCAAGTGCTTGTGTATGTTATATGGTAAACAGGGGTGTCGTGAGTGTAACTGCCTGGCAGGGGCCATCTGTGGCAGACGTAACATACCTCCCTTCCGGGGGGGGGGGGGGGGGGAGCCGCGCAAAAGATCGACAGCTGCTACGTCATGGAGATCTGCGGCTGTGGCTCTCTGGAGGAGGCTGTGGAGGCTGCCTCTTGGAGAATATGGTGCTGTACGTCCTGCGATGCGGGCTGACCGGCGTACTGGTTGTGATGACGGCATGTGTGGGACCAGTGGCATCGGTTCGTCTTCATCGGTGGCCATTGGCTGTTGGGGAGGCGCTGAAGAGGGGCCTGGCAGCTGGTCCGTCGGCTGCGGCTGCTGTGTTGGTGGTGCTGGTGGCGGCGACTGATGCCCTAAAATGTCACCCATGCAACGATGAGACGGCATTAGTGGAGGGGTCTGTGTAGGTGGTCCGGAATGGGTTGTAGAGGTGGCGGTGGTCTGTGTCGCAGGATGCGGTGCAGGTGGCGCAGGGTAGCGAGGACGCAATTTATTTCGATGGCGACGGACTATGTGGCCATCCAAGATGACATCAAAAAGTTGGCGACGCCGGGAACTCTGGATTACGGCAGGCAGCCAACCTGCGTTAGTGCCAAAACCTCGGGTCCAGACTAAGGAGCCAGGGAAGAACCGGGACTGTCCAGGAGGAATCTGAATTCTCGGAGAGGGCAAGAGAAGATGTAGGAGAGTCCTAGGTTGGTGGCCTTGGAGTGCTTCCGCTGGGCTTTTGTCCCCTATCGGAGTAGGTTGATAGGAACTGGGGAATAGCGTCAGAGCATCTTCAAGGGAGTGGTCTTTGGTATATTTGAGCATTTGTGTCTTGAAAGTTCTGACCAGGAGTTCTGCTTCCCCATTGGATTGGGGATGGAAGGGCGGGGTAAGAAGATGGTGGATGCCATTGTCGGTGCAAAAGGAGAGGAATTCCTGGCTTCGAAATTGTGGTCCATTCTCTGTGACTATGGCTTTCAGTAATCCTTCCAAGTAAAATATTTTTGCGAGGGCTGATAAGGTAACATGCATGGTGATTTCTGAACACCGAATGACGTACGGGAAATGGGAAAATGCATCCGTGAATAGGAGCCATTGGTGGCCCAGAAATGGTCCCACAAAGTCAAGGTGGATGCGTTCCCAGGGACTGTTCGGCATAGGCCAGGGAAGGTATTTTTGGGGGGGATGGGGCAATTGTTGGGCACAGACGGTACAGCGCTGCACCATCTCTGTGATGTCAGATGTGAGGCCGATCCAAAAACATGCCTTCATGCAAGGGATTTGGTGCGAACGATCCCCCAATGCCCTTGGTGAAGAATGTGGAGGATCGTCGGCTGCAGGGATCTCAGAACGATGACCCTCAGTTCTGCTGAATCTAAGCGAAGGAGGACTCCATCCACCACCAAAAGCCGGGGACAGATGGAATAGTGCAACCGGAGGTGACATTGATCCTGAGGAGGCGGCGAGGATGGCCAACCACACAGAATGCGGTGTCGAACGACTCGGAGGAGGGAATCAGCTGTGGTGGCTGCAGCTACCTTGACAGCTGTAACTGGGAAATGCATTCAGGGCCTCTTGGAGGTCATCATCAATTTGAAAAACGAGGAGGTCCAACTGGTCAAAAGCAGGGTCCGGACCTTGTGGTAGATGTGACAAGGCGTCCACGTTGGCGTGCTGGGAGGTGGTATGGAAATGCATGGTGTAGCAAAATTGGGATAGGAACAACGCCCAGCGCTGGACACGTTGGGATGTTTTGGTCGGTAATCGCGCGGAAGGCGCAAATAAAGAGAGGAGCGGTTTGTGGTCAGTAATAATGTGAAAGGACTTGCCATAGAGAAAGGGACAGAACTTGGAACAGGCAAAAACCATGGCAAGTGCTTCTTTCTCGATTTGGGAATATTTGATTTCTGCTGTGGAGAGAGCTTTTGAGATGTTTGCTATGGAGCGCTCTGTGCCATCTGGCAATTTGTGAGACAAGACGGCGCCCACACCATACTCAGAGGCGTCCGTAAGAAGTATCAAAGGAAGATTTGGACCATAAGGCATGAGACATGCAGCAGATTGGAGCTGCTGTTTGAGGGTATGGAAGGCGGTCTCGCAGGCTAGTGTCCAACAGAATGGGACATTTTTGCGGCAGAGGTGGTACAGGGGTGCTGCCACTTGAGCTGCAGAAGGAATGAATTTCCTGTAATACGAAATATTGCCCAAGAAGAATTTCAACTGATGAAGGTCCCGGGGACTGGGCAGGTTGTTAATGGCGTCGATATAAGAGAAAGATGGAGAAATGCCATTCTTAGAAATGATGTGACCGAGATAGGAAACAGATTGTTGGAAAAATGAACATTTAGAAATATTACATTTCAGACCTGCAGTTAGGAGGCAGAGGAAGAGGAGGCGGAGGTTGGCTATGAGCTCTTCGGAGGAGGACCCTGTGACGACTATGTCGTCTAAGTAATTTATACAGCCCCGGATATCAGTGAGAAGTTGTTCAAAGTATCTTTGAAAGATTGCAGGAGCACTGGCTAAACCAAACTTGAGTCGGTTTAGTTTGAAGAGGCCAAAAGGAGTATTTGTAACAGTGTATTGTTGGGAGGAAATATCAAGAGGAATTTGAAGATATGCTTCTGCTAGGTCGATTTTAGTAAAGTAGGAGCCCCCTGCCAATTTGCGAAAAAGATCATCCGGTCGTGGAAGGGGATAGCCGTTAACGAGAAGCTGTGGGTTGACTGTAGACTTAAAGTCACCACAGAGGCGAAGGCGGCGGCCTGGCTTCTGCACGATGACTAAAGGCGTGGACCACAAGCTGAACCGCACCGGCTGGGGAACCCTTTCATCTTGAAGACGTTGGAGTTCTTCTTTGAGCGGCTGTTGTAGTGCCACTGGTGCCTGGCGTTCCCGGAAGTAGCGGGGCCGGGCAGCGGGACGGAGTTGGAGCGAGGCCTCAAAGTCCTTGGCGCAGCTTATGCCTGGTGAAAACAGGTCCTGGAATTCATTACAGAGTGCATCAACTTCAGAAAAAGGAACGTACTGATACTCTAGGTGACCATCGTCCACAATGGAAAATCCGAATAAGCGGAAGGCGTCCAGCCCGAATAAGTCTGCTGTGGATGAATTGTTGACAACCAGAAACGTGACTGGATGGTGAACCGATTTGTACTTGACTTGAGCCGTGAATTGTCCTAGGAGAGCTATCCCTTGCTTATTGTACGCCAGTAGGCGCTTAGGGGCTGGAGGGAGGGGTGGTGAACCAATGTTGGCATATGAAGTGTAATTAATCAAGGATACTGCTGTGCCTGTGTCCACTTGCAGACGCAGAGGTTTGTCATTGATAGTGACGTCTATAAAAATTTTTGATGTCGACGAGTTGTCTACCCGGTTGACGTCCATTGGGGTGATGTTCCAGCCGTCTGGATATGGCCTGGGCTGACGGTTTCTGGAGATGGGTGTTTTTGCGCGAGAAACGGACGCTAAATGGCCTTCCCTGCCGCAGTGTATACATTGCGCTCGGCGGTCTGGGGAATCTTCTCTATCATGTGTTGAATAGCAGGTGGGGCAGGAGGGCAGGCGGAGACGATCCCCACAACGACGTTGCTGGTTTTGCTGTTGCTGCAGTGGCTTCTGGCTCCGGCCAGGATGGTGCGACCCGGCATCTTGTTGTGGAGGCGGTGTCCGACCGCGGCGGCAGTAGGAGCGCTTCGTTGAGCCCTGGATTGCTGCGACGTCTTCGGTGTCCGTCGTGGCGTCGTCACGGATGGCTGCTACATCTGCCCAAGATTCCAGTCGACGATCGGCGGCTGTAGAAATTTAGAACTTACAGGCTAGTTATACGACCTGCTCGAGGGACGGGTCTTCTAACTTGAGGGCGTCGTGACGGAAAGCGGCGTCTGGTGCTGCTTGTATCAAGTGGTCCTGCACCATGTCATCACCGTATGATTCCTAGGAAAGATGTGTGTGAAACTTACATTTCCTGCTGAGACTTGCAGCTCGGCGGCCCACTGGCGATAAGTCTGCTCGGGTTTCTTCCGGCATTGGTATAACTCGATGCGGGCTGCGAGGACATGATAGCGTTTGTAGCAAGCATTTAACGTCGCACAGATGGCGGTGAAAGTGAGGGAGTCGGAGTCCAGCGGCTGTAGTTTCGTGAGCAGCACATACATCTTCGATTGGGTCCATGACAAGAAAAAAGGGCGCTGCCTGTCTTCTTGGGTGACTTGATGAATCGTGAAGTGTTGCCGGAGGCGTCTTTCGTATGTTTCCCATTCCTCAACTTCCTCGTTTAATGCTTGGAACGGAGGTGGCGTCGCGGTACGGTGGAGGCTTCGGATTTCAGCGATCATTTGTGTCTGAGTTTCCAAAAACTGGTGCAGAAGTCCTTGAAAGAATTGTTGCCATTCCGTAGGTGCTGCTGTCGTAACCATGATGTTCGTCGATTCGTTCCACCATACTCGTCGCCACTGAAGAATACGCAGTATTGTGAACACTCAGTATAATGTCGTTTATTGAAACTGAACTATACTTCTCGAACAATCACTATATACACACAAAGAAAACAAATAACATGTAAACGACCATTCATCAAGAGCGTTGGTGAGGTCCGTCGGAGCTGGTCCTAGCTCGGCGAGGAACTGGCTGTACTGCTACTATGCTGGCCTTATAAAGCCGGCGGAGTACTCCAACTTTCTCTGCATCTGTGAGGCGACCTCTGCAGAAAAGGTTCGCATTAGTCTCTAGCAAGTTCTGTTTGTCTGGAATAATTGTTTTCCTCTTGGTTGCGCCTGCAAGTGATTGTGAATGTTATATGGTAGACAGGGGTGTCGTGAGTGTAGTCTTTCTGGCAGGGGCCGTCTGTGGCAGACGTAACAAATACAGAAAGATAACTTGCAAAACGTAAGTAGGATACCAGCGAGCGCTCAGGCCAAGATAACGATATTATCACATCCAGTGTCATGTTACGCATCCGGTGTCAGGTTATCCATTTGGTCTCCTTGCTTCCCCTACTCCATATCCCTCGGAAAATCGCCTTGAATTGATCACGGTCACACAGGGAACTCACCCAGGCAATTGTACTATTTATATTCAAGGTGAGGACGTAAATATATAGTCATCAGATGTCACAAAAGTGGCGGCAACCCCCTTTCCTCCTACCCTCACCTACCGCCCCTCTGGGCCAATGATAATCATGCAACCCCTCTACACCTTCATCTTTTATAACTAGTACACTTTTTTGTAGCAGGAGTTAATAACAGTTTCGTAGTACGTAGCACCACCAGAGACCACACCTAGGCAGAAATGTAAGAGCACTCGGAATTCTTTGTTTTCAACTAGTTTACCCATTTTATTTTGTTTTCTATCACACAAGATTCACCCCTCTGTTCCCTACATCATGATGCTCCCAGAAACACGTTCTCAACTCCATCTTTTACAACTGGTACAGCTGGGTGGGCACCACAGGTTGTAGGCTCCGTTTGTTTATTAATAACAAATGACGTCACTCGAGGTCTATTTGTTAGTAACAAATTAATATTTCAAGGCACCAGCAGACGGCACACCCAGACAGTTACGTAATTTTCTCATTTTTCCACAATGTTACCTATTACGAGAATTATGTGTGTCAACATCGTGCCACGACGTAGTGTCACCACGTCGCATCATGAGCTCCATCGTGTCGCGTCGATGTGATGATGCTCTCGGTATCTTCTACATCTACATCTATATCTACGTAATCACTCTGCTATTCAAATAAAGTGTCTGGAAGATGGTTCAATGAACCACCTTCAAGCTGTCTCTTTACCGTTCCACTCGCGAACGGCGGGCGGGAAGAACAAGCACTTAAATTTTTCTGTACGAACGCTTATTTCTCTTATTTTATCGTGATGATCATTTCCCCCTGTGTAGGGGAATGTTTTCGCAATTGGAGGAGAAAACCAGTAATTGAAATTTCATTAGAAGATCCCGTCGTAACGAAAACTGTCTTTGTTTTAATGATTGCCACTCCAATTCATGTAGCATGTCTGTGGCACTATCCCCCTATTTCGTGATAATACAAAACAAGCTGCCCTTCTTTGAACTTTTTCAACGTTATCCGTCAGTACCACCTGATGCGGACCCCACACCGCACAGCAGTACGCCAGAATAGGGCGGACAAGCGTGGTGTAAGCAGTCTCTTCAGTAGACCTGTTGCACCTTCTAAGTGTTCTGCCAATTAATCGCAGTCTTTGGTTTGCTCTACCCACATCATTATCTATGTGATAATTACAATTTAAGTTATATACAATTGCAGTCCCTAAGTATTTAGTTGAATTTACAGCCTTCATATTTGTGTGACTTATAGCGTAATCGAAATTTAGCGGATTTCTTTTAGTACCCATGTGAATAACTTCACATTTTTCTTTATTCAGGATCAATTTCCACTTTTCGCACCATACAGATATCGTACTTAAATCATTTTGCAATTTGTTTTGGTCATTTGATAATTTTACAAGACGGTAAATGACAGCATCATCAGCAACAATCTACTACGGCTACTCAGATTGTCTCCTATATAGATCAGAACATTAGAGGGCCTATAGCACTTCCTTGGGGAACGCCGGATATTACATCTGTTTTACTCGATGACTTTCCGTCTATTACTACGAACTGTGACCTTTCTGACAGGAAATCACGAATCCAGTCGCACAACTGAGGCGATGTTACATAGGCACGCAGTTTGGTTAGAAGACGCTTGTGAGGAACGGTATCGTAAGCCTCCTGGAAATCTGAAAATATGGAATCAATTTGACATCCCCTGCAAATAGCACTCATTACTTCATGAGTATAAAGAGCTAGTTGTGTTTCAGAAGAACGATATTTTCTGAATCCGTGTTGACTATGTGTCAATAAATAGTTTTCTTCGAGGTTCAGATGGTTCAAATGGCTCTGAGCACTATGGGACTTAACTTCTGAGGTCATCAGGCCCCTATAACTTAGAACTACTTAAACCTAACTAACCTAAGGACATCACACACATCCATGCCCGATGCAGGATTCGAACCTGCGACGTGGCGGTCGCGCGGTTCCAGCCTGTAGCGCCTAGACCCGCTCGGCCACCCCGACCGGCTTTCTTCGAGGTACTTCATGGTCTTCGATCACAGTATATGTTCCAAAATCCTACAGCAAATCGACAAATTCCCATTTATGTACTATCGCTAAGCCACCACACCATTACCAGTGTGTGACGCCGTACTATCCGAAACGAACACACTGACAAAAATGGTACGTAGTGTCGATGACATCACAGAGAATTGTTTAAGCACTACCGATTCTAACCAGAGATATTGTATACGAAATGTCAGACTTCATTACTAGATTGTCTAACGTCATAGTAAAATTCTGATACCTCCAGTCAAAGATACTGAATTTTCAGCACTGTGCTACAAAATGCACCTCTAGAGAGTTGTTCAGTATCCGTAACAACTCCAACGAAAATCATGTCGTCTGCAGTGTAGCCCTCCTCTTATACCCCGCCGGCCGCGGTGGTCTAGCGGTTCTAGGCGCTCAGTCCGGAGCCGCGAGACTGCTACGGTCGCAGGTTCGAATCCTGGCTCGGGCATGGATGTGTGTGATGTCCTTAGGTTAGTTAGGTTTAAGTAGTTTTAAGTTCTAGGGGACTGATGACCGTAGATGTTAAGTCCCATAGTGCTCAGAGCCATTTTCTTATACCCCGAAGTGTGGGTGTGTAGACACGTACGCCATTGCTTGCGGTCACAGAGTCCGGCAACGTTGCGATGTAAGCCCACTGGTCTAGCGCCTGACATTGCTGCAGTTCCGATTGAGGGATCGCCGGGCTTCGGTAATATCGGCAAACAGGTCCAAAGCTGTAGGTGGAAATTTCATAGGCTGGTGCAACACAAACCGTTCTCCCCCCGCTGTTCGCTGGATAACGCGGGTCCGATATGGAACTCCTCGTACAATCGTGATCACCAGATCGCGAACTGGAGTGTCCCACAAATCCCCAGGAGTCGTAGAGAAATTTGCACAGTGTATCTGTAATCACCTCGATATGGTAGCTGGCACAAATGACACTCAGTCATTCTAGGCAGAAGATATCCCACCACAGCAAAACCTGTCATAACTCACCGACGCCTTTCTGGATAATCGCTGCTTACAATTTAAGCGCCAAGTATATCCCTCACCACCAACTTTTCTTCCTGGCCCAATCAGTACTATAATCCCGCTAATACCCCCAACCGTTCTGCTTTTAAAATTAACGAGGGTACTCCTTTTTCAGCCAGATAGAACATTCGTATTTTGATAAAATAATATCCATACTCTAGACTTAAGTCCGTAGTACAACGCTTATGCGATCTCTGCAGTAGTAGTAAACGACTCAAAAGAAGGATATTAGTGTTTAGCGTCCCGTCGGCAACGAGGTGATTAGAGACGGAGCACAAGCAAGGATTAGGGAAGGATGGAGAAGGCAAGCGACTGTGCCCTTTCGAAGGAACTACCCCGGCATTTGCCTTAAGTGATTTTGGGAAACCACGGAAAACCTAAATCAGGATGGCCGGACGCAGGTTTCAACTGTCATCCTACCCATGCGAGTCCAGTGTGCTAACTAGTAAACGGCTCAAAATAAAAATTTTTTTCCGAACTCGCATGAACGGCATGAATTTGCGTAATAGGGTTCCAAATTAATTTTGTAGACAGATAGTTATATTTTGCACACGTCAAACACAGTTAGACGATTATCTTTATTGATATCGAAAACATATGAGTAAAGAGTCCAGATGACCGTGCTTTCAGTGATAACCTGTAAGTGTGGTTGTAATTACACTCTTTTTATGTGAATACTCGAAGGCCAAGGGTAGGTTGGATGCGACTTCATTCTCTGTATACATGACGGCGTATTAATGGAGGTACTTCATTTTAATGATACCCTGCCCACTTTACAGCAACGAAGTAGTTGTTTATTTAAATTATAATAATGCTGGAGCTCACAAGCAGACAGATGTAGCTATCGTGACAACCCTGACGATTAAGTTTACACTCTCTCACCACACAGCGCTATAGCGCTGGGATCCTAAGCAATATCCACGCCGACGGCGCTTTAGACCATCCTTACCAAACACGCTTTCACTCACCATGAAAACACGCCATTATATATGTTTCGAAAGCACAACTGAACCAGCCGGAGAGAACTTTCAACAAAAAGAGTAAATGTATGATAAATGGGGTTAAAAATTAGCAAACGTCAAGCAGTTGTATTAGGAGCTAATCTGAGTCATGTAGATAAAACTTGTGCTACCCACGTTGCCTATAGAGGCCTTTTTTATACTTTATCAGCAAACTTCTCATGATTCGCCTATAGTAGTACCAGTATGCAATCAATGTGTTTCGATTCTAAAATGATACAATTTTACACTGCATTATTTTTTACGATTCCAAGATTTTTAGCTTGCAACTAAAATGTATTAGGTTGAAAACTGCCATAGCATTCAGAATAAAATAATAATACCGTTCTCTCTCACACACTCACATGGAACTAATGGGAGTATGATAATTTGCCGGCCTTGTGGCCGAGTGGTTCTAGGCGCTACAGTCTGGAACCGCGCGACTGCTACGGTCGCAGGTTCGAATCCTGCCTCGGGCATGGATGTGTGTGATATCCTTAGATTAGTTAGGTTTAAGTAGTTCTAAGTTCTACGGGACTGATTACCTCAGATGTTAAGTCCCATAGTGCTCAGAGCCATTTGAACCAAAGTATGGTAATTTCATCCTGTCTCTTCAGAACGCACCATCGTTCCACTAGTTATGCAAAGGTACTATCATTAGCCCTCTTATGTTTACTCTTCGCAACTCCCCTCGACCTTTTACATCATCTGCATAACGATTTTTGTTTCCTACGTATATCTGTAACGCCATGTCTCTCCATCCCTCTGTATATATACACTGGTGTCCAAAATTAAAGCAACAAACGGAAAGTTTGCAAGCTTGCTTTTATTTCGCCACGTAACAGTATAACAGGTGACGGTAAAGTAAAAAAAAAAAACGCAAATAATTCAGTACGTAAACAACTGCAACATGCATAACGGTAGACAAAACTGTTCTTCGTGTTTTCCAACTCAACGTATTTGCACACACATTTAGACGACTAGTTAATGTGAGCCTGACAACGAAAGGGTATGCTGTGGATGCTGCCATCAGTCTCATGTTGAGGCAATAACGCCCATTCTTCCTGCAGAGCTGCTCACAGTCTTGGTGAGTGGTCGGTGGATGCTGGCGTGATACTAGCCGTCTCCCCAGTACATCCCAGATATGCTCTGTTGGATTCAAATCGGGAGAGCGAGCAGGCCGAGCCATGCGTGCAATATCTTCCGTTTCCAAGAAAACATCAACCACCCGCCCTCTGTAAGGTCGAGCATTAGGGTCTATCAATAGGAAGTCTGGGCCAACAGTACCTCGCGTCAACAGCAAATGAGGTCCCAAGATCACGTCACGATACCTGACAGCAGTTAAAGCTTGCCGATTCACCCGTACAATTTCATGAATAGGGGTTCGAGTGGTAAACATAATCCCTGCCAACACCATTAGGGATCCTCTTCGATATCGGTCTCTTTCAACATTGTCTGGGTCCCGAAACTGTGTTTCACGTTCCCTCAAGATGCAAAGCCATCGAGGACCAGTCACCAGGCTAAATTGAGACATATCTGTGAGAACAACATTGGGCCATTCTTCGACCGCCCAGTTGGCGTGTTAGTTACTCCACCCTAGACGTTATCTTCTGTGAAGACGCGTCAGAGGTAGACATACAGCAGGTCTCTGACAATAAAGGCCACTCTGCCGAAGCCTTCTGCACGCCGTTTGACTCCATACAGTACCTCCAGCGCATGCTGCGAGCTCACATGCCAATCACTATGCAGTACCAAGGCGGTACTGTCGTGCCCTTAAAGCCAAATGACGGTCCTCTCTTCTGAAGTCATACGTGGTCAGCCCTGCCCTGGTCTTCGGGATACAGTTTCGGTCTCTATAAATTGTCGGCACGTCCATGAAACAACAGAACGATTCACACATCATTTTGCGACTGTCCTGCTTCCGTTCTTTCTACGGGCGTCCACCGCAGACAATCTGGTAAGCATATTCTGTGTGCCATACTGCACCGTCTGTGACTGTGTACGCAGTGATTGTGGATGTGGGACTACCCGGCAAACATCACCTCGTTCCCTAGATGGCGTTACGTCATCTTTGGCACGATTGTCCGTTGACCAGGATGCCATCTTCCGTGGAGAACAGGATTGTACGGACATATGGTTGAC
This sequence comes from Schistocerca piceifrons, assembly GCF_021461385.2. Lineage (NCBI taxonomy): Eukaryota > Metazoa > Arthropoda > Insecta > Orthoptera > Acrididae > Schistocerca > Schistocerca piceifrons. The sequence continues at coordinate 759,207,124 of NC_060149.1, read as the reverse complement.
ATTTTGTACGTTTATATCGTGAAAAAGACACAGGACGGGGAAATAACGGTATGTTGCTTTAATTTATTTCAACTGATCTATAATGAGTTCACTTTCTCTCAACCTTGAGCACAGATCTCAGCCAATTTGGAAACAGATTGTGTAGTGGTTGTAATAGACCACTCATCCAGAGCTTTCTAGCTAAGCATCCAAGACATATCTCCAGACGCTCTGATCCGCTGCTTACGTCAGTACACAGTCACAGAAGGTGTAGTATGGCACAGAGAAGATGCCTACCAGTCTCCCTGCGGTGGATGGCCATAGAAAGAACTGAAGCAGGACAGTCTCAAACTAATGTGGCCCGATGGCCTAGTGTGAATCGTTCTGTTGTTTCTCGGACGCGTAAATGCAGATATCTCCTGTATGAGCATTTAATATCCAGATTATTTACCGAATTGTTGACCCTTTCTATATTATTGACATTTATCTACTTTTCCATGTGTAAGTGTGCAAATATAAATATGTTCTTATTGCTTACATGAGCAGATATGGTCCCCTCTCCCAAATCAACCAACCAAGACCAGACAGAGCTTGCTATTTTTTTTTTTTTGTGCCATCCACCTTCGTTACAGAGCCTCAACCCATCCAGGGTATATACTTAGTCTTCCAAAGTCCTCCAAATGGTAACTCTAAGTGCCATTACCAACGGTAGAAAAACACACACACACACACACACACACACACACGTTAATGTATTTCTTTTGCAGGTACTGTGTTGACGTTATTCTGCTGTAAACACACAGTAATGCCAGTTTGCGTATTGGTTTCCAGCAGGAATCACCACTCCTTCCCTCCACCGACGACCAAGGCATCTAGAGAGGCAAGATGAAATTGTCATACTACCATAGTTCTGCTAGTGTGTGAGGGAAAGGTAGTGTTACTTTATTCTGAACGCTGTGGCATTCTCCAAGCCAGTACATACTAGTTGCACGTTATATGCTTTTGTAATCGAAAAAATAGTTGGATGCAGTGTAAACTGGTATCATTTCAGAATCGAAACACACTGATTGAGTGTTGACATTACTATAGGCGAATCATGAGAAGTTTGCTGGCAAACGACGATACAAAGGGATTCTGTGCGCAACATGTATAGCATTAGTTTGATATATAATACATGACTTAGCTCCTAATATTACTGTCCGCAGCTCGTGGTCGTGCGGTAGCGTTCTCGCTTCCCGCGCCCGGGTTCGATTCCCGGCGGGGTCAGGGATTTTCTCTGCCTCGTGATGACTGGGTGTTGTGTGATGTCCTTAGGTTAGTTAGGTTTAAGTAGTTCTAAGTTCTAGGGGACTGATGACCATAGATGTTAAGTCCCATAGTGCTCAGAGCCATTTGAACTATTTGAACCTAATATTACTGCTTGGCGTTTGTGTATTTATTAAACCCATTTATCGTACGTTTAGCCTTTTCATACAGTGTTCTCTCCGGCTGTATCAACTGTGTCAAATTTACTGATTTCGAGAGATATACAAAGTAGTGTCTTGGTGGAGAGCGAAAGTGTGTCGGCGAAGGATAATTTGAGGCGCCGTCGGCGTCGATACTCCTTCGTGTCTCATTGCTTTAACGCTATGTTGCTGGATAGTCTGAACTTAATCGTTCGGGTCATCTCGATTGCTATATCTGACTGCTTGTGACCTCCCGTATCTACTCTGTCTCACGTTTTACCGTCATGTGTTATTATAATTAAAATAAACAATTACTCTCTTGCTATGAAGTGGGTAAGGTGTCTTTAAAGTGAATTTCCTCCTCTAGTATACCGCTATGCGCACTGAAAATAAACTCGCATCCACCCTACCTTTAGCCGTGGTGTATTCTCGTAAAAGTGCTGTCATCTGGAGTCTCTACTAACACGTTTTTGTTATAAGTATGGATAATCAACTAACCGGGTTTGACGTGTACAAGATATTATCTACCTGTCTATAATTTTAATTTGGAAATCGATTACGCAATCTCGTGCTGGTGGTGCAAGCACGTATAAAAATGTATTGCGAGCCATTTAAGACTGCTACAGTGGTTGCGTAAATATTGGACTAAGGAGTTAACCCTCGCAGTGGCAGGGGGGGGGGGGGGGGGATGGTTACTTTTTGCTTACCTCTTGAAAATATTGTAATCTAATCAGATATTTTACATTCTAAAGTTTGAAAAAATGTTTTTAAGGGTTCTGCTACCATATTCCATACATATTTTGTGGTGTCACCGCCAGACACCACACTTGCTAGGTGGTAGCCTTTAAATCGGCCGCGGTCCATTAGTATACGTCGGACCCGCGTGTCGCCACTGTCAGTGATAGCAGACCGAGCGCCACCACACGGCAGGTCTAGAGAGACGTCCTGGCACTCGCTCCAGTTGTACAGCCGACGTTGCTAGGAATGGTCCACTGACAATTACGCTCTCATTTGCCGAGACCATAGTTAGCATAGCCTTCAGCTACATCATTTGCTACGACCTAGCAAGGCGGCATATTCAGTTACTATGTCTTCTGACCAGATAATATTGTGACTCATGTACCGTCAAGAGCGACGTTCATCATTAATGGATTAAAGTTAAGCATCCAACTAATTACGTCCGCTTTCTGAATTCTAATTCCTTGTCATGTTCCAGACCTCACGTCAGTATAGTTCTTCCCTCCTCACGCCAGCCTGCGTGAGCTAAAACGCGTGCATTTCGGCCTCCTCTAGTAACACGGTGTTGGCTCTTTTGCCAACACAACATATTTTATATTTTTCTGTTAAAGTTAATACAAAAATTTAATTCTCAATAGCAGATCTCAGTTTCACCAACGAATGTTGTATTGAATATTTCCTGGTTCAGGGCGTTACTTGCACATCAATTTCTCTTTAAAAAGAGTAAAAAGTTACCAAGAATGAACTAAATCTGAATTTCTTAATTCTTTTTGTGGTGATCACGATGATGGAATTGCTCATTGTTGAACTTGTACTGATATTGCTAAGAGTATTCTGAAAGGTGTTCTCAGGTGCTGGACCCTGCATTCAGATCAGTAACTCTTTAAAATAACATGTTGCCAATAAAAGTCAAGAATTAACGAATTTTGTTTTTGTTTTAATTTTATTCGGGTGAGCATAAAGTACCTCCTATCCCACTTGGTAATGCGCGTTATCAAAACATCTTCATATTGATAGGATTAAGTCTAGATTATACGTAGTATTTCATCAAAATACACGTCTTAGTTCCACTTAAAACTCTATCAAAGTCATCCATATACTACTGTCCTAGGACAGCGTTATCAGGTTGTTCTGTACGATTGTCGGGCTTGGGAGCTGTATTTCACATTTGTATAGACACGTGAGCTGGTTCTTTAATAAGTACAGACCGATAACTATCCATATTTGGTGTGCCGAGGAGCATTATGCATGTTCCTCGTCATTGCTGGACTCCACGCCCCTATCACCACAAAAAGAATTAAGAAATTCAGATTTAGTTCATTCTTGGTAACTTTTTACTCTAAACGTACTTTTTAAAGAGAAATTGATGTGCAAGTAACGCCCTGAACCAGGAAATATTCAATACAACATTCGTTGGTGAAACTGAGATCTGCTATTGAGAATTAAATTTTGGTGTCCACGTCACAGCACACGCAATATAGTGTGAATTCAATCACATGTAGAAGATCATGTGACTGGAAGTCTCGCCATCATGACCTATACCTGATGGTTTTTCGCTACTACAGTGAATAATCATCGTTAGTAAAAAGCATTTGCTGTTGGTGGTCATATTGTCATGTTATCACGCAATTCACTGTTTGTGTACCACTTTTACGATACTAACGCAGACTGCCAGAGCAATGCATACTCAGCAACGTGTTTCCACACCCGCCATAAGTTTGGTGAGATATTTTGTGGTAAAGGATTCCATTCCTCCACGAGGGCGGTACAACTGATGGATGGTTGTTGGCGCATGTGGATGTGCTGCAAAACGAGTATTTTTCCCCAGCGCATATCACACTTGCTCGATGGGATTTAAGTTGGGCGAACGGGCAATCCAGTGCAGGATCCAATACCACATCTCGATACTATACTTAAAAGAAGCTAGGTGCTGTATGCCTATAGTTTTAACGTGGAAATCTATTTTGGAAAGGTTCAATTTCCACATGACAGTCTTCTCCTCCAGAACCAAGACTCCGAACTAGCTTTATATGCTCTCGCAGCTATAGCTCGCGGAAGCGTCGGCTTTTCAGATGTCATGGTCCCACTACACAGTGCTAAAGTCAGTATGCTGTTACTTACGATCAGTCTTCAATTGTTATTTATCGCATACGTGACATGTTTAGGATTGCCGTGGTGTGTTACGTCAAACTACGAGATTTTATAGCCTAAGACCCTTACCATATTGGTTTAACGGATGTGGGCTATACGTACCGCAAGACAAGTTCCACAAAAGCCTATTTTACTGTCTGTCCAGTGCTTACGTATGTATGATTCCGAACAAAATCTCTCTCTCTCTCTCTCTCTCTCTCACTCGCACACACACACACACACACACACACACACACACACACACACACACACACTATAGGAGCCTCTCACAGAAAAAACGGTGCTAGAGACAGGATCGCTCTATTTTCTCTTATCTTACGTTGATTCTGAATGTCGGTTCTCAGTTGTGTTTTCGAGCATGTTGATTGACGGTATTAGTAACAAGTCCAGCATTACGTTACTGGTTTTATGGAGAATTCACCCGCTTAATACGTGATCTGGTGATCGCGAACGTACGATGAGTTGCATACCGTACTGGCATTATCCAGCGAATATAGGGGGGGGGGGGGGGGGGGGGAGGAGAGAGCGGTAGCCGGGGTTCTAGCCGCTTCAGTCCGGAACCGCGCTGCTGTTACAGTAGCATGTTCGAATCCTGCCCCGGGCATGGATGTGTGTGATATCCTTAGGTTAGTTACGTTTAAGTACTTCTAAGTCTAAGGGGCTGATGATTTTACATGTTAAGTCCCATAGTGCTTAGAGCCATTTGAACTAGAACCATTTTTGGGAGAGCGATGTGTATTTGCACCAGATTTTGATATTTTCACCGACATCTTGATATGTTTGCCGTCATTAACAAGGGCGGGAGATCCATAATCCAGAACTGATACAGCAGCAGTGTTAGGCACCAGACAGCTGTGCATTATATCGCAAATTTATCGACCATTGCTTGACACTGTGTCCACAAGCTTCGACGTTCGCGAATACACAGCCGCACGTCGCAGTCTGAGGGGACGGGCTACTCTGCAGACGATGTGATTTCCACTAGGGTTGTTACGTATTTTGCAGTGCTGTGCTACAAATACAGCAGGCCTTTCTTTGGTTGGCGACATCAGAATATTTCTATGACGTCACACAAACCTGTTATGTAGTGTGGTATCTCTTAAACTGTCTTTGTTAAGAAATCGGTAGTAGTTATAGAACTCTCTATGACGTCATCGACATGACGTCTATTTCTGTCAATGTGTTCGTTTATAACACCATGACGTCACACACTAGTAATGGAGTGGTGGCTTGGCAATGAACATGAACGTGGAGAATGCTGAGAGCATCATCACATCTATGTGACACGATGGACGTCATGATGCTACGTGGAGATGGGACGTCGTGACACAATGTTGACACACACAACTCGGGTAATATGGTAAAATTGTGGAAATACGAGAATAATTATATATCTACCTGGGTGTGTTGTCTGCTGGAGTCTCAAAATAATAATTTGTTATTAACAAATATACCTCTAGTGAGCTAATTTGTTATTAACAAAACACACATCCTACAACCTGTGGTATGCACTCAGGTGCCCCAGTTATAAAAGATGAAGGTGGGGAACGTGTCTCAATATCGCTAGCATCTAATTCAGGACCTTACAGCGTTGAGATTGTCTGGGAGCATCATGAGGTCAGGAACAGACGGTGCATCTTGCCTAACTGGAAAAAATACAAAAGGGGCAAAATGTGTAAAACGTGTAAAATGCGCTAAAATGTGGAATTACGAGAGTACTTACATATCTGCCTGGATGTGGTCTCTGCCGGTGTGACGTAATATTGTTATTAATAAATAAACACATCCTCTTCATATGTTGTCCAGCTACAGAATAGCTCGTCTCACACAAGTGTCCTAGTTATCATTGGTCCAGAGGGAAGGGAAGGGAACGGAAGGGAAGGCCAGGGTAGGGGAGGGGAGGAGAGGGGAAGGAAAGGGTGTTCCGCCGTTTTTATAACACGTGACTATTATATAATTACGTCATGACCTTGAATAAAGTTGCACAACGGCCTGAGTGATTCCCCAGGGTGACCTTAATCAATTTCTAGTGGTTCCCCAAGGGAGGAGGAGTGGGGGTACCAAGTAGCGAAAGTGTGTGACCTGCCACCGGATGTGGTACATGACACTGAATGTGGTAAGATCGTTATCTCGGCTTGCACCGGGCGTGCTATCCTAACGTACCTCCCGTTTAGAGCAGAAAATACTGTTATATGTGGAACTCACAAGACTGTTTGGCTAACGTACTCTTTACCATAATGACGACGGTAGTCGTAAAAATTGCTTTCATCACTTTCCTATGAAGTTACCATTTACTAAAATATGACTGAATTAAGTTGCGGCAAAACTATTAGATCGTGTGCCTTTGATGTGAAATAGCTGCGGTATTGCTTAATGTAAAATAAAGAGCATATATTTGCTAACGTTAATTACGACGGCGTGCTGAAAAGTAATGCATTCGAATATTTCATGTGATAAATCTTAATGCTTTTTAAATAAAACAAACGTTGTTAACATTCTGCACCTTTATTCTTCACATCTACGTATTTATTTCTCAACATAGTCACCCTGGCGACGAACACATTTCTCCCAACGAGAGACCAGTTTGTTAATACCGTCACTAAAAAAAGGTTTGACTTTGTTATCAGGGCCACAGTCACCTTTGCTTGCACCGATTCATCACTGTCAAAGTAAAGGCCTCGAAGGTGTTCTTTAAGTTTCGGAAACACATGAAAATCGGATGGGGCCAAATCGTTACTTTATGGTGGATGATCGGTGACAGTGAACCCAAAGCGTCGGTGTTGCAGATGTCGAAACGCTCGTGCGTGGTCTGGTATTATCATCCTTGAGGGAGAGGGTGCTCCGTGTGTGGACGAACTCTTCGAATTCGTACTTTCCATTACAACACGCTGTTTCTCACGCACCCACATGCACAGAGGTGACAAAAGTCATGGAGTACCTCCTAATATCGTGTCGGACATGCTTATTGCCGGCAAAGAAATCGACGTGGCATGCACTGAAGAAGACGTTAGAAGTCCCCCGCAGAAATATTGACGCATGATGCCTTTATAGTCGCCCATGATTGCGAAAGTGTTGCCCATTCAGGATTATGTGCACCAACTGATCTCTCAATTGTGTCCCATAAATGTTAGATAGGATACATGTCAGGTGATCAGGGAGGCCAAAGCATTCACTCGGATTGTCAAGAACGTTCTCAAATAAATCGCGAACAATTGTGGCCCGGTGGCATGGAACACGGTCACCAAAAAAATTCGATCTTTGTTTGGGAATATGACGTTCGTGAATGGCTGTAAATTGTGTACAAGTAGCTGAACATCCAGAGGACCCAGTCCACCCTAGAAAAACACAGCCCACACCATTATGGGACCACCACCAGCTCTAACAGTGCCTTGTTCACAAATTGGGTTCATGGCTTTGTGGGGTCTGTGCCGCACTTGGGCTCTATCATCAGCTCATACCAACTGAAATTGGGACTGATGTGACTAGGCCACGGTTTTCCAGGCTATCGTCCAACCGATATGGTCAAGAGCCCAGGAGAGGCGCTGCTGTTAGTAAAAGCACTCGTGTTTGTTGTCTGCTGCCGCAGCCCATTAACGCCAGATTTCGCCGCCTTGTCCTAACTGATAAGTTCATCACAAACCTTTTCACATCAGTCACCTGAGAACAAATGACAGCTCAGCCAGTGCACTGCCCTTTTATACCTTGTGTACCGGTGCGTGATTCTACCGCCATCGGTATATCTGCATATCAGTATCCCACTACTTTAGTCACCTGTAGGTACGTTACAACCGCCATGTTACACGCTACAATTCGGAGTCGTCTAGCGGCAGGTTACATCTTGCGTTAATGAGCGGAAAAGTTGTCGGAGTAATACACATGACATGTAATACGTATACCGATATTGAGAACAGAATAATAAAATTCAGTGATATATTTTTCAGCACGCCCTCGTATTTTTCACAGATTTACATAGTAATCTGTAACAAACCAGCCTTTACTGGCACATCTAAAAGTGAAGTGCTTCTGTAGCTTGTAACCCGATTCCAGCTACATTTTCGTGCCGTGCAAACGTTCCGTGAAACATGTAACTAACTAACCGTCAAACGCAAGATAAAGTAAGTGATCATCAGTAGAAGTGATCTCATACCACAAGGGGACAAGCTGCAGTAGAAGGTCGAGCGACGCAGCATTTTTATGATATCGTAGAAAGGGGCGCTCAATGTAATTACAGGTAGAGTAGTAGACAGAAAAAAATAGCAGTTAAAGGGGTATTGGTGGAAGTATATCTCTGACTAAGCTTTGTAAATTTTTTTTTTTTTTTTTGGTTGGGTTTAAGGGCGCTCAACTGCTGAGGTCATTAGCGCCCAGTCACTGTTGTTAGAGCACATGGAATCTGTTACAACTCAAGGGGATGGGGGGACGCCAGAAGGACCTGACAAAGATGCAGATAAAATAAGTAAAAAGGTTAAATGTCTTTGGACAAGCCAGTTAAAGTTATAAAACGCAGAATACGAGCAGCTGCTCGAGCGTCATCAGCTAAAACATCCGGTAAAGTAGATGACAGGGACAGGACAACACGAAATTGACTAAAACGGGGACACGACAATAAAACATGACGCACTGTTAATGCCTGACCACAAGGGCACTGCGGGGCTGGGTCACCGGAGAGCAGGTAGCGGTGGCTAAACCGGCAATGCCCAATCCGCAACCTGGTCAGAAGGACCTCCTCGCGCCGAGATGGTCGGGAGGATGTTGTCCATACAGTTGGAAGCGGTTTTACTGCCCGGAGCTTGTTTCCTTGGAGGGATGACCAAGCATCCCACCACAACGACACAAGCCTCTTACATACATCCCCACGAACGTCAGATGACGGGACACAATGGGAGGCTGGCCGAGGCAGGAGAACTGCAGCCTTGGCTGCAGCATCCGCAGCCTCATTCCCAGGCACTCCTACATGTCCGGGAACCCACAAAAAGCTGACAGAACCACCATTATCAGCGAAAGAATGGAGGGACTGCTGTATCCGTTGAATCAAGGGATGGACCGAATAGGGAGCTCCAAGGCTCTGAAGAGCACTGAGTGAGTCAGAGCAGAGTACGTACGATGAATGGCGGTGGCGGCGGGCATACTGAACGGCCTGATGGAGAGCAAAAAGCTCGGCCGTAAAGCTGGAACATTGGTCGAGGAGCCGGTATTTAAAGGTGGCGGCCCCGACGACAAAGGCACAGCCGACACCATCGTCAGTTTTGGAGCCATTGGTGTAAATAAAGGTGTGACCGGCAAGGCGAGCACGAAGTTCGACAAACCGTGAGCAATACACTGCAGCCGGAGTACCCTCCTTCGGGAGTGAGCTGAGGTCGAGATAAATATGAACCGGAGCCTGGAGCCAAGGTGATGTCAGGCTCTCACCCTCTCTGAAGGTGGTAGGGAGGGCAAAATCCAATTGTCGAAGCAGGCGACGGAAGCGGACTCCGGGGGGCAGCAGGGCAGACACATACAACCCGTACTGACGGTCGAGAGAATCGGCGAAGAAGGACAGGTAAGAGGGGTGGTCGGGCATAGACAACAGCCGGCAGGCATACCGACACAGCAGTACGTCGCGCCGGTAGGTCAATGGTAACTCTGCAGCTTCAGCATAAAGACTCTCGACAGGACTAGTGTAGAAGGCTCCGGTTGCAAGACGTATCCCCCGATGGTGGATGGAGTTGAGCCGGCGTAAGAGGGATGGCCGAGCGGACGAGTAGACGAAGCTCCCATAATCCAGCTTCGATCGGACTATGGACTGATACAAGCGAAGCAGGACAGTGCGATCCGCTCCCCAAGATGAACCGCTAAGGACCCTGAGGACATTAAGGGAACGTGTACAACGGGCCGCCAAATAAGAGACATGTGGAGACCAACACAGTTTCCTGTCCAACGTGAGCCCTAGAAACTTAGTTGTGTCCACGAATGGGAGAACAACGGGACCGAGATGTAAGGATGGCGGAAGAAACGCTTTATATCGCCAAAAGTTGATACAAACCGTCTTCTCTTCAGAGAACCGGAAGCCATTTGCCACGCTCCATGAGTAGAGGCTGTCTAGACAACGCTGAAGGCAGCGCTCCAGGAGGCATGTTCGCTGGGCACTGCAGTAGATCGCGAAGTCATCGACAAAGAGAGAGCCTGAGACATTAGGTGGAATGCAATCCATAATTGGATTGATCGCGATGGCAAAAAGGGCTACGCGCAAGACGGAGCCCTGAGGCACTCCGTTCTCCTGGAGGAAGACGTCGGACAATACGGAACCCACACGTACCCCAAACTTCCGATCCGTTAAAAAGGAATCAATAAAAAGGGGCAGGCGACCGCGTAGGCCCCACCTGTGCATAGTGCGGAGGATACCTCCTCTCCAACAGGTATCATAAGCCTTCTCCAAGTCGAAGAACACGGCCGGCGCCTTCGCAAAAAGTTGTTCATGATGAATGTCGGCAAGGTCACAAGGTGGTCAACAGCGGAGCGGCGGCGGCGACGAAAGCCGCATTGGACATTAGTAAGTAGTCATCGAGATTCAAGAATCCAGACTAACCGAGCATTAACCATGCGCTCCATCACCTTACAGACACAGCTTGTAAGAGAAATGGGGCGGTAACTAGAAGGAAGATGTCTATCCTTCCCGGGTTTGGGTATAGGAACAACAACGGCGTCACGCCAACGCCTGGGGACTTGACCTTCTGTCCAGACGCGATTGTAGGTACGAAGAAGGAAGCTTTTGCCCGCCGGAGAAAGGTGTGCCAGCATCTGAACGTGAATGGCATCTGGCCCCGGAGCAGAGGATCGGGACAGTGCAAGCGCACGTTCGAGTTCCCGCATAGTAAAGGGGGCATTATAAGTTTCCAGATTCAGCGAGTGGAAGAAAGGTCGCCGAGCCTCTTCTGCCTCTTTCCTGGGAAGGAAGGCAGGGTGGTAATGGGCGGAGCTTGAAACCTCCGCGAAAAAGCGGCCAAAGGCGTTGGAGACAGCCACAGGATCAACAAGGACCTCATTACCTGAGGTCAGGCCAGGTACCGAGGAGTGGGCCTTAATGCCCGACAGCCGGCGCAGGCTACCCCAAACGAGGGAAGAGGGAGTAAAACTGTTAAAGGAGCTGGTGAAAGAGGCCCAACAAGCTTTTTTGCTGTCTTTGATGATTCTACGGCATTGCGCCCGGAGTCGTTTGTATTCAATACAATTCGCCAATGTAGGATGGCGGCGAAAGGTGCGTAAAGCACGTCGTCGAGCACGGATAGCGTCCCTACAAGCCTCGTTCCACCAGGGGACGGAAACGCGACGTGAAGAAGAAGTAGTACGAGGAATGGAACGTTCGGCAGCATTGATGATAACAGCCGTGAGGTATTCGACCTGACTGTCACAACTGGGAAAATCGTGGTCCAGAAAGGTCGCCAGGGAGGAGTAAAGTCCCCAGTCAGCTTTCAGTATGTTCCAGCTCGAAGGACGTGGGGATGGGGTGTGGTGCAGGAGACGAACGACGCTGGGGAAGTGGTCGCTCGAATAGGTGTCAGAAAGGACATACCACTCGAACCGACGGGCAAAAGTGGTAGAACAGATCGAGAGGTCCAAGTGGGAGTAGGTATGAGTAGAGTCCGAGAGGAAAGTCGGGGGGCCGGTATTGAGGCAGACAAGATGGAGATGGTTGAAGACATTCGCCAAGAGTGAGCCTCTTTGACAGGATGCAGGAGAGCCCCAAAGGCAATGATGGGCATTGAAGTCGCCGAACAATAAAAACGGCAGGGGAAGCTGAACGATCAGGTGCATCATGTCAGCCCGACTAACAGCAGATGACGGAGTGTAGATGGTACAAACTGAAAAAGTAAAAGCAGAAAGAGTAATGCGGACAGCTATTGCTTGGAGTGGGGTGGTCAATGGGATGGGATGGTAATAGACATCGTCCCGAACGAGCAACATGACCCCACCATGAGCTGGGATACCGTCCACAGGGGTGAGGTCATACCACTCCGAGGTATAGTGGGTAAAGGCAATACGGTCAGTCGGGCGCAACTTGGTTTCCTGGAGACCAAGGACGAGTGGACAGTGCAGGCGGAGAAGCAGTCGTAATTCCTCCCGATTAGATCGAATACCTCTTATGTTCCAATGAAACAACGCCATCGCTAGTCAAAAAGTTGGGGGAACGAGACGGGGGAAGAGCTGGTCACCTCGACGGCCGCGGAGGGCCAGGTTGCGAGGGAACAACGCTACAACCGACGGGAGGCGGATCCGGTTCCATCGACTCGTCGCCAGCTGCGGCCACTGTCCCTGGTTGTGTAGAAGGGGCCGCATCATTCGCCGACGAAAGGCCGGCGGAGCGCCTGGCAGCAGAGCGTCCCGGCGAAACTGAGGACGGCCGGGAGCAGCGACTCACGGATGAAGCGTCAGACGAAACGCGCCGGGGTGGAGAGGGGGATAGAGACTTCTTCTTGGAGGCCTTCTTGGAAGGCCGAGGAGGCACAGGGATGGTGGGCTGGACCCGAAGAAGGTCCTCACGCGCGGGGTCCGTTTTGGTACGCCGGACCTCGGAAATTGGGGTCCGGAACGTTTCCCTGATGGACGCCTGAGAAGAGGATCGCTTCTCAGGTGGCGTGGGGGGGGAGGAGGAGGAGGAAGGGTGGCCCCTGGGGCAGAGGGGGTGGGGGCCGCAGGGGAGGAGGATTTGGAAGGGAGGGATTTGGGAGGCGGGGGCAGAGCCCCCTGATGGGCGGAGGAGGTGGAGGGGGGACAGGACAGGGGTGAGGATACCGCGGAAGGAGTGGACACAACTGAGCCAAATGAAGTGGTCAATGGCACGGGATGAAGGCGGTCACACTTCTTCCTGGCCTCAGAATAAGAGAGCCGATCCAAAGTTCTGATGTCTTGTATCTTCTTCTCCTTCTGATAGGCCGGGCAGTCTGAGGATCTAGGCGAGTGGACGCCAGGACAATTAATGCACCGAGGTGGTGGGGTGCATGTATGTTCCTCACGAAGAGGACGGCCACAATCGCCACAAAGGGGCTCAGCCTCACACCGTGACGACATGTGCCCAAAGCTCAAACACCTAAAACAGCGCATAGGAGGCGGGACGTACGGTCGCACGTCACACCGGTAGCACATCACCTTTACCTTCTCCGGGAGAACGTCCCCCTCGAAGGTGAGGATGAAGGCCCCGGTGTCGATGCGACGGTCTTTGGGGCCGCGCTGGACTCGCCGGACGAAATGCACGCCTCGGCGCTCCAGGTTGGCCCTGAGCTCCTCATCAGATTGTAGCAGGAGGTCGTGATGAAAAATAACCCCCTGTGTCCGATTTAGTGCCAGATGTGGGACAATGGATACTGGGATGTCCCCTAGGCGGTCGCACGCCTGGAGCGCCGCTGACTGTGTGGTGGAGGTGGTCTTGATAAGTACGGACCCTGAACGCATCTTGCTGAGAGCCTCGATTTCCCCGAAGATGTCCTCAATGTGCTGAACAAAGAACATGGGCTTGGAGGTGGCGAATGTCCCCCCATCGGTTCGAGAACAGACCAAATAGCGGGGGAAGTACTTCGCCCCAAGCCGGCGGGCCTGTCCCTCCTCCCATGGAGTGGCCAAGGGGGAAAGGGCAGGAGAACCAGGACTAGAAACGGTACCTTTTCTTTTGAAAGACTCGGCCGCAGAGCGACCTGATACGTGTTGACGTTTCATCTGCGAAACGTCCGCCCCGATACCACCCACTCCTTTCAGGGGCTCTCCCCACGGGCGCCACCCAGCCGCAGCAAGGGCCACCTGGCAGGATGACCATTGCCGGGAGTCCTGATGCCCCAAGGAGACGGGCATCTACTCCTTGGCCGACGTGGGGAGGGTGCAGCTCAGGTATCGGCAGTACGATCCCTGTGTTGTCAGGGGGCTACAACCTAGAGGGTACATGACGACCCCACCACAATGGGCTGGCTACCGTGCTGGATTTCTGGTGCCATGGAAAGTCCATCATGATCGCTGGTGCAGATGGGGACGCACTATGGGCGTAACTTGTACAACCCATCAGGCGTTTAGGCCCAATTTGAGGAATAGTGGGTATGGTTACAACGCCGGTACAATACTGAGTGTCAAGGTCTTAGTGCACTTAGGACCAGTGGTACACCACGTAAGGTGTCCTTCCCCAGAAGGCTCGTACTTCTGTAGAATTTTGAAAAATGGAGGTCAAACCCCAAGGGGGACCATCACATGGAAGGCCGAAACGGTTGAAACTCCTTTTAGTCGCCTCGTACGACAGGCAGGAATACCTCGGGCCTATTCTTACCCCGGACCAGCAGGGGGGAAGCTTTGTAAAGGTGGTCCGCGATCAGCCTGCAGAGGAAGATGAGGAAGAGGAGAGGACCAGCAATGTTAAAGATCAGCACAAGACGGAAATCTTGAGATTTTGGCGATGAGTATTTAAGGCTGCAGAGTTTACACAGCGCCTACACCAGTTAGGCGGGCCACCTTTGGCTCCCGTCCTCCCCTTCCTATAGAACGTCCCAGATTATCGACAAACCCAGAAACTGCGCAGCAGCCGCCGAGCATCTGTACATCTCCGACTGTCTTCTTCCTCCCGCTTTCCTGCCATGCTGTCCCCGTCCTATGCATTCGTTCTCAGTTACATTCTTTTCATAAACCCTTTTTTCTTTTTTAAATTTGCTTTTTTATAAATTTCGGAATGCGTGTAAATTTGAATGTTATACAGCTAGATTATAATGTGATGGTATACTGCTGACCATCAACATCGCAACAACAGAAATGATATCAAATAACGAAATGTTATTCATCCTGCGTGTACAGTAGAGCAGGAAGAATAAATCATTCAAATTGGTGATGATTTGGTGCCACACACGTTGCGAAATGTAGTTCAGAGCAGACACCTCTCACGGCAACAACGGCTCCAACTCTAACTGAGCTTCGATGACAGATACAGGTACATCATTCCATGCCATTTCAACTGTGTGCCACGGTTCATCAGTCGTAGTGGCTGGTGAGTGATGGTGTGCCAGTCTTTGAGCAACCCATGACCAGATACCTTCGGTGGGTCACAGCTGTGGAGAACGTGCTAGCCAAGCCAACAGTTTTACACCATCTGCATCTAACAAGGGAACCTTCCCATCGCACCCCCCTCAGATTTAGTTATAAGTTGGCACAGTGGATAGGCCTTGAAAAACGGAACACAGATCAATCGAGAAAACAGGAAGGCGTTGAGTGGAACTACGAAAAAATAAACAAAATATACAAACTGAGTATTCCATGCGCAAGATATGCAACATCAAAGACAGTGTAAGCTAAGGAGCGCCGTGGTCTCGTGGTTAGCGTGAGCGACTGCGGTACGAGAGGTCCTTGGTTCAAGTCCTCCCTCGAGTGAAAAGTTTAACTTTTTATTTTCAGACAATTATCTGTCCGTCCGCTATGTTTGGATCACTTTTTTGGGAGTGATTATCACATCCACAAGAAAACCTAAATCGGGCAAGGTAGAAGAATCTTTTTACCCATTCGCCAAGTGTAAAAGTTAGGTGGGTCAACAACATATTCCTGTCATGTGACGCACAAGCCGTCACCAGTGTCGTATAGAATATATCAGACGTGTTTTCATGTGGGGGAATAGGTTGACCTATGACCTTGCGATCAAATGTTTTCTGTTCCCATTGGAGAGGCACGTCCTTTCGTCTACTAATCGCACGGTTTTGCGGTGCGGTCGCAAAACACAGACACTAAACTTATTACAGTGAATAGAGACGTCAATGAACGAACGGACAGATCATAACTTTGCGAAGGTAAAAAAGGAAACTTCTCACTCGAGGGAGGACTTGAACCAAGGACCTCTCGTTCCGCAGTCGCTCACGCTATCCACGGGACCACGGCGCTCCTTAGCTTACACTGTCCTTGATGTTGCCTATCTTGCACATGGACTACTCAGTTTGTATATTTTGCTTGTTTTTACATAGTTCCACACAACTTCTTCCCGTTTTCTCGATTGATCTGTGTTCCGTTTTTCAAGACCTATCCACTATGCCAACTTACAACTAAATCTGAGGGGGGTGCGATAGGGAGGTTCCCCTGTAAGTAGTGCGACGGGCGGTTCTTTTCATCCATTTACCTGCACCTCGTTGCAGCAAATCGCCGGTAGGAAAGCCGAGCGGAAACCTATCGAACTGCAACTCGCACCAGGTTGCATACAACGTAACTGTTCAATAAATCGGGAAAAGATCTTAATTTTGAATGAGAGATGGAAATACTGTAGCCTAGCTGTTCTAGGCGCTTCAGTCTGGAACCGCGCGACCGCCACGGTCGCAGGTTCGAAGCCTGCCTCGGGCATGGATGTATGTGATGTCCTTAGGTTAATTAGGTTTCAGTAGTTCTAAGTTCTAGGGGACTAATGATCTCAGATGTTAAGTCCCATAGTGCTCAAAGCCATTTGAACCATTTTTGGAAATACTGGCAAAACTTCGGTATATTCTGAAGTCGAGAAAAAAAAAAGTTCACTGCCAAGCCCGTGCTAATCCTAACAGTCATCCACAAACCCTTTCATTCACGTTATTAAGTTTATGGTAACGTATTTCCCGAAATCTGAGCAGCTACTAAGCACGGATTGTTCTTAAATGACAATGCTCGTTTTTCGGTGTCTAATGCACTCAAGTTGTTAGTCACCAAACTGCTCAATATGCGACGCGGAATTACTGTCTTCTCTCATACACAAAATTACTTTTAAAATCCGTACTTTCTAAAAAACACACTGGAATAAATATGCCTGCAGTTAAAAGCACTTTTGACGCATGTAGCACAACTAAAATCGGCAAACTGTGACTTCCATCGGAGCTCATACTTCACACGACCGTACCATTGAAAGGCAGGGCTACGACTACTTTAGACTGCTATAATCGTTCTATATCTCCAATAGAACAGACGCGCGAAGAATACTCCGTTCTGATTGGTCAGTTTTCTTTAAGGCCAATAGAAAAACATACTCCCGCGTTAGTCCGCACTTTTCATGACTAACCAATCTACAAATAAACCATTTTCGAACTGTACTTTTCCCGAAATAAATATTAAAATTCTGATATTTTGTTTATATTTTACGTTATTAACTATTTTCGTTTGCACTCGAAATAGCTTTCCTTTAACGATAAACTCACTTAACATGTTATGATAGAAAATTCCCTGACGTCTGCATTCACACTGCCTTAAAAGTTTCTCATACTACAGCGTTCATTAGTAGAACAATGACCTACATATTTACTTTAGACCACACAAATGGTTCAAATGGCTATGAGCACTATGGGACTTAACTTATGAGGTCATCAGTCCCCTAGAACTCAGAACTACTTAAACCTAACTAACCTAAGGACATCACACACATCCATGCCCGAGGCAGGATTCGAACCTGCGACCGTAGCGCTCGCGCAGTTCCAGACTGTAGCCCCTAGAACCGCTCGGCCACCCCGGCCGTCCTTTAGACCTCATTCACTCATCCTTCACACTACTAAAAGTATATACAAAACTGTACAAACATAAATAAACAAAAAAACTTCAAGAAATAAACAGAACAACTCGCAAAAACATCATCCTGACCTATTTCTTGAATGTCTCTGTCCGCTACTGTACTCTGGTGGATGAAAATAAGAACTACATACTCGACAGAACCCGCTTCAGACCATCTGTCATTGTGCACACATGAATCATTCTTACGATACACAGGCTCTAGACAGGAGCGATATAAGTAGGTCAGTAAACCATGGCAACATAAGGCAAAGCCACTGGCGTCAAAACATCACAAATACAGCGCCCACTGAACCACATTACAAACTATGCAAGCCACAGTAAATCATGTAGTGTATCCAGTGTTACTCCATACCACCACTCTGGGTATTAGGCGCATATGACGATAACGAATGCAATATGGCAAAGTTCGTTCTAATCGGAGCTTTCCACAAGCACACGTCTACCGTGATGTACGCAGAACCGAGACTCATCTAAAATGACGACATTGTGCCTCGCCTGCGTCCAGTTTTTCCTCTGGCCGCACCATGTGAACGTGCCTCTCTCTTCAACCACATCAAGGGAAGCTGCAACAATGTTGGCTGTGCTGACAGTCCGTGCTGCTCCAGATATCGTGGAGTTGTCGGTGCTGATACTTGTGTTGTTGCTAACAAGCCCACTGCCTGACTCAAAGCATGTCACAAGGCAGTACGATCCTGCACGGGCGATAGAAAAATAGTTGTCCTCTCGGGCACTAGTTATTTGGGGCCGTTGGCATCCTGAATGGCTTTCAGTATCTATTTCGAAAAAAGCATATAAAAATTCGTTTGACGCCCTCGTAAGGGACAGTCTTCACTCCTTACAAGCCAATTACGTATGTGTAAACTAGACGTGTCTTGTATTCAAAGAAGTAGTATTGACAGCAACTGAGAGATTTCTACAAAATAATTTTATAAACGACGGACTGATCCCGCATGGTACACAAAACTGGTGAGAAGACTCCTGCAGAAGCAACGAAAACCGGTAGGCAGATTTAAAAGGAGGCAAAATCTCCAAGACTGGTGATTTTTCACAGAACCTCGAACTCTAGTGCTGACCTCAATGTAAGATGCTTTTAATAGTTTCCACCACGAATCTGTCTCGAGATCTGACAGAAAATCGAAAGAGATTTTAATGTAAAGTGTACCAGCGCCAAGGCAAGATCAGTACCATTACTGCGCATTAACAATGGTATTGGGACCGGTGACTGCAACTAAGGAGGAGTTACTGGGCACGGTTTTCTGAAATTCCTTCACCAAAGAAGGAGAAATAAATATTCCGGCATTCTAGTGAAGTGCATTTGCAAAAATTAGAAGTCGATATCCTCGATGTAGCAAAGTACCTGAAATCACATAATGGAGGCAAGTCTGCCGGCCAAGTCTGTATAACAGTTATGTTCCTTTCAGAGTATACTGATATTACATACATAGCAGTCATATATAACTGCTTACTTGACGATAGGTTCGTACCTAAAGAGTGGAAACTTACGCCGGTCAAGCCAATACTCAAAAAAGGAAAATATGTTTAATCAGCTGAATTACAGACTCGTATCACTGACGTCAATTTGCAGTAGGATTTTGGAACATGAACTGCGTTCGAATATTATGAATTACCTCGAAGAAATCTATCGAAACATGTCACAGATTCAGAAAATACCGTTCTTGTGAAACACAACTGGCGCTTTATTCACACGAAGCAATGAATGAGTGCTATTGACATGGGCTCTCAAATACATTACATATTACTAGATTTCCAGAAGGCTTTTGGCACCATCCATCAATTAAACCACTTGCACGTAGAGTATCACCTCCGTTTTGCGAGTGATTTCGTGATTTCAGCCAGAAAGGTCATCGTATTCAAAAATTGACGGAAAGTCGTCTAGTAAAATGGAAATGATATCTGGCTTTCCCCGAGGCAATCTTATAGGCCCTCTTCCCTTTCTAATCTATGCAAACGATTTAGAAGACTATTTGAGCACCACACTTATATTGTTTGCTGATGACGCAGTTGTTTACCGTGTAGTAAAATGGTTCAAATGGCTCTCAGCACTATGGGACTTAACTTCTGAGGTCATCAGTCCCCTAGAACTTAGAACTACTTGAACCTAACTAACCTAAGGGCATCACACACACCCATGTCCGAGGCAGGATTCGAACCTGCGACCGTAACGGTCGCGCAGCTCCAGACTGTAGCGCCTAGAACCGCTCGGACACTCTGGCCGGCCGTGTAGTAAAGTCATCAGAAGATCAAAATCAATTGAAATATGATTTAGAGAAGATATCCGTATGGAGAGAAAAGTGACAGCTGACGAAAAGTGTGAGTCATCCACATGAGTGCTGAAAGTAATTCGTTAAATTTCGGTTACTCGGTGAATTACACTAATGTAAGGCCTCTCAGTTCAACTGAATACCTAGGGACCATAATTGCGAACAACTTAAATTAAAAAGTCAGGCACTTGGGTATTAATTGAGAGTAGTCAAGCAGGCGTACATAGAAAGTACGGCATGGCCCTTATCAAACTATCGAATCCATATTCGCAAGACGTGTAAGTAAGCTGTTTAGGTTTTTATGTTAGAAACGCCACGTAGCGGTCTGTATGAAAATCACTGGCTGTGCTGTGTGCAGTCTGTGGCTGGTTTGCATTGTTGGAACATTTGCTATTGTAGTGTTGGGCAGTTGGATGTGAACAGCGCGTAGCGTTGCGCAGTTGGAGGTGAGCCGCCAGCAGTGGTGGATGTGGGAAGAGAGATGAAGTTTTGAGAGCGGATGATCTGGACGTGTGTCTATCAGAAAGAGTAAATTTGTGAGACTGGATGTCATGAACTGATATATATATATTATGACTTTTGAACACTATTAAGGTAAATACATTGTTTGTTCTCTATCAAAATCTTTCATTTGCTAACTATGCCTATCAGTAGTTAGAGCCCTCAGTAGTTAGAATCTTTTATTTAGCTGGCATTTTTGGCGCTCGCTGTATTGCAGTAGTTCGAGTAACGAAGATTTTTGTGAGGTAAGTGATTCATGAAAGATAAAGGGATTATTGAAAGTCAGATTGCGTTGCGCTAAAAATATTGTGTGTCAGTTTAGTGATGATCAGAATAAGTAAAGAGAGAAATGTCTGAGTACGTTCAGTTTTGCTCAGATGTTGAAAATCAAATAACGTAAGAGGGTTACCAGCACAGTACTTCATTAATTTTCCAAAGGGGACGTTTCATACGGCCACTGTATACTGATCAACATGAGTAGCATAATGGTGGGACAATAAACTACAGTGTTGATGGGCCATGATCCTCGTGCTGTCGAATTTCGACTCAATCTGATACACGTTTCTCGTTAACACATGAAGCATAACGCGATCTTCTTGCAAGCCATCAGTATTCAAATGCTGTACATCAACGAGAATGTCGCTGCGTAGTCTTTCCTATTATAGAGATCGTACATGGTGTTACACCAATATAATTTGTGGGGTGTCTCTGAAATGCAACACATTTGCATATCCGAGCATGTGGTATAATCTGTTCCGGCGTAACGAAAGATGCCGGCACGAAGATTAAGAAGGCAAGAGCAGATAAGGTTGTGAGGCCACGTCGGCCAGTAACTCGCTTACTAGGACCGCACCACGACAGGAGCGGCCTCTAGCCGAAGAGAACAGAAGCGCCGCTCCTGCCAGACTCGGCCGGACAGTTGAAGACGGACACTAGTAGAGATGTCACTTGTGATCCATATCCATTACTTGCACGGACATTGTATATAGCAAAGGACACTGATTGTTTGCAGGTCGCCAGTTGCTTGCGACGCGTTCTTGTAAATCAAAGTTAAGTATTGTCAATCTACTTTATGGTAATAAAAACAATTAATGTGATTTTCTTGAATTGTTGTATAGCTGTACGAGAAAGCATCATCCTTTAGGCACCGTATAAGAGATGAATGGGCAGGATCCCACATAATCCACACCAGTTTGAAGTTCACTGCGTGCCGCCTTCGTGGTGTTAGGATTGCAATGTCCAGAACTGTAATTGCTTGCGGAAAGCAGATAAATGAAGCGCGGTATGTATGGTGGTGTGATTCGTAACGTGACAAAATAACGTGCACTTTCAGTTTTTCCACATCTTATGCCAACCCTGCATTACGTCACACTGTCAATCATACTTAAATATATATAACAGGAAATACAGAGCTGAAACAACAACTCTCATGAACATTGTTTCGTCGTAGTCGAATGAACATATACAGGGTGGTCCATTGATCGTGACCGACCAAAATATCTCACGAAATAAGCGTCAAACGAAAAAACTACACAGAACGAAACTTGTCTAGCTTGAAGGGGGAAACCAGATGGCGCTATGGTTGGCCCGCTAGATGGCGCTGCCATAGGTCAAACGGATATCAACTTAGTTTCTTAAAATAGGAACCCCCATTTTAATTACATATTCGTGTAGTACGTAAAGAAATATGAATGTTTTAGTTGGACCACTTTTTTCGCTTTGTGGTAGATGGCGCTGTAATAGTCACAAACATATGGCTCACAATTTTAGACGAACAGTTGGTAACAGGTAGGTTTTTTAAATTGAAATACAGAACGTAGGTACGTTAGAACATTTTATTTCGGTTGTTCCAATGTGATACATACACCTTTGTCAACTTATCATTTATGACGACGCATGCTGTTACAGCGTGATTACCTGTAAATACCATATTAATGCAATAAATTCTCAAAATGATGTTCGTCAACCTCAAAGCATTTGGCAGTACGTGTAACGACATTCCTCTCAACAGCGAGTAGTTCGCCTTCCGTAATGTTCGCACATGCATTGAAAATGCGCTGACGAATGTTGTCAGGCGTTGTCGGTGGATCACGATAGCAAAATATCTTTCAAATTTCCCCACAGAAAGAAATCCGGGGACGTCAGATCCGGTGAACGTGCGGGCCATGGTATGGTGCTTCGACGACCAATCCACCTGTCATGAAATATGCTATTCAATACCGCGTCAATAGCACGTGAGCTATGTGGAGGACATCCATCATGTTGGAAGTACATCGCCAGTCTGTCATGCAGTGAAACATCTTGTAGTAACATCGGTAGAACATTACGTAGCAAATCAGTATACATTGCACCATTTAGATTGCCATCGATAAAATGGGGCCAATTATCCTTCCTCCCATAATGCCGCACCATACATTAACCCGCCAAGGTCGCTGATGTTCCACTTGTCGCAGCCATCGTGGATATTCCATTGCCCAAATGTGCATATTATGCCGGTTTACGTTACCGCTGTTGGTGAATAACGCTTCGTCGCTAAATAGAACGCGTGCAAAAAATCTGTCATCGTCCCGTAATTTCTCTTGTGCCCAGTGGCAGAACTGTACACGACGTTCAAAGTCATCGCCATGCAATTCCTGGTGCATAGAAATATGGTACGGGTGCAATCGATGTTGATGTAGCGTTCTCAACACCGATGGTTTTGAGATTCCCGATTCTCGCGCAATTTGTCTGCTACTGATGGGCGAATTAGCCGCGACAGCAGCTAAAACACCTACTTGGGCATCATCATTTGTTGCAGGTCGTTGTTTACGTTTCACATGTGGCTGAACACTTCCTGTTTCCTTAAATAACTTAACTGTCCGGCGAACGGTTCGGACACTTGGATGTCGTCCAGGATACCGAGCAACACACATAGTTCACGTCCGTTGGGCATTTTGATCACAATAGCCATATATAAACACGATATCGACCTTTTCCGCAATTGGTAAACGGTCCATTTTAACACGGGTAATGTATCACGAAGCAAATACCGTCCGCACTGGCGGAATGTTACGTACTTATACGTTTGTGACTATTACAGCGCCAGCTATCGCAAAGCGAAAAAAGTGGTCCAACTAAAACATTCATATTTCTATACGTACTACAGGAATATGTAAAAAAATGGGGGTTCCTATTTTTAAAAATACGCAGTTGATATCCGTTTGGCCTATGGCAGCGCCATCTAGCGGGCCAACCATAGCGTCATCTGGTTTCCCCCTTCAAGCTAGGCAAGTTTTGTTCTTTGTAGTTTTTTCGTTTGACGCTTATTTCGTGACATATTTGGCCCGGTCACTTTCAATGGACCACCCTGTATACTTATTATTCTGATGAAAATAGCATAATGAAACAATATACTATTCCATGCCGTAAATGCTGCTAGCATTTGTTAATATAGCAGTCTATAGTGTGACACCAAAAGGCGTGCGTAAAGGGGATAAGCAAATTAATGTGAACAGTGGTTGTAATGGGATGGTTGTGTTTGACGGTCAACAACGCAGGTAAGGCACGTGTCGCGCCGGACTTCGAGTGTTCAGTACGGACTAGGACTCAGTGCAGGTAGTTGACGAATAGTGCATACTTCGTATTTGCATTCAGAGGCAGAGGACGACGTGCAATGATAGACCTAACAGAGCTCCATAGCTGGTAGGCTGTGGGGGCCAGATTAGCTGGAGCATCAGTAACAAAGACAGCCAACTTATTGAATGTTTTAAGAGCAACTGTTTCAACAGTCATGACAGCCTAAATAAAACACTTAAAGACATTACCGTGTAAACGTAATAGTGGGCGCAATCCAAAACTAAATGATAGAGATTGTCATACGCCAACACGAATTGTGTCAAAACAACACAAAACTACGGCGGCTAAAATGACTTCAGAGCTCAATAGCCATCTGTCAGACCCCGTATTTATCAACATTGTCCGCCGAAAACTCCATAAAGCGAACATTCACGGACGGGCTGTTACATCGAACCGATTAGTGACGACAACCAACGCAAAGAAGCGTAAAATATAGTATCACTAGTATAAATTCTGGACGGCTGATCAATGGAAACACGTCATACACTCCGACGAGTCAACGTTTTCGTTATTTCCAACACCGGGCCGGGTTTACGTCTCGAGAACGCCAAAAGAAGCGCTACGATCGTGATTGCATGAGTTCGGTGGTTAAGCATCGAGGTGGAAGTGTGGTGGTGTGGGCAGCCATATCATGGTATTCTGCAGGTCCCATCATTACTCTCAAAGGCATATTGTGTATCACTAGTATGGCTGTATGGGTGATGGGGATCAACGGCTAGAAGCCGACTGTGGTGTATCACTAGTCTATTTCACGTCACTACTGCAGTGGAAACACCTCGGCAAATACTTTCAGAAGTTACTTCCAAATTTATAGGCGCCTTACCACTGACCATTGGCTTGTCAATACGTCTCTGGCACTACCGTCTCCTACAAGGTGATGCGCTGCCGGTGGCCGCCGCTATAGTCAGATTTAAACTAGTTGGCGTTTGGTGGCTATGGAGCAGGGCTCTTCCCACCACGAGTACACCAATGGGGGTGTGGCACTGCCGTCTACCACTGTGCTGCCGCTGAGCAAACTATCGAGTTCTCAGTCAATCATTGCGGCAGGAGATTCGTGTAACGTTCAGTTTTGCGTGCCCTGCAGTGTGCGATGAAGGTAGTCGAAAGACAGGCATAGGGAGAAACTACATAAATCTACACTCTATGTGAAATACTATTTTTTATGCTATTTTTGCATTAGATAGCGGCCTTAAAGCGATTTTCTACCGTGGAGCACTGTGGCGACTGCTGCAGACAGTGCTTGTCTCGAAGACGTTGGGGGGCTGAACTGCACAATAACCCCAGAGCGCGCACCAAGCCATGAACACTGGTAGTCGTCTCGAACTCTGTTGTCCATGTTCCTGGTACATCCTGCGTACATCATACGCCCCACATCAAGCGTTGACGTGAGTCGATATTACTCTCTACATTGTTTTCTCTAATGCTGAGTCTACAGGGTGCGTCACTAACTATTGCCACCTAGAATAACTCCGAAAGTATGATAGATGCTGAAAAGTTTGTGGGACAAAAGTAGCATGGGACAATGGGGGCCATAATACAACGTTGGTTTTTTGTTGCTGGTTGGTGTAGCTTCAGAGATATGAAGACCAACTTTGTTTTTCAAATGAGATGCTATAATTTGGTACCTATTTTCTGATAGCGGCTATTGAGACGAATCCAATCATGTGTAACAGTAAGGTCTTTGAAGGTCAACGAAGGTCAAAAAGGTGGCATGGACGTCCATTTACAGAAGGTGTTCGAAGTGATGAGCATTGGTATCAGTGCAGTGCTGCAATCTTCTTATCATGGATTGAGTGGTATTCCTTATCACATCGGCACTTATCAAAGCTCATGCTCTGACAGTTCTCTCTCGCATATCTTCAGGTGTAGTTGGAACGTCTTTATAAACAACGTCTTTTACGAATTCCCACAAGAAAAAATCCAGAGGCGTCAAGTCTGGCGAGCGAGCCGGCCACGACTCACCTCCTCCGCGTCCAATCCAACGATTTGGGAATTGTCTCTGCAACTCATTTCTAGCCGTTAGCGAGAAATGTGCCTGACACCCATCGTGTTGTTACCACATTCTGTTCCTTGGTCCTAAAGGTATATCTTCCAATAACAGACCTAATGTCTCTTGCAGGAATGTGGTGTACTTCCTACCATTAAGACTTCCTTCGATGAAATGGGGGCCTATAAATCTGTCCTCCGCAATCCCACACCATACATTCACCGACCATGGTCTTTGGTGTGACACTTTCCGCAGCCAACATGGATTTCAGTTGCCCAATAATGCGTGTTATGCAAATTAACAACTCCGTGGTTCATCGATGTAGCCTCGTCAGTAAATAAAATCAAATTAATAAATTTGTCATCCCTCTGAATCTGAAGTTAAGCCCATCGGCAGAATTCAATGCGACACATACAATCCGTACCATTTAATTCTTGGTGGAGACTGATGTGGTAAGGATGATATTTGTGGCGATGCAGAACACTAACAACTCTACTCTGGCTCATGCCAGATCTCCTTGCGATTTGACGCGAACTAACACAAGGACCTCGAACCACAGCGGCAAGAGAACCAATTTGTTTCCTCGTTAGTAACTTTCCTTGGCCCGATATATTTCCGATGCGTTAAAGATCCAGTTGTTCTCAATTTATCGTCCACATATTTAAATTTACCACGTGTAGCGTGAGTACGTTGAGGATATTTTTCAGCGTATAGGTCTCTACCTCTCACTGAATTTCGTCGGTACTCTCCGTAAATGCGAAGCAAATCGACTTGTTCTTCAAAGGAATACATCATTCACAGTCGCTTGATTCGACGATACCAGTCTTACCGTTCCTATTAGTGTTCCATTGCGAAACCGTCGAATGATGTTTACATGTCAGTGGCACGTTAGATTGATACTCCGTATTCGGCGAATATTTACAATATGCACGATATACGACAGAGAATTCTCAGAGCATGTGCTTTGATAAGTGCCAAAGTGATTAGGAATACGACTCAGTCCATGATAAGAAGATTGCAGCACTGCATTGATACCAATGTTCATCACTTCTGGCACCTTCTGTAAATGGACGTCCATGCCACTTTTTTGACCTTAGACGTCGCTGTTACACATCATTAGATTCGTCTCGATAGCCGCTGTCAGAAAAAAAACTTACCAAACTATTGCATCCCACTAAAAAACAAAGTTGACCTTCATATCTCTGACGCGACCCCATCTAGCAACAAAAAACCAACGTCATATTGTGGCACCCGTTGTCCCATCCAAAATTTGTCCCACAAACTTTTCAGCCACTATCATACTTTCGGAGTTATTCTAGGTGGCAATAGTTAGTGACTCACCGTGTATAGTGATGCAGTGCTGGTAGTCGTTAACAAGCTTCATGTTCTCTTCGTCTGACCATTAAGATATATTTATAGCTCTACATGAAATATGTGGCATAGTCTGACCAGAACAGCACATGCTTTTCTGCTAGGCACATTATACGAACAAGGATCTCTTCAGCTCTGAAACAGCAGAGCTGGAGAGGGAGCCGTTTCACGTCGGCATTTGCAGGATCACGCAAGGCAGGAAACATTAGTCACAGCAAGGTGTCCTCGGCACTGGTTGTCTCAGACCTGTTGCTGTACGCAACAGGTTAGTCAGAGATGGAGGTGGTGGGGTCGCTCACACACTTGTGTGAATCGATTTCCCGACGGTGCACTGACCTACATCAGCCAGGTGGGGTTTATCGCTCTCTCGGGGTGAATCGGGAAGCTCGATGAATGGAAAAATCCGGCAGCAGAGTCGTCATTTTTGTTGAGCAGTGGCAGTGTGGCTGGCAGCAAGAGTCTAATGAAAAGCAACATCCTGATGTGTCTTTCTTTCAGGCCCTGTAATACTACAACATGTCCTCTGTGAGATGCCCAAAATCTAATATTGTGACCCTCCATTACATTAAAATAAACGGAGACCAGAGACCAACAGAGGTGTCGCAGCGCTTAACCCCCAAGACTCATACTCCACAGGGGTACACAGGAGTAGCATTCCGATCCCAGAACATCTAAACTGACACCATGCAACTAGAACTTGTAACCCAGCTCTACAACACTACTTTTGTCACAATGGAAACAAACACTCCTAATCCTGATCGTGTCGTGAGTAAACGTCACCTCTACCAACCAATATAATTTGTTTATCAAATTTTGACCGTGATAGTGTTAAGTAATCTCTAAATGAGATGGAACTTCTTACCAGAATGATATTAGTAAGTACCAACACGATTCTCTCCAGAATTGCGGAACATATAAGATTTTCAATAACCTTAAAAACAAGGTCTTAGAGTCACTAATACTCCCCATTGTGTGTATTGAACCTGGGACCTAGAAACGACGGAGAGGCTTCGTCCCGGCGTAGCCCTCAGAGGTTCAAAACCCCACAACAGGACTCTCACCTCACCGCCGCCCCCCGCCCCACACCGAACCCAGGGTTATTCCAGACGAGTGTAACTCCAATGTTTTCGTGGTAGAGCAATTATGGTGTACGCGTACGTGGGGACAGTGTTTGCGCAGCAATCGCCGACATAGTGTAAGTGAGGTGGAATAAGGAGAACCAGCCCACATTCGCCGAGACAGACGAAAAACCGTCTTAAAAACCATCCACAGGCTGGCCGGCACAACGGACCTCGACACTAATTCGCCAGGTGGACTCGTGCCGGGGACTGGTACGCCTTACGGCACGGGAAGCAGCGCGATAGACCGCGCTGCTAGCCGGGCGAGCTATACTCCCCATACTTAACTATGGTGTTGCTATTCTCCAAGAACGTACGTACGAAACCGCACGCAGGCTAGAACTGGCGATGAATGCTTGTGTGAGATACATTTGTGACGTACGCCATTTCTATCATCCCGCTCACGTCTATGAACAATTATCATGGCTACGTGCCGATAAGTGTTACTATATCCGCCGTTCGCGGATAGGAAAATCTCAGTGTGAGTTATAGCGTTTTTATTTAAACTTAAGTCTTTCTTCAAAATTTACAAAACAATATTCGTGAGGTAGGACTGATCCTCCAAGCCTACCAATAACTAAATCAGAGATTCCTCCACACATAAACTGTCTGTAGTAACCATACAACTTCACCAAACCAAGCCCCACGCGTCTCGTGAAGAGCGGCGTGGAGTCCACGTTGCGGTCACCGGAGTTCGAGGACAAGTAGAGGCCCTGCGAGGATGGCGGTGGACGAGGACGCGGTGGACGAAGACGCGGCGGCTACGATGACACCAGTGGGCTTGCTCGGCGGGAACTGCCTCTCCAGGCTCCTGCGCCAGCCTAAATACTGCTTGGCGCATGGATATGGCTGACTCTATTTGCAATCACGTGTCGAGCGGAAGGAAAGAGGTCTGCGGCTGTAGCGACCTCTTGCGGCGCCGTGGACGCCTCCTGGTGGTCTCTGGGAAGCGTCTGTGTTTCCGGGATGACCGGCCAGGCTGACCCTTACTCGGTCCGGGGCCCGCTGTACCGGTCTGCTTCGCGGGAAGCGGGAGTCGCAGGCGCTTAGTCTGGACACAGTAGTTACACTCCTGGAAATGGAAAAAAGAACACATTGACACCGGTGTGTCAGACCCACCATACTTGCTCCGGACACTGCGAGAGGGCTGTACAAGCAATGATCACACGCACGGCACAGCGGACACACCAGGAACCGCGGTGTTGGCCGTCGAATGGCGCTAGCTGCGCAGCATTTGTGCACCGCCGCCGTCAGTGTCAGCCAGTTTGCCGTGGCATACGGAGCTCCATCGCAGTCTTTAACACTGGTAGCATGCCGCGACAGCGTGGACGTGAACCGTATGTGCAGCTGACGGACTTTGAGCGAGGGCGTATAGTGGGCATGCGGGAGGCCGGGTGGACGTACCGCCGAATTGCTCAACACGTGGGGCGTGAGGTCTCCACAGTACATCGATGTTGTCGCCAGTGGTCGGCGGAAGGTGCACGTGCCCGTCGACCTGGGACCGGACCGCAGCGACGCACGGATGCACGCCAAGACCGTAGGATCCTACGCAGTGCCGTAGGGGACCGCACCGCCACTTCCCAGCAAATTAGGGACACTGTTGCTCCTAGGGTATCGGCGAGGACCATTCGCAACCGTCTCCATGAAGCTGGGCTACGGTCCCGCACACCGTTAGGCCGTCTTCCGCTCACGCCCCAACATCGTGCAGCCCGCCTCCAGTGGTGTCGCGACAGGCGTGAATGGAGGGACGAATGGAGACGTGTCGTCTTCAGCGATGAGAGTCGCTTCTGCCTTGGTGCCAATGATGGTCGTATGCGTGTTTGGCGCCGTGCAGGTGAGCGCCACAATCAGGACTGCATACGACCGAGGCACACAGGGCCAACACCCGGCATCATGGTGTGGGGAGCGATCTCCTACACTGGCCGTACACCACTGGTGATCGTCGAGGGGACACTGAATAGTGCACGGTACATCCAAACCGTCATCGAACCCATCGTTCTACCATTCCTAGACCGGCAAGGGAACTTGCTGTTCCAACAGGACAATGCACGTCCGCATGTATCCCGTGCCACCCAACGTGCTCTAGAAGGTGTAAGTCAACTACCCTGGCCAGCAAGATCTCCGGATCTGTCCCCCATTGAGCATGTTTGGGACTGGATGAAGCGTCGTCTCACGCGGTCTGCACGTCCAGCACGAACGCTGGTCCAACTGAGGCGCCAGGTGGAAATGGCATGGCAAGCCGTTCCACAGGACTACATCCAGCATTTCTACGATCGTCTCCATGGGAGAATAGCAGCCTGCATTGCTGCGAAAGGTGGATATACACTGTACTAGTGCCGACATTGTGCATGCTCTGTTGCCTGTGTCTATGTGCCTGTGGTTCTGTCAGTGTGATCATGTGATGTATCTGACCCCAGGAATGTGTCAATAAAGTTTCCCCTTCCTGGGACAATGAATTCACGGTGTTCTTATTTCAATTTCCAGGAGTGTATGTTGTATGTTTGCTCTATCGTCTTCTCGATCACTGCACTCCCCCTTATACAACTCCAACTCTAAAACTGCTACCCGAAAAAAACAGCAGAAATATTGGTTCTCAACGAATTAAAATAATCTCTGTACCATCATGTAACTCTCCCATGTTCTCTAACTCATTTTTTGTATTAGGAAGCTTTCTTCCGGAAAATCTTCATCAAAATTTCAAGAAATTAAATTTCTTCCAAACTTCAAAATACAGTTATTGGCCCCTCCTTATATCACAATAGATATCTCTTCCATATACTAGCCTACAACTTACTCTCGTCAAACCTTTTCCCTCCCCGATGTCAGCAGAGTTCTTTATTTGAATTCGGTTCTTCCTAAGAGTCACTCTCTCTGCCATTTCCATCTTCTCCTCTTTCTTTATCCCATCCGCTTCTATAATACTAAACATGGGATCAAATGTGCTAAACTAATCTGTATAATTTTTAAGGACCTTTAGTATTTTTATCATTAGTATTATTAGTGTCAGTTATTACCTGGTCAGATGTAAGAGAAGGCCGTAAGGTTCTAATCTGGCCAGGCTAAATAAATAACATATAAAGAAATAGATAAATAAATACATAAAAGAGTTCTTTAACAGAGTAGTACAATCATGAATCTGAGAATTTTCTTAGATGTTTCACAAACTCATGGTGAAGCCTTAGCGACCATTTCCTCCAGCCCTTACAACGGGAATTATTCAGCTGACATAAAAGCCAATCAAGATTCGCGCAGAAGGGGATATTATGAAATCATTGACTACGATCACGCTTCGATAGCGTGCATAATAAATGAGTTGGAAAACTTAATAAGGAAATTTCTTCTAGGACATCAATTTTGCTACGGATTCCGGACCGGCCGATGTGTTGTTGAAGCATAGGATCATCAAATAAGGTTCCAATAATTTTGATACCCACTAAACATATAATGAGAGATCAAGTCCCAAGATGGCGTGAACCATTGAAGAAAAATAACCTTTTTGCTTCACATTGGCTTTGTGACCACACTGGCACGAAGTAAGACCTCTTTTCTCGGTGTGCTCGAGTGGCACCATTTCAGAATGGACAACCTAAGAGCCGCGGAGTTTTATTCATAGAATCTCTCAAGGGGAATGCCGAAATGATTTCCTACAAGAGGCATGGCCTTTAAGATGCTCTTTTCGGTCTTCATTTGCGAGTATTTTACAAATTGCAACAGACATTTTGCCGCATTTCTGTCGTTTCCAAGGGAAACTACAAGTAGGTAGTCTCATTTCGCCCCTTATTAAACTTATTTACAAGATAGCCAAAGAGTATGACGCGAATTAAACTACTTTTCAGTATTTATATAATTTCCAGTGCTTGTGACGTTTCCTTCTTCACTGTAATTTATGTGCACAAGTCACACAAGTCAGAAATGATTTTAGTTTACTCATATAACTAACAATTTGATATTTTTTACTACACAACTTTTATTTACGTGAGTCTACATGGAAATGACTGAATAACAACGAAAAGTCACAATCACAAAGCCAGTAAGAATTTCCTACTAGAGGCAACAAAAGATAACTTCTAAGTTTCCCACAAGAGTCCGAGGTAACACACATACACTTAATTCCAAGTCCTATTTCGATGGCGGAAACGTAGTCTTCTGTGGAGACGCCCTTGAGGTCGGTATCCGGCGTGAACTGACGTCCCGTTCTGGTTCTGGCCTTTAAATAGTATTGGCCAGTCAATCAGATGTTGGTGTAGTAATACTTTCTGCTGGTCATCTCGAACTCCCTCTGCAGGAAGTAGTACGCGGAATGTCTGTTTCCAAAACACCAAAACAGCCGATGTTTACCATTGCTTACACCTTGGGCATAGGCAACCTCGGTCCTGTGTGGTGTTAGATGTGTTGCCGGCCCTCAGGGTCTACCTTGGCGGCGGCGTAACACCCCTACCCCCTTGGAAGAGCTGGAGCGGAACGGGCGTCCGCGGGGGAGAGAGCATCAATGTAGCCTGGTGCCGTAGGCCGATCGGCAACTAAGTCGTCCTGAAGGAGGCGGTGGAAACCGGTCGCCGGTGAGTAGGACGCCGTCTTCCGCATGAAGCGGTTGCAAGGCGACGGTGAGCTGGGCAAGCGGGATGGGAATGTTCGCGTCGTCCAACCGGGCGCCGCCGAAGAGGGTCCGGGAAATGGATCTCGGGGAAGATCCCGGGGTTGCCCCAGGTCCGGAGGAGGCGGCGGTGGCGCGGAGCTAGCAGCCGGCGGCCGTTGGCCATTTCCTGGAAGATACCCCACTAACTGAGGAGAAGGCAGCAAGAGAGGCCTCATGGAAGGGACCGGCACCGGGAGAGAGAGAGAAGCCGGCGTTAGGGCCTGCAGCTGACGAAACGGGAACGAAGTTGGTTGCGGTGACGCGAAACCATCCTGTCGTCCAGGCGGATGTCGAACACTTGTCGACCACGGGGCCGGAGAACGACCCCCGGCAGCCACCGGGGCCGGTACCCAAAACCGCGCGCCCACACTGTGGAGCCGGATGAATATCTGGAATCACCGGGCCAGGCGCGAGGTGCCACCCACGGCAGGAGGAGATGGAGTAGAATCCGAGGCTGACGACCATGGAGCAGTTCGGCTGCACTCTTGTCACCCTCTGGCGTGGACCTGTAGGAACTGAGAAATAACATAAGAGCGTCTTCCGGAGAACGGTCCTCCGTGTACTTCAGCATCTGAGTTTTAAATGTACGAACAAGGCTCTCCGCCCCGCCATTGTGTTGTGGATGAAAAGGCGGGGTAAACACAAGGTGGATACCATTATCGTGGCAGAATTTGGCGAACTCTTGACTATGAAGTTGTGGACCGTTATCAGCAACCAAGGTGACGGGAAGGCCTTCAATGGAAAGTATTTTTGATAGTGCCATGATAGTAGTCTCCGTGGTGATAGAGGAGAATCAGACAATGAAAGGGAAGTGGAAGCAGTCATCTGTGACGTACAACCAGTAACCGCCAAGGAAGGGTCCCCCAAAATCCATATGGATGCGTTCCCAGTGGAGGGAAGCGGCCGGCCAGGGTTGGAAGGACCGGCGTGGAGCAGGAAGGGCCTGGGTACACATCTGACAACCCCGGACCATGCGCTTCACGTCCGCCGTCATGACTACCCAGAAGACATTGCGACATGCAAGGGTTTTCACCCGGGCAATACCCCAGTGACCTTGATGTAAGACGCTGAGAAGCCAGGACTGCAGGGAATTTGGTACGATGACTCGTGGATTGGCATCATGTTCCACATGGAGGACCACCCCGTCAGTGGCCACCAGTTGATGGCAGATGGAGAAAAAGAATCGGAGGTCAGCCTGGGCACGAGGCGGAGGAAGCGTCGGCCAGCCGTGGAGAACATAGCGGTGCACCAGTTGCAGGAGCGGATCCGCAGCTGTCGTGGCGGCCACCCGCGCAGCTGTGACAGAGAATGCCACTAACGCCTCCTGTATGTCTTCATCGACCTGAAAAATTAGGATGTCCGATGAGTCGAATGCCGAATCCTGGCCGGAGGGGAGCCAAGACAAGGCATCGGCATTGACGTGCTGGGCAGTGGGCCGGAAATGGATGGTGTACCTAAAATGTGAAAGGAATAGGGGCCCATCGCTGCAGACGGTGGGAAGTCTTCGTGGGTAACTGGGCTGCTGGTGAAAATAAGGCCACAAGGGGCTTATGGTCAGTGATTAAACGAAAAGACGTACCATAATGGCATGGGGGGTATTTGGTACAGGCAAATATGATGACGAGGGCCTCCTTCTCAATTTGGGAATATTTGCATTGGGCCTCTGTAAGGGATTTAGATATGTACACTACAGGGCATTCCAATCCATCTGGTAGACAGTGCAAAAAGACAGCCCCAACACCATAGTCTGAGGCATCCATAGACAAGAGAAGAGGAAGAGAGGGGGTATACGGCATGAGACACTCGCCGAGTGCAACCCCCACTTTAAGGTTTGGAAAGCTGATTCACAGGCCAGGGACCAATGAAATGGCATGGTCTTTCGGCATAGGCGAAGGAAGGGCGCTGCAACGTGAGTGACGGAGGGCATGAACTTTCGATAGTACGCAATTTTACCCATGAAAGACCGCAACTGGTGGACGTCGCTCGGACGAGAAAGCGCCTCTATAGCGGCGACGTAGGAGGAGGTAGGAGATACACCATTTCGGGAAATGTGACCCAGATAGGAGATAGCAGGTTGAAAACAGGAGCATTTAGCAAGGTCGCATTTTAGGCCCGCAGTCCACAAGCACAGGAACAATTGTCGCAGATGACTGAGATGTTCATCCACGGTACAGCCGGTGACGACGATGTCATCGAGGTAGTTTATACATCTGAGCACATCCCACAAGAGCTGTTCCAAGTAACGCTGAAAGATGGCCAGTGCACTACTGATGCCATACATGAGGCGGTTCAACCGGAACAGCCAAAAATTGTGTTGATGACGGCCAAGTGAGTAGAAGGCTCATCAGAAGGTATTTGGAGGTAGGCCTCGGCGAGATCGATCTTCGAAAAAAAATGTCCCACAGCGAGGTTGGAGAGCAGGTCCTCAGGACAGGGAAGGGGATAGTCTTCAACCTGTAGCTGAGAGTTTAGTGTAGCCTTGAATTTGCCACAAACCCAAAGACGCCCATCTGGTCTCTTGAGGACGACCAGGGGTGTCGCCCAGTTACTGTAACGAACCAGTGTGATGACTCCCTCCGTGATGAGACAGTCCAGTTCCTGTTTAAGAGGATGCTAGAGGGCGAGGGGAACCTGCCAAGTGTGGAAGTACTTCGGGTGGGCAGAAGCTTTCAGCTGGAGCGACAGCTGAAAATCTTGAGCACAGCCGACGCCCAGAGAGAGGAGGTCCTGGAATTCCGTGCACAAGGTATCCACTACGGTACAGAACCTGGGAAGACACCACATGAACATTGTCGTCGATGGCAAAGCCAGAGGCACGGAAGGCATCCAACTCAAAGAGGTCCGCAGTGGCTGCATTGTTGACCACAAGGAAGATAACTTCCCGTCAAACCGATTTATACAGGATGGAAGCCGTGCACTGACCCAAGAGAGCGATCGCTTGCTTATTATATGTAAGGAGGCGCCAAAGTGTGAGCTCCAGGGGGGGGGGGGGGGGGCGGCCCAATCTTCGCATAAGAGGAATAGTTGCTCAGTGAGACCGCTGCTCTGGTATCCACCTGCATCTGGGGCGGCCGACCGTTGACCTGAACATCGATCATCAGCTTGGAAGATCCCGAAGATTGCGCATGGTTGATGTCGATGGGTAGCAGCCCCCCGACGATCATTGGCTGGAGGAGGAGGAGGAGGAGGCTGCCGAGAGGGGCAGACCGAACTGACATCTCTGTTATGGGTGCACACTGTGTACAATATGACCACCTGTCAGAGCAGTCTTCTCGTGCATGATCCTGAAAGCATCATGGTCAGGACAGCAGCTGGAGGGACTGGTGGCACTGACGAGGGCGCGGGGCCCTCTGTGCACTGACGGTCTGCACCAGACCTGCTGAGCCAGTGGAGGGTGCGAAGTCCTGGACAGGGCGGCTGCCCTGCCAACGCTGTGCTGAACCTGGCGGCCGGCGTCAGTCATCAGAACAGACAGATGCAACGTCTTCGACCTCTGCCAGTGAAGCAACAGGCTCCGAGGCGTCGTGGTCTCAGAGGGACGCCCTTGCCCAGGATTCCAAACGCTTGACGGCCGCTGTAGAGACTTCGTACTTGAATGCCAGATCAATGATCTGGTCCAGAGTAGGATCGTATAGTCTGAGGGCGTGGCGTTGGATAGTCACGTCATGGGTGGCCTGGATGAGGTGGTCGCGGACCATCTCGTCCATGTAGGATTCTTTGGAGACCCATATGGTGAAGTGACACTTCTGGTTGAGACGTTGCAGTTCCGCTGCCCACTGGCGATAGGAGTGGCATACCTTTTTGCGACACTGGTAGAATTCGACCCGGGCAGCCAACATGTGGAACCGTCGTTGGTATTAAGCTTTGAGAACCACACAAATCTGGGAAAAAGTCAAGAAATCCGGAGGTCGAGGTTGTAGTTTCGTCAAGAGAACATACACTGTGGAATGGTTCCAAGACAAAAAGTAGGAACGACGAGCAGCCTCTTGGATAACCTGGTGGATGTGAAAATGCTGCAGGAGCCACTTCGCGTATGTTTCCCAGTCTTCAGTATCCTCGTTGAAAACGGGAAACGGCTGGGGCGGCGGAACCGGTTGGTTTTTCAAGAGTTCCGTAATGAAACTTTCCTGTGTATCCTGAGATTTCTGGCAAAACTGTTGAAGACCTTGTAGTAAATCGTGCACTGTTTGGATCAGCTGCTGGAGCACTATTTCCGCCATGATGAAGACACGCAGGCACAAATTCGTCACCACTTGTGTTGTAACTGACAATTTGAAAGTTATTACAACACTACTTTTATTTACGTGAGTCCTCATGGAAATGACTGAATATCAACGAAAAGTCCCAATTACCAAGCCAGTAAAAGTTTCCTACTAGAGGCAACAAAAGATAACATCTAAGTTTCCCACAATAGCGTAAGGTAACACACATACACTTAATTCCAAGTCCTATTCCGATGGCGAAGACGTAGTCTTCCGTGGAGACGTCCTTGAGGTCAGTATTCGGCGTGAACTGACGTCCAGTGCTGGTTCTAGCCTTTAAGTAGCATTGGTCACCCAATCAGATGTTGGTGTAGTAACACTTTCTGCAGGCCATCTCCATCTCCCTCTGTAGGAAGTAGTACGCGAAATGTCTGTTTCCAAAACAGCCAATTTTTACCATTGCTTACACCTTGGGCATAGACAACCTCGGTCCTGTGTGGTGTTAGACGTGTTGCCGGCCCGCAGGGGCTACGTTGGCGATGGCGTAACAGTTACCGTCAATGCGGAGCCTTTTAAAGCATTTGCAGTAATTTCGTCAGTCTTAATTGCTGACTTCCCCTCCCCCCCCCCCTCCCCAACGGCCTTGTCGCAGTGGTAACACCAGTTTCCGTCAGTTCAACGAAGTTAAGCGCTGTTGGGCACGGCTAGCACTTGGATGGGTGACCATCCGGTCTGCTCAGCGCTGCTGTCAAGTGGGGTGCACTCAGCCCTTGTGAGGCAAACACGTAAACTGACATATGGCCCGGAGAGCGGTGTGCTGACCACATGCCACTCCATATCCGCATCCAGTGACGTCTATGGGCTGAGGATGACACGGTGGCCGGTGGTACCGTTGGGCTTCCATGGCCTGTTCCGACGGAGTTTAGTAGAGTTTAGTATAGTTTCTTTTTTTCTTTTCCCATCGAGATCTGACATTAATCAGCCAAACAAGTCATCTCGAAGATTTTTATTACTGAGCAAACATTTGGACGAATTTCTGACAATAATATATTCATCCCTCGGTTTCATTCTTCAGAGACGTTGTTAGTGTGATGGGGTGTACCACTGCAGTTATGGAATAGGCATGTTATCGAACCACTGGTCCAGAAATAATCGTGTGAGTCCTGAAACTTTTGGTTTTCAGATGTGCTCTCCTAACTAGACAGCCAAACATCACCCAACATTTCCAGGGGAAGATCTATGAGTGCTAGAGCTGAACACTTTCTCATGTAACAGTGTATTTCTTCGCTTTCCTTGTAGGCAGGAAACGGCCGCAACAGTGAATTTCTCTCCACAGATAGTGATTAAATTGGAAATTGCAACCGACAATATCTGTTGAGGAAACAAACTTCTAGCTGATTGGACTGTAGCAGTTTCATTGTCCATAATGAGAGAAGCAAGGGCCCATTCAAGGTTTTAAGAGTTAAATAAAAAGATAATATTTTTCACTTTTTCTGTCGCAGAAAAAGATAGACAACTGGAATAGTGCTCGTTTCCTTCCAAGAACTTGCACTATAAGGTGTAAAGCATATACAATCCTCCAAACAATTTGTTCGAACTATTGAACGTCCCATCCACAAAGAATTTTTCACAACCTGAGTAACAGACACCAATATTCTCTCTCGGTCCACTGTTATCAACTGCAAATAAAAATCTGGTGCCGTCATTCAACAATAAATTATTTTCTA
The DNA here is from genome assembly GCF_021461385.2 of Schistocerca piceifrons. Taxonomy (NCBI): domain Eukaryota; kingdom Metazoa; phylum Arthropoda; class Insecta; order Orthoptera; family Acrididae; genus Schistocerca; species Schistocerca piceifrons. The sequence goes on along the minus strand of NC_060149.1, from coordinate 759,167,866 downwards.
GAAACAATACTCCTGCAGAATCGGTATGAGTCTGCGTAGATCCTATGTACTCGTATTTTCTCCTAATGCGGTGCAGTTACTGCTCCGCACTTCTGTGGGATGGTGTCGATGTTACTAAGTTGTAGCCTTGACTGAAGCCCTATTTCTTCGACATAAGCTGATGAAACTGTAGTCTCTGTTTCTTTTGGCCGCTTTTCTGCACTTACAAATCGTTTTCGCACTTCATTTGCTGTTCCGACTTGAATACAAACATGGCTACCTCTGGTTATACACTGAAGTGCCAAAGAAACTAGCATAGCCATAATACGGCGCTGCAGTCGGCAACGCCTATATAACACAACAAGTGACTGGCGCAGTTGTTGGATCGGTTGCTGCTGCTACAATGTCAGGTTATCGAGATTAATTGAATTTGAACCTCGGCTCATGAGCGATATGACAAAGCATCTCCGAGGTAGCAATGAAGTGGGGATATTCCCTTACGACCATTTCATGAGTGTACCGTGAATATCAGGAATCTGGTAAAACATCAAATCTCCAACATCGCTGCGGCCGGAGAAATATCCTGCAAGAACAGGACCAACGACGACTGAAGAGAATCGTTCAACGTGACAGAAGTGCAGCCCTTCCGCAAATTGTTGCAGATTTCAATGCTGGGCCATAAACAAGGGTCAGGGTGCGAACCATTCAATAGATCATCATAGATATGTTCTTGCGGAACTGAGGGCCTACTCGTGTACCCTTGACGACTGCACAACACAAAGCCTTACGCCTCTTCTGGGCCGTCAACACCGGCATTGGACTGTTTTTGACTGGAAACATATTGCCTGGTTATTCGAGTCACGTTTAAAATTGTATCGAGCAGATGGAGACAACCCCATGAATCCATGACTCTGCATGTCAGCATGGGACTGTTCAAGCTGGTGGAGACTCGATAGTGGTGTAGGGTGTGTGCGGTTGGAGTGGTATGGGACCCCTGATACGTCTAGATACGGCTCTGACAGGTGACACGTACGTAAGCATCCTGTCTGGTCACCTACATCCGTTCGTGTCCATTGTGCATTCCGACGTACTTGGGTAATTCCAGCAGGACAATGCGACACCCCACACGTCTAGAATTGCTACAGGGTGGCTCCAGGAACACTCTTCTGAGTTCAGTCACTTTCACTGGCCACCAAAGTCCCCAGACATGAACATTATTGAACATATGTGGGATGCCTTGCAACGTGTAGTTTAGAAGAGATCTCTACACCTTCGTACTTTTACGGATTTATGGACAGCCCTGCAGGATCCATGGTTTCAGTTTGCTCCAGCACTACTTCAGACGTTAGTCGAGTCCATGTCCCGTTGTGTTGTAGCATTTCCGCTTTCGCGCGGGTGCCAGTACGTCACATGTTCTTTCTTGATATACGAGGGTAATTGGGAAAGTAAGGAACGTTCGGTTCCAAAATGGAAACCACAGTGAAAATCCGATGAAGTTTTGCACAGGTGTGTTGGGCAGTGTGTCCAGTATGCCCATCGATCGCATTACGTCGTTCTTTTTAGTTGTGAACACACAGGGAGCACATAAGATACCTAGAACAACAGTCTCTCCCGCCAAGTAAGAGGGCCTGGTGAGAAATTTCGCCTGAAGGTATGCAGCCAACATTACATAACTGTTGTGCGTTTTCTTCTTCAAGACAATTCTCAGCCGCATTCTGCAGGGGCAATGAAGGTGCTCCTGCATCGTTTTCAATTGGAAATGTTTTATTACCCACAATACAGCCCGTAATTGTCTCCCTCTGAGCTTCAACTGTCACAAGCGTCCTATAAGCAATCTATTTTACGGAAGAATCACAGTTTCCTAAAATTTTCCCATTACACCGAAGTCGACCAGTCACCTTCCCAATCACAATCCTCACGTGGTTGTTCCATTTCATATCGCTTTGCAACGTTACGTCCACATATTTAAACGATGCGATGGTGTCAAGCAGGACACTACTAATGCTGTATCCGAACATTACGGATTTGTTTTTCCTACCCATCCGCATAAATGTACATTTTTCTACATTTAGATCTAGCTGCCATTCTTCACACCAACTAAAAATTTTGCGTAAATCATCTTGTATCCTCCTACAGTTAGCCATCTTCAACACCTTCCAGTACACCACAGTATCATTACCGCAGATTGCTGCCCACCCAATCCACCAAATCATTTACGTATACAGAAAATAACAGAGATTCTGTCCTCACGTGGTTGTTCCATTTCATATCGCTTTGCAACGTTACGTCCACATATTTAAACGATGCGATGGTGTCAAGCAGGACACTACTAATGCTGTATCCGAACATTACGGATTTGTTTTTCCTACCCATCCGCATAAATGTACATTTTTCTACATTTAGATCTAGCTGCCATTCTTCACACCAACTAAAAATTTTGCGTAAATCATCTTGTATCCTCCTACAGTTAGCCATCTTCAACACCTTCCAGTACACCACAGTATCATTACCGCAGATTGCTGCCCACCCAATCCACCAAATCATTTACGTATACAGAAAATAACAGAGATTCTGTCACATTTTCCTTGAACAGTGTTGATTCGTGGACATAACCTTTTCGGTCTCTGGGAAACTGATTATATTCGACCTCAGAATGTTCTAGAAATCTACAGCAAACCGATGTTAAGGATATGGGTCTGTAATTTTTCAGTTTCTTTCTTTTACCCTTCTTATAAACAGGAGTCACCTGTGCTTTTTTCCAGTCACTTGGGACTTTGCGACGGGCGAGAGATTAGCGATAAATGCAAACTAGTAAGTGGCAAATGTAGCAGAATACTCTTTGTAAAACGGAACTGGGTCTCCATCCGGATCTGCCGACTTATTTGTTTTCAACTTTTCCAGTTCTTTCTCTACTCCAGGGATGCTTATTACTATGTCATCCGTACGGCATTCTTTGCAGATAAAAAAAAGGAGATGGTAAAATACTACAACCAGCACAAAACTGGACTGGAAGATATTGATAAGATGTGCTCATCCTACAACGTTCAAAGAGGAACGAGGAGAGGTAGTATGGTTGTATTTTATTCAGTTCTCAATATTATTGTGATCCGTTCTCAAACAATTAATTTATCGAATGGGAATGAAAAAATACGACGTCGACTTATTCACAATTACGCTATATGATCAAAAGTATCCGGACTCCTGGCTGAAAATGACTTACAAATTCGTGGCGTCCTCCATCCGTAATGCTCTAATATAGTAGGGCGTTGGGCACCCTTAGCCTTGATGACAGCTTCCAGTCTCGCAGGTATACGTTCAATCAGATGCTGGAAGGTACCTTAGGGAATGACAGCCTGATCTTCACGTAGTGCTGCACTGAGGAGAGGTATCTATGTCGGTCGGTGAGGCCTGGCACGAAGTCGGCGTTCCAAAACATCCAAAAGGTGTTCTATAGGATTCAGGTCAGGACTGTGTGCAGGCCAGTCCATTAAATGGATGTTATTATCGTGTAATCACTCCGCCACAGGCCGTGCATTATGAGCAGGTGCTCGATCGTGTTGAAACATGCAATGCCCATCCCAGAATTACTCTTCAACAGTGGGAAGCAAGAAGGTGCTTAAAACGTCAATGTAGGCCTGTGCTGTGATAGTGCACGCAAAACAACAAGGGATGAAAGTTCCCTCCATGAAAAACACGACCACACCATAACCCCACCCCCTCCGAATTTTACTGTTGGCACTACACAAGCTGGCAGATGACGTTCACCGGGCATTCGCCATACACACACCCTGCCATCGGATCGCCACCTTGTGTACAGTGATTCGTCACTCCACACAACGTTTTTCCACTGTTCGATCTTCGGATGTTTACGTTCCTTACCCCAAGCGAGACGTCGTTTGGCATTTACCGGCGTGATGTGTGGCTTATGAGCAGCCGCTCGACCATGAAATCCAAGTTTCCTCACATCCTAGCTAACTGTCATAGTACTTCCAGTGGATCGTGATGCAGTTTGGAATTTCTGTGTGATGGTCTGGACAGATGTCTGCCTATTACACATTACGACCGTCTTCAACTGTCGGCAGTCTCCGTCAGTCAACAGACGAGGTGGGCCTGTACGCTTTTGTGCTGTACGTGTCCCTTCACATTCCCACTTCAATATCACATCTGAAACAGTGGACCTAGGGATGTTTAGGACTGTGGAAATCTCGCGTACAGACGTATGACACATGTGACACCCAATCACCTGACCACGTTCGAAGTCAGTGAGTTTCGCGGAGTTCCCCATTCTGCTCACGCATGATGTCTAATGACTACTGAGGTCGCTGACATGGAGTACCCGGCAGTAGTTGGCAGTACAATGCGCCCAACATGAAAAATGTATCTTTTTGGGAGTGTCCGGATACTTTTGATCACCTTGTGAAGCTTGGGAAGCACAGTTGGTGAGGCGACAGCTGGCCTCCAATTCGTCATAGTCCATTTGTATAAGAACTGCAGAAACCCTACCCAGAGTTGCTGATCCCTCTTCGACTTGCACTTCTGCTGAACCCAACTCTTCTGAAGTGAGTGCCCGGAACTGCTGCCGCATCTCTCTCAGAACTAAGAAAAGATGACTGACAAAGTACACATGAAAACAGTGTGGTTTATGCTCGCGCCTTCGCCACTGTGCCTTTGTGTTTACTGATGATTGTGAAAAAGAAAAGAAACTGTTGGGACGACGACTGAGTGATATTTTATATGTAAACTGAAGGCGGAGGGGGGGGGGGGGGGGGGGAAACGAAAGGAAAGGGAAAGGAAGGGATTAGCTATGTCAGCTGCATCGGGACCTTACACGAATGAGTGGCGATGAGAGTGAAATCGTGTGCCAGGCCGGAATTCGAGCCCGGGAGCTCTTATTTAATAGGCAGGTGCATTAAACCCTGCGCCACCAGGAACACAGTGTTTATTGCAACTGCACGGACTGTCTTGGTACACCTCATGACCGACCCACATCCCCACTGAGCGCCACCTATTCACCGTTCATGTCCATTTCCTCCTTCTTTGCTTCTCTGGAATTCCCACAGGAGGCGGAACGTTCTTGTGCATCCACAATCAAGAAGGTGAATCTATTGCCCATCTAGGCGAATCAGTTATATTTATGCACGGTGTCTGTTCTTGTTGAAAGATGCAGTGGCCATCCCCATTTTGCTGTTGGCACTACACACGCTGGCAGATGACGTTCACCGGGCATTCGCCAAACCAACAACCTCCCTTCGGATCGCCACGGTGTGTACCGTGATTCGCCACTCCACACACCGTTTTTTCTACTGTTCAATCGTCGGATGTTTACGCTCCTTACACCAAGTGAGGCGTCGTTTCGCATTCACCGGCGTGATGTGTGGCTTATAAGCAGACGCTCGAACATGAAATCCAAGTTTTCTCACTCCCCGCGCCGGCCGCGGTGGCCGAGCGGTTCTGGGCGCTTTAGTCCGGAACCGCGCGACTGCTACGGTAGCAGGTTCGAATCCTGCCTCGGGCATGGCTGTGTGTGATGTCCTTAGGTTAGTTAGGTTTAAGTAGTTCTAAGTTCTAGGGGACTGATGACCTCATTTGTTAAGCCCCATAGTGCTCAGAACCATTTGATCCTTTTTTTTTTTTCGTGCAAGAATCTCAGAGTAGCTACCAAGGAGGAAATGGACAGGGACTGCGAATAGGTGGCGCTCAGTAGAAGGGTGGACGTACCGAGATAGTCCGTGCAGTTCCGATAAACACTGTGTCCCTGGAGGGGCAGTGGTTAACGCACCTGTCTAGTCAGCAAAAAATCTCGGGTTCGAATCCTGGTCCGGCACACATCTTCATTCGTCTCCGCTGATTACTTGTAACGTTCCGATGCAGCTGACATCATTAATCCGTTCCCTTTCCTTTCCGTTCTCTCCCTCCACCTTCAGTTTACATGTAATAAGTCTCAGCTGCGGATTCCGAAAGAACAGGCAACACATATTCGTATAACTGAGTGATATTTTTCTTAGTTCCAGTCATCGTATTGCTTCGATAATGATTGAATTTTTCAACTTTCATAAGAACTGTACTTTGATCGCTTTGAAAGTGATTGTTCCTAGTGTTATCGTTGATACATTGTGAAATTTGTATTTCTAAGATGTTATCAGGGAATTTATTTCCATATACAAGTTATCAAAGAGTTAGCAGACAGTCAATTTATAATTGCTAACTCCCAGATTCATGGAAAATATGGAAAATGATACAACTGATGAAGCACAAAATGTTACGTATTTTTTGTTCCATTTTGTTCATATACATATGGACAATTAAAGACAATCATGCCTCATGTTCCACATTTTGAATGAAAAGTTTACTTTTTTTCAAATAAAATTATACATTTGCCTCGTGTGGATCTCTCAGATCCATAGCGACTATCCAGGTACGACTATCCACACGCCTATTTGAGGTGCATCCAATTGAGTGTTAACAGGGAGACGTGGGACCCCCAACCATGCATGTGCGGTCATCATATAAATGGAACACGCCCTAGTATCATATGGCCAACGCCGATCTTTTACGATTCTAAAAGCACTTTTCCAATTCGTTCGTTGGTTGCCATGGCTGCTTGATAATGGAACAATATTCTAGAACTGACCACACGAGCAACTTGTATGTTACTTCCTCTACGGATGCATTGCATTTTCCTAAATCTCTTCCAACATATCTAATATTCCATTTGCTTTCCGTAATACTGATTTTACGTGACCTTATCATATCCTATGACTTTTTAGTATTACCCTTGTGACTTCACAAACGAGGTTTAGAGGATCAAAAATACTGAACACCTACTGCTCCCTACGTTATCACTTTCCCATAGTACGACGAAACATATGACTGCGCGGAAGAATTGTTCTGCGTTGCCCATGGGTACCCACGCACATCCGTAATATTCTGCTCCTAAAATAGCAGCAACTAGCTGAAAAGGATAGAACGTTCAGCAAATATATGCACCAATCTAAATAAATTAGGCAACACTTGGATCGATTTGAGCTTTAATTAGAATTTATTCTATTCAACATCAGAGCGATCTTCCAAACACAAAAAGTATTAGCCTGATGCAAGCTGGCGCATGATTAAACACTAATTGTCAGTTCCACTGACTACTAAACTCATTTAATAAAATTGCACCATTAATTCATCTACTTTGCAACAAAATTGCGTAGCTTCATTTCTGTCATCAAACTACACTACTGACCATTAAAATTGCTACACCAAGAAGAAAAGCAGATGAGAAACGGGTATTCATTGGACAAATATATTATACTAGAACTGACATGTGATTACATTTTCACGCAATTTGGGTGCACAGAACCTGAGAAATCAGTACCCAGAATAACCACCTCTGGCCCTAATAACGGCCTTGATACGCCTGCGCATTGAGTCAAACAGAGCTTGGATGGTGTGTACAGGTACAGCTGCCCATGCAGCTTCAACACGATACCACAGTTCATCAAGAGTAGTGACTGGCGTATTGTGACGAGCCAGTTGCTCGGCCACCATTGACCAGACGTTCTCAATTGGTGAAAGATCTGGAGAATGTGCTGGCCAGGGCAGCAGTCGAACATTTTCTGTATCCAGAAAGGCCCGTACAGGACTTGCAACATGCGGTCGTGGATTATCCTACTGAAATGTAGGGTTTTTCAGGGATCGAATGAAGGGTAGAGCCACGGGTCGTAACACATCTGAAGTGTAACGTCCACTGTTCAAAGTGCCGTCAATGCGAACAAGAGGTGACAGAGACGTGTAACCAATGGCACCCCATACCATCACGCCGGATGATACGCCAGTATGGCGATGACGAATACACGCTTCCATTGTGTGTTCACCGCGATGTCGCCAAACACGGATGCGATCATCGTGATGCTGTAAACAAAACCTAGATTCATCCGAAAAAATGACGTTTTGCCATTCGTGCACCCAGGTTCGTTGCTCCTGTCTATGATGCAGCGTCAAGGGTAACCGCAGCCATGGTCTCCGTGCTGATAGTCCATGCTGCTTCAAACGTCGTCGAACTGTTGGCGCAGATGGTTGTTGTCTTGGAAACGTCCCCATATGTTAACTCAGGGATCGAGCCGTGGCTGCACGATCCGTTACAGCCATGCGGATAAGATGCCTCTCATCTGGACTGCTAGTGATACGAGGCCGTTTGGATCCAGCACGGCGTTCCGCATTACCCTCTTGAACCCACCGATTCCATATTCTGCTAACAGTCATTGGATCTCGACCAACGCGAGCAGCAATGTCGCGATACGATAAACCGCAATCGCGATAGGCTACAATCCGACCTTTATCAAAGTCGAAAACGTGATGGTACGCATTTCTCCTCCTTACACGGGGCATCACAACAACGTTTCACCAGGCAACGCCGGTCAGCTGCTGTTTGCGTATGAGAAATCAGTTGGAAACTTTCCTCATGTCAGCACGTTGTAGGTGTCGCCACCGGCGTGAACCTTGTGTGAATGCTCTGAATAGCTAATCATTTGCATATCACAGCATCTTCTTCCTGTCGGTTAAATTTCGCGTCTGTAACATATCATCTTCGTGGTGTCGCAATTTTAATGGCCAGTAGTGCAACATTATTGTTCACTGGCGCGTAGCAGCATGGTGTAGCCGCGTGGTCTTAGGCGCCTTGCCACGGTTCGCGTGGCTCCCCCCGTCAGAGGTTCGAGTCCTCCCTCGGGCATGGATGTGTGTGTTGTCCTTAGCGTAAGTTAGATTAAGTAGTGTGTAAGCCTAGCGACTGATGACCTCAGCAATTTTGTCCCATAGGAACTTATCACAAATTCTCAAATTTCACCGGTGCTATTCCCTTCTTAGCACAACTTGTGACTTTCATGAAGTCACATGCGAGACTACCTCCAAAAAGTTTATTAATATCGAAGGAGTTCAGACTGTCGATGATATTATCGAACACGAGTGAGTCGCCGCCCAGATCATTATCGCTGCTCCCGCTTTCTCCATACCAAACGCATTGCCCACACAAGCAGTGGTGTAGCAATGTGGGGTACGAGGGGTGCGGCCCGAATCGGGTACCAGCTCCACAGGGGCGGCAAAACTTGTTAGGTCCTCTGGTAGGGGTTGTAAAACATTTTTTTTTCATCGTTGCACTCCTGGTACTTATAGAAGGGGGAGGACAACAAGAGAGCTCGTGGACTACGCCTGAACCGTTTGCGTGCGAGAGTTTTACCGCTAAAATAGCTTCTGAACAAAACAATTTCTTTTCTTTAACTGTCTACATGTCTGAAATAGTGTAATCGGAGTAGTTTTTGGTATTACTGTTCCACGTTAAACTGCCATTGGTGTGCGACTGACCCGACAGGAGTGTTTGCATGCATTTGTCGTGAGTAACCCGTCGCGAGTGAGTGTTTTCTTCCACATGGTACAGCTTCCAGAAAATCGAATGAAATATGTATTGATTTGTATGTGCGTAAATGGAATTACTTATGAATATATTTTTGTACATCATGTTTGCTTCTCTTGTTAGTCGTAAGCAAGCTTTCTAGGGTTTCTTTTTCTCAATGCAAAATGTCTGAAAATTCTGGCGGAATTACTTTGCGACGACAACGACGATGACGATGACTATAACGACAACGATTATGATAACGATGACTTTGTGAGATGTTTCTTTGATCTTAAACATAAGATTTTGATAACGATGAATTTGTGCGATGTTTCTCTGAGCTTAAACATGATAAGATTTTAAAAATGTCTTTGGCATCTGCAACCAAAGGGAGCGGACGTCACGTCACCTGCATACCTCTGGCGGAAATAAAGAATGTAAACAGTGCTTACTTGCAGCCATCTCCAACACGTTTCGCGGGAATACTTTTGTCAACGTAGTTCATGTGTTGCTCACCCACCAGCTTCTGCTTATTTATTACATTTTTGTTCTTTCTTGAAGTTTCTGCATTTTAGGCCACTGAACACATTCTTAGGAATTCATAATAGAATCTCATACACAGAAGCGTCACTTTCCAAAGAATAGATTGAAATAATCAGACAACTACATCGAGAGCGACAATGAACATTGAGGTTGCATTGTCGCCTGCTTGTCAAAAGACAAAGGCTGTTTTTGTCAAATATTATTTTGACACGGGCTATTTTTGTAGAAACATCACATTTTTGAGCTGCAGAACTCAAGACAAGGGACGTTTCTGCCATATCTGGCAAGAACAAACTGTGAGTCTCGGTGATGACAACAAGATTGCGCTGAAATCGCGAAAACGACTGACAAAAACTGACTAGGATTGTTTTTGTTATGAAGTCTTCAATCGATTTAGTCCTCTGATAAATATCCTGAGACTTATAGTCTGCTGGCCGGAGTGGCCGTGCGGTTCTAGGCGCTACAGTCTGAAGCCGGGCGACAGCTACGGTCGCAGGTTCGAATCCTGCCTCGGGCATGGATGTGTGTGATGTCCTTAGGTTAGTTAGGTTTAATTAGTTCTAAGTTCTAGGCGAGTGGTGACCTCAGAAGTTAAGTCGCATAGTCCTCAGAGCCATTTGAACTTATAGTCGATCACTATAAACTGAGGTGACAAAAGTCATGGGATACCTCCTAATATCGTGTCGGACTTCAATTTTTCTGGCCTAGTGCAGCAACTCGACGTAGCATGGACTCGACAAGTCGTTGGAAGTCCCCTGCCGAAATATTGAGCCATGCTGCCTTTATAGCCGACCATAACTGTGAAAGTGTTACTGGTGCAAGATTTTGTGCACTAACTGACCTGTCGATTATGTCCCACGTCGGGCTATATGGGTAACCAAATCATTTCCTCTAATTGTCCATAATATTCTTCAAACCGGTCGCAAACAACATGACGCACTGTTGTCCATAAAAATTCCGTCGTTGTTTGGGTACATGAAGTCCATGAATGGTTGCAAATGGTCTCCAAGTAGCCGAGCGTAACCATTTCCAGTCAGCGATTGGCTCAGTTGGACCAGAGGACTCAGTTCATTGTATATAAACACAACCCACACCATTACGTAAGTCACCAGCAGCTTGCACAGAGCCTTGTTGACAACTTGGGTCCATGGCTCCGGGGGGGGGGGGGGGGGGGGTTAGGTCGGGGAGGGGGGGGGGGGAGGTCTGCGCCACACTCGAACAGTATCATCTGCTCTTACCAACTGAAATCGGGACTCATTTCACTAGGCCACAATTTTTCAGCCATTTAGGGTCCAATTGATATGGTCCCGAGCCCAGAAGAGGCACTACAGGCGATGTGCTGTTAGCAAAAGCTCTTGCGTTGGTCGCCTGCTACCATATCCCATTATCACCAAACTTCGTGGCACTGTCCTAACAGACATGTTTGTCGTACGTTCCACATTGCTTTCTGAGGTTATTTCACGCAGTGCTGCTAGTCTGTTAGCACTGATAACTATCCGCAAACGCCGCTGCTCTCGGTCGTTAAGTGAAGACCGTCGGTCATTGCTTTGCCTGTGGTGAGAGGTAATGCCAGCAATGTGCTATTCTCGGCACACGATTGACACTATGGATCTGAGCATATGAATTCCCTAAGGATTTCCGAAATAGAATATCCCCTGAGTTTATCTCCAACTATTATTCCGCATTCAAAGTCTGGCAATGGCTGATGAATTTTCGAGGGCGTTGAGACACAGTCGTGCAATACTTTTTAAGAGAGTAAACAGCCAGTTGACTGTATTATTACATTTATCTTCTGTACTATGCAAGTTTCGGCTTTTATGCCATTATCAAGTACAATGCTAAAAGTTTTTAGAACATTATTAAGTCATATTTGTAGAGGCAGCCCAAAGCAGGTAAACAAGTCAAACACATGAAAAAATCTGTTAATTCCCATTTTGTGCCTATAATAACTTTGGAAACCTTTTCACATAAATCACCTGAGTACAAATGACAGGTCCGCCAATGCATTGCTCTTTTATACCTTGCATACGCTATACTACCACCATCTTTACATATGCTATCCCATGACTTTTGTCATCTCACTGTAGCTAGTTGAATTTGGGTATGAGACCGAACAGCGAGGTCCCATCGGATTAGGGAAGGATAAGGAAGGAAGTTGGCTGTGCCCTTTCAAAGGAACCATCCTGGAATTTGCTTGAAGGGATTTAGGGAAATCACGAAAAACTGAAATCAGGATGGCTGGATGTGGGTTTGAACTGTCGTCCTCCCGAATGTGAGTCCAGTGTGCAAACCACTGCGCTACCTCCCTCAGTCTCAGTGTAGTATTTCACTAAATTGTGACGATAATGCACTGCGTCAAGACGTATGCTAGTTGTGTGGTATCTGACATGCATCATCAGGGCTAGTGATGTTTCTCTCTCTCTCTCTCTCTCTCTCTCTCTCTCTCTCTCTCTGTGTGTGTGTGTGTGTGTGTGTGTGTGTGTGTGTGTGTGTTGAGAGAGTCAGGCGACGCAGCACCTCACACACCTTGGTGCTATGTAGTCTCTCTATGTAAAATTATAGGCATGTTTTGAGATATGGTACTAACACATACATGGATACAGGATGTGAATTACTTCAGTATTCCAAAACCAGAGGCCAATATTGATTTACCACATGGCCGATTTACAACATTCATAGCCAGCACAGTGCCCCAGTATTTTTTTTCTTACTATTGTGCACTAGTGGTAACTTTCTTCACACATCCACATTCTACACTTGAATTGTTGTTGTGGTCTTCAGTCCTGAGACTGGTTTCATGCAGCTCTCCATGCTACTCTATCCTGTGCAAGCTTTTTCATCTCCCAGTACCTACTGCAACCTACATCCTTCTGAATCTGCTTAGTGTATTCATCTCTTGGTCTCCCTCTACGATTTTTACCCTCCACGCTGCCCTCCAATACTAAATTGGTGATCCCTTGATGCCTCAGAACATGTCCTACCAACCGATCCCTTCTTCTGGTCAAGTTGTGCCACAAACTTCTCTTCTCCCCAATCCTATTCAATACTTCCTCATTAGTTATGTGATCTACCCATCTAATCTTCAGCATTCTTCTGTAGCACCACATTTCGAAAGCTTCTATTCTCTTCTTGTCCAAACTATTTATCGTCCATGTTTCATTTCCATACATGGCTACACTCCATACGAATACTTTCAGAAATGACTTCCTGACACTTAAATCAATACTGGATGTTAACAAATTTCTCTTCTTCAGAAACGCTTTCCTTGCCATTGCCAGCCTACATTTTATATCCTCTCTACTTCGACCATTATCAGCTATTTTGCTCCCCAAATAGCAAAACTCCTTTACTACTTTAAGTGCCTCATTTCCTAATCTAATTCCCTCAGCATCACCCGACTTAATTAGGCTACATTCCATTATCCTTGTTTTGCTTTTGTTGATGTTCATCTTATATCCTCCTTTCAAGACACTGTCCATTCCATTCAACTGCTCTTCCAAGTCCTTTGCTGTCTCGGACAGAATTACAATGTCATCGGCGAACCTCAAAGTTTTTATTTCTTCTCCATGAATTTTAATACCTACTCCGAATTTTTCTTTTGTTTCCTTTACTGCTTGCTCAATATACAGATTGAACAACATCGGGGAGAGGCTACAACCCTGTCTTACTCCCTTCCCAACCACTGCTTCCCTTTCATGTCCCTCGACTCTTATAACTGCCATCTGGTTTCTGTACAAATTGTAAATAGCCTTTCGCTCCCTGTATTTTACCCCTGCCACCTTTAGAATTTGAAAGAGAGTATTCCAGTCAACATTGTCAAAAGCTTTCTCTAAGTCTACAAATGCTAGAAACGTAGGTTTGCCTTTCCTTAATCTTTCTTCTAAGATAAGTCTTAAGGTCAGTATTGCCTCACGTGTTCCAGTGTTTCTACGGAATCCAAACTGATCTTCCCCGAGGTTGGCTTCTACTAGTTTTTCCATTCGTCTGTAAAGAATTCGTGTTAGTATTTTGCAGCTGTGACTTATTAAGCTGATAGTTCGGTAATTTTCACATCTGTCAACACCTGCTTTCTTTGGGATTGGAATTATTATATTCTTCTTGAAGTCTGAGGGTATTTCGCCTGTCTCATACATCTTCCTCACCAGATGGTAGAGTTTTGTCAGGACTGGCTCTCCCACGGCCGTCAGTAGTTCCAATGGAATATTGTCTACTCCGGGGGCTTTGTTTCGACTCAGGTCTTTCAGTGCTCTGTCAAACTCTTCACGCAGTATCATATCTCCCATTTCATCTTCATCTACATCCTCTTCCATTTCCATAATATTGTCCTCAAGTACATCGCCCTTGTATAGACCCTCTATATACTCCTTCCACCTTTCTGCTTTCCCTTCTTTGCTTAGAACTGGGTTTCCATCTGAGCTCTTGATATTCATACAAGTCGTTCTCTTATCTCCAAAGGTCTCTTTAATTTTCCTGTAGGCGGTATCTATCTTACCCCTAGTGAGATAGGCCTCTACATCCTTACATTTGTCCTCTAGCGATCCCTGCTTAGCCATTTTGCACTTCCTGTCGATCTCATTTTTGAGACGTTTGTATTCCTTTTTGCCTGTTTCACTTACTGCATTTCTATATTTTCTCCTTTCATCAATTAAATTCAATATTTCTTCTGTTACCCAAGGATTTCTACTAGCCCTCGTCTTTTAACCTACTTGATCCTCTGCTGCCTTCACTACTTCATCCCTCAAAGCTACCCATTCTTCTTCTACTGTATTTATTTCCCCCATTCCTGTCAATTGCTCCCTTATGCTCTCCCTGAATCTCTGTACCACCTCTGGTTCTTTCAGTTTATCCAGGTCCCATCTCCTTAAATTCCCACCGTTTTGCAGTTTCTTCAGTTTTAATCTACAGGTCATAACCAATAGATTGTGGTCAGAGTCCACATCTGCCCCTGGAAATGTCTTACAATTTAAAACCTGGTTCCTAAATCTCTGTCTTACCATTATATAATCTATCTGATACCTTTTAGTATCTCCAGGGTTCTTCCATGTATACAACCTTCTTTCATGATTCTTAAACCAAGTGTTAGTTATGATTATGTTGAGCTCTGTGCAAAATTCTACCAGGCGGCTTCCTCTTTCATTTCTGTCCCCCAATCCATATTCACCTACTATGTTTCCTTCTCTCCCTTTTCCTACACTCGAATTCCAGTCACCCATGACTATTAAATTTTCGTCTCCCTTCAAAATCTGAATAATTTATTTTATTTCATCATACATTTCTTCAATGTCTTCGTCATCTGCAGAGCTAGTTGGCATATAAACTTGTACTACTGTAGTAGGTGTGGGCTTCGTATCTAGCTTGGCCACAATAATGCGTTCACTATGCTGTTTGTAGTAGCTTACCCGCATTCCTATTTTCCTATTCATTATTAAACCTACTCCTGCATTACCCCTTGAATAGCGCACTGAAAAAAAAATGAATTATTAAAAGACGTTTCTTCTTACGCATCTAGAAGGCAAGTTATGGTGGCTAGATCGGATGGCAGTTTTGGGAGTAAGGCGATCATGATGTCGACAACGTGTGCCCTATGTGCCTACTGAGATATCGTGTAGCAAGACAAATTAAGTTGTACATGAATGAAATTTTCTTTTCTTTCAGTATTTCTTTATGGCATGATGATGTAAAAGATGGACACAGAGCATGCTTCGTAATGCTTACAGACCTCGTGTTGACGGTTTGGTGAGTAGTAAAGGTTTGTCTTTGTTTCTAGAGCACGTCATAGTAACCCCAGTGGAGTAGTACAATATTTTCTCCGTATGTGTAGAGTAAATACTTAAGTTATAAATTGGAGATTAACATTCAAATGTAGATCAACGATATGCAGCATGACGTGATAGCTCCTTCTATACAACAATATTTCCTCGTTATATAATTAAAACCATTGACAGGTCTGCATTTGATGCTCTGGTTCTTTTTTCTTAGAAATTGTATCTTATTCTCATTTTCATACGTCTTCACTTTTTATACTAGCAGTAACAGATTGCTACCTATGTTCCTTAGAAAGGTTCGCGTCTTTGTATCACGATATATTTGTTTTCTTGTTCTATTTCTATGCATTTACAACTTTTGTAAAGACGCTCGCCATAGCTCTTGTGCTTCTTTCATCTGTTAGTTTTTATTACAAGCTGACGTCAGTCAATATGACTCTGTTCATTCGTTTTTTATTTGCATTGTGATTATGTATTATTTTTTGTTTAGCTTTTAATATAGCCATTTTCAGCTACAACGATGTACAGCGTCAATGTTGCTACTATTCTGCTACCTGATAACAGCCAATACGTCTTCGTTTATTGGATTTTATTTTACATTTTAAAGTTTGTAACTAATTATTTTGTTGTTGAACTACATACTCATATCTAGTACTTCTCATAGTTAAAATTCACTATCAATCTTGACGAAGTACGTCATCATATTTGCTACTACTTTGCCACCTGACGGTAGCCATGCAGCTTTTTCTTTCCTGTCCTCGTTATAAACTAAAAAATCTTTTGCAGTCTTGCTTCCTGTTATAATTTTATCATGTATATTTGACCATTGTATTTTTATGATTTAATTTTTTGGACTCTGTTGTGAATTACGAAGAGGTATGGCGCCACCATCACTGCTATGCTGACATCTGGCATGAATGTTCACCTGTAAGTTTCATGTTAAAGATTTTTTCACTAGTCTGCTAACGATTGTTATGTACACATCTTGTAAGCTTTATATCTACGTGCAGCATCATGCTGCTAGGAATGTTTTTGCCTGAAGCACCTTGTGTGAACGACTGAGCTTTCTTCTTGTAGTTCACTGTTCTGATTCGGTTTTGTAATTTCCATGTATCTTTGGTACTTTATCACAGACATCTAAAGACTGCAAAGTCCGAAACACATTATATTACGAGCAATAAAGTCATTACATTTTCAAACATGAATTTTTAATTGTGACCAGTCCAGTCTTTATATAGTGCTACTGTTTATTTTCAACATGTCTGTGAGCCTCTTACACGATTTTATGTGGCAACT
This sequence comes from Schistocerca piceifrons, assembly GCF_021461385.2. Classification (NCBI taxonomy): domain Eukaryota; kingdom Metazoa; phylum Arthropoda; class Insecta; order Orthoptera; family Acrididae; genus Schistocerca; species Schistocerca piceifrons. The sequence continues at coordinate 759,150,907 of NC_060149.1, read as the reverse complement.
GTGTTGTCACGTCAGCTCTATGAATGTGGACCCGAGGTATAAATGCGAGTGGCTGACGTTTCCTTGGTCACTTATTGCTTGAACGATTAAAAACATTTTCTATAGATTGTAAATCAGAATTTCTTAACTTTCTAAATAGACTCAAATATGTTCATAAAATGTGTTACTGCTGTTGAGAAACCAACTACAGCGTTCTCGTTGTTTGCCTTTAAGTGACGCGCCTGCGCTCCTTTTATTTACTTTCTACTACTTCATGTTGTATAGTTTCAGTTTACGATAGGAGGTTTCAGAAATTTTGCTAAGAATCCAGTAACTGAGCAAATATGTGTTTTAGTGAACAAGAGATTCTAATTGTAATGTGTGTGTTATATCTAGAGCGTTGGTGACTATATTGAATTTGTACTGAAAAAAAGCACTGGAAAATGAATGTGAATTGTTGTAATAGGTGCCTTTTTCAGTGAGAGAGACTATTTTTTACAAGAGGCACAGTTTTTGTGAACTGTATGGTATTCATTTTTTAGATTTCTGTGTTATTATGCGTCACGTCGTAGTAATAAAATTGGTGTCCTCTTCTCAGTGACATAACAAACTTTCATTCAGTAAGCATAGTTTCAAGAAATGTAGTGACCCCATCCATTCACGAGAATATTTGCAGTTGAGCAAGTTTTACAGCCAAATCTCATTATAATATTGGTAATGTGAAAACTATGACAGAGACATACAAGAACAAACTTAAACAAAGCATGTAAAAAAGATAATGAAGTAATAGCGTGCTGAACACACTGAAACTTTAATACTACTTTAAAACTGATGTGCCGCCAAAACAATAGTGTGTTTTACAAATATATTTTCTTCATTTACCTTCAGCATGAGATTCATGAAATTACTAAACCAAAAGAACGGTAATTTTTCACTTACAAAACTGATAAACTCATGTTATAAATGATTTTAACATTATTTTTCTAACTTAGATATTGGTCTAATTATTTGGTGCTAAAAGTCATTTAATGAAAGATTACTTTTTTTGATTTTTGTCCTGAATCTTCCAAGCAATACAGTATAAGAAAATCTGCATATATTCTTGATGATCGTTATATTAGCTAGAAAAAATATACTTTTTATTCTGCATATACATACATAAAATATGTACTGCAAATGTGAAGACATACCTGCAAAAGTTTCTAGAAATAGCACCTGTTTTCTCTGACCGAGTAACTTTACTAGTTATCTATGAACGTTTTTATCTCTGTTTTGCTTATGTAAAAAATATTGCGTATATAATTTTAGTTAATACTGGAGAAAATCCTGACACTACATTTATGGTAGCATCTTTAACACAAACATTAATATTGTTCATAATGAAATGAATAATGTGCAAATTGCACTCACTGTGTCAGTCATGGGGATCTACGGTCTTATTAGGGTTGGGTTGTTTGGGGGAGGAGGCCAAACAGCGAGGTTATCGGTCTCATCGGATTAGGGAAGGATGGGGAAGGAAATCGGCCATGCCCTTTCAAAGGAACCATCGCAACATCTGCCTGGAGCGATTTAGGAAAATCACTGAAAACCTAAATCAGGGTGGCCGGATGCGGGATTGAACCGTTATCCTCCCGAATGCGAGTCCACTGTGCTACCCACTGCGTTACCTCACTTGGTCTTCAGTCTTAGTACCAATATTAATTTTCTCTGTGATAGCCCTCAGCATATGCTGCAGAGGCCTTCCAGCTTTTATTTAGATATGTTATTGCTTACCAGTTGCCTAAAAAGCAATAAGAAAATAATTACACAAAAGAGTTTTTGTTCAGGGTATTGATCCTTTATTTAATGAAAAACGTACAGATATAATATAATATTATAAGAAAAAACTAATTAGAAAAAATACAGCTCAAATGAAATTTCCAATTCCATAAGTATTTTCACAAATATATCAAGGATAACTAGTTTCTATATATGAACAGGTGTCAAATTATATGTTTTACACATTGTTAGCATACTTAAAGGAGTACAGGTGCTCAGCAACTTCAGTTTTTAGAAGAGTCATAGAAAAATGATTACCAGTAAGTAGAACTATGTAATGTCAAAATTTCATTAGTTATCATTTTAGGATTCATAATAATATACACATGATATATTTAGAGAAAACACATTACCCACAAATTTATCTTTATCCAATTAGAAATTTATCAGTATATTCGGTTATACCATAAAAGGCTATAATTAACTGTCATGTATGATACTGTATGTAATATAGAAGCTAAGCATTCGTTTCTCACATTGTATAAAAAATGGTTTTGACACCCATTTTTTACTGAATTCTCACAAAAATTTTACAAGTCACTTATAACAACCAATAAATTGATAATTCATGAAATCAAACCCAATTGTAGCACAGAAACTACACAGCTACATCAGTCAGATATTATCTATCACATCCAAATGTCAATTACATGATTACAACAGTCCATTTAACTGAAATATCTACTTCAATTTCCAACTATAATTTTCTATAATTCCCTCTTCTACCTACAGTAATTCTACAATAACAATAATCTGACAGCAGTTACAACTCCAATACAAGTTTCCATATTAAGCTTGTTCATCAAACAGTAATGTATTCTGTCAAAATTCTAGTAACATAGCAGTTCTATATCATATGTTTCCTGCTTTAAATGAACATTTTACTTAGGTTTTTAATTCATTAACAGGTATGAGTGAAGCACACATGTTAAAGTCACAAGTATTTTTCACAGCAGTGGAAAATGATGTAACCACTGTTGAAAGATCGCTGTTCAATAGAAATCACAATAACTGTGGTTGGACAACCTTCTTATTCATACCCACCACAGAATGCAGGTACCAGGCAATAAGTATACATTAGGATAAAATGCTACATGTCATCTTAATAAACAACTAGTTGACACTGTAGACACCTGGTAGATTACTTTCAGATGGCTGATCACTTTTTCTACTTGCTAAACGTTCTATCATCATCTGAAAAGCTTTCAATCAATCTTTACACTACAAAACTCTACTCATAGCGTAAAAACGATTTTTTTCATGTTTACATTTAAAAAAACCTGAGCCAGACACCACATGCATGCTTACATAAATCTCTGAACCGCCTCCTGTGTGGTAAATAAAGTTACGTACATTACTTTAGAAGCCGTAATTTGCCAAAATGTCTAAAATACAAATAAAATTCCCCATGGCGTTGAGAACAGGATGAGTGAAAAGATTCATCATGTTGCTAAATTTGCATCCATCTATTTGTCGTTATCGACATTTGGATCTTCACCGAGCTTTTCGTTGTCCTGAACGACATTTCCATCATCATTCTCTTCATGCGAATTCAAACGATCCATTTCATCTTCTATGGTGGCAGCAGCAGCCTCAGTGGAAACATTTTTGTCTTGTATCCCTGTTGCTATTTCATGTAACCTTTCTTCCTCTGGCAACTGTTGAGTCAATGTAGGCTTTTCTTGCTTTTGCAGACTGTTTTCTGAAAAAAAAAGAAACCACAGGTATAGTGTACATCACAGTTATTGTAATAAATGGCGTGTCGAATCTGTGGGTAAGTATACAAAAAATATATTAACTGTAAGACACTTTAGGGATACACTGTGTAAAGCTGCCTATAGCATACTGTGCTTATTTTCTCATAATTACACATTATAAGGTTCTTTCAAGACTGAAAAACAAGTGACTTCTGCCAGTTGTCATTCTTGTGAGAAACTCCATGTTGTTCTCTCTGAGTCACAAGTCAAACATAGAAGATTTTATGGACTTTCAACAAATCATTTGCCACATGTAACTCACTGACAACTGGTTTACTATAGCACAGCTAGTAAGGTTACATACAATGAAAAAAGTTAAGCTTAGCAGAAAAAAATGAAGTACAAGTAAACAAATATTTCTCAAGTGCTGTATACTCCATAATGCTATTAATTGTTAAAATTTCCATTTATGTTGTATCGTGAACTGCAGCAAAAATATAAATGAAGTATGTTGATGTGCATCTGTGATTCATGAATTAATACCATTCATGTGTGGAAATTTATATTTTGTGCAAATTACTTCTGATTCACTGAGGGATTCTGAGTTCCCAAAATACAGATGAACATAGAAGCTTGACCATTATGACTGTGCCCAGTTTCATTAAGATTTGCTTACTGGAAATTTAGATATTTTCGTTAACCTGAATTAGAAATTTATGCATGTGGCTGCAACTAATGAGTGCAAGTCAGTAACTAGCAGTGCCATTTCAAATAGGGACAGCACCACTTACTGAGTGACAGCAGATATTTCATACTCCTTTTAATAGAACTCATCTGTTAAAATGTTGTATAAGGTATTTGCTATTGTATGTTGCAGAAAAGCAAACAAATATCATAAACAAATACACTTGGTTGATTTTCACTAACTATGGACATAACTTCACATCATTGTAATTGCATCACAGAACAGAAAAATCGAGCTGAATGTGTATAAAACATAGGAAATAGTGTTAAACACACAATGCTGAAAGGGAAATACTTAACACCGAAATGCGCAGACAAAATGTCAGTTCTGGTTTCACAACATAATTGACTTGACCGGCAACATAAAATACAAATAAAATTCCTCATGACGTTGAGTGCAGGATGTGTGACAAGATTCGCAATGTTGCTAAATTTGCATCCATCTAGTTGTCGTTATCAACATTTCCATCTGCATAAAGCTTTTCATTGTCCTGAACTACATTTCCCTCATTATTCTTACCTTGTATAGTCAAACGAGCCATTGCCTTTTCGATGGTTGCAACAGCAGCCTGAGTGGAAACATTTTTGTTTTGTATTCCTGTCGCTATTTCATGTAACCCATCTTCCTCTGGCAACTGTTGAGTCACTGTACGCTTTTGCAGATCTTTTTCTGAAAAAAAAAGAAACCCACAGGACTAGCTTATGTCACAGTTATTGCAATAAATGGCATATAAAATCTGTGGGCAAATATAGAAAAAAATATATTAACTGCAAGACACTTCAAAGACACAGTTTGTAAAGCCACCTATGACATACTGTGCTTATATTCCCATAATGACACATTATAAGGTCCGTTCAAGACTGATAAACAAGTGAGGACTGGCAGCTATTATCATTCTTGTGAGCAGCTCCATTACTTTCTGTATGAATTGCTTACCAAACATAGACCTCTAACAAATCCTTTACTACAGCTAATTCACTGATAACTAGTTTAGTACAGCACACCTAGTAAGATTGCATACAATGAAAAAGTTTAAGCATAGAATAAAAAAGAAATTACAAGTTAATAAATATTTCTCAGATTCTCTATGCTCTACAATGCTGTTAAATTATTGTAATTTCCTTTTATATTCTTTCTGGGCTGTAGCAAAGAATTAAATGAAGTATGTTGATGTGCCTCTGTGACTCATGAACTAGTAACATTCATGTGTGAAGATTCATATTTTGTGCAAATTATTTGTTAATCACTGAGGGATTTTGAGTTCTCAAAATACAGCTGAACATAGAGGTTTGACAATTATGACTTTTCACAGTTTCATTAAGATTTCCTTACTGGAAATTCAGATATTTTCATTAACTTGAATTAGCAATTCATGTACGGTATGTAGCTGGAACTAGTAGTGCAATTTCAAATTAGGTACCACTTACTGAGTGGTAGTAGGTAGCATGTTATTTTAATAAGTACATGTCCACAACTAGTAGTGCAGTTTCAAATTAAATACCACTTACTGTGTGATGGCAGGTATTTTTTTATGTTTTCATATTGTCTCTAGCAGAACTTATCTCCGTAAATGTTAGATAAAGTATTTGTTGTTACACATTGCAGAAAAGCAAACGAATATCATAAGTAAGTAACATGGTGGTTTTTCACTAAATATGAACATAACTTCATATCATTGTAATTTCGTCACAGAGGGAAAAACTAGAGGTGAATGAGTGGAAAATATAGGAAATAGTATACTCAATTTTGAAAGAGAGACAAACTGAAATGCGCAGGAAATATCAGATTCTGGTTTACGATACAGTCCTTTCAGAATAACACACTACAAATATAAGAAATATATTCTTTACGATTATTAGTTTGCTTTAGTATTTTGAAATCGTAAGTGTGCATTTCTTCAGTCTGAATCACACTCGAAAGCGATTAGTACATCTTGCGAATCCAAAATCATAAAGTAGACTTAGAAATCATACCACATTCTCTCAAAAATACAAATTTCTTTAGTTATTAAGGAAGGTTTTCAGCAATCACATAACACAACTACTTCAAACATTTTTGGCAACAATGTATTCACTAGTTGTCTCCATGTAGTAGCATCGAAATTTACTAGTCTGGCAGATCTCTAGTGCAAGTCATGAATATAGTAATACAATTACGGGAAGCATTACAAAGACATCCACAGATAATATGTAGAGTAATATGCTTAAATTGTTATCTGAAAATTTTCAAAAGCATTATACTATACTTACTGGGGCCTGTGGTGACACTTTCACCGGCTGTGTGTGGTGCTGCATGTGATGTATCCTGCTGACCTGTGGATCTGGACTTTGATGGACGCTGATGTGAACGCCCTGACTGTTTGTGCGACTGCTTTGAGCGCTTGCGTTTTGGAACACCTCGGGGTCGTTTCATGTGAACAAGTTCTGACTCTCTGTGAAACTCATTGCACTCTTTACAATGAGGAATGACATCGTATGGTGTGTCATCAATTACCATAAATTCCCCAGGCTGGCCATTTATGATATCTACAAGCACACGAGTATAAAGTTGTTCTTGCAACATCATAGCTTGCTGGCGTAGTTGACGATAAAACGACTGGGTTGGATGTGGATTATCTGGGTGCATTGGTGGATGGACATCAGGGAGTGGAGGGTAGAAATGTGGCGCATCATCTCCGAATGAAAGAGGATTTGGCATTTCATCGAAGTTTGCAGGATTGCAGATAATACCATCTGGGAAGTAAAGCTCAACATGAATCAAGCGCGGAGGTTGACCGGCCACAGATGGATCCGTTTGTGCATCAGGAGGGTTAACAAGTATATCAAACCCAATCTGATATCTGAGGTAGTATGGAAGACAAGGAAAGTAGCACATAACTGCGTTCGATCCTAATTCATTGCCAGGCTCAGACGACATAATGCCCTGTAGAGTGATCCAACTGACACTATGAAACCGAGCAAAGCACTAAGACGCCCTTCGAATAGCTAAGACTAGTCGCACTATTCACCGAGGTCTCACTGAAACTGAATGTCAACCGCGTTCTTCGTACTGTAGGAGGAGTCGTATAGTGGGGGCTCATAGGCAGTAGTGGGAGAAGTCGTGGTGGGAGAAGCTACATGGTGGGGGAAGCTACAGGGTGGGGCAAGCTCAGGCAGGGCCCCCAGAACAACGCCAACACATGCTTTGTAGTGTCCATATCCAATCCCATAATAATCTTGACAGTAAAAATCAGTCAAGTTGTCGATCAGCTTAATTGGCAGTGGTCGAGAGTAAAAAAAAGTGAAATTTATTGATCAAATTGCAAAACGAAACAATTGGGCGTAAAAGGACTGAATATATTTAAATAGACTCTTCTGTTCGTTTTAGGAATCCATTATACGTACAGCAGGATTATTATCTTACCTTGATTATTTTTAGGCTGTCTATATTACAAAGAAGTAACATTGCAGCAAGTGCGCACGTATCTGTATGTACTCGTATATAAACATATGAAAACAGGGTTGTTGCCATTACAGAATTGGACCGGCTTTCTGTGAAATTTTGTGCAACACAGAAAGTAAGGTAATTTTCTACGGTAAATGAAACGTATCTACAATATACCGTGCCACTATAAACAAACTGAAATACACAAAAATACAACTCTATCATTTTCTTTTTCTTTATATATGATGAGACTAAAAGCAAATAGAAACCAAAAGTTCACAAAGGCAAAGTAGCAGTTATTTATCCTTGACGAAATAACGTCTTAGGAAAAATACATACTTTTAATTCGTGGTGATTATTTTACTTTTTTGTTGGAGTAATTAGTGGATTTCCCTCAAGGAGTAAAACAAAGGACAGTCACATAGTACTGATATTCTAAAGAACACAGTGCACTATCAAACAAGACGCTGTAATAGTCTCTTCATGGTGCATAAATAACTGTGATACGAACGTGTCTAGTTCTATGCAATGACTATAATTGGCTTAGTGGAATAAGTGGAAAAATTAGTCTGTTAATGCTATAAACAAATACTGAATCAACTCTTCTGAAACAGTTACTGTTTTGACCTCGAAATCGTTTCAAGTGATAGCTGCTATAGTTTCTTTAATAACGTCTCCCTGTAAAAGCGAATTGATGGCCACTTTAATATGCTATTCATTTCTTGAAATTAGACTGAATTTTCAGACGAGCATGCGGTAACCATTGACAGTTGGTGCTGTTATAGTCTTCAGTCCGAAGACTTGTTTGATGCAGCTTTCCATGCCACTCTATCCTGTGCAAGCCTCTTCATCTCCGAATAACTGCTGCAACCTACATACTTCTGAATCTGCTTACTATATTCATCTCTCGGTCTCCCTCTACGATTTTTAGCCCCCACACTTCCCTCAAAAACTAAACTGGTGATCCTTTGGTGTCTCAGAATGTGTTCTATCAACATATCTCTACTTTTAGTTAAGTTGTAGCACAAATTTCTTGTCTCCCCAATTCCAACTGGTACCTCCTCATTAGTTACTCGATCAGCCTGTCTAATCATCAGCATTCTTCTGTAACACCACATTTCAAAACTTACATTCTCTTCTTGTCCAAACTGTTTATCATCCACGCTTTGCTTCCGTACAAGGCTACACTCCACTCAAAGAGCTGCAGAAAAGACTTCGTAACATTTAAGTCTATATTCGATGTTAACAAATTTCTCTTCTTAGTAAACGCTTTTCTAACAATTGCCCGCCTACATTTTATATCCTCTCTACTTCGTCCAGAATCAGTTGTTTTGCTGCCGAAATAGCAAAACCAATCTACTATTATTAGTGTGTCGTTTCCTGATCTCATTCTCTCAGCAACTTCTGATTTAACTCGACTACATTCCATTGTCCTTGTTTCGCTTTTGTTGATGTTCATCTTATTTTCTCCTTTCGAAACACAGCCCATCCCTTTCAAGTACTCTTCCAAGTCCTTTGCTGTTTCTAAAAGAATTACAGTACCATAGACAAACGTCATCGTTTCTCAGTTCTTCTCCCTGCACTTTAATTGCTACTCCAAATGTTTCTTTGGTTTGCTTTACTGCTTGCTCATTGTGAGGATAGAATAACATCGGGGACGTGCTACAAACCTGTGCGATCTTGCTTTGTATTGCCCCTGCCTGTGCTTCAGTTAAACCTTTCTAGTGGATGAAATGAAATGAGAGTATGGCATTGGTGGCCGGGAGGCTCCAACCGGGGATGTTCGGCCGCCAAGTGCAAGTCTTATTTCAGTCGACGCCACATTTGGTGACTTGCGCGCCAGTGATGAGGATGAAATGATGATGAGGGCAACACAACGCCCAATCCCTGGGCGGAGAAAATCTCCAAACCGGCTGGGAATCGAACCCGTGCCCGCTTGCATGGGAGGTAAGCACGTTACCACCAAGCTAAGCAGGCGGACTTCTAGTGGATAGTAACCATTACAATTTGTTCGTCATTGTTCTCTTTCCTTTCTGATCAAGGGTTGGACGAACTAACAGAACCCTTGTTTATATCACACAGTTGTTCCATTTGTCTTCTCCTGCAGCAAGTTTAATTATAGTAGGCTACCTCGCATTTCCATGTGGGTGTTTATGGAAATATATGCAAGCCTTTACCAGATCTGTCCAACTTCTGGTCTGCAGAAGTCTCATTTTGCCTCCTACAACCCTTTAATCAATAATCAGAAACCCTGCTAGAAGAGGTGATGTCTGATGCTGGCAACGGCCAAGAAAGCGGAAGACTAGCAGGTAAGGTTAAACGTGCTGGGTTGGTGCATAAGTTCATAGCGTTTAAAAAAAAACACACACACACACAATAGATACATATAGCAGAGACTTTAGTCGTCAATAATATATTCTGCTTCACCACCTTCAACCGTCTGTCAACGCTGAGGTAACCTTTCGATTCTGCGACTGTAGAGATCACATGGTTTTGAGCCGAAGAACTCATCGAGCCAAGTTCGGAGCGCATTTTCATCCAGAAAGGTTGTTCGATAGAGAGTGGAAAATGTGAAAATCTGGGAGCGCAAGATCAAGTGAATAAGGTGGGTGCGGAATGACTTCCCAACCCAGCTCCTGCATAGTTTTTGTGTCTGTCTGGCAGAATACGAGCGGGCATTATTGTGGAGTAGCATTGCTTCACGCAGACTTCCTCGGCGTTGTTCTTGGATTGCGTCTGTAACACGTCTCAGTTGTTTACAATAACGGTCAGCAGTGATAATTCGACCTCGGGGAAGCAGTTGGTAGTATACCACACTGTCGCTTTCCACAATCGGTATAAGATTATCTTTTGTGGATGCGTGCAGGTCTCTGGACGAGGAGTTGCTGCTTTGTTTGGGCTCATTTATTCCTTTATTTTCCTTATGTTAGCATAAAGAGACCATTATCATCACTAGTAATGATACAGGATAGAAACAACTAGTGTTGTTCACGAGCCAACTGTTGACGAGCAAGCAGAGGTGCATTTATGACCACCAGCTGACATATGTGATTTCGGCTTAGAGCATTTGGTACCCATACACCCGATTTTTGAACATTCTCCATAGGATGGAACTATCGCACGGTGGTGGTATGATCACAGTTGATCACATTTGCCATTTGTAGAGTACACTGACATGGATCATTGTGGGTTAATGCATTTAAACGATCTTCATCAAACCCCGAATGTCTTCCTGAATATGGAGAGTCACTAATGTCAAAACGATCCTCCTTAGAACGAGAAAACCATTTTGTTGCCGCGCTGTGTTCAATAGCATAATCCCCATACACTGTGTAAATGCCTATGATTGCCTGCGCTGCAATCACCCCTCGATTGAACTCAAGTAGAAGAATATGTCGGAAATATTTCGACTTTTCCACTTCGCACTCCATTTTCTAGAGTCGACAGCTCCTCTCACTATCTCCGAATGGGGAAACGACAATATGTAAACTCAAACATCAACAAAACAGTTTATTGATTTAATCGTATGGGTAGGGCCCCGTCGGGCAGGCCGTTCGCCGGGTGCCGGTCTTTCAATTTGACGCCACTTCGGCGACCTGCAGTCGATGAGGATGAAAGGATGATGATGACAGCACAACACCCAGTCCCTAGGCGGAGAAAATTCCCCGACCTAGCCGGGGATCGAACCCGGGTCTAGAGGATTGACTATCCGTCACGCTGACCATTCTGCTACAATTTTTTTCATTTTGTTTGTTGTTGATTCAAATGAATGATGGCTCTGAGCACTATGGGACTTAAAATCTGAGGTCACCGGTCTCCTAGAACTTAGAACTACTTAAACCTAACTAACCTAAGGACATCACACACATCCATGCCCGAGGCAGGACTCGAACCTGCGACCGTAGCGGTCGCGTGGTTCCAGACTGAAGCGCCTAGAACCGCTCGGCCACACCGGCCGGCTGTTCGTTGTTGATCGTTGTGTTTGCTCGTTGCGGACGTTATTACAGAGGCGATCCAGCTCTCTGACCGAACACGCTGAGCTACCGTGCCGGCGCTACTGGGGGAGGACAACATAACAGTGAACTACAAATAAAAACATGACATGCAATAAATAGCCGGCCAGTATGGCAGAGCGGTTCTAGGCGCTTCAGTCTGGAACCACGCGACCGCTACGGTCGCAGATTCGAAACCTGCCTCGGGCATGGATGTGTGTGATGTCCTTGGGTTAGTTAGGTTTAAGTAGTTCTAAGTTCTAGGGGACGGATCACCTGAGATGTTAAGTCCCATAGTGCTCAGAGTCATTTCAGCCATAAATAAACGATAGCAACCGGAATACCAACATGCAAAACAAAATGCTGTGAACTTATGCAGTAACCTAATATCTGTTAATTGAGAATCGGAATTCGTGCAGCCAATTCAGTATCTACCGCCTCTACCGCTACGTTCGTTCTTCTAAAAGAGAACCGACAGAAGCCGCAACATCTGCAAGCGTTGGTCACTTGGGATTTCCTATCTCCGACAGTTCTCTTAAAAACCGAACCCATTACAAGCTCCGCTACCATATCATATTTATCTGTCTCAAGTTTCAACGTTAACCTTATAGCAGCACCTGGAGGTAACGCCGCTCACAACAATACAGAGGTTGCTCAAGTCACAGCATTTTCTACTTCGGTGGACAATGCTAAATGTGCGGTTTAGTAGAGCCGCAGAAACTCAGTGCTGGAAATGTGTGAGTAATTTGTACTCCACTCCGTCTTCAGGCCACGAGTGGCCTATCGGGACCATCCGGCCGCCGTGTCATCCTCAGATAGGGTAGGAGGAGCGTGGGGTCAGCACACCGCTCTCCCGGTCGTTATGATGGTATTCTTGACTTCTCAATCGGCATCACGAGGCTGAGTGCACGCCGAAAAATGGCAACAGCGCATGGCGGCCTGGATGGTCACCCATCCAAGTGCCGACCACGCCCGACAGCGCTTAACTTCGGTGATCTCACGGGAACCGGTGTGAGGAATTTGTAATGAATAAAAAAGTCTATACCCGTCGTATTTCAGGATAGGGCATGTGTCCCGTACTGCCCCCCCCCCTTGCTAACCCCCCCCTCCCCCGCCCCCACACACACACATACACGTGTGGATGCGGAACAATCACTGCCGGACGCCTGAAAACATACAGACCACCTCAGATTGAGGACAATGTCTGTGTTTTGATTTCGTTCCTTAAACTATACTCTGTCAAATTCTACTGCATTTGATTCTAATTTATCATGGACGGACAATGTACAATTAATCGAAAAATCGTCCGTACGTTTTCTTAGGTTCATTTTCACCAATCCGTTAACATATTTTCATTTCAGAGCATCTATTTACTTTGGGGAAACCACGCAATTTTGGGAGCTTATCGGCGTCGTAAATGGTATAGGTGCCGTGAGATTTTTTTGGTAACACAACCGTCCGGCACCTAGGTCACTTCAAAAGTTACCGTACCACTTGGCAGCGCGTACACGTATTTATTCACCTGCAATACAGCACTGGTACTGGCGACAGTGTGTCACAGAATAACGCTTCCGAGCATGTACACTCTCATTGCCACCGATGGAGACTATCGCGGGCGGATATCCGTAGAAAGATACATAATTGATTCTGGAATGCTAGAGTATATTTTGACAAATGCATGGCAATAGTGTTTTCTCTCACTGCGTTAATAATGGCACACAGTGAAGCAGTTACATCCATATCAATCAGTTTCCTCATGCATCCATCGACACTTCAAAGTCCGATCTGAACTCTCTATACACTGGGCGATGGCGCGGGTTGACTAACCTACCTTATGCAGTGCAGTAGTGAACTTACTGAAAAATGAGTTTAATAGCTGTTCCTGTATAATGGAAAGGCAATTTACGCGACCCAGAACTCCAGTACACAACTGTAACTGTGCGCCTTTTCGGTGGCCACGGATGGTAGCCAGTCCACGGTCCCTCTAAAAGAAACTGTACCATTCTGCAAATATCGAGGTGAAACCGGTTGGGTACCTGTGTGAATACAATCTTCAATAGCAAACGCGTCACTCTTTGTTGTTGCCTGATAATTTTTCAGATATGCTTGTATTTATCTGAGAAACGTAACTTCGAAGCAACATTTGGTGTCAATATTCAAAACAACACTGGAATTTTGCTGCAGTTTGGGGGTTTTAGTGCTGCAGCAACATCAATGTGCTCAGGTAAAAAATTCGTAATCTTCTATCGAGTGTAGCGGAGTCCTTAAATTAAAAGAGTGCAATTACGTTTGAAAATACGTCTTTTAATCGCCAGAAGAATTAGTGCTAAAGTGATTCAAATTTTTCTTTTTTTTTTTTTTTGTACGCACCTAAAACTGCCGCATGTTATTACTGAGATTTCATGTCAAATGAGTTACGCAAAAGGTCCTCATATACAAACGCCAATTGCTCTGCATCATTTTGCAACGGCAGTTCATGAGAAACAATTTCAAATCAAGGAGAAAAAAAATTTCTTAGGAATCGTAAATAATGCCAAGCTGATATTTTAATTATTTCATTTATTTGTTTATTCATGTAGGAATTATCTTACAATAATATTAATACGAAAGTGGAAGAGAGGACAGGTAGTCGATCGAGCCCTAATGAACGAAATATCCCAGCATTTGCCTGAAATCACTTAGGAAATCCTCGGAGAACCTAAATTAGGATGGCCAGAGAAATCAAGCTCAGTCCTTCAGAATATTAGCTCACTGTCTTAACAATTGCATCGTTTCATTCGGTTGGTACTGTTTTTCTCTCACATCAAGGACATCCACTGGTGACTCCGGAATCATGAACTTGCTGCTATGTTCCTTACACTAAATCCAGTCCATTATGCCCGTAAATATGCCATCATTCCACAAGCTCGTTTCATCTTCTCCCGTCAGTCCACCTGAAAAATGAGTCAGCTTCCCGTGTGAAGAGCGGCATGTTGAACTCAACAGAATGGCGAGACGTTACTGTCATGCACTGTAGCTATGGCAAATGATTTTCTTGCAAAAGCGTTATAATATGGTAATATAGCAAGGTGTTGTAGTTATCCTTTATCATTAGTAACAACCACTCTGAACCCTCTAAGTAATGTCTGATTGTGTACGAGCAGTATGCATTACATATGAAGAACGTTTCAGCTGCCTTTTTAAACAGATGTATTTTAGTAGTCGTTATAATCTCTTCTTGAAATTTATTATACAGTTTCATTGTTTGCTGTTTGGTACTTTCTGTTTATTTTTCCTTGGTAAAATGTCCAAACTGGCTCTTCATCAATGATTATGTGTATAACTGTTAGTGAAGTACATAGTATTGTGTTCCCTAATATGCAGATCAGATTGGAAGATGTACTCACTTGCTGCAATAAAGATATAGTTTTTACAATGAGCCCAACTCTAAGTTACTATTCTTACGGCCCTTTTCGCCAGTTTAAAACTATATCCGGGTTTTGTGCCTTCGATCCCCAGAAAAGAATCCAATAGCTAAGGACTGAGTGTACATAGGAATAACACGTAAATATAAAGCAAAGACTGTTACTAACTGATGAGAGAAACATAAGAGCAAAACATACTAATGACATTCATTTTGCCAGCCTCTTTGTGTGTTCATTTCATGCCAGTTGACAAATAATATTCACCGCTAAAAACTTTGTGTTTGTTGCACAATTTATAAATTTACCATTTATACTCAGTGTAACGGAGGTTTGTTCCCTCTTTAAGCTGAAGTGCATTCTGTTTGTTTGCTTTCCCAATGCCTAATACTGTCTGGAAAGTCACTGACTTGCAGAGTGATTCAGCCACCCTAACGATACAGTTTTATGCAGCCCGTAATGTTACGCCTGGCCTTCAAAAACCAGGCACGAGATTTTCATATTCTCTCGCTCGCTACCCGCAAGCTATTAGTCTTACAGGAAAAAGAACGGTATCTTTTTTGTACCAAATTTAACGTTGTTAAAGTTTGTACTGGGATACGTTTTCGCTAGAGGCCACAGCTTGCGAGTTATTCAAGAAAAACGTACAAAACCGAGCTGCAAGCCTCACTCTCTACTCAGGCCCCACCGGTAATAATTTCTAGTATGTTGCACAACCATGAAAAAATGTTGTGACTGGATTGTGTGCTGGCCGCCAGCACATAAAAACAGTTGTGGATGGCAGGTTACGTTCGGGGCTCGAAGATGACATAACGTATTAAAAAGAATAAACGGAGGTAGATTCAAATACAGCCGCTGGTTTTGTAATCATTACTCAAGTATTCTATGACCAGTACTGTCACTGAGCTGCGATGGAGTAAAATAAATAACACCCGCTTCAATTATTTTATAACTGCGTCATTTATCTCGGCAATAAAGTAAGAGTCGAATTCACTATCCATTTAAGATTTTCTGCGTTTTTATTGAATCAAGGATGCAACTTATTCGTTGGCTTAAGTCAGAAAATGATCTACGAAATGACTCCCACAAACCGCAGGTCAGAAGGGCAGTTAACACTGAGCACAATAACGAACTCGTTAGCTGACTTGCGTGGCATTGGATCGTAGCTCCCCACCTCCTGCGTCATTTACTAGTGTATGTGGAGAACGACAGGCACATGACACATTGGAACGCCGAGTGCTGTAACAGCAGGGTTACCACAAATTCGATGAATCACAGCTGAGCTGTTGGGTTGCTGCGTATTTGGGCCGTAACAGTCTGTGCTGATACGGAAGAATGACTTCATACTGTGAATTACGTGGCTTTCTCTGTTCCGTTCTCTGCTTTGTCACTCCGTAATTTGGCAGCCGTAAGACTTCCTGCCATCTTTGCATTATCACCCTCACTGACCTTCGGAAGCAGCTACTTTCTCATACAAAGCGGTGACGTGCGATAGAAGCATTTCTCCGTGTAATATAGCTGTGTGTAATTAGAATGTAACAAAGATACTGTAAGTTAGATGTGGGAAGAGAACTAATTTTTGGGCCATGGGTTGCAGATGGCAGCTGTTGAAATGCATACAGACTAGGCCAACGAATTACAGAGACTGGATTCGGCAGAAAGTTCGTCGCCAATGCAATGGCTTTCGATTTCTCATCCACACCAAACGATGGGCTTGTGGCCAAGGGATCGGACCATGTGGAGTTACATTTGGCTTTGATAACATGCCGACGTTGCTCCCGTTTAAAAGCAAAACTAGGATAATGGAATTAGGTCGGGTGATGCTGAGGGAATTACATTAGGAAATGAGACACTTAAAGTAGTAAAGGAGTTTTGCTATTTGGGGAGCAAAATAACTGATGATGGTCGAAGTAGAGAGGATATAAAATGTAGACTGGCAATGGCAAGGAAAGCATTTCTGAAGAAGAGAAATTTGTTAACATCGAGTATAGATTTAAGTGTCAGGAAGTCGTTTCTGAAAGTATTTGTATGGTGTGTAGCTATGTATGGAAGTGAAACATGGACGATAAATAGTTTAGACAAGAAGAGAATAGAAGCTTTCGAAATGTGGTGCTACAGAAGAATGTTGAAGATTAGATGGGTAGATCACATAACTAATGAGGAGGTATTGAACAGAATTGGGGACAAGAGCAGCGTATGGCATAACTTGTTTAGAAGAAGGGATCGGTTGGTAGTACATGTTCTGCGGCATCAAGGGATCACCAATTTAGTATTGGAGGGCAGCGCGGAGGGTAAAAATCATAGAGGGAGACCAAGAGATGAATACCCTAAACAGATTCAGAAGGATGTGGGCTGCAGTAGGTATTGGGAGATGAAGAAGCTTGCACAGGATAGAGTAGCATGGAGAGCTGCATCAAACCAGTCTCAGGACTGAAGACCACAACAACAACAACATAAAGGTAGCGTTTTAATTACAATTTCACCGGCCGATATTGAAAGGGAAGAAGAGGATTTAGCAGTCGTTGCGTGTGCAACATTTATATTACTGCAAGAAGCTGATCATCAGAAAAAGAAGAAGAAACGGTACTGGTGGACAACCTCTCTGTCAAAAAGTAAGGAGCGGGGCGGTGGGACAAAATTACTGTTTGCCTTAAAGCTGAATTGGAATATGGGCTATTTCACCATTTTTTTTCGAATGAAACATACAGACCGAATTATTACTGAACTGTGTTGGCCCTAATATTTACAAAGATAACCCCTCTTTTAGGAGAGCTGTATCTGCAGCAGGAAGTTAATAGTCACTCCCTTCTGGAACGTTCCTGATTGGCTTTCAGGTGACTAAATTGTTGGTGGGAGACATCGGGCTCGACGTCAGCGCTCTCAGTGGAGGGAAAGTTAGGCCTTTTCAGTGATTAGAACGTCAAATCAAACACCTTTCAACCGTTTAAATTTCCATATTGTTATTTTAGTTGGCTTCGAGTTACGACGATATATTACGTCATCTTCATGCCCCTCTATATTTCATATAGCCTTTAAGCAGGGGAAGATAAAGGATAGTATGAGCCTGACCGACGTGTAGGAAGATTCTCACAGATTACTCCAGCAAAATAAGAGCATAGCTGCTACTGATAGACCGCGATCCATACATTCGCCCTACCTTGGTCATTGCTAAGCTTTGGAAAGTGAAACATATCTTAAGGTACTCACTGAATATGATTGTTAATTTATCCACATGGTTTTTATCATTTGGCATTAAGTAATAAAAAATTATTATTCTTATATTTTTCTTTTTTTAAGTTCTCGATACAAACTGACACATTCGATGAACATTTCCCACCGACACTGAGTTCCAACGCAATGAACTAGGGCTAACACGAGTTTCAGTCCTTTTATAATAACATTATTTTGCTTGGCGATAGAATTTTATTTAATCTATAGTACTGCTTATTGATAAAATAAGTCACTAAATTTTATCAAAGATGCCGTGCGTGAGACGGATCGTTACACTGACAGCAACAACAGACTCGTCAACTGACAAGCGTGGTTAGGATCGTAGCTCCCGACTTCTTGCGTCATTTACGCGCAGATCTAGAGAACGACGGGTACCGTGCTCGAGGATTTCGTCGGAATGTCACGTGCAGCGACATCAGGGTTTCTACAGCTTCCATGATTCACAGCCAAGCTTCTAGGCAGCTGTGTGGCAGGGCCGGTGTAGCGAGGCGGAATGATTCATACTGAGAACTTTGTTGCTTCCGGCAGTTCTGCTCCCTGCTTCGTCACTCGATAATTGGGCTGCCGAGAAATTCCTGCCCGTTCGTACTCTCAAACACGCCCTTTGGAAGCAGCCATTTTCTCAGACAAAGCGATGATGTGTGAGAGAAGTATTTACCTAACTATTCTGGAATGACATCAGAAACCAATAAAACTTCGAACACTGACATGGCGCGACTAATGTTGAACGAAAAGAAGTAAAATAATAAAAACTTTCTCTTTCGCCTTTACCTTCTCCTTCTAATGAGGAACAGCGTCAGAAATATGGCTTAAAGTCAATTTATATTCAAAATGCTGACAATATTATTCAGTCACATGTCACATGCGGAACTTCATTCGTCTCTGATTTATGAAACCTCTGTAATAATGGTGCTCGATTTTTTTGTTTATTTTATTTATCGCACAATTCAGTAACTACACATAATCTACGGAAACCGGTGCTTCCAGTTCAAAACACAATGGAACTGCTGTTTTATATCTCTAGTGTTAATGTGCCTTGGTTGCTAATGTAGAGGGTTAGAGTTAGAAATACAGGGCGTGGCCAGAAATGTGGATGCACGCAAAACACACCACATTAGCATGCCTAATACGGCACCGAGCGAGATGGCGCAGTGGTTATCACAGTGAACACGGATTCGGGTGGACGACGGTTCAAGCCCGCGTCCTGCCATCCCTAAATCGCTTCAGGCAAATGCCAGGAGAGTTTCTTTCCCTAATCCGATGGGACGATGACCTCGCTGTTTGGTCTCCTCCCCGAAAGCAACCAACCAACATATTACGGAATAAGAAAACCGTTGGCGTTTACAACAGCCTCCAGTACACTCTGAACGGATAAATACAGGTCCTGTATGGTTTCCAAGGGAATATTATGTCATTTACCCTGCAAAATAGTGCTAAGTTCAGGTAACGATGTCAGAAGTTGATAGCGGTTACAACTACTTTCCTCAAAAGTAGGCCACAAAGGCTCAATAAAATTGATATATGGTGACTGTCGTGGCCGAGGGAGATGTGAAAATCCGTCCTCGTGCTCACAAAACCACTACTTGGACATTCAGGCTGTGTGAACGGGGGCTCTGTAGTCTTGGAATACGGCATCATCATTAGGGAACAAACATTGTACCATGGGATGGACATGATCAGCCAAACGGTCGCATAATACTTGTCACCCTCCCCCCCCGCCCCCCCACCTGAACCAATGACCTTGCCGTTCGTGGGGAGACTTGCGTGCCTCAGCGATACAGATAGCCGTACCATTAGGTGCAACCGCAACGGAGGGGCATCTGTTGAGAGGCAAGACAAACGTGTGGTTCCTGAAGAGGAGCAGCAGCCTTTTCAGTAGTTGCAGGGGTAACAGTCTGGATGATTGACTGACCTGGCCTTGCAACACTAACGAAAACGCTCTTGCTGTGCTGGTACTGCGAACAGCTGAAAGCAAGAGGAAACTATAGCCGTACTTTTTCCCGAGGGCATGCAGCTTTACTGTATGGTTAAATGATGATGGCGTCCTCTTGGGTAAAATATTCCGGAGGTAAAATAGTCCCCCATGCCGATCTCTGGGCGGGGACTACTCAGGAGGACGTCGTTATCAGCAGAAAAAAAAACTGGCGTTCTACGGATCGGAGCGTGAAATGTCAGATCCCTTAATCGGACAGGTAGGTTAGAAAATTTAAAAAGGGAAATGGATAGGTTAAAGATAGATATAGTGGGAATTAGTGAAGTTCGGTGGCAGGAGGAACAAGACTTCTGGTCAGGTGAATACAAGTTTATAAATACAAATTCAAATAGGGATAGTGCAGGAGTAGGTTTAATAATGAATAAAAAATAGGTATGCGGGTAAGCTACTACAATCAGCATTGTGAACACATTATTGTGGCCAAGATAGATACGAAACCCACGCCTACGACAGTAGTACAAGTTTATATGCCGACTAGCTATGCAGATGATGAAGAGATTGATGAAATGTATGATGCGATAAAAGAAATTGTTCACATAGTGAAGGGAGACGATAATTCAATAGTCATGAGTGGAATGGGGGTGAGGAATGAAAGAGGAAGCCGCCTGGTAGAATTTTGCACAAAACATAACTTAATCATAGCTAACACTTGGTTCAAGAATCATAAAAGAAGGTTGTATACATGGAAGAAGCCTGGAGATACTGACAGGTTTCAGATAGATTATATAATGGTAAGACAGAGATTCAGGAACCAGATTTTAAATTGTAAGACGTTTCCAGGGACAGATGTGGACTCTGACGACAATCTGTTGGTTATGAACTGTAGATTAAAACTAATGAAACTGCAAAAAGGTGGGAATTTAAGGAGATGGGACCTTGATAAACTGACAGAACCAGAGGTTGAAGAGAGTTTCAGGGAGAGCATTAGGGAACGATTGACAAGACTGGGTGAAAGGAATACAGTAGAAGAAGAATGGGTAGCTTTGTGAGATGAAATAGTGAAGGCAGCAGAGGATCAAGCAGGTAAAAAGAGGAGGGCTAATAGAAATCCATGGGTAACAGAAGAGATACTGAATTTAATTGATGAAAGAAGAAAATACAAAAATGCAGTAAATGAAGCAGGTAAAAAGGAATACAAACGTCTCAAAAATGAGATGCAAAGGAAGCGCAAAATGGCTAAGCAAATGTAAGGGTGTAGAGGCGTATATCACTAGGGGTAAGATAGATACTGCATACAGAAAAATTAAAGAGACCTTTGGAGAAAAGAGAACCTCTTGCATGAATATCAAGAGCTCAGATGGAAACCCAGTACTAAGCAAAGAAGGGAAAGCAGAAAGGTGGAAGGAGTATATAGAGGGTCTATACAAGGGCGATGTTCTTGAGGACAATATTATGGAAATGGAAGAGGATGTAGATGAAGATGAAATGGGAAATATGATACTGCGTGAGGAGTCTGACAGAGCACTGAAAGACGTAAGACGAAACAAGGCCCCGGGAGTAGACAGCATTCCATTAGAACTACTGATAGCACTGGGAGATCCAGCGCTGACAAAACTCTACCATCTGGTGAGCAAGATGCATTGCTAGATAGGGGCTACAGAACTTGACCGTAAGCTGCATATCGCACAGAAGAACGGCGGTGCAAGTCGCCAACTTCCGCATCCGGTCACATTGCTGAGTGCTAGTTCTAAGTACTGAAGAGTGCTCGACAATATCCGTTGGTCACATCTTCCTCGATGCGTGACCGGTCAGTGGCTGTGGGGGTGTGGGCGGACGAGCGAGGCGCTCTGTGACACCAAAAGCTTTACTTATCGTTGCAGGTCATTTAGAAGGCGCATTATGCTATGAATTCAGGAAAATGGGCACCCGTTTAAGAGGAGACGGAAGGCAAGTGGGCTCCAAAAATTCGATTTTTAGATTTTAGCATATTTGAAATGCCTGGACTTTCCTGCGTGAGACAGTTTTTGTTTTATAAAAATACAACTTTTTTGTGAGATATGATGGTTTCACTGAAGCTCTGTGCAATCTGGTATTTAAATGCCACGCCTTCCTTTTTGCGCCATGTAGAGATTTTGCACAGCATTCTTTTACTCCTTGTATATTATTTCATGCTTCTATTGTTTTATCGCTTCAGTGTTTCCTTACCTGTATCTACTATCGATAATCTTTTTTACGGTCGTGTTTGTTATTGTTTTCGAGCGTTAATGGTTGTACTTAGTGAAAAAAATGGCTCTCAGCGCTATGGGACTTAACTGCTGAGGTCATCAGTCCCCTAGAACTTAGAACTACTTAAACCTAACTAACCTAAGGACATCACACACATCCATGCCCGAGACAGGATTCGAACCTGCGACCGTAGCGGTCACGCGGTTCGTGACTGTAGCGCCTAGAACCGCTCGGTCACTCCGGCCGGCGTACTTAGTGAAGTTTGTTGTGAGTGAAGTACGTGTTGATTTGTATTTTCTTTGGTTCCGCGTGTTTTCATAAAAATTCCGCGAATAAAGAAATTCTCACCTAAATTAAAATTCAGAGGAAATAAATACGTAAAGGTAAATGAGGTTAGTGGGTCAAAGGACCCAAGACTGTTAGACATAAAGAAAATCAGCACATCAAGAAACTGCAGTGTGTTCAAGGCATTTCCTCCCGGTCAGCTTGTGGAGATGAACATTCGTTTGGAAATATTATGGTGGACCTTAGCATACTCTGTGATTCAATTCCAAAAATACTGTATGCAGAATATGTGGTGGTGACGTATCTATGGCTGAGAATCAGCGTCTTCGTAGAGAGATTGTGTCAAAACTGACATTGAGTTGTACAAAATGTGGTGCAGTTGCTACAACAATGACATCAAAAATGGCAAATAATAATTTATATGAGAACAACATAAGGCTAGTTTATGGTCCCAGATCTATTGGTAAAGGGATGGAGGCAGGCAAACTCTTACGTGCATTACTTGACATTCCAAATCCTCCTGCAAAATTTATGACTTACAATAACGTTATGAGTACTGCTGTTGTTGAAGTTTGTAACATATCAATGGAAGAAGCAGCTGAAGACGCACTCAAGCAAAGTGATGATAGTGAAAGTGGTGATATTTGTGCATGTTTTGATATGAGCTGGCAGAAACGTGGACACACTTCACTAAATGGTAATTGATGTAGCGGTTCTAAGTAAGTACTGTAAAACTTGTGGCAGTGGATCTGAGAAAGAGCGTGAACATAACTGTCAGGTGAATTATAGTGGTCCAAGTGTTGGGATGGGAGCAGCAGGAGTTCTCAGGATTTTTAATCGTTCAGTAGCAAACAGAGGTGTTAGATACACACAGTATTTAGGGGAAGGTGACAGCAAGGCTTATGACCGTATATGTGCAGAACAACCCTACGGTTCTAATGTCACAATTTCTAAATTAAAGTGCATTGGGCATGTCCAAAAGATAATGTGGTCCAGGTTGAGAAGATTATTGAAAGAAAAGTCAAAAATTGTATTGGAAGATAGTAAGGACATAGGTGGTAAATGTCATCTGACAAATGTTGAAATAGATAGATTACAGAACTATTATAGCTTGGGCATAAGAAGAAATGTAGGGAAGCTGTATGGGCTATTTATTCCCATAAGCATGATAATCCAGTGCACGGTCTTTGTCCGAATGATCCTCACACTTGGTGCAAGTACAGGAGAAGCGCCAAATACGACCACAAACAATCTTTACTTGCATCAGTAATGAATGATGGCTCTGAGCAATATGGGACTTAACATCTGAGGTCATCAGTCCCATAGAACTTAGAACTACTTAAACCTAACTAACCTAAGGACATCACACACATCCATGCCCGAGGCAGGATTCGAATCTACGACCGTAGCGGTCGCGCGGTACCGGACTGAAGCGCCTAGAACCGCACGGCCACAGCAGCCGCCATTAATGAATGAAATTAAACCCATATTTAGAGATCTTTGTAAAGATACCTTGTTGAAGAAATGTCTTCGTGAGAAAACCCAAAATTTAAATGAATGTGTGAATTCTGTCTTTTGGAACTGGTTACCGAAAACTGTATTTGTTCAGCTTACAACCCACAAATTATGTGTTTATGGTGCTATTTTATGCTTCAGTGATGGTGTAATTAGAAAAATAGATGTTTTGTAATTATTGGGCACAAAATCTAGTGGAAATACTGCAAAATCCTTAGTGCAAATAGATAAAGAGAGAATGCGCAAAGCAGATATTGCTAATTTAAAATACGCAAAAGAAGCCAGACAGAAAAGAAGAGGGACCAAGAGAAGAAACGAAGATCAGTATGATTCAGATGATGCTCAGTATGGTGCAGGAAAATATTAGTGGTAAGTGATTCTCATCAACAACTTTACTTTCAGGTACCATGATTTGATAAAGTATTGGGGTTAGAAACATGAATATTTTTAAAATTTGTATTGCAGGTGGTAATAAGTTAATAAAAAAGAAAGCTAAATTTTACTAGTGAAAGAATCAAACTTTTTTCCTTAAAAACCATAAGAGGTACTATGTTCATTTTCATTGTAAGTTGAGGCATATAGTTATGTATACGCAGTAAAAATTTCATTGTTTTATCACTTATAGTTCTTTTGAAAAGTGTACCTTTTCAAAGGGTAAAATAACATTGGCAGAGTAGGGATAAAAATTGCCTTCCTTCTCCCCTTAACCAACGGGTTTAAATGAACATCCTGGCACCTGATCATCCATCTGAACGCAGCAAATTATGTGCAACATGCTGTATCCAACCCTAAAACTTTGAACGTTTCTGGCTCTCTAAATAAAATTGATAGAAATTCGGTTCAAACTGATATGTGTACAGCTAATTTACATGCAGAGTGCCCATAATTAAAGTTCCAGTTTCAAAACGCTATAGAAAGATAACCGTTGCTCAGAATGGGTCAAATTTGAACAGCATCTTATTGACGCAAGGGGAAACGGCATGGAACGAAAAATGTGCACACAGACAGACACGCGGTACACGGCTGTTTCTCCGGTTGCATCCGAGATGCCCAACATGACTGACGCCATGAAACATCGCGCATTCCGCGAGCGGAGACTGTGCGCCTGTAGCCCTGCCCAAGTCCTGGACACTCAAGGGTATGAAAAATGGCATTGGCCAATGTCTGCTAACGGTCTGGAGAAAATGATTATGTTGTTGTTGTTGTTGTTGTTGTTGTTGTGGTCTTCAGTACTGAGACTGGTTTGATGCAGCTCTCCATGCTACTCTATCCTGTGCAAGCTTCTTCATCTCCCAGTACCTACTGCAGCCTACATCCTTCTGAATCTGCTTAGTGTACTTATCTCTTGGTCTCCCTCTACGATTTTTACCCTCCACCCTGCCCTCCAGTACTAAATTGGTGATCCCTTCATGCCTCAGAACATATCCCTTCTTCTAGTCAAGTTGTGCCACAAACTCATCTTCTCCCCAATTCTATTCAATACCTCCTCATTAGTTATGTGATCTACCCATCTAATCTTCAGCATTCTTCTGTAGCACCACATTTCGAAGCTTCTATTCTCTTTTTGTCTAAACTATTTATCGTCCATGTTTCACTTCCATACATGGCTACACTCCATACAAATACTTTCAGAAACGACTTCCTAACACTTAAATCAATACTCGATGTTAATAAATTTTTTCTTCTTCAGAAACGCTTTCCTTGCCATTGCCAGTCTACATTTTATATCCTCTCTACATCGACCATCATCAGTTATTTTGCTCCCCAAATAGCAAAACTCCTTTACTACTTTAAGTGTCTCATTTCCTAATCTAATTCCCGCAGCATCACCCGACTTAATTCGACTACATTCCATTATCCTCGTTTTGTTTTTGTTGATGTTCATCTTATACCCCCCTTCCAAGACACTGTCCATTCCGTTCAACTGCTCTTCCAAGTCCTTTGCTGTTTCTGACAGAATTACAATGTCATCGGCGAACCTCAAAGTTTTTATTTCTTCTCCGTGGATTTTAATACATTCCGAACTTTTCTTTAGTTTCCTTTACTGCTTGCTCAATATACAGATTGAATAGCATCGGGGAGAGGCTACAACCCTGTCTCACTCCCTTCCCAACCACTGCTTCCCTTTCATGTCCCTCGACTCTTATAACTGCCATCTGGTTTCTGTACAAATTGTAAATAGCCTTTCGCTCCCTGTACTTTACCCCTGCCACCTTCAGAAAATTCGAAAAGTCAGGTTCTTTTGAAGTGTAATGTGACAAAGGGAGGAGAGCAGTTCATCCGACGTCTGTCGAAGATGTGGCCACAGCTTTGGAGGAGGGGTCGAATGGTGGTGTGGAAACATGCAGTGCAAGGGAAATTGCCTGAATGTCCGACATTCCTGCGAGCAAACTGCATAAAATCCTACGAAACGTCCTGCATTGCTATCCACACAAAATCATAGATGTTCAGGAGTTGCTTCCAGCTGACCTGCCAGCTAGACAAATGTTCGCTCTCGAATTTCTTGCTCGCAGGTAAGTAGAAAATGAATGAGCATGGAAGAGTCTGTGGACAGATGAAGCCAATTTCCATCTCCAAGGACATGTCAACGCGCAGAACTGCAGCATATGAACAACGGAAAATCCGCACGAACATCAACCGGTACCACTTCAGTGTGCAAAGGTGACTGTGTGGTGCGGATTGGCGGCACCGTGTATCGCAGAGCCGTATGTTTTCGAGGAGATGAGTCCTGTGGGTCGTGTTTGTTACCTGTACCGCCACTGGTAAACGCTATGAGAGTCTTTTGCCCACCGTCGTCGTTCCAACCTTTCAACAGCGTGGATGTGTGGGTAGGATCATTTTTATGCAAGATGGCGCTCCTCTGCACGTCGCACAGCCAGTGAAGCGGCTACTGCAGAGGCATTTCGGTAACGCTAGAATCACCACCTGTCATTTTCCTACAGGTTGGACACCGATATCACATGATGTTGTGTTCAATACTCCAATTACGAACGTAGCTGAACTGAAGGCACACATTGCAAATCGCATTCAAAACGTGACCCTCGAGACACTTCGGTCTGTTGCGAAACAAGCTTTTTCTCGATTTCAGTTCGTAGCAGTAAATACTAGATATATTGAACATATTAGAAACCGATGTCATTTTGCCTTTTATGCGACTTTTGGCCGCAGGGCAATTAAAAGCCGATGTCATTTTTCTTTTCATGCGGTTTTCGGTCCCAGGACACTTAGAAAACTACTTTCGCCGTCGGATGTGGTACGACCTTGCCATGGCGGTTGGTTGGTTGTTTTGGGGAAGGAGAGCAGACAGAGTGGTCATCGGTCTCATCGGTTTAGGGAAGGATGGGGAAGGAAGTCGGCCGTGCCCTTTCAGAGGAACCATCCTTGCCATGGTGGACAGGCGTATCTAGCTAATTGTGCCACAACTGTTGACTTCACATTGAACTACTCGGATGCTGTAATGTGCAACTCAAACCATATTCATCGTACTGCGATTGATCTTTCATTTGTAGGTGACCTCATTTACGACAAGACGCTATCAATTGCTAAAATTTTCGTTTCCTTTTTCTTTGTTTTGTTTTGTTTCTTGACATTGCCCCCTACGTCAGTAATACACTGTTAAATTTGACGTCATTTGAGCAGTGGTGCTCATTCTACAGCGTTTTGAAACTGTAACTTTAGTTATGGCCAACCCGTACATCAGCTACATGGTAAGAAAAACTGTAACTCGTTGCTGCACCTTTATGGAAAATAACTAAATACACTACCAAGATTTTGAACATGGCTGTGCTTTAGTGTGCATGCGAGAGCTTCAATGGATTAGAAATAACAGCCTATCAGTTGCAAAATACAGGTTTATTAAATCTTGACCATAGTTTCGAAGGTTTTAGAACGGTCTTCTTCAAAAGAGGTAGGATGTATTAACAGATTATGACATTGTGTATGGAACAAAGATAGTAGCATTACAATAAGGAAAATTACAGGAAATGTTACAAAAAAACTTTTAGAGACGCATACTCACGTAAAATCACATTATCTATAGTCAATGTGGGAGTCGTTACCTCACGCTAGTACATGCCATACACTTAATCACCATTTATGGTACATTATATAAAAGTAGTAGCGGTCCACTGCAGGGCTTTGTCTTAAAACTTTTAAAAAATGTCAGTTTTATACAAGTCTTTAAAGTGGTATACCATATGTTGTTGTATCCTGCGTCAAATATGTGATGTATAGAAAAAGGAAATGTAAGTTTTAAGACAAGGCCCTACAATAGATGGGCACTACCTTTATATAATGTTTTTTAAATGGTTATTAAGTAGATGACATGTATTAGACTGAGTCAACGACTTCCACATTGACTATAGATAATGTGATTTTACGTGAGTATTCTTCTCTAAAAAAATTTTGTAACATTTCCTGTAATTTTGCTTATTGTTATTTTACGATCTTTGTTCGACACGCAATGTCGTTAACTTGTTAGTAAGTCCTACGTTTTCTGAAGAAGACGATTTTAAAACCATCGAGACCATGGTCAAGGTTTAACAAAACTGTGTTTTACAACTGGTTGGTTGTTATCTCTAATCCACTGAGCTATTCAATACACTATGTTCATAACCCCGTAAAATAAATAACTTTTATTACATTTACCTACCTAAACTATCAATATAATTATTACACATTTTTGCCTCCGGTACAGTGGTTAACTTGAATGTTACATTGTTATTCATTTTTTTGTTGTTGTTTCCTTCTCTTTTTCTCTTCCCGAAACCTCTTCATTCTTTGGCTGGGTTCCTGTTTCCCTTGCTCTGTCCGAATTCTACCTTTTTCCTTCCTTTCTTTTACTTCAGTTTTCGTGTTCATAATTTTCTTTCTGAATTTCACTCTTTCATTTACCATTTCTATACAGATCCCTGCTTGTTTTAGGCCTTCTTCTATTTCTGTAAACTATGTTCTTTTGATTGAACTGTTTACTATATAAAAAATCCTCCTTGTGAGTCTGTTGTTCATTCTATGTATGTGTCCAAGTCTGCGTTTTGTGATCATGTTTGTGAGCCTGTGTGTGTGTGTGTGTGTGTGTGTGTGTGTGTGTGTGTGTGTGTGTTAATATAATAATAAGACAATGTTGAATAAAAGCTGTGAGAGACCATCTCTTTGTCTGACCCTTATATGTATCTCGAATGGGTTTGAGATTTCTCCAATAAATTTTATTTTGGATATGGTATCTGTAAGTGTATGTTGTACAAGTGTCCTAGTTTTTCTATCTGTACCATATTCTTCTAATGTGACAAAGAGGACCTGCCTGTCTATGGAGTTGTACGCCTTGTTAAAGTCCACAAATGTGACTACAGTGTTATTCGTCTGTCTGACCTTCAGGAGCGTTCGCAGGTTCCAAAACCGTTCAATACAGGACCTTCCTTTTCTGAAGCCTACATGGTAGTCACCTATCTTTATCAGCTTGTGGTTCTTATTATTTTGTAAATTACAGATAGAAACACCTAATCTGAAAAACCTTCCTGTACCACTGACGTCCACAGATTGGAAGTCTAGAACGTGCTGCATCCTTGAACCTATAGCAGCAGCGAGGGGAGCGTGTTCCGACTTCCCGCGCTATCATCGTTCGCCCGGCGTCACTGGCCAGTTACGGTAGTACTGTTGGTTGCGTTGCTATTATTTTGCGCTGACCTCTTCAGCTGTAATTCGGAGCCTATTGTGTATTCCGCTACCCAAATTGTTCTCTGATAATCCTGTGAACACACTAGATAATTTAGGGAGTATAATGAATCAAAGAGCGCCTCGATGAGCTTCTGCTAACAAGGGAACCTCCCCATCGCACCCCCCTCAGATTTAGTTATAAGTTGGCACAGTGGATAGGCCTTGAAAAACTGAACACAGATCAATCGAGAAAACAGGAAGAAGTTGTGTGGAACTATGAAAAAAATAAGCAAAATATACAAACTGAGTAGTCCATGCGTAAGATAGGCAACATCAAGGACAGCCTGAGCTCAGCAGCGCCGTGGTCCCGTGGTTAGCGTGAGCAGCTCCGAAAAGAGAGGTCCTTGGTTCGAGTCGTCCCTCGAGTGAAAAGTTTACTTTCTTTACTTTCGCAAAGTTATGATCTGTCCGTTCGTTCATTGACGTTCTGTTCACTGTACTAAGTTTGAGTCTGTGTTTTGCGACCGCACCGCAAAACCGTGCGATTAGTAGACTAAAGGATGTGTCTCTCCAATGGGAACCGAAAACATTTGATCGCAAGGTCATAGGTCAACCGATTCCTCCACAGGAAAACACGTCTGATATATTCTGTACGAGACTGGTGACGGCATGTGCGTCACATGACAGGAATATGTTGTCGACCCACCTAACTTGTACACTTGGCGAATGGGTAAAAAGATTCTTCTACCTTGCCCGATTTAGGTTTCCTTGTGGATGTGATAATCGCTCCCAAAAAAGTGATGAAAACACAAGAGTTTGTCACATAAACTGCAACAAATCAATGCAACAGTTTCACAGTCGGCGCAGTTACCTCGCATCGGACGGACGGGCGGACAGATAATAATTGTCTGAAAATAAAAAATTAAACTTTTCACTCGAGGGAAGACTTGAACCAAGGACCTCTCGTTCCGCAGCTGCTCACGCTAACCACGGGACCACGGCGCTCTTGAGTTCAGGCTATCCCTGATGTTGCCTATCTTGGGCATGGACTACTGAGTTTGTGTATTTTGCTTATTTTTTTCCTAGTTCCACACAACTTCTTCCTGTTTTCTCGATTGATCTGTGTTCAGTTTTTCAAGGCCTATCCACCGTGCCAACTTACAACTAAATCTGAGGGGGGGTGCGATGGGGAGGTTCCCTTGTAAGAACAATAGTTCTGGTCTTCGAACAAAGGGCTTACTTTACCGTCGCTTTCCATAACACAGGAGGTCAGAAGTCTCGATCAATTTCTAAGAAATAATGGCTGCATTTACGCAATAGATAATTATAATCGATTCTAGTGATATCGTTGGCTAATTACTTTTTTTCGGAATATTCAAGAAGAATACTTACGATAATATATCGTGTGGCTGGTGTTAGTCTCCGATTGCGCGGCTTATCTTATATGGCAATCCAAAAGGCGCTCGCTCTAAAATTTTACATGCCAGCAGAAACAAGAGCAAACATTCGCTTACTAGAAAATAAGTTCCAAAGAAATGGAAACTTTGCCGATGAGTCACACTTCGGAGACATCTTGTTCCACACGAGACGGTTCAGCGAATCAGAGGAGAAATCCCAAGAAGTCAGAATGCATCAACCAGTCGTTTTCATGAACGAGTTATAGGTGGCCAAATGAATGCGCCGAAAGCTTTACACTTAACGCTAATGAAAAAAGCTACCATATTCAGATGCTTCACATATTAGACCACAAAGATTACGTAGCCCTCAGAACTGTGTGTTACGATCTGATAGAAGCTGCACACAGCGAATACGTCATGCATCGCATTTTGTTTACTGAGGTCACATTCCGTATCTGCGGCAAAGTTAACTAACATATCTGCTACATATGAGGTAATGGACCACCACACGCTATCACTGAATGGCAAAGACACACGAAAAGTGAATGTGTGACTAGGATTCAAAAAAGCCACAGTTCGTGGATCCTCAATTGTTGCAAAAGAGTCAGTTACAGGATATACTGTGATATGCTGGAATAATTCCTGGAACCATAGCTTCAGTAAGAAGATGGAATCACAGCACATTGTTGAACTTGGAGTTCCGCAACAGACTACCCCTATGTGGTCACATGCTGACACAGCGACATCTTCAGTTACGATTACAGTGGTCACGGAATCAACGCGATTCGACCGTCGATCAATGGAAACGTGCCGGCTCTTCGGATAAATCAATTTTTGCTACACTAGGTAGGCGGTCGTCTCCACAAACGCCGTCATCGAAGTGAACGGCGGCTCGAAACGTGCAGCGCGCCACGGACGCAGGCTGGTGGGAACAGTATTATGCTATGGGAGGCATTCTCCTTCGCTTGCATGGAACCTCTATTAGTAATCGAATACGCGCTGACAGCTGCCAACCGCCTTCATACCTTCATGCTTGATGTTCTGCCCGACGGAGATGTCCTCTTTCAGCAATGTAATTGTCTGCGTCTCGGAGCCAGAACCGAGCTACAGAATTTCGCCTGATGTAAATCTTATGCAACCCATCTGGGTCGCTATCGGGCGCCATCACCGCGTACGCAAATCAGCAGCCCGTTATTTATGCGAATTACATGACCAGTGCATAGACACCTAATGCCACACACCTCCACAAACATATAAATGAACTGTTGAATCCGTGATGTATTTTGTTCCCTAGACGGACATACAGGTTAGTAAGCAAGTGGTCATGATGTTTTGGCTCATCAGCGTACATGGGTATTACTTAAATGCATTCGTAAAATTGGTCTAGATTTTATGACCGCTCTGTACATGGATCTCCAACATGAATAGCTTTCTTATTTTTAACCAGAAGGAAAAAATGACGTTAATCTCGCAATTTTTTTGTCCATTTATTGAGAAAAGGACTTACGAATCGAGTTATCAGACGTACTTATCAATCAATTTTAATCACATGTCAGGAAACTGAAAAAAGAGTAAACTATCGACAAAAACTGAAATGGTTTAGTCGTAGAATTTATTGTTTGCTTGCAAGAAATCAAAACGGATTTTTTTCGAAAAATCTGTACCTTCCAATAAAAAAACGTAGATGTAAGGGTCGAAGACTACACCGTACTAGAAAATGCCCTTACAACCTGGAACCTAGCTCGCACGAAAATAAATGTTTGTAAATAAAGGCAAAAAACCGTGTTTCGATAAGTTTATAAATATACAATGTTCCACCAAGATCATGCAGTTCAGTTAATTAAAATGCTAAATAAACTTTTTTCATAGCTCTGAAGAAAAAGCAGCGATTCTTACTTTTATATATGTACGAAAATTTTTCTTTCACCCATTGTTTTGTTTGTTATAGAGAAAAATATATTATGTGAAACACACTACAAAAGAGAACTGACTTTGTTGTGTACTTCACATCATTGAACGCTTCCTTTGACAAACAGACAAAAAACCTACCCACAAAATCTACACAGTAAGCAGGTGATGGCACTAACTCTAATATTTGATGTAATGCCATTAAATTTAATTAATGTATAAGTACAGGAACACTAAATCCTTGATTCATAAACACTTGCAGCATAGAAGAAAGCCGCATTTAATATACAGGTGAGAAGTTCTAGACGAATGATCGTGTATTGTCCTATTTGGGCCTCGAGTCGTACAGCTGTAACACGTTTGACGACAGTTTGGCGGAAAGGAAACCGTTAAGATATGAAATGAGTACTCATTCTGATGAAAAATATTCTATTGACCAGCCGCTACGCCTTTAAAGGATAGAACTGCTCTAGCTATAGAAACACAAGCGCTTGTACAGAACCGTTTGCTCGTTTATGATTTTCGACAGCCTCGTAAAACTTTGAACCTCGATTTCTCGCAAACGCCTGAGAAGCGCAACGTACTAGAGCAGCGCGTGTATTTTCTACACCGCATGAAAAAAAAAGAGCAGAATCAATGACATTTGCGTATATGCATCATTTGTCTGTGCTGATATTCATGGAATCGTGATTACTCAGCTAGCTGCAAGGAAACTTAGCTTCCATTCTCCAAAATCTACGTCTAAGACATACCCCTCGCCGTGAAATCCTCTTCGATGCCACGTGTTGCTCGTGGAGACTATTTCACTAATTGACACACTGTATAATACTGATTTGGAAAACAGCGGCTAAAAGTAATTATCTGTCCTTTGTAAAGCTCACAATAAAATTTAGAGGTAGGGCAGGAGTTTGTGCTCTCATTTCTCATGCAGAAATCTGTTCTATGTCACAATATTGTGCCGGTTGTTACATGGATCATTTGAAAGCTTGATGGCTGATTCACGCTGAAAACATATTCGTCGAAAATCACTGTATTCAACAACATAACGCAGCATACTTTAATTCCCAGCTGCTTTCTGTATAGTATCCTTTTTTAATGCAAGTAGCAGGATGGCAGTATCGAAATCCTGACTCGAATACAACCTGACATTTCTCGAATGTTCTGGGAATAGCGAGATTATGCATCACCACGAATATCCACATCCACCTTGATTGCAAACGTAAGAGAAGAATGGGCTGCTACACATCCATCCAAGAGGACATAGAACAGACGTGATAAATCGCTGTAAATGATGGTTAATATTTCTCTGTAAACCCCAAATGTGTTGTTCGAAGAAGAATGGAGAACTTCTTGTCTCGAATAGGCACGAGATCTAAAGACAACGGATAGCAGTGCATTAGATCCGTAATATTTCAGTATAGGGTCACTTCAAGGTTTTCGTAGCGCTTCCAAGATACAGCGAATGTTTGTTACAAGTTGGTGTAAGATAATAAACAGGACAACATCTGATCGTAGCTACATTGAGATATTCAATAACGCCTGTAAAGCTTAAAGTTGCCCCAGAAGCTGCAGATTTCAAAGTGTGCAGAGCAGATTTATACCAGTCTGAATGCTTCTCACGGCGATGAAATGACGGAGCCATGTATACTGAGTCTAAGAATCTAGGAACTGGACCACAAACGACTGGAAAATGATAGTTTTGACAGATGAATCCTGCACCAGGAAACAGAATTATTCCCGCCATACATATGCCTGAAGCGAAACTGGTAGCTGGTACAGACGTAATGTCCGCCGCTCGTGGTCTCGCGGTAGCGTTCTCGCTTCCCGAGCACGGGGTCCCGGGTTTGATTCCCGGCGGGGTCAGGGATTTTCACCTGCCTCGAGATGACTGGGTGTTTGTGTTGTCCTCATCATTTCATCATCCTCCAGGAAAGTGGCGAAATTGGACTGAGCAAAGATTGGATAATTGTACGGGCGCTGATAACCACGCAGTTGAGCGCCCCACAAACCAAACATCATCATCATACAGACGTAATAACATAGGCTAAAGACAGCAGTCAGTGATAGGATCCGTGTGCAAAGAATAATCAAATGTATAAACGTACGGAGGAAGGTGCAGGCCCCTGGTCAGGTTCTGAAGGGTGCGGTAGGGGTGATGTGCCGTCCCCCTATCTCTTTTCTCTCACTTCTCTCTCCCTCCATCAAATATAATACATCAGTGCTGAGTACATTTCTTTTGATTTTTGGAGAGAGAAGAGTCATTATCCCATAATCTCGTAACCTCCCTTCCCATTCCCCATTCGTCGAATACACACTTATACGAAGCTTCACGTTCTTGCTAGAGCCGGAGATGCGCTGTAAATTGTCCGAGATATGGAGGTCAGGTACAGCAGTGGCCTATGCGACTTCCTTTCATTGACATTAACACCTCCCGTATCAAGCTATTCTAGTAAATGAACCTATCGTGGGTAAAGAAATATGTTAGATGGATTGGTCGTCAATATCTGTAGCTACATATACAGAATAATTCAGCTGCCACTATCGATAGGTTTTAAACAACACGCAACACCTACAGAAAACATGTGCGAGATATTCATATTCTCTCGCTCGCCACCCACAAACTATTAGTACTGCATCAAACATCAAGGGGACCTTTTTGTAGGAAATTTAGAGTAGCTAAATTTTATACTGTGGTACGTTTTCGAGTTATTCAACAAAAGCACGTTTTAAGGTTACTTTTGTAGGTTTTTCTTGAATAACTGGAAAACTATGGCCTCTGGCGAAAACATAGTACCAAATTTAACTACATTAAACTTCCTACGAAAGGTCCTGTTCATTTTTTCTGTAGGACTAAGAGTTTGCGTGTAGCGAGCAACAGTATATGAAGATCTTGTGCGTGGTATCTGAAGGCGTTGCAGGTTACATAAAACCCAAAAACAGGGACAGCTGAATCACCCTGTATACTGCGCCAGCCGGTATGCAGAGTCTGGCAGAGGGTAGTTTGTAGCAATATCAGAGATTTTCTATCCCATTCCATTCGCCCAAGGAGCAAGCCAAGAATTACTGTCTGTATGCAATTGTATGTGCCCCGAGCTTCATCTTGTTCTCATGACCCTAGCGTGGGATATACGATGGAGCTAGCAGATTGGTCGCAGTCGTTCTCGAACTTCAGATTTACAAACAGGATTTCCGGAAACAGCGTCGTCTTTCTTCCGAAGATTGCGATGTAAGTTCTCTCTGCTAAACTTCCGTATGGGCTATACCGACCTGTTACTATTCTAGCAACGTGTCTCTGAATTTGTTCAATGTCTGATATGATGCCTACTCGATAAAGACATCAAACGCTGGAACAATACTCTAGAATTCATTGCACAATATTGTTAAATTCAAGTTTTCCTTTAAAGATGCAATATACTTTCGAAGAACCTTCCCAAGAAATCTATGTCTCTAATACTGAGCATAAGTTTTCGCCCAGTTTCATACAGCTTCTTGGTATTACCGCTAAATACGAGGGGCCTTCAGTAAGACCGCAACTCATTTTATTCTGAAAGCAGGTTGGTTTCATTCAGAATTCCAATACACCATATTATTTCCGACTTTTTTGGCCACAAAACCCTATTTTTCGACATAATCTCCGTTCAATGCGAAGGCCATACGCCACCTTACTGCGAGAGCCAACGTCTTGCAGCATCAATACCCTCCCCATCACCCAAATACTGCTTCCCGCGGAGTGGATCCTTCTTTGGGCCAGACAGATCGGAGTTAAAAGGTACGTGATTAGTCTGTATGATGGATGAAGAAGAACAGTCCAATGAAGTTTTATAACCTCCTTCCAGGTGAGCAGACTTCTGTGAGGCTCTACATTGTCGTGGAGAACGGGAAGTTCGCTTACATTTTTGTGGTGACAAACACGCTGAAGTCGTGTCCTCATTCTCCTGAGTGTAACACAATAAACTTCAGAGGCGATCGTTGCACCATGAGGGAGGACATCGGACAGAATAACCCCTTCAGAATCCCAGAAAACCATCACCGTGACTTTACCGGCTGAAATAGTTCAAATGCCAGAGGGTTCAATGAACCAGCTTCAAGCTGTCTCTCTACCATTCCACTCTCTAACGGCACGCGGGAAAAACGAGCACTAAAATTTTTCTGTGCGAGCTTTGATTTCTCTTATTTTATCGTGATGATCATTTCTCCCTATGTAGGTTGCTGCCAACAGAATGTTTTCGCAATCGGAGGAGAAAACTGGTGATTGAAATTTCATGAGAAGATCCCGTCGCAACGAAAAACGCCTTTGTTTTAATGATTGCCACTCCAATTTACGTACCATGTCTGTGACACTATCTCCCCTATTTCGCGATAATACAAAACGAGCTGCCCTTCCTTGTACTTTTTCGATGTCATCCTGAAACTTCCCCTTCGAACATTAGTTACTTCATTACACGGTGGCGCTAACACGCTGCTTTCGTCTTCACTGTCATTTCTCAGTTTTTCTTTGGAGCCTAGTATTACGTTTTTCACACGCCATTATTGTCTCAATATTTCACACGATAACACAGAAAAGCACAATTTGAAGAGCAAAAATAAGAGAACACATTAACATAGCACTGAAAATAATATCTACTTAATTGCAAGCGCAGCTGCGAAATACTTCGTGCAAATCTACATGCATGCCACAACTGTTTTACTGTACAACAATGAAAGACTGCAGTTACAAAGGAGATTCTCTCTACAATTACGCGATAGCATTTCCCTTCACAGGAATTGCATACGGAATTTTCTTTTAAACTACTTGGTAATTTTTTTGGTAGAATAACTTCTTGTGGTGCACCACTTTAATTACATAAACATTGAGATGTGAATATACGTTTCTGCATGTGGGTTTGTCATGTTTAGATATAAGTTAATGCATTTGCTACTGCTGTTTACCAGGCATAGTGCTACTGAATTTCACTTTGTATTACTCTGTTAAGCCAGTTTTACTACTGATTTATTTTTCTTGTTGCTGCACATTGGCTCATATTAGTTGTAATGTTGCATTTGCTTGGTAATTTAGATTTACTGTAGCTTGCTTTGACAATTTCCATTTTTTTTCATTGCTGTTTGTATTAATTGTTTTGTGCTGCTGCATTGCCTCGTCTCTTAGTTTAGCATCTGAGCTCAGTAGATTTAAGTTAGCTTTAGATGGGGTAGGCTATATAAGAGAACGAGTTGTGATGAATTGGAAGAAATGCATTGAGAAGCCATAAGAAAATGGTTTGGCCAAAAAAGTATTTTGAAAGAGGATATGAACCAAAAAAGTAGGGTTTAGGGACAACAGGTTTAGGTAGGATTTTCTTGGAAATAAATGATGAGGTAAGATAATGGAAAATAAATAATGAGGTAAGGAATGTGTGAACATATAAATACGGAAAGCATGCTTGGATAGAATTTTTTTGGTGGAAAGAAATGTTGAAATAAGAGGAAAGATGTATGGAATGAAGTTTTGGGGTGGACTGCAGTACCAAATGTCACACTGAAAACAAACCCTGTCCTGTATTTTTGTGTTATTACACTATGTGAATTTGTGTTTTTCCTGTCTTAATGTGTTTAGCTAATTAGAGTTATGTTGTAGAATTTTTCTGATGATATGTTATTTTCTTTGTAAAGATGTTTAGACACTATTTATTCTGTTTTGTTTTAATGCTCATTTGTGAAGTTGATGTTTCGAAAGTTATTCTGATCTTTTATGTATGTACTCATGTCATAATTCCTGTAACACTGATGTATATGTTTATTTCTATTCTTTTGTAAAGTCTATGTTACTACAAATGTTATCTGTACTGATTTGTTTTTAATGATGTATTTTGTACCATTATTATTGTATTCTCATGTTATAATATTGTAATTGACACCAGTTCATCAAATTAAGTAACTTGTAAGCATTCATTTCACTGCACACATTTCTGTTGGTCATAGTATATGCAAAATATGTGAAAAAAAGAGGACTGTTAGTGTTTGGACGTGTGTTGATAATTCAGCAAGGGACTGGTTAACAGCATTGCTGGTTCTAAGGACAATTCAAAAACTCTGTGAGTACACAAGTGGTGGTTTATGGACTTGTTATATTCTACGCAAGACTCTTCGATGGTGATTGTGCACCTGCACAGTCGCAACAGATGGCTGTTGGCCGTCTCTACAAGGTCTACAGTGGGTCTGCACCTTTGATGACCCACCAATACCATTATTTCTACAAGTACTACAGTGTGTCTGCATCTCTGGTGGCCCACCAATACCGTAACCTCTACCAGGACTACAGTGGGTCTACTCTGTGATGACCTACCTACCAATATTCTTCAAAACTTCGACTGACTCTGCGGTGGGTTTGCTCTGTTGTGGCCCATTACCTGTCTGCATGTCAAGAGTCAGCACTGTCTTTCCGTTGGAAGGACAACACTACTTCTTCAAGACTGCATGGAAATCCACTACTTCCGTGTGCATTTTCTTTTACTGCTCAGACTTTGAGAAAAACACTGCTATTTTACTGTGATGAATGATCAGGACTGTCTTTATGGACTGTGAGAAAATTTTTGCTTTTGACCAACATTCTATCAATAAGTGTGTGCATTTGATATCTTTGTTATTGTAATTATGAAAAATTTTATCAAATCATCATTGGCCACTGCCCAAAACAATTTGTAAAATTTTTTGTGGGGAGCGTGGGGGCTACGTAAGTAGGCTGTTTAGGTTTTCTTATTGGTAACGCCACGTAGCGCTCTGTATGAAAAATCACTGGCTGTGCTGTGTGCAGTCTGTGGCTAGTTTGCATTGTTGTCTGCCATTGTAGTGTTGGGCAGCCGGATGTTAACAGGGCGTAGCGTTGCGCAGTTGGAGGTGAGCCGCCAGCAGTGGTGGATGTGGGGAGAGAAATGGCGGAGTTTTGAAATTTGTAAGACTGGATGTCATGAACTGCTATGTATATTATGACTTTTCAACACTATTAAGGTAAATATATTGTTTGTTCTCTATCAAAATCTTTCATTTGCTAACTATGCCTATCAGTAGTTTGAATCTTTTATTTAGCTGGCAGTAGTGGCGCTCGCTGTATTGCAGTAGTTCGAGTAACGAAGATTTTTGGTGAGGTAAGTGATTTGTGAAAGGTATAGGTTAACGTTAGTCAGGGCCATTCTTTTGGAGGGATTTTTGAAAGTCAGATTGCGTTGCGCTAAAAGTATTGTCACTTTAGTGAATGTTTGAGTACGTTCAGTTTTGCTCAGCTGTTTGAAAAGCAAATAATGTAAGAGGTTTATCAGCACAGTAATTCAGAAATTGTTCTAAGGGGAAGTTTCAATCCGTCAGTCCCACCTGATGCGGATCCCACACCGCACAGCAATACTCCAAAATATGGCGGACAAGCGTGGTTAAGCAGTCTCTGTAGTAGACCTGTTGCACCTTCTAAGTGTTCTGCCAATGAATCGCCTTCAGATTTGTGTGACTTATCGCGTAATCGAAATTTAGCTGATTTCTTTTAGTAATCATGTGAATAACTTCCCACCATACATATATCTTATCTAAATCGTTTTGCAAGTCGTTTTGATCATCTGATGACTTTACAAGACGGTAAATGACAGCATCATCTGCAAACAGTCTAAGACGGCTACTCAGATTGTCTCCTACGTCGTTAATATAGATCAGGAACAATAGAGGGCCTATAACACTTCCTTCGGCAACGCCGGATATTACTTCTGTTTTACTCGATGACTTTCCGTCTATTACTACGAACTGTGACTTTTCTGACAGGAAATCACGAATCCAGTCGCACAACTAAGGCAATACTCCGTAGGCACGCAGTTTGGTTAGCAGACGCTTGTGAGGAACGGTGTCGAAAGCCTTCTGGAAATCTAAAAATATGGGATAAATCTGACATCCCCTGTCGATAGCACTTATTACTTCATGAGTATAAAGAGCTAGTAGTGTTTCACAAGAACGATATTTCCATATTTCGAACTTATGTAGAACTTTGCCAATCTTGGGGATTTTGTGTTCTTGTAAATTTGGCATGCTTTTTTCGTTGCTTCTGCAACAACGATCTGACCCGTTTGTTAAATGCCCCTCGTATTTATATGGTGTGACGAGCTCAAGAAATTTGCGACAAATTTTGTAAAAGGATACTGTCGGGTTTCTTCCGTTTTCTGTGGGAATTATCTAACTTTTTTCCGCACTTAACGAGAGGAGACATTCTTTACAGCAAGTGGAAAGTATTTCAGAACGTATCTGCATTTTCTCACGATCGCGTTGCTACGACGCTTTCCTGTAGACGACACAATCGTGAAAGGATAAACTGACACTGCAACTGATCTAACCCGACAATTTTTTTATGTATATTGAGGACATTGCGGGCCGTATTACGCTTTCTTGGGCATAACGATGTTACTTTCCTTTCTGTTTGAACATTCACAGCTATGTAACTTACTGGATTCTGTAGTGAATTTTCCATCGATCGAAGTTCTCATCGAAAATTTGCAGGGAGATACTCCATATAAACATATCTCGGATATTAGCCAATGATGTGGTTCAGTGTCTATCGCGCTTCATAAATCTAGGAAGACTGAACTCTCTGCAAACTGCATCTACTGCTTGAAAGATTCCGTTTAGAAATAAAGGAAGCTGTATTTCACACGAGTCTTCGGACGTAAACTATGATCTTCCTATCAGATGTTACGTAATTTCACGTAGTGGAAACAGTTTTCTGTGAAGCGACCTTCGTTTAAGTTTTAGCTTATTCTGTAAATCTGCCAGTTTCGTGTTCAGGAACAATGCTTTCAATTCTATTGTACTTAAAGTTTGCGAATGGTATAATCTTGATCTGTCCGCGATCAGGCGTTAATAGTTGCCTTCATCTACTCTGAGGCTTTGTTGCTCAATGTGCTTTTAGAGAAAGTTTTGAAATATTCATTTTTGCAGATACTAAATACACACACAGTAGCTTTCAGCAGCGGTTTTAGAAATTAATTCAAGAGAACTTTAATCTTTTGGAACAATAAACATGGTGAATGATACTTAAGTTTTTGAGAGAATCATATCTGTATTCGTAGTTAATTTCAGAGACTGGTCACCAATACACTTTGCTAGGCTAATTCATGTAGTAATTAGAGCAGTATTAATGCCACCAAGCATTCAAAGATCATTAAATAAACCTAGATATTCGCATTGTCACAATGTGTGTTGGGTAATAGGCGTATCTAGTGCAATAGTGTCTAAGGTGAGCCGTCGTACACAATCTGCCGTAGAAAATTATCAACGAAGGGTAATAATAGCTGTAAACGAGTACTCTGGAGTGGTCACCGCCAACTACTGAAAAGGATCGTCACAGTGATAATTAAAGTGTTGTCAGGAATCAAGAAACACCTCATAAATACGTTCTCCGCAACCACGAACGACGTGAATTCCAGAAACGAAACAGTTGCAGACTTTTAGCTATCGTTCGGTTGAAATTTCACTCCACTAACCACTTGCAGCTGAAATAGAATAACACCATTGGAGGAGACCTCATCCATCTTTTAATCGATAAATGGTTAATGTATGTGAATAATCCTGTATCCCCGATGATAATTATGCACCAGACTGTTTCCTAGCTTTTAATATGGAGGTGACTCTGTGATAAGTTGAATAAAAGTTATGTGCTATGCCGTCATTTATAATATTACTGTCCCATGGACGTATTACGGCCTAGGTTTACATGAATATTTCAGGTGCTTAAGTGCTTCATACCTTTTAAGTAATGTCCTGTGGCAACGGTGCCTATCTGAAAATCACCTGTATCGCATTAACACGTGTGTTGAGATATGGTATGATGAACGTATGAATAAACGTCCAAACCTTACCCGGCCTTTCCCAAGATCCCGAACTCAATATTAGTGAGAGTCTGTGGTAGATTTCACTACATGAGATTTAATGTATATTTCTCTTACTTCATAGCTGATGCGTCCAAGTAGCGAATCGCAAACGAATGCTAAAAATGGCATCACGTAGTATATCCATCCATCGCGCAATGGACTGTAGCTGTATGAGAGCTAAATGTGATCCAGAGCAGTCTAAGGTAAGATAATCAGGTAATTACATTGTTTTATTGTGGCAATCTGTGTAACATAAAATATTTCGCTACCTCCATTCATACACGCAAGTCACCATGAGCTGTATGGTGGACTGTGCATAGTGAATGAGTGTTATTTTAGTCTCAGCTTTCTCCGTTAAAAGAGGCGATGGTTCCACCAGGACTGTCTTATTCGAATAATATGTTTCTTTCTTTCTTTCTTTTTTTTTTTTTTTTTTTTTTGTTCGTTGCGTTTTGTCTGGGTGGACGTCACAAGACATCCGTTCAAGTTGATCGTTGATTCCTTTTACTCAGTTTTTTATTACAGAGGGCGAGGAGCCCCTCTGACCGAACATGCTGAGCTACCGTGCCGGCGATCCATTGAGCCACCGAGAGTACAGAGTACAGTGCGACTGCAGGGACTACGTCGCGCACGCCTCCCGCGAGACCCACAGTCTCACCTTGTATGTCCACACACTATATTCCTAGTGTCAAACCCCAACACACTCATTACTCGTGGAAGACATTCTTACCAAGTCCCATATGAGTTCGGGGAATATGTTTGCATCCGCACAGAAGAAGGTCATGGCTGGTATTGCCGGAACTATATGCATATGTGGATATGGTGTCTGTTCTTTCGGAAGCGGGAGGCGTGAGCAGATAGTCCCTGCAGTCGCACCGTTCTCCGTGCAATCGGCGGCTCACATGGAAAGAGCGTATGTCATGTAAGGAGAAGATCCAGGGATCGAGTCCCGGTAGGGACACACATTTTCACCTGTCCCCGGTGATATATATCAACGCCCGTCAGCAGCTGAAGGTATTAAATTAAATATTATTTCGTTCTAGACGGCTGCAGGTCATCAATGGTGATCATATAAGTGTACTGGCCGATTTCGATCACATTGCCCTTATCAAGTGTAACGTACATGTAATCATACACAAAGTGCTCAGCAGCAGTCCGAATAGCTTGTAAAGAGGTTGCAGGAGAAAGTTGTGCTGAGAAATAATTGTTAAGAAAAAACTGGGTACGCTCCGCCTTTCAGAGTTATTTAACACTGAAGTTATCAAATCAGGAGTCGCGCGAGCTACTTCAAGCACCTGTCAGAGGCAGTGTCGCCAAACTTTTTCTTAGTTTCGTTTCCTCAAACTGAACAAACTTAGCTTTTGTTGATCCACCTTAAATTTATCACGTCTGAACAGTCAAATTATAACTAGTAAAGAGCATTTCAACAAGTGGTAACTCACGGACCCACAGACATCTGCGTATTAACTCATTATAGCGGGTGCCAGTGTCTGAATTTGAGCGCGCAACTCCTCATTGGCTAACTTCGGTGCTAAATAATTCAGCAACGGCGCAGCGTATCGAAGTTTGATCTTAACAACTATTCCCCAATACAATCTCCCCTGCAACGCCCTTACAAGCTTTTCAGACTGTTCCTGACAATCCTGCCGGCCGGAGTGGCCGAGCGGTTCTAGGCGCTTCAGTCTGGAACCGCGCGACCGCGACGGTCGCAAGTTCGAATCCTGCCTCGGTAATGGATGTGTGTGATATCCTTAGGTTAGATAGGTTTAAGTAGTTCTAAGTTCTAGGGGACTGATGACCTCAGATGTTGAGACCCATAGTGCTCAGAGCCATTTGAACCATTTGAACCTGACAATCCTGTGTCCGA
The DNA here is from genome assembly GCF_021461385.2 of Schistocerca piceifrons. Lineage (NCBI taxonomy): Eukaryota > Metazoa > Arthropoda > Insecta > Orthoptera > Acrididae > Schistocerca > Schistocerca piceifrons. The sequence continues at coordinate 759,105,963 of NC_060149.1, read as the reverse complement.
AATATTCATATAATTGATTCGCCTTGATGCATAATGGATCAGCCTTCTTCAGGGTGGATGCACAAGTACGTCTGACCTCCTGCGGGAATCTCAGAGTAGCGGGCATGGAGGGATGGACACGGACTGGGGATATGTGGCGCTCGGTGGGAACCTGGGTCGACCGTGAGGCATGCTGAGGTAGTCCGCCCAGTTGCGCTGAGCAGTATGTCCTTGGAGGCGCAGTACTTAACGCACCTGCTTGGTAAGCAAGAGATTCTTTACACTGAATTAATCCTAGTGTTGTAGAGTTTATCATGACCAACACTCGGATAGCAGGACTATGCGTCAGGTACCGGGTTTCACTCCCAGACATCTCCTCATGCAATAAGGCCATGTGAAACTGTTGTTGGTGACTCAAAAATTGCATTGGGATCAGTAGTACGAGAGGTATAGGCTATTTATTAGGTTGGTATATAAGTTTTTGTTTTGCATGTAGGTATTGGGGTTGCTATAGGTTCATTTATCGATTATCATCTTTTATTTATAGTTCACTGTTGATATATGAGATAAAATATTGTCGTTTCGACACAGTGAGGGAAACTGTCGACGTCGTAGAATGAATGCCAAGAGGAAATACCGAGCGAGGTGGCGCAGTGGATAGCACACTGGATTTGCATTCGGGAGGATGACGGTTCAAACCCGCCTTCGACCATCCTGATTTAGTTTTTCCGTGGTTTCCCTAAATCCCTTCAGGCAAATTCCGGGATGGTTCCTTTGAAAGAGCACGGCCGGCTTCCTTCCCCCTCCTTCCCTCATCCGATGGGACCGATGACGTCGCTGTTTGGTCCCCTCCCCAAATTCACCAACCAACCACGTGGAAATACCGGAACGCTTCCGACATATTCTTCTGTTTGCGTTCAGTAGAGTGCAGACAACCAGAAACATTAGCGCTGTGTATGGGAATAATGCCACTGGACAGAGAACATCAAGAAAACAGTTTTCTCGTTTTATGGAGAATCGTTTGGCATCAGGAACTCTCCACGTTCAGGAAGATTTTCAGGGTTTGACGAAGATCGTTTAAACGCATTAACCCACAATAATTTACGTCAGTGTACTCGGTAACTGACAAGTGTGATGAACTGTGATCGTACGACATTGTCAAAAATCGGGTGTACGTGTGCCGCATGCTCTAAGCCAAAATCAGTGGGTGGCGATTTGTGCATCTCTGCTTACTCTTCATCTATTGGCTAGTGAAAAACACCGACCGTTTCTATCCTGTATCGTTAATGGTGACGAGAAATGGTATCTTTATTTTAACATAAGGAAAGGAAAGGAATGGTTGAGCCCAAACAAAGTAACAACTTCCCGTGCAAAGACCTGCGCACATTCACAATAAACAATCTTATGCATCTGGTGGAACAGCGATGGTGTGATGTACTATGAACTGCTTCCCCGAGGTCGAACCATCACTGCTGACTGTTATTGTCAACAAATGAGGCGTCTACAGACGCAATCCGGGAGCAACAACGAGGAAGGATGAGTGCAGTGATGTTACTCCACGATAACACCCTCCCGTATTCTGCTCGTGTGACAAAAACACTATTCGGGATTTGGGTTAGGAAACCATGTCGTACCCACCTTATTCATCTGATCTTGGGCCGCCAGATTTTCACATTTTCCGTTCGATATCGAACAACCTTCTAGGAACTTCCTTCCCGAATGACAAAGCACTCCGAACGTGGCTCGACGAGCTCTTCGCCTCCAAATCGCGTGATACCTACAGTCGTGGAATCGAAAAGTTACCCCGGTATTGCCAGATTGAGAATATATTATTGATGAGTAAATTTTATGTTATATGTCTCTGTTGTGTTCATTAAACTTATGGAAAAACGCTACGTACTTATGCACCAACTCAATAATTGTACTGGGCTTCTCCCTCACCAATAAAATAAACCAATAAAAAAGTCATTAACGGGAGGAATACTGGCAAAGAAAAAAGGCTAGGATCTGAACAGCGCTCGTCATGAATAGGAGTCCAATGTTTTATTACTACGTCATTACAGTCCGTCTCTCACCACAGACGTTTATAATGTAAAGATACGTACACACATACACGCGCATGCGCGAAAAAGAGAAAAGATGTCAATACACACAAAAGAAGAAATTCCGTTCAAGTAGGAGACTGAACAACCGTGTGAAATCTCTGAGCCGGCCGGAGTGACCGTGCGGATCTAGGCGCTACAGTTGGAACCGCGAGACCGCCACGGTCGCAGGTTCTAATCCTGCCTCGGGCATGGATGTGTGTGACGTCCTTAGGTTAGTTAGGTTTAAGTAGTTCTAAGTTCTAGGGGACTGATGACCTCAGATGTTGAGTCCCATAGTGCTCAGAGCCATGTGAACCATTTTTTGAAATCTCTGAGCCAATTATTCCACACGACTTCCTGTTCATGGCCTGATGATGCAGTGCCAGAATGTGCTGTTGTATCATTGTGGCAGAGTAACTTTGAGACATTGCTGTTTACGAACTCTGGGTCCACACACATAGCAGTATGAACACTTTCCCAGTAGAAATTTAACGTTTCTGTTTCTCGCATGATACTGGTACCACAGACGACATGAAACTCGTTGGTTGTTAACGTGCCGACGTACTTCATAAATTAATCTCTATTAAGATCCCACACGCCATAAAAGCGTAATGCACTATGGGATCATTTCTGGACATTAAAACCTTTCGCCTTTATGATGGCTTGCCAACGGCCTTGCCACAGTGGTAACACCGTTTCCCGACAGTTCACGGAAGTTAAGCTCTCTCGGGCTGGGCTAGCTCTTCCATGGGTGACCATCCGGTCTGCCGAGTGCTGATGGCAAGCGGGGTACACTCAGCCCTCGTGAGGCAAACTGAACAGCTACTTGACTGAGAAGTAGCAGCTCCGGTCTCGTGAACTGACATACGATCGGGAGAGTGGTGTGCTGACCACATGCCTCTCCGTATCCGCATCCAGTGATGCCTGTGGGCTGCCAGCTGTCGGTACCTTTGGGCCTTCATGGCCTGTTCCGGCGGAGATTTTTTAATGGCGGCTTTAACCCTTCTGGGAAAACTTTCAACGAGATGTCTGAATGTCTGTGCAGGAACGGCAGCCCATTCTTCCTCAATAGCTGAAACGAGAGAAGGTAGTGGTGTTGGACGCTGGTGTCTGGGCCAACCTCAATCGTTTTACTCATTCCAAAGGTGTTCCTTTGGGTTTATGTCTGAAATCTGGGCAAGGCATTCCATTTTCGCAACGTTATTGTCCAAAACGTACTGCCTCACAGTACTGCACTATGTCAGGGCGCATTGTCGTACCGATACAAACAATCATAGTCGCCGAACTGTTCCTCTATTATACGCAATGCTGTAAAATGTGTTCATATTCTCCCATACTTAACAGTTTCAACACGATAAGGGGACCACACCACACCAACGAAGAATACCCCACATCGTAACACAGTCTCCTTCGTACTTCATTGTTGGCACTACACTGATGGCACGTAACATTGTCCAGGCATTCGCCGAACCCATACTTTTCCATTGGACTGCCACGGGATATAACATGAGTCAACACTACAAATCACTTGTTTTCAGTCATACGCCCTTACACCACACCAAGTGTCGTTTAGTACCGGCTACTGATATGTGAGGTTTATGAGAAGCCTGCTATACCACTGTACCACATTGTTTTTAGCCCCCTAAACACAGTCATTATGCCATATGGACTGCCGTTACAGCTTTGGAACTCACAAGTGATTCCTTCCGCTGATTCGTGTAAATTTTACAAACACCGTCTGCAAAGCCTGAAGGTCCCTGTCTGTCGGTGCAGTATGTATGTCTGCTCTCGGTTTGGCTGTATTTGTTCTTTCACGTTTCCACTTCAAAATCACTAACGGTCAACTTTGGAGGCCTAACGGATTTGCTGTTGGGGTGGCTCACGTTCGAAGTCACTGAGCTATACTGACCGATCTATTCTTCTTTACGAGTAGTCTGCAAAATTCCGAATAGATCGGTGAGGTAAAGATCGTTGACTAAATGCAAAGTGATTTTATTAACCCAATATTGCACGTTTTTGGGTGTGCCAGCATCTTTTAAAATAAAATAAATCACACAAAACCAACATAGGCGTACAATAAAAACATTAAAATCATGAGACGTATCCTGGAGCTACAAGTAACCAATGGACATAATAGTTACATGTTATACCGGTAACAAACACGAGTAAGATTATAAAAGTGGGTATGCCGCTCTACAGCAACATCGTATGAATTTCATACGACTTACAAACAACATTAAACCAAGAGAATTCAAAGCAATTCACAATAAAAGTGAGAAAAGTTTACAGAAGATAAGCGTAATTTAAAATAATTACACAGCATAATTTACAGCATTCCCGGTGTGTCTATTGACGAGGATACACGTGTTGGACCCCAGAGGGTGTTGCACGTAAAAGTACGACGCTACATAGTGGCACAGTTTTAATTGGTGGTATATACAAGTATAATACTTAAAAAGTAAGGGCATTCACTATAAAAAATAAGCATGGATTGCAGATGACAAGTAAAAAATAAATAAAACAAATAACAGTTCTCTACCTGTTCTAAACAAAAAGTAGCGTAGCTAAATGCTAATAAAGTCTCATGTGCTGCATGGCGTAAATATTTACAAAGAATTAAACATTTACTGCTGACATATTAGCACAACAAAACAAAATACGAAACGTTTATAGAAACATGTACAACTGAAATTAACCATAATAATCAGAACAGACACTGTGTAACATTTTAGGTATAACAAACAAAACAATATTAAAACGACCAGAGGTTCCTGGTCGAGACTAAAAATGAAAGCCGTAGACATAACTACACTGGTGTCCAAAATTAAACCAACAAAAAGAAATTTTGCAAGGTTGCTTCTATTTTTCCGCAAAACAGTATAATCAGATGATAGTAAAGTAGAAACAATATAAAGAAAACAGAACGTAAACTCAGAGCGAGGTGGCGCAGTGGTTAGCATACTGCACGTGCATTCGGAAGGAAGACGGTTCAAACCCGCATCTGGCCATCCTGATTTAGGCTTTCCGTGACTTGCCTTAATCAAATGCCAAGATGATTTCTTTGGAAGGGCACCGGTGGACAAAAAAAGTTTTTCAGTTTTTTGCCAACATTAGGAATTTACACACACATTTCGACAACTGGTTAATGTGCTCAATATGGGGTGTGACCACCTTGGCAAAAATACAGACCTGACAAACGACGGGGCATGCTGTGAATGACGTCATCAATGTCATGGAGAGGCAATAACGCCCATTCTTCCTGCGGAGCTGCACGCAAGTCTTGGGGATGGGTTGGTGGATGCTGACGTGATGCAACCCGTGTCTCTAGTGCATCCCATAGGATTCAAATCGAGTGAGCGAGTAGACCATGCCATGCGTGCAATATCTTACGTTTCCAGGAAAACATCAACCACACGTGCTCTATGAGGTCGAGCATTATCGTCCAGCAATACTAAGGCCTGATGAGATGGGGCATTGCCATTCATAATAAATCCAATGTCATTTAGGAACATGCAGTCCAACAATGGCTGCAAATGGTCTCCAAGTAGCCGAACATAAACATTTCCAGTCAATGATCAGCTCAGTTGGACCAGAGGACCCAGTCCATTCCATGTAAACACAGCCCACACCATTATGGAGGCGCCACCAGCCTGCACAGTGCCTTGTTGACAACGTGGGTCCACGGCTTCGTGGCATCTGCACCACACTGTAACCCTATCATCAGCTGCTACCAACTGAAATGGGGACTCATCTGACCAGGACATGGTTTTCCAGTCATCTAGGATCCAACCGATAAGGTCACGATCCCAGGAGAGGCGCTGCAGGCGGTGTCGAGCTGTTAGCAAAGGCACTCGTATGGGGTGTCTGCTGTCGCAGCCTATTAACGCCAAATTTCGCAGCACTGTCGTAACGGACACGTTCGTCGTACGTTATGTGTCACATTGATTTCTGCGGTTATTTCACACAGTGTTGCTGGTCTGTTAGCACTGACAACTCTACGTGAATGCCGCTGTTCTCGGTCGTTAAGAGAAGTCCCTCGGCCATTGTGTTGTCCGTGGCAAGAGGCTATGCCTGAAATTTTGTATTCTCGGCACACTCTTGACACTATGGATCTCATAATATCGAATTCCCTAACAATTTCCGAAATAGAATGTCCCATGCCTCTAGCTGTAACTACCATTCCGCTTTCAAAGTCTGTTAGTTCCAGTCGTGCGCCTATAATCACGGCGGACACCCTTTCACATGAATCAAGTGAATCCCTTTTATAACTTGTGTAAACGATACTACCGCCATCTGTATATATGCATATCGCTGTCCCATGACTTGTGTCACTTCAGTGTAATTGATATGATGGCGCTATACAGCGCCTCCCCCACTTTTGCTACGCCATCTGGTGTTCAACATTTGTGTAGTCGTTTAATGATCAATAATCTCTTATCAGTCTGCTCATGTGTTTTACCAATATAACGTAACTGTTATGTCCACTGGTTACTTGAAGTTACAGGGTACGTGTCGTTTTATGATTGTGACTGTTTTATTAGACGTATATGACACTATTGTAGCCGATTTTTATTTCATATACTGTTCTGTGATTTATTATATTTTAACAGATGAAACGCGTAATGCCGGCCGCGGTGGTCATGCGGTTCTAGGCGCTGCAGTCCGGAACCGCGGGACTGCTACGGTCGCAGGTTCGAATCCTGCCTCGGGCATGGATGTGTGTGATGTCCTTAGGTTAGTTAGGTTTAAGTAGTTCTAAGTTCTAGGGGACTGATGACCTACGATATTAAGTCCCATAGTGCTCAGAGCATTTTAACCATTTTGAAACGCGTAATACTGGATTAATATAAAGTCATTTTGCATTCAGTCAGTGACGTTTCCTTCAGCGACTTATTCAGCATTTTGCAGACGAGACATATATTTCGACATGGTCGCATACCTCCTTCGTGACTTTGTATCCTGGCTATGCCATTCTGTTATCACCGTGTCCTCATATTTTTCGTTTATTGTCATTCATTCGCCTCGCCTAGTATTGGCGGGGGGGATGTAGGCGGAGTGGGCTATCAGCGGGTAGAAGTCGCCGCTCTTCGGCCACAGAGGGACAGTTGTAAAAGTTAAAAAGCAAAAAGTCGGTGTGTTCTCCGTTGAACATAGGGATACATGGGTGGAATGATGAGTGAGCCTAGACTGCCAAGAAGAAGGGTATCATGGGAATTTAGCAGCTGGGGTAGTGTGTAAGAGCGTGATTGTGTATGCGGATGTTTGGAAGAGGAATGCGAGAGAGTGAAGACGGATGCCGTTCCGCACCAATCCTTAGGCTGTGGGTGGAGAGGAGTGAAGAGGGAGGGGTTCCTGACCAGATGAGGCGCGTTGGGCTCTGTTTAGGTCAGGAAGGCTAGGTATATATTAGGGCGGATTTCATAGTCGTGTAAGGGAGGGCGATTAAAATTTCGTTGTGAAACAATGTGGAGAGTGTGGATGTGTAGTGTTCGGGGAATGTGGTGGTAGAGGTGCAGTAGAGTACCAGGAGCAGTGAGCAGTGTGAAATTATGGGGTGGGGAGTGTCGAGTTTCTGGGTAATGTAGGGTATTCGGAAGTGTTCAAGATGGAAGAGGAGGGAGGGATATTTTATACATTGGTCGAGGATGCGGGTCGGGGAGCGTAAGCAGATTCCAAAGGCTAGGCAGAGTGCATGGCGTTCTAGGATCTGTAGGGCGTGATACGAGGAAGGAGGAGCGGAAGTTCATGCCACATTTGCATAGCAGAGAATGGGTCGGATCAGCGACATAGCTATGGAGGATTGTGGAAAGATGCAATCGCCATCTTCGGCTGGATAGTAGTTTTAGTAATTTTAGTCTGCTCTGGGCTTTCTGTAGAATGGTTAGTAGATGGGGCTTCCATGTTAGTCGGCGACCCAGTGTTGGTCCGAGGTATTTTAGTGTGTCAGTTAACTGGATAGGGCGGTTGTAAATCGTAAGATAAAAGTTGTCGGAATGGAATCTGCTGGTGGTACGCTCAATTATTATTGCCTTGGTTCCGGTAGGGTTGATTTCGAGGAGCCACTGGTTGCACCAGGAGATGAACTAATTGAGAAGGAGCTGGAGGGATCTCTCTTCTAGGATATCCTAGAAGAAAGATTAAGGAAAGGTAAACCTACGATTCTAGCATTTGTAGACTTAGAGAAAGCTTTTGACAATATTGACTGGAATATTATCTTTGAAATTCTGAAGGTGGCAGGGGTAAAATACAGGGAGCGAAAGGCTGTCTACAATTTGTACAGAAACCAGATGGCAGTTATAAGAGTCGAGGGGTATGAAAGGGAAGCAGTAGTTGGGAAGGGAGTGAGACAGGTTTGTAGGCTATCCCCGATGTTACTCAATCTGTATGTTGAGCAAGAAATAAAGGAAACAAAAGAAAAGTTCGGAGTAGGTATTAAAATCCATGGAGAAGAAATAAGAACTTTGAGGTTCGCCGATGACATTGTAATTCTGTCAGAGACAGCAAAGGACTTGGAGGAGCAGCTGAACAGAATGGACAGTGTCTTGAAAGGAGGGTATAAGATGAACATCAACAAAAGCAAAACAAGGATAATGGAATGTAGTCGAATTAATTCGGGTGATGCTGAGGGAATTAGATTAGGAAATGAGACACTTAAAGTAGTAAAGGAGTTTTGCTATTTGGGGAGCAAAATAACCGATGATGGTCGAAGTAGAGAGGATATAAAATGTAGACTGGCAATGGCAAGGAAAGCGTTTCTGAAGAAGAAAAATTTGTTAACATCGAGTATAGATTTAAATGTCAGGAAGTCGTTTCTGAAAGTATTTGTATGGATTGTAGCCATGTATGAAAGAGAAACGTGGACGATAAATAGTTTAGACAAGAAGAGAATAGAAGCTTTCGAAATGTGGTGCTACAGAAGAATTCTGAAGATTAGATGGGTAGATCACATAACTAATGAGGAGGTATTGAATAGAATTGGGGAGAAGAGGAGCTTGTGGCACAACTTGACTAGAAGAAGTGATCTGTTGGTAGGACATGTTCTGAGACATCGAGGGATCACCAATTTAGTATTGGAGGGCAGCGTGGAGGGTAAAAATCGTAGAGGGAGACCAAGAGATGAATACACTAAGCAGATTCAGAAGTATGTAGGCTGCAGTAGGCACTGGGAGATGAAGAAGCTTGCACAGGATAGAGTAGCATGGAGAGCTGCATCACACCAGTCACAGGGCTGAAGACCACAACAACAACAGCAACTGGAGGGACCGTTGGGATTTCTGTAAAGTGGTATAGAGGAAGAGGAAGGCGGAGTCAACGGCATTCTGGTGGGGATGAGAGGGGGAAGGGGCATAGGCATGTCGGCGGTACAGATGACATGCAGGACAGGAGAACCTTGGGGCACACCTGCAATGGGATGGAGTTGAGTACTGCTCTGTTTATGCAGGTCATTAGTACGGTTGTCTTACAAAGTCCTGTGTATTATGCTGGAATTGATGACATGCTCTAACCATAAGACATGGCCATTATTTATGTAATGACAGATGTTATGTTATAGCTTAAACTGTTTTAACCCTAATCCGTGAAGATGGTCTGTAACTGAAACCGGTCGATATTTGGGTTTTACATAAAAAAGCATCTGATGGTCAAACATACCTTTTATATATTTTTTTCCTGGTGAGTTCGACTGACCTTCTCTCACAAAACAGAGTAAGACGTTACTGTGACGCTATAATTTTGTTCTAGCGGATCTGGAACTGATATTTCATCACAGATTTGAAGCACAATATTTAACATCTCATCTTTATCACAAACGGACGTAATTTTCCATAATCTGAAGGGCAGCCACAAAGATGATACTATATTGTGTAACTTCCGAATTACGACTGTCTCCTCTATGAAACGGAGACAGCACATTGTCGGTGCTCGTACTATCTACAGTTAATAGACGATAATACAGTTCTGGTATATTGACAAAATACCAATTACAGTGAAATAGAGTTTATCAGTTAAGTCCATCTTTCATTTGCAGGACACACAGCGTGTGTTAGACACGAAACCTGGCTCTACAGTAATTTAAACGTGCCTATGTATCTTCAGACACTGCGTTAGTATGAGTTTTCATTTTACGCACCCATAACAAAACGAACTGACTATAGGTTGCTTCTCGCCTTCGAGCACTTCTATTGCATCTTTGAATGGCTCTAAAAACGTCACGACTTCATTTACAGTGTTATTATCGTAACCAATAAGATTTTTAAAGACGTCCTTCTCCACAAGCAATTCCTTGATTTTGCTGCACTGTCTGACTACCGGGTGATCAAAAAGTCAGTATAAATTTGAAAACTTAATAACCCACGGAATAATGTAGATAGAGGGGTAAAAATTGACACACATGCTTGGAATGACATGGGGTTTTATGACACACATACATGCCCGAGACAGGATTCGAGCCTGCGACCGTAGCGGTCACGCGGTTCTAGACTGAAGCGCCTAGAACCGCACGGCCACACCGGCCGGCGTTGCACGCCCAAGTTCAAGCACTAAAGTACGTTAATACCCAGACATCTGGGGCTCTCTGAGTTACCACTTGTTCAAACGCTCATTATGAGTTAAAGTGTGCCTTTTTCGAAAAAGCTAAATTTAATTTCGATGAGGATAGAAACTGAATTAATGAATCAAAATTTGTGCCAAGGTCAGGACTTAAGCCCCAGGTCTCCTGCTTACCAGGCAGATATGCTAACCATTATACCATCGTGGTAGTGTGGCTCACACAGCTTCTATCCTTATCGAAGATAAAGTAGAGACTCATATCTCTGCAGGAGAATGTAATTCCATCAGATCAATAGATCACCTATCCCTGTGGTACAGGTGGGATTCCCCATTACGTACAAAGCTGGGGTGCTATTCCAATATCAGAGAGCATCGGCAATACTGGCGTTTAAAGAAGCGGAAAATGTGCTGAAGGGTTTGTGTGGTGGCGCGGAGTGGCTTCGCGGTTAGAGGCTCCATGTCACTGACTGCGGGACCGCTCCCGCCGGAGGTTCGAGTCCTCCCTCGGGCATGGGTTGTTGTTCAAATGTGTGTGAAATCTTGTGGGACTTAACTGCTAAGGTCATCAGTCCCTAAGCTTACACACTACTTAACCTAAATTAACGTAAGGACAAACACACACATCCAGGCCCGAGGGAGGACTCGAACCTCCGCCAGTCGGACATGGGTGTGTGTGTGTGTTGTTCTTAGTATAAGTTACTTTAAATAGTGTGTAAGTCTAGGTACCTATGACCTCAGCAGTTTGGCCCCTTAGAAATTCACACACATTTGAACATTTTTTTTAGGTTTGTGTTAGGGAGGGGATTAGACTAGGATAATCCGTGCAACTGTCCGAGCCAGAGTGCCACAGAGATGTAGTGGTTAGCGCATCTGCGTAGTAAGCAGGAGATTCAGGGTCAAGTCTCAGCCGTAAGGCAAGTTTTAATTCATTACTTCACCTTCTATTCTTATCACAGATTACGTTGAGGCTCATATGTCTCCAACAAAATGTAGTTCCATCAAATCACTTCATAAATTTAAGCTACGGGAGCAAAAGCTACGGTTGCTCAGTTTGAGGAAACCAAACGAAGTAGAAGTTTGGCGACACTGTCTTTGGCAGACTGCTTGAATTTGTATACGTATATGTGGTGAATGTTCTTTCGGACATGTCTGAAAGAGCAGACACCAAACTTGATCCTGCAGCCTTATACGACAGTTAATCAAAGGAATAATGGTAGTAGCTGCTACTGCGAAATGAATTATGTCATTGGGGGAAGTTAGAAAATTCGTACCGGACCGAGACCGAACACGGATTTCTTCGTTTCCCGTGGACGGTCAGCATTACAGCCTAGGCCGTCCGGACACGGTCCCTGACCGACCGGGATGGCCGTGCGGTTCTACGCGCTACAGTCTGGAACCAAGCAACCGCTACGGTCGCATGTTCGAATCCTGCCTCGGGCATGGATGTGTGTGATGTCCTTAGGTTAGTTCGATTTTATTAGTTCTAAGTTCTAGGCGACTGATGACCTCAGAAGTTAAGTCGCATAGTGCTCAGAGCCGTTTGAACCAACCTGGCTGACCCTTATTTACGACTTTACGACACACTACACTGAAACTTCACTTAAGGAGCACCTCCCATAACGCCCAATTCCCATAACGAGCAAAAGAAATTGTAAAAATATGACTTGATTAACCAGCGACGTATCGCATAACGAGTGACGACGATTTAGTGTGGCGTCTCCAACCGTTCGCGCGTGTTGGGGGAAACGTTCAACAATATGAACACCTTTCACTGTCGGCAGCGGCATATGACCAACGTCTTTTGAGCATACGGCAATCTCGGTTTAGCGCTCTTCCTGCTACCATCTTAGTGCAGCTTGTGATTTTTCTAAACTCGTGTTTACACAGTGGTTTTTGTGTGAAAATTTTAATAGCCTTTGTAGAAATGTCCCCGAAGATAAAGCACCAAGTAGACGACCATAAGAGAAATAAAATGACCCTAGAAATGAAACGTTGAATCACTGAAAAACGTGAACGTGGTGTGAGCGTTGCTGATTTAGCACACACATGCAATCGGTCTACATCAACTATTTGCACTATCCTCAAGAACAAGGACAAGATTAAGGAGGCAGATGTTTCAAAGGGAGTGACGAGAGTATCTAAACAACTGTTCCGTATTTTTGACGATGCTCCTTATATGGATAAATGAAAAGCATTTGCAAGGCGGCACTACTAACGAGAACATCATTTGTGAAAAGGCGAGAATGACTTTCGCCGACTTCGTTAAGAAGACCCCAGGATCATCAGCGGTCGAAGAAGTGTTTAAGGGAAGCCGTGGGTGTTTCAACAAGTTTAAGAGAAAAAAAGAATGGTTCAAATGGCTCTGAGCACTATGGGACTTAACATTTGTGGTCATCAGTCCCCTAGAACTCAGAACTACTTAAACCTAACTAACCTAAGGACATCACACACATACATGCCCGAGGCAGCATTCGAACCTGCGACCGTAGCGGTCACGCGGTTCCAGACTGAAGCGCCTAGAACCGCTCGGCCACACCGGCCGGCTTAAGAGAAAAACCGGCATCCACAGCATTGTGAGGCACGGCGAAGTAGCCAGCTCTGACTCAGAGACACCAGAGAACTTCGTCAGGCATTTCAAGATGATCGTAGATTCTGAGGGTTATCTGCCGCAGTAGGTTTTGAATTGTCACGAGACGGGTCTATTCTGGAAAAACACTCCAGAGTGTACATTTATAACAGCGGAGGAGAATGCATTGCCCGGTCACGAGAAAATGAAAGCCCGTCTCACTCTTCTATTCTGTGCCAATGCAAACGTCAGTTTGAAAATGAAACTATTACTTCTTTATCATTCGGAAACTCCACGCGCCTTCAAGAAGTGTAAAGTCCAGAAGAACGTGTTAAATGTGATGTGGAAGTTCAACGGTGAAAAAATATTTGCTTCTTGAGATGAATCTGCCACCCCATGTCTTGCTTGTTGTGGACAACGCTCCTGCCCATTCTCCAAGCCTACAACGCCACCACCTTGAAGAGTTTCAATTCATCAAGATCCAATTTCTGCCTCGCAACATCACTCCGTTACTCCACACTATGAACCAGCAGATTATTTCTAACTTTAAGAAGCTCTACACTAAAGCACTCATCGAGCACTGCTTTCAGTTGACTGAAGCTACCAATCTTACCCTCGGAGAGTTTTGGAAATACTTCAACATCGTTGCCTCCGCCAAGAGAACTCTCATTTCTGTTTCGAAGAGGCTTTGGCCGGAGTGCGTTGTCGAATGTGACTCTGTGCCAGTTGCTTGAGATAAATCTGCCACCCCATGTCTTGCTTGTTACCGAGCGAGGTGGCGCAGTGGCTAGCACACTGGACTCGCATTCGGAAGGACGACGGTTCAGTCCCGCGTCTGACCATCCTGATTTAGGTTTTACGTGATTTCCCTAAATCGCTCCAGCAAAATGCCGGTATGGTTTCTTTGAAAGGGCACGGCCAGCTTCCTTCCCCGTCCTTCCCTAATCCGACGAGACCGGTGACCTCGCTGTCTGGTCTCCCCCCCCCCCCCCCTCCCCCAAACAACTCAACCCATCTTTTCTTGCTTGTTATGGACAACGCTCCTGCCCATTCTCCAGGCCTACAAGACCACCTGTAGTTCACGAGATTGTATCTTTGGCCAAGAGCATGGGGCTAGAAGTGGATAACAATGATATCGATGAGCTTGTGGAAGATCACATCCAAGAAATGACAACCGAAGAGCTTATGGAGGTACAGTGTGTTTCACAGCAGAAAGTTGTGGAGAGGAGTTCTTCAGAGGGAGAGGAGGAGGCGGTAACAGTTGTATCGTACATTGAAAGCCATCATCCCACTAAAGCAGTGGCTACGCGCGCTAGAAATTTATTTGACGATAATACTGTGTCGCATTTTTTGCAAGTGTTAAAGCGTCGGCAGAACAAAAAACTGTAGCTAGCTTTCTAGTGAAAAAGAATTAATTAGTATCATGAATAATAAAGTACATAATACTGTATGTGTAATTTTCTTCGAATAAACGGCATGAATAAAATAAAACTTTTAGTACTTTTTCTGCATGGGTAGCATTGTCGTATTTTACATTAATCTGTATGGGATAAATTGTTGCACTTAACAAGTGTTTCGCACTACGAGTAATTATCCTCAGTACGCGAGGTTCCGCTGTACTAACGTAGTGCCCCTGCCCATTACGCTCATTACTCGTAGCCATCGCTGATTCCCTTAGGAGTTCAGGTGTATGTGTGTGTGTGTGTGTGTGTGTGTGTGTGTGTGTGTGTGTGTGTGTATGTGTGTGTGTGTGTTTCCGCACAGAAAGGACCACTGGGCCGCCTCTCTCTGTCTCTGTCTCTCTCTCTCTCTCTCTCTCTCTCTCTCTCTCTCTCTCTGGCACTGATAGTTCAAAACAAAATTTTAACAAAATGGTGATTCCGGCAGAAACCACTGGAGTTCCAACGGTTAACAGGAACCATCCCAAGATTTGTTTCATGTGATTTGGGAAAAGTTATGGAAATTCACATCAGGATAGCTGGATTCTGAGAAAGTCTAGAGGTGTTGAACTGTTTGTTGATGAAAAGAAATGTTCTTAGTTATTTTATTACAAATTACCAGATTGTCTACTTCAGAAACAATCGGTTACGCAATCAAGTAACGAAAAGGAAATTGCATTGAACTGTTGTAATGTGCGTTGCTCGATCGAGCCGTCAATCATCTCTGCCAATCTTCACAACTGTCCATGGGTTCTCGGGCTCCAGCTACATTTCTCATTGGATGACAGACTCTGATGGTGTGTAACAAGCCTAAGAGAATTTATCTTTAAACTTTTAATTCGTCATTTGCTCAAAAACAAAGGTGATTTTTGTATTTTATTTAAAAAAAAATATTAATACGGTCAGGTATTTGAACACGAATGTTCGCTAGAACAGTGTTGAATACTCCATTTTCAATACAAAGTACAGTAGCGCTCATTTAACCTAATTTCAAGAGGCCAGAATATAGTCAATTCTGTTTAACAAAGTTTAAATTAACGATTTTTTTCGTAAAAATATACGACTGTTCAGTTTACTTTCTGTCTTCTTATGGGCACCAACGAAAGAGGGTGTTCTGTTACCATAACCTCTAAAAAATTAATGAAAATAACTACACTGCACATGTACAAAAAGTATTTCTGGCATTTGTGTAATTGATGAAGTATATGTACATATCGTCAAATGCTTGTTATCATTTTTTTTAAACAGTGCAGTTAAGCCTACACATATATTGTGGAATAGTATTGTACCCATCGAACTAGTGCATCATGTAATAGAAAAAGCTATAATCTTAAGAGACACTGATTTTATGCCTCTTCTGAAAAGGCCATAGCCAGCCCTAGGAACACGCAGACCCAGAAATTCCCTGTCTCTGGATGGTCTGACGAGCCTTTTCTTGAAGCTTGGACAATAAAATTTGCTGTAAGTGCTGCGTCTTCATCACACTAAGTCACAATCAGAACACATGCTTT
Organism: Schistocerca piceifrons; assembly: GCF_021461385.2. Classification (NCBI taxonomy): domain Eukaryota; kingdom Metazoa; phylum Arthropoda; class Insecta; order Orthoptera; family Acrididae; genus Schistocerca; species Schistocerca piceifrons. The sequence goes on along the minus strand of NC_060149.1, from coordinate 759,089,837 downwards.
AGTTTACAACAATTCTTATACATTACACATTTTACTTGTATACATTAATTTTGGAAAAGAAATCTTAATTATTATTTGTTGGATTGTTGGACGTAATACTATGGCACTCTCTGAAGATACCAAATCCGGAGAAGCCTGAAATGCCATGGAGACATCAGAAATGGCATAGAGATATCAGAGGAGGTAACAAATCTGGAGAACAGCGGCTGCAGCTGCCACTTAAGCGCGACTTTCCGGTGGCATATCTTCATGTTCCTCCTCAGAAAATGGCAGTAAAACATTATCATTCTCTTCTCTGTCATAGTCAGAGCTGATGACTGGTTCTTCGGCAGCAAAGATGTTGTCTGCCTGCGTCGATACTTCCATATTGACAATACAAGAGGGCACCAGCCCGGTATAAGCCAGCAGAAGAGCAGCATCTGAATCCAAAATTGTATCCGCATTACGAGTAATTTCAAAAGTTGGATCATAAGTTTTCTCTTCAGTTTAAACTACGTTATCAGTTGCTGTCCAGGTCTTCTTTAAACAGTTAGTTATGGTTTCATCCGAGGCAGGAGATACGTTACAGATAGCTTGCAGTACATTCCAACGTGAAATTGTTTGTTGTAGTTAGATTACACTGATGGGCAGAGCAGCGGTCAAAAGTTAGCAAAGGATTTCTCTACTTCGCAGCCATTTCTTGTTGAACTATCAAGAGAGAATTGGTCATCCAAGCATTATTACTATTCTCGGAGTGGCATGGTAGATTGAATAGCTTGAAATTTTTAAAGCAACGTGGATTTTTGCATTTGACAATCACTAATAGTTTGTGCTTCTCAGAACGATGTGAATTACAACACAAGACCACCGTCAGTCTCTCCCAGCTGCGTTTTTCTCCATGACGTTTTTCGCTCTCAACATACGTTTTTTAGAGGCATCAAGATGTAGAAATGGCCAGCTTCAGCCATATTAAACACATCTGTCGGGTGATACATTCTCGTTTACTCTATGTGCCTCCCCACTGACACCGACAGCACTGATTTTATGCCTCCTCTGAAAACGCCATAGCCCTCGGAACACACAGACACAGAAATTCCCTTTCTCTGGATGGTCTCCCGAGCCTTTTCTTCAAGCTTGGACAATAGATTTTGCTGTATGTGTATGTCTTGGAACAATTCAAACAGAGAATCCTCCACTACTTCATGTTTGGCTGACCTCATGCGCTTCCTACTGCCGCTAAATGAACAGCTTGCAGGACTTGCCTATAATTTCCGTCTTGCAGTTATTCTCGATGACAGAGTAAACTTCGAAATATGAGAGTGTTCTGCAACCTGTATTTTAAATCTCCACTCCACTGTCGACGATATGTAATTTTCTGTTTTTGTTTTACAGTCAGAGCTCGTTTCTGTTTCGACGGCATGTTGTGAGTGGTGGAGCGAAAGGACGGAAAACAAATTCACCGTTCACGTTGTTGAGTGTCGCACATTCGCTCATATTCATAGACCTTTGCAGAATGTTTACGGAGACCTGGCAGTAAACAAAAGCACGGCGAGTCATTGAGCAAGGCGTCTGTCATCATCGCAACAAGGTCGCGCAAACCGGTCCGACCTCCTACGTACCGGCTGGCCGCACACTCCTGCAATGTTGGAACGTACCGACCTTCTCATCCGAGATGATCGACGGACTGTAGTCAAACACCTAGCTGCACAAACTGGACGTCTCTGTTGGTAGTGCTGACACACTCGTCCACCAGTTGGGGTACTCAAAGGTGTGTACCCCCTGCGTTCCTCGGCGCCAAACAGAAGACCATAAATAGCAACGGAGGACCATCTGCACACATTTGCTTGCGCATTACGTGGCTGATCGTGACAGGGGATGAAACATGGGTCCATCACTTCGAACCGGAAGAAAAACGGCAGTCCATCGAGTGGTGCCACACTACCTCTACTCTGAAGACGAAGTTAAAAGCCGCTGCCTCAGCCAGTAAATTCATGGCCATGGTCTTCTGGGGTTCTGGAGGGATTATTCTGTTTGATGTCCTCCCTCATGGAGCAACGACCAAATATGAAGAGTATTATGCTACCCTCAAGAAACTGAAGAAATCACTTTAGCGTGCTCATCGCCACGCAAATACAAACGATCTCCTCCTTCTCCATGACAACGCAAGGCATCACACAAGACTGTGTACGCGAGAGAAGCTCTCAAAATTTCATTGGACTGTTCTTCCTCATCCACCCTACATCCCGGATCTCGCACCGTCCGACTTCCATATGTTTGGCCCAATGAAGCATGCACTCCGCGGGAAGCAGTATTGGGTTTATGGGGAGGTTTCTGATGCAGCAAGACATTGACTCCGATGTTGAGTGGTACTATGCGGGCATACAGGCTCTCCCAGTAAGATGGCGTAAGGCCGTCGCACTGACGGAGGTTATGTTGAAAACTAGCGTTTTGTCGCCAAAGGGGTGAGGAATAATATGGTGTACTGGAATCCCGAATAAAACCAACCCGATTTCAGAAAAAAAGTGAGTCGCATTACTTTTTGAACGCCCCTCGTACATACTTATCCGGTTTAGACGAAGAATAAGATATGTAATACGTAATGTGGAGACCAAATTTTTGTTTTTAGTACGAAACATCTGAAATTCGGTTTAAGCGGTAGGTTTTTCGATGTAATTATGGGTTAATCAAATGTTCGGTTTACCCAATTTCGAAATAACGACTGTTTGCTTTAATACTTTACTTTCTCACACTTTCATTCTTCAAGTTAACAGTGGCCATACTGTGTAGAGCATCTCGTTTAAAACGTGATACGTCACAATTATCGAAATCTGTTAATATTACGTTCCAGTAACAACAGTTCGAAACGAATTCCGGCAAGGATGTGTCATATGCTTGAGGTTATCACACAGTGACTAGGTATGGCACGGAGTGGTGACAGACGATAACGAAGGAATTCCCATAGGCACCAAGAGCTTATAACTTACAAAACAATGTTCAAATGTGTATGAAATCTTATGAGACTTAACCTCTAAGGTCATCAGTCCCTAAGCTTTCACACTACTTAACCTAAATTATCCGAAGGACAAAACATGCCGGAGTGAGGACTCGAACCTCCACCGGGACCAGCCGCGCAGTCCATGACTGTAGCGCCTAAGACCGCTCGGCTAGTCCCGCGCGGCGATAACTTACAGAAATGTTGATAATACAGTACGTAAATCATACCTGAAATTGCAATAATGACTAGTGCGTGATATGGCAAGTCAAAACATTTTTATTTGCAGTCATAGAAACAGGAAACCAAACCTTTCTTTCACATTCAACCAAGACTAGTTCAGGGAAATTTGGAATTTCAGTTTGGAAATCTCAGGCAAATTTTTGGACGAAACCATGTTGCCACCCATTCAGTTTACTTTTTTCTCGATAACAGCTTGATCTTCCGTCTCAAAGGAGAGAATGGGGAGATGATATGGAGAGAAAATAAACCTATTCAGCAAACTATTTCCATTCTATAGTTGAAACTAAAGCAATTGCAACTTTCAGTATCAGAGCGATCACTGTGCTTTTGTCTGCAGGAGACCCTTCAAATCCAGCGTCAGCACTGCTATGTTGCGACACAACCACTACCGAAAGAAGGATGATCTAACACTTACGATGTTGCTATACAAGTGCACATTCCATTTAATATTACAATTTATAACATTTTCCATTCTAAGAAGCTCTCGACGGCAAGACAATGATCCGGTTTTAAATCTCCTCCTGCTATCCGCATTCATAGGTGCTTTTAGTGCGCCTTATACGCAAAGTGCAGTAGCGTGTGTTGAAGTTCTCGTTGAGGTAAGCAGTTACAATAGAATACAATGTCATTTTTTAATATTAATTTACGTTTTTGGCGCATTCGTCAATCATCGCGCCGTAAGATACTTCAACTGCAACAGGAGATCATTTTCAATTAATGTCAGAGCTATTATTGAGAGTATAAAGTGCATACATAAAGTTTTTTTATTTTTTTTATGTCTGAAAAGCTTGTCTCAGGTGAAGCACTAGATGCAGAAATAATCAGAATAACTTCTAAGAGTTTTACAATTTCACAGTATGCAATCTGGGGTACATTTGACAATAAATTTCTATAAATCACCAACACTTCTATGATGCATTTCTCTGGAAATATATGCAACCACTAGCTGTGGTATTAAACAGGGAAAACCTGAAACCAATCCATAGCAGTCTTTTAGTGAGTTTAATTCAGGTTCAGGGTAACATGGTTTATACTGATCAAAATTACCTACATTTAAAAGTTGCAAAAATAACAAAGAGCCCAAGTTACTGTATCCATCTTGTAACTGTCACAGCACTGTGTACAAAATTTCACGGGCAATTCTTCCAAAGTTTGTTTCCAAACTGACTGCAGTAGGGTTATTATTCCTAGGATGTTTAATTGCTGGTTCAAACATATGCTAGTCATGAATGACTCTTTCCTACATTCTTTCAGATCCGTCACATTTTGTCTTTAACATTTATTCGGATTCATTAATTTTGTTAGTCAATAGCCTATGTAATAAGCCCTGGTTTGAAATATATCAAATAATATGTCAGTAAGAGGGCAATTATCTGAAAAAGTGTGTTGAACGAAATTTAAACTTACATTCTGCATCGTGATTTCAAATCCACAAGTAGCAATATAGGCTACTTCGTCCCACATATTTTGATTTATCACAGCCTTTAAAAGTGAAACTAGTTCACTGTACCATTAGATTTTAACGAGAAGGGATGCACAACTCCACTGCTTAGCATATACTCCAGAGAACCATTTCTTTACTGTTTGTTCTAGAGTCCAAGACCTTTTTGCTGACTTGAAAAAAAAAAAGTTGCATGACTATTCGAAGCGTAGAAAAATTTCTGCACTCTTAGATTTTTGACACGGCATACGATAGTATTGAATTTAGTCGATGAACTAAACAGTGAACGAACACAAAAAATGTTTATCGCTCTCGATTACAGTCCAATCAAATGACGAGCCAAACACCGTTCCACCGTAACTGTGAGCATGTTCGTGAATTTTGGAATCATTTAACGAACGTGACTAACAGCTGTGACATAGTGGAGAACTGATGAAACCTGCGAGAAATTACGCACATCAGCTGCTTCACCCAGAATAACTGAGGGAATATTTGGTTGACTTTTCTCCTTTCTTATTTTATTCACGACTGTGTCTGAAATAGAGATAGTCAAGTCGTTCTGTAGTAGGTGTGACAGTTCTGTAAATACAGAAGAATGTGCTAAATGGTGTTTCAGCTTTTCATGTGTGTGCGTGAAATCCTATGGGACTTAAGTGCTAAGGTTATCAGTCCCTAAGCTTACCCACAACTTAACCTAAATTATCCTAAGGACAAACACAAACACCCATGCCCGAGGGAGGACTCGAACCTCCGCCGGGACCAGCCGCACAGTCCATGACTGCAGCGCCAAAGACCGCTCGGCTAATCCTGCGTGGCTCAGCTTTTCACTCAGAGGCTACAGAAGTTCAACATAATTGTTGTTTAATCAGATTTTGCGTATTAGGGCGTCCTCACAGCGACTCGTTGCTGTTGTAAAGTTATGCAATGAAATACCATATACAAGATTTCTAGCTATTATGCACGATTCAATTGTAAGTCTATCCATTTGTATTATATCATTCGCCTCTTGGAAATTGCGGACAGCAAAGTTGTTCAGCGGAGTCCCATAATCACACTGGACTGCCCCGCTTCGATTTTTATGATTCTGCTGCTCAGTGTACGATACGCAACGGGCCCGCTTCTTTATCCTATCGCCAACTATGGCTATTATAAACTGTTAAGGCTGTTTATAGCGTTGACGTAACATGAACCTACAAACCACATGTGAAATTAGGGTATGTTTTCCGTAGCACTAGGAAAGTTATTACAACATTTAACTGTTACAACCCCACACCAAGATTCCCAGTCGGTCCACTGCGAGACATGGTAAGCTGGTGGTCAGCCACACATCTCGGAGCTCCAGTTGCCACTTGTACACCCTGTTCAGAAAACATCAGACCTTACCTAAATCTTAAATTATAGAAAGCGCGAACTTACGAATTTTGCTAACGGTTCTGAAAAATTGGCAGTACAAATCCAAAAAAAAAAGGAAAAAAAACATAACTTTTGTCAGTCCATGTGAGGAACGCATTTAAAATTTAATTTTTTCTTCAGTTTCGTTATTGTTTCCAATTTACGCAGAAAGCAGTGCTTACCTTATATCCCTTGAATAGACGTTACTGGCCTGGGGCTCTATGACTATCTGCTCCAAGGGTTGAACTGTCAGAAATCTGAAGCTGACAGAGGAGTTTATCTTTTCTATACACGTAGTCTCATATACTTCAGCATTTTGATTGAGCTTTGGCATGACGCATTTAAACAGCTCAGTTGCTGGTAATCAGCAGATAACATTACATATCTTCTGTCTATGGAAGAACAGAAAAAAATCAGAGAGATTTACAAGAGCTCATAGCAAGTGCTTCTGGACTTGATGATTCTGATAGAGCTGTGAAAAGTCATCAGTAAGATGGCAGCACAACAATAACTGGTGCATTCAGGGACGTCTCCAAAAAATACCTCGGAGACATTGCCCAAAACAACTACAAAATATTTCATTTAAAACTGTAGCGTGCGGAGGGACGGGCCCGTACGTAGCCAGTCACTCCTGTTTCTGACACATCTGCACCATGCGGGCTGCTGGTCCTCCTTTGGAGACAGTTTACGCACCACGCTAGTACATCGAGTATTTGGATTTCACTGATTACAGAAGCTCTGTTTACAGGCTTAACCATCAGCATCGTTCATAGGTAGCAACGCAGCAACTACGACGGCGCTGCTATCGGGTTCCACCCTCCCTCCGCGGGTCAAGTGGTCTTCAAGATCCCAAGTCCACAGCTCGTGGTCTAGTGGATAGCGTTAATACTCCCGGATCACGGAGTCCTGGGTTCGATTCCCGGCTGGGGATTTTCTCTGCCCAGGGACTGGGTGCTCGTGTTGTTCTCATCATTTCAGCATAATCATCATTCGTGACAGTGGCTAAATTGGAATGAGTAAACAAATTAGACTGTCTGAAAAATTGGAACTTCGTATGGGCGTTGATGACTGCGCAGTTGAGCGACCAACAAAACCAAACATCATCATAGACGAGGAAGTTGCAGTGCGACTCCAGTCTCTCGAAACCAGCAGGGCGGGAGGAAGCAATGGGATCACAAACATCCTCCTCGAGAATTTGCCTCAGGGGGTCCATCGGCTTGTGGCCGACATCTTCAACCAAGTTTTCCTTTGGAGGACCCACCCTTCCGCGTGGAAACACGCAGAAGTGGTCGGTATCCCGAAGACGAACGAGAAGCCTCGGCTGGCGTCGAACTACCGGCCTATCAGCTTGCTCCAGTCCCTCTCAAAGGTATTCAAGAGGCCATGCATGAAACACCTACTGGAGCACGTCAGGCAGTAACGCTTACTTCCAGATGAGTAGTTTGGTTTCTGGAGTGTCATGTCACCTCTCACCAACTGCTGCGCCTGGTGGATCTAGCCATGGGAGCACTGGAAACGAGAGAGTACATCGGGGCGGTACTCCTGGATGTGTCTAGGGTCTCCGACTTGGTGTGACATGACGGCCTCGTGTACGAACTCTCTGTGCACGGGGTTTCGACGTCATTCGGAGTCTTCCTGTGGTCCTACCTCTCTGGCATGACCTTTTATGCTATGGCGAAACAATCAACGTCGAGCCGGCCGCCGGTGGCCGAGCGGTTCTGGCGCTACAGTCTAGAACCGCGCGACCGCTACAGTCGCAAGTTCGAATCCTGCCTCGGGCATGGATGTGTGTGTTGTCCTTAGGTTAGTTAGGTTTAAGTAGTTCTAAGTTCTAGGGGACTTATGACCTCAGCAGTTGAGTGCTCAGAGCCATTTAAACCATTTGAATCAACGTCGACTGCGAAAACCATATGTGTAGGGGCGTCGCAGGAGTCGGTACTCGGCCCCTTACTATGCATCGCCGACGCGCCGTCGGTTGCATACGTGTGTTTGGCACTCAATGCTGTCGACACGGCCCCGTTCACCCACAGTATGAACGTCGCACTATGGGACGCAGCCTCCAGCTTGGATGTGTTGCCTTGGACGCCTGGGCCACCAAATGGCGGCTCAAAATCAGTGCTGGGAAGATTCAAGCGGTCGTCTTTAGCAGATGGAAGGTTCCGCCGCCTCTGCCCCATCATGTGTACCAAGACGGCTGCCTACCTCGGAGTAAAAATCAATTAGCGTCTTACCTGGCTGCCGCATAGACGCGACATCAGAGACAGGACTGCAAGGCGTTTACACGCGCTCTACCCGCTGCTCGACCCCGAATCGACGCTTTCCCCTCTCCATGGCCTCACGCTTTATCTGACACTGCTTCGTACAGTGTTGTAGAACGCGACCGTGATGCGGGGGTAAGCTGTCGACTCCCACATCTCTATCCTACCGAAACCTTCCCTGGCTTTACCCCACGCACCAGCTCCATGAGGATGTGGGTCACCCATTGTAGATTGATGGGTTCCGACAAACAGCCCATACATTTTATGAAAAGGCAGGCCTCTCCCGCAACCGGCTCTTCAGTAGCGTGGGGCAACAACACAATCACCGGCTGACTACGCATTGGCTGCACCTGTTGTCAGAGTGACACTCTCTGCAATTGCATGAGGATCAACCTCCTCGAATAACTTGCGACCGATCCAGCACGATAGGCCACGATCCCCTACCACGACGAGAAAGGCAGGAACAGCACCTCAGCGCTTACCCTGTGACAGGTCGATTTTTGTTTGGTCGCCCATAACTGTGACTGCGACTCCAGCAGCCAGCTGCAGATGCAGCTCCGCTTGAGACAATTCGCACCGGTACCTACGGCGACCCATCTGTTACAGCATCAGCCGACCTCTGCACCAAGCCGAACCGCTACGTTACGTCGCCCAGCGGCTACCAGCAGCCTTCCTTGGCACTCAGTGCTACTGTTTAATTGTGCTACAGTGAATATTGGATTGACATTCTTTGAAGTTTCATATGTTATTTCTTGCTCTCACATTCTATCATTTCTGTTATTACTGCCATAGGTGGAACATTAGTTTTCTGTAGCGAGGCTGCAATCATCAATCATTTGCGTGCAATTGCAGACTAGAGAACATAAACCAAATATCACCACCAAAAAGTCAGGATCCATCGTCCTATCTCCTGTAATTTTTATGGAGAGATGGTTACAGCATAGGTTCCAAAAACACTTTAAAAACTAGATTCTGCGTTGTCTGAGAGTTGGAAACTGTTCCTGGAAATGACCATATCCAATACAGTAGGTCGCAAAACATACAATTTAAGGAGAGAGAAATCATCCTTTTCGATTTGTGCGCTACACTAGCTGTGTAGAAAAGGTCCTGTAGCGCTTGATCAATTATAATATTATCTGTTTCCCAGCGGTCATTACGCTTCTCTTTGGTTAGAGAGTTAGTTTGACCTTTCTAAAGGCATAAATACAACACCTTGAAGGCATATGTAAATTGGACATTAAGCGGAATCAGCGTCGACGAGCGAAAATGTGTACCGGACCGAGATTCGAACACAGGGTCTCCCGCTTACCATGAAGGCGCGGCAACCACGGCACATCCTGGACACAGCATTATCGCAACTGGGCGGACTACCTCTGCCCAGCTAGGCTTATCAGTTATAACTATGCGTGGTTTCTGATCTTTCGGACATGGATCCACTATCTTCAGTGCAAATGCACAAATACGTCCGATCTCCTGTGGGAATCTCTGCGTAGCGAAAGGGAGTAAAATAGACAGGTACTGCGGAAGGTGGCGCTCGGTGGGAGTGTGAATCGGCCGTGAAGCGTGCTGAGATACACTACTGGCCATTACAACTGCTACACCACGAAGATGACGTGCTACAGACGAGAAATTTAACCAACAGGAAGAAGATGCTGTGATATACAAATGATTAGCTTTTCAGAGCATTCACGCAAGGTAGATGCCGGTGGCGACACCTACAACGTGCTGACATGAGGAAAGTTTCCAACCGATTTCTCATACACAAACAGCAGTTGACCGGCGTTGCCTGGTGAAACGTTGTTGTGATGCCTCGTGTAAGGATGAGAAATGCGTACCATCACGTTTCCGACTTTGATAAAGGTCGCATTGTAGCCTATTGCGATTGCGGTTTATCGTATCGCGACATTGCCGCTGGCGTAGGTCGAGATCCAATGACTGTTAGCAGAATATGGAATCGGTGGGTTCAGAAGGGTAATACGGAACGCCGTGCTGGATCCCAACGGCCTCGTATCACTAGCAGTCGAGATGACAGGCATCTTATCCGCATGGCTGTAACGGATCGTGCATCCACGCCTCGATCCCTGAGTCAACAGATGGGGACGTTTGCAAGACGACAACCATCTGCACGAACAGTTCGACGACGTTTGCAGCAGCATGGACTATCATCTCGGAGACAATGGCTGTGGTTACCCTTGGCGCTGCATCACAGACAGGAGCGCCTGCGATGGTGTACTCAACGACGAACCTGGGTGCACGAATGGCAAAACGTCATTTTTTCGGATGATTCCAGGTACTGTTTACAGCATCATGATGGTCGCATCCGTGTTTGGCGACATCGCGGTGAACGCACATTGGAAGCGTGTATTTGTCATCGCCATACTGGCGTATCACCCGGCGTGATGGTATGGGGTACCATTGGTTACACATCTCGGTCACCTCTTGTTCGCATTGACCACACTTTGAACAGTGGACGCTATATTTCAGATGTGATACGACCCGTGGCTCTACCCTTCATTCGATCCCTGCGAAACCCTACATTTCAGCAGGATAATGCACGCCCGCATGTTGCATGTCCTGTACGGGCCTTTCAGTATACAGAAAACGTTCGACTGCTCTGTTTGACTCAATGCCCAGGCGCATCAAGACCGTTATTACGACCAGAGGTGGTTATTCTGGGTACTGATTTCTCAGGTTCTATGCACGCAAATTGCGTGAAAATGTAATCACATGTCAGTTCTAGTATAATATATTTGTCCAATGAATATCCGTTTATCATCTGCATTTCTTCTTGGTGTAGCAATTTTAATGGCCAGTAGTGTAGTTCGCGCAGTTGAAATAACGCTGTGTCCCGGATGGCGCCGTGGTTATCGCACATGTCTAGTAAGCAGGAGATGCCGGGTTTGAATCTCGGTCCGGTACACATTTTCGCTCGCCGCCGCTGATTCCGCTTAATGACCCGCTGCAGCTGAGAGCAGTGGTCTCCCTCCAATTTACATATAATGATTCACAGCTGCGTATTCTGAATGGTGTCTGTTCTTTCTGACATGTTTTAAAGGAAAATATCTGCATAGAACGGCGACAAGAGTGGACCAGCAGTCATTGGAAATAACCTGTAGATGGCAACGACTCTGCTTGCCGAAATATTGTGGAGAACATACGACATGCCCAGGGTGGACACATGAGTTTCTAAAAGTAATATACCCCAGAGTAACGAGGCCTTTTTGTACCACTGCTTGACCATCAATTAAGCAAGCTTTCATAAATCATCTGTGAGCAGCTTTCCACACAACACACTGCATATTGGCAATTGTTACAGATTAAATCACTGTTTTAGATCGTAGGTTCAGTCATTCTGCAATATGGTTTATAAGGGGACAAAAAATTATTTTCCATTCACTGGGTTACAGGAAGTAGCAAGTCGGAATGCTTTTAAACAGCAAATGAAGTTCAACTGTACCACTAAATTTCTCATCTGCTACAAATTTCAGTGCCCTTCAGGCAACTAGCTCAGACTGTATGAAACTAACGTTTGTGCATACAAAGTCAATAGGAGAAGGAGTCATTATGTTGGGTAATAGTCTATGTAGGAATTAACAGATAAGTGTATTTGCAGGGCAAACTTTGCAGCATATTGTATTGCCACCTTGTATGCTACAATCTTGTTCAGGCATAGGTTGATATTTTGCTGGGAGAAATCGTGGCTGGATGTGAGGGAGGACAGGACAATGTAATTAGATGGAACACAATGCCTTGGCTTCCTTCTTGCAGTGGCTAAGGTAAGATGGGGTAATTTCAGTGTGCATCTTGGTTGAGCACACGTCTCGGGTTTCTTTTTCTAGTAAAACAGCCACACAGGTGTAGTGCTTCTAGCTTTAAATCGTTTGTATACTGTAGTTTAATAATATTTTGTTTTGTGATCAGAAGGCAAGAAATGGTATTTTTGTTGGTATGTTCCCTGTTTATTATATGCAATCTATTTTTGGGGATAAGTTATCAAGTCTAGCTATAGTTTTCAGAGTCCAAAAGCATACAATAAAAACTATTTGTGATGTGAAATCAAGAACGTGCTACAATGCCTGTTCAAGGAACTGGGAATGCTACCTACTGCTCTGCAATATATATACTATATTACTTAATGAAATTCAACATAAATAATATATTTCTTTTTTCAGACTAACAGCTCAGCTCGCTAAAAATAAAAATAATTTACATAAAGATTTAAATTCTCTCACTTCGGCCCAAAAGCGTGTCTATTATTCATGAAAAATCATTTTCAGTTACTATTCAATAGGCACAAGAAGTTTATCTATTAATGAAGGTCAGCCATTTATTAATAGCTAACTACTGTTACTCCATTGATGAATTTCTTGGGAGAACCAATTTATATGTATATACACTGGAGCCCAAGAAACTAGTACACCTGCCTAATATCGTGTAGGGCCCCCGCGAGCACCCAAAAGAGCCGCAACACGATGCGGCATGGACTCGACTAACGTCTGACGCGCTGCTGGAGGGAAATTACGCGATGAATCCTGCAGGGCTGTCCATAAATCCTCAAGAGTACGAGGGGATGGAGATCTCTTCTGAACAGCACGTTGCGAGGTATCCCAGATATGCTCAATAATGGTCACGTCTGCGGAGTTTGGTGGGCAGCGGAAGTATTTAAACTCAGAAGAGTGTTCCTGGAGCAACTCTGAAGGAATTCTGGACGTGTGGGGTTTCGCATTGTCCTGCTGGAATTGCCCAGGTCCATCGGAATGCACAATGGACATGAATGTATGCAGGTGTTCAGACAGGATGCTTACGTACGTGTTACCTGTCAGAGTCGTATCTATACGTTATCAGGGGTCCCATGTCACTTCAACTACACACACCCCACACCGATTCAGAGCCCCCTACCAGCTTGAAGAGTCCCCTGCTGACATGCAGGGTCCAAGGATTCATGAGGTTGTCTACATACCCATATCCGCTCGATACTCGTCCGACCAGGCAACGTGTTTCCAGTCATCAACAGTCCTATGTCGATGTGGAGGGGCCAAGGTGAGGCGTAAAGCTTTGTGTCGTGCAGTCATCAAGGGGGCACAATGGACCTTCGGTTCCGAAAGTTCATATCGATGTTTAGTTGAATGGTTCCCACGCTGACACTTGTAAGGGCTGCATTTCTGTTACATTGAGCGATTCTCTTCAGTCATCTTTGCTCCCGTTCTTGCAGGATCTTTTTCCGGCTGCAACGATGTCGGGGATTTGATGCTTTACCGGATTCCTGGTATTCACGGTGCACTCGTGAAATGGTCGTACGGGAAAAGCTCCACTTCATCGCTACTTCGGAGATGCTGTGTCCGTGTTCCCATCGCTCGTGTGCCGACTATGACACCAAGTTCTTCTTCACTTAAATCTTGATAACCTACCATTCTAGCAGCGCTCGACCGGTTAACGCACTGCTTTCCGAGCGGGAAGGCGTGCCGGTCCCTGGCACGAATCCGCCCGGAGGATTAGTGTCGAGTTCCGGTGTGCCGGCCAGTCTGTGGATGGTTTTTAAGGCGGTTTTCCATCTGCCTCGGCGAATGCGGGCTGGTGCCCCTTATTGCGCCTCAGTTACACTATGGCGGCATTTTTGTGCAAACACTGTCTCCACGTACGAGTACACCATAATTACTCTACCACGTAGACAATTGAGGTTACATTCGTCTGGTGTGGGACGTTCCCTGAGGGGTCCGCTGGGGGCCGAACCGCGCAATAATCCTGAGTTCGGTATGTGGCGGCGGTGGGGTAAATGGACTGCTGTAGCCTGTTGTGGTGTTGTGAACCACTGAGGGCTACGGCGGGGATGAAGCCTCTCCGTCGTTTCTAGATCCCCAGTTCAATACCATACAACACAATAGAATTACAATACAATTCTAGCACCAGTAGCCGATCTAACAATTGCACTTGATGTCTTACATAGGCGTTGCCGACCGCAGCGCCGTACTCTACCTGTTTACATATATCTGTATTTCAATACTCACACCTATACCAGTGTCTTTGGCGCTTCGGTTTATGATTAATAATACAGTGACGGGAAACAGTTGAAACACCAAAAAATAATTAACATAGATTAATGAAATATCGGTAGAACGTTTGTCTAGGCAACATATTTAACTGATTAACGTTGCAAGATTACAGGTTAATGTAAGCGCGACATATGTCATTGCAAATGTGAAAGACTTGTACATTAATACCCAGTGTAACGGCCAGAATTTTGAAGACCAACATGCAAACGTGCATGCATTGTGTTGTGCAGGTACTAGATTTCAGTTTGTGGGATGGAGTTCCATACCTGTTACACTTGGTCGGTCAATAAAGGTACGGTTAATGCAGTTTGTGGATGACACTGGAGTTGTACTCTCGTTGTGTCCCATACGTGCTCGATTGGAGACCGAGAAGGCCAAGGCAACATGTTGACACTCTGTACAGCATGCTGGGCTACAATAGCGGTATATGGGTAAGCGTTATCGTCTTGGCAAACAGCCTCTGGAATGTTGTTCATGAATAGTAGCACAACAGGTCGAATCACCAGACAGCCATGAGATTGCTCCTGCTGTCATATGATATCGCACTGAAGACCATAACTCCAGGTGTAGGTCCAGTGTGTCTAGCACACAGACAGGTTGGTTGAAGGCCCTCTACTGGCTTTTTTCTAGCCAACTCAGGGCCATCACTGGCACCCAGGCAGAACCAGCTTTCATCAGAAAACACAGCAGCCCCCCCCCCCCCCACCCCTGCTCTCCAATGAGCTCTCGTTTGATACCACTGAAGTCGCAAATGGCGGTGCTTAGGGGTCTGTGGAATGCAGTCTACAGGGCGTCTGGCTCCGAGCTATCCCTTAAGTAACCGATTTGTAACAGTTCGTTGTGTCACTATAGTGCCACTGCTGCTCAGATTGCTGGTAGAGATACAGTACGATGCGCCAGAGACATACGCCGAACACGATGGTCTTCTCTCTCGGTAGTGCCACATGGCCGTCCGGAGCCCGGTCTTCGTGCGACTGTACATTCTCGCGACCACCGCTGCCAGCAGTCATGTACAATGACAACGTTCTTGGCAAATCTTTCTGCAGTATCGCAGAAGAAACATCCAGCTTCTCGGAGCCCTATTATGTGGCCTATTATGTGGGTTAACAGCGTCTTTGTAGCCTTAAAGGCATTCTTGACTGACAGCAACTCACCACGTCCAGTCTTAAAGGTAACTAACGTTCACGACCGTTAGAGCGTGTATTTATAGCAAACCTGATTTTCAACATAGTAATGACGCTACTAGCGCCACTCTTATATGACTGCTCCGAAATTTGAACAGACATCATCTTTCAGTTAGATAAAAACTGAAGAAACTGCAAAAAGGTGGGAAATTAAGGAGATGGAACCTGGATAAACTGACTAAACCAGAGGTTGTAGAGAGTTTCAGGGAGAGCATTGGGGAACGATTGACAAGAATGGGGAAAGAAATACAGTAGATGAAGAATGAGCAGCTTTGAGAGATGAAATAGTGAAGGCAGCAGAGGATCAAGTAGGTAAAAAGACGAGGGATAGTAGAAATCCTTGGGTAACAGAAGAAATATTGAATTTAATTGATGACAGGAGAAAACATAAAAATGCTGTAAATGAAGCAGGCAAAAAGTAATACAAATGTCTTAAAAAGAGATCGACATGAAGTGAAAAATGGCTAAGCAGGAATGGCTAGAGGACAAATGTAAGGATGTAGAGGCACATATCACGAGGGGTAGGATAGATACTGCCTACAGGAAAATTAAAGAAACCTTTGGAGAAAAGAGAACCACTTGTATGAACATTAAGAGCCAGTTCTAGGCAAAGAAGGGAAGACAGAAAGATGGAAGTGGTATACAGAGGGTCTATACAAGGGCGATATACTTGAGGACAATATTATGGAAATGGAAGAGCATGTAGACGAAGATGAAATGGGAGATATGACAATGCGTGAAGAGTTTGAAAGAGCACTGAAAGATCTAAGTCGAAACAAGGCCCCGGAAGTCGACAACATTCCATTAGAACTACTGATAGCCTTGGGAGAGCCAGCCCTGACAAAACTCTACCATCTGGTGAGCAAGACGTATGAGACAGGTGAAATACCCTCAGACTTCAAGAAGAATATAATAATTCCAATTCCAAAGAAAGCAAGTGTTGACAGATGTGAAAATTACCGAACTATCAGTTTAATAAGTCACAGCTGCAAAATACTAACGCAAATTCTTTACAGACGAAAGGGAAAACCTGGTAGAAGCCGACCTCTGGGAAGATCAGTTTGGATTCCGTAGAAATTATGGAACACTTGAGGCAATACTGACCCTGAGACTGATCTTAGAAGATAGATTAAGGAAAGGCATTTGTAGACTTAGAGAAAGCTTTTGACAATGTTGACTGAAATACTCTTGTTCAAATCTTGAAGATGGCAGGGGTAAAATACGGGGAGCGAAAGACTATTTACAATTTGTGCAGAAACCAGATGGCAGTTATAAGAGTTGATGGGCACTGCTTAGTGGTTGGGAAGGGAGTGAGACAGAGTTGTACCCTATCCCCGATGTTATTCAATCTGTATATCGAGCAAGCAGTAAAGGAAACAGAAGAAATATTCGGAGTAGGAATTAAAATCCGACTTTGAGGTTCGCCGAAGACACTGTAATTCTGTCAGGGACAACAAAGGACCTGGAAGAGCAGTTGAACGGAATGGACAGTGTCTTGAAAGGAGGATATAAGATGAACATCAACGAAATCAAAACGAAGATAATGGAATGTAGTCACATTAAATCTGGTGATGCTGAGGGAATTAGATTAAGAAATGAGACACTGAAAGTAGTAGATGAGTTTTGCTATTTGGGGAGCAAAATAACTTATGATGGTCGAAGTAGAGATGGTATAAAATGTAGACTGGCAATGGCAGGGAAAGCGTTCCTGAAGAAGAGAAATTTGTTAACATCGAGTATAGGTTTAAGTATAGATTTAAATGTCAGGAAGTCGTTTCTGAAGGTATTTGTGTGTAGTGTAGCCATGTATGGAAGTGAAACATGGACGATAAATAGTTTAGACAAGAAGAGAATAGCAGCTTTCGAAATGTAGTGCTACAGAATAATGCTGAAGATTAAATGGGTAGATCACATAACTAATGAGGAGGTATTGAATAGAATTGGGGAGAAGATAAATTTGTGGCACAATTTGACTAGAAGAAGGGATCGGTTGGTAGGACATGTTCTGAGGCGTCAAGGGATCACCAATTTAGTACTGGGAGGCAGCGTGGAGGGTAAAAATCGTAGAGGGAGACCAAGAGATGAATACACTAAGCAGATTCAGAAGGATGTAGATTGCAGTAGGTACTAGAAGATGAAGAAGAGTGTACAGGATAGAGTACCATGGAGAGCTGTATCAAACTAGTCTCTGGACTGAAGACCACAACAACAACAACATCATATTTCATATGTAGAAACACGCCTACAGACTTTTATTTATGTCGCACAATTCCTTCTTGTTACTGCGTAAAATCTGACTTGTGGTACTGCAGTAATAAGATCATTGTAAACAAGTGTTGTGAACTGATTTCTGTTTGATGGTGAGTGGGTACAACAGCCGCAGAATTATCGCATGGAACTCAATGTATTGTACATGTACATGTTTTGTGACACATTTGTTATTACTTCCTAGAGAAAATATGTTTAAGATTTTTTGACTTATTCCAGATCCATAAGGATAACTACACTTAGGATCTGAGGAAGGGACTCAAGCAAATCTATTGTTTTTTGTGGATATCTGTTGTGTATTCCCGTTTTATGAGAAGTTCTAAATCCTTCAGCATTTCCTCATCTTGAATCTATGAAACATGAAGTGTGTTTTACCAAACCTAATCTGATAATAAAATGAATGTGGTCTACACACATACTTAACAATATCTTTTTTCCCTGGCTTTCAGAATTTTCTAAAACTAATTTATCAAGATTATGATGCAATCAAGACAAAGGAATGGTACTTAAGTCTTCTGGAAATAATACAACAAATATACCAAGTAAAGATAGTTTTCTTATGCGTACAATGACACGAAAGAGTTGGGGATACATAGAAATGTTGCACTTGGCGCAGGAGGAGAGAACTATAAGAGTGTGATACCCTTCCGCGCCATTTAATCATGTTGTCGATTAGAATTGTGCACCAATTAGAAAATGAACAGCTGTGGGTGGTGAACAACAGAGTAAGGTCCATTAAGTCAACAATTACGTGATTTAAATTATTTATGAATACACCGAAAAGGAAATGGAAACAAACCAACAATGAAGTCTATCCAGCTGATGTTTTGTTATTTAGTAGAGTTCAAATGGTTCAAATGGCTCTGAGCACTATCGGACTTAACTTCTAAGGTCATCAGTACCCTAGAACTTAGAACTACTTAAACCTAACTAACCTAAGGACATCACACACATCCATGCCCGAGGCAGGAATCGAACCTGCGACCGTAGCGGTCGCGCGGCTCCAGACTGTAGCGCCTAGAACCGCTCAGCCACTCCGGCCGGCTTAGTTGAGTTGAAGATTACTGGATGGAGAGGGAATGAAATAAACAGAAGAATAAAAATCGCCTGGTGTGCTTTCGGTAATACAAAAGTGGTACATGTGCATTCAAAAACTCATCTACA
The DNA here is from genome assembly GCF_021461385.2 of Schistocerca piceifrons. NCBI lineage: Eukaryota > Metazoa > Arthropoda > Insecta > Orthoptera > Acrididae > Schistocerca > Schistocerca piceifrons. The sequence goes on along the minus strand of NC_060149.1, from coordinate 759,070,866 downwards.
AATGGTAACACATCTACAAAATACATTATAGTAACCTTAAATTATTTCGTCTTGAAAAAAGTAAAACTGTTTATGATGATAATTTATTTGGTAAACTCACTTTCCCTCAATCAGTTGCAGTTTCAAGATCAGTCTAATAGAAACTGCAATTATATTGTTTTGAAAAGAAATAACTTGACTTGCTAGAAATTAAGCATTTACACCGTGTGGGATGATTTTATAATATGTAGTGGTTTCCATTCTTGTATTTGGCATAATGCACGTAAACATTTCTATTGTTTTGGCAGAGAGCAATGTTCTGTGGAACAATGCACATAAGAAAGAAAAAGTATGAGGATGTAGTGGTAAATATTCTCGGCTGCCTTCCCAATGTCGCGTTGATGTATAACACAAGTTCAGATAGGGCACGAACAGATAAATTTGCTATGTCCTTTCTTGATGAATCATCTTGGCATTTCAGGTTAACGTTTAGGGAAATCTTAATCTTGATGACTAGACAGGCATTTGAAATCTGCCTCTGAATTTGAAACCAGTGTGAAAGAGAAAAGTTAGACATCAATTCATCATTGCAATTGAAGGGATTAGTCATGGGACATTAGCCTAGCTGCAATGCGGATGTTACAGATAATCTCAAAATCCACAAGAGACAATTTGAATGACAAATTCAGCAAACCTACACCACTTCCTTAAGTGTTTTCCCTTCTTGAAAATCTCATAAGTATAGATTAACTACTAATATGAACCTTGTTTGGGTAACTAATGATATAAAAATACCATGCACAAGCTGCGACATAATATGACATACAGTCACAGTCCAGTTACTGATTTTCAACACAGACAGAAGTGGAAAATACTGAAGGGTGTCATCAGATAGATTAAAACTATCCCTTACACCAAGAGAATGGGAAGCTCATTCCCAAAAAATTTCAAAAATATATGTTCCCAGAATGAAATTTTAAGTCTGCAACGGAGTGTGCGCTGATATGACACTTTCATATCAGCGCACACTCCGCTGCAGAATTAAAATTTCATTCTGGCAACATCGTCAGTCTGTGGCTAGGCCATATCTCCGTAATATCCTTTCTTCCAGGAATGCTGGTCTTCCACGCTTCGCAGGAGAGCTTCTGTGAAGTCTGGAAGGTAGGAGACGCGGTACTGGCGGAAGTAAAGCTGTGAGGACGGGTCGTCATTCACACGTGGATGCTTCAGTCGGTAAAGGAGTTTCCCACGAAAGGCGAGGGTCCGGCACGCAGTTTCGACCTGCCAGGAAGTATCATATCAGCGCACACTCCGCTGCAGGATGAAAATTTCATTCTGGAAACATCCCCCAGGCTGTGGGTAAGCCATGTCTCCGCAGTATCCCTTCTTCCCGGAATGCTAGTCTCGCAGGTTTCGCTGGAGAGCTTCTGTGAAGCTTGGAAAGTAGGAGACGAGGAACTGGCAGAAGTAAAGCTCGTGGGTCGTACTTGGGTGGTTCAGTCGGTAGAGCACTTTCTCGTGAAAGGCAAAGGTCCCGATTTAGAGTCACATAGATTTAACCTGCCAGGAAGTTACAAATATATGTTATTCGGTGAAGTAGGTGTCAGAGAAAACAGTGACAGGTGTATTACATGAATTTTGTGTCATGGATAAATGAAATTGCTAGCGATCTACCATTTTTGTGAGAGATGTTGACACTGAGTTAAATGTGATTGAGGAACTCCTTGGTTTGACCCCAGTGCATGGCGTGACTGATGATATATTTTCTTGCTTAGAAATTAGAATGACAAACATGACCTTTGTTAGGAAAGACTTTCCTAGATCACAACAAAGCTCCAGCAATGACTGGTCACAAGCCTGGTGTCGTTGCTTTGGTGAGATAAAAGTTGGAAGAATTTGATATTCCGCAGAAAATACTAGCAATACAGTGTGTTCTACATCACATTTATCTTATAGCAAAATGTTTTAAAATAAATGGCGTCACGCATGTAGTTGTAAAGAACTACTGGTTAGATCACACTACGGTTAACAGGTAAGGGCACAGTAGCAAGCCGCGCCAATGACGTCAGAGTCAACCCGACCAGCGCTCAGTAGCCTGCAATTACCATAGCGTATTATGCTGTGATCGCGTTTGCGAGCGCGTTTACGGCATGTGTCCTCGGAGTCTTTTGCGGCGGCATGTCTGAATAAAATCTTCTCGTTTTCCAAGCCGCATCAATTTCGAACTGACGCTGCTTGAAAACGGAGGATACTTTATTCGTTGCTTACGGGGTTGGGGTTGTTTTTGGGGAAGGAGACCAAACAGCGAGGTCATCGGTCTCATTGGATTAGGGAAGGACGGGGATGGAAATCGGCCGTGCCCTTTCAAAGGAACCATCCCGGCATTTGCCTGGAGCGATTTAGGGAAATCACGGAAAACCTAAATCAGGATGGCCGTACGCGGGATTGAACCGTCGTCCTCCCGAATGCGAGTCCAGTGTCGAACCACTGCGCCACCTCGCTCGGTGTTGCTTACGGTAGTTCGAATTTTCATTAATGACTGGCGACTGAGTACAAAGTTATGCTGTAATTATAAGTGTACTGAGGGATTTTTTGAGTGAGAGTTTAAGTGAAAAATAATGGTCTCCTGCACGATCGCCAGTTGTACTAACCACAACAGACAAAAAAGTAAGTTAGGAATTAAAGAAGATAGGTTTCATATATTTCCTAAAAAAAGAAAAGAAATGAAAAAAATAAGACGAAACGAAAATGGATAAACGCTTTTAAACGTGCAGATTCGTTTCCAGTTGAAAATGCTTGTGTCCGCTAAATACATTTTACTGATTCGCGTTATGAAAGGGATTTGAAAAGTGAACTGTTGGATATTCCTTCGAAAGGCAAAGCTGCCGTAAAGAAACTGAACGTATTTCACGGGTATATATATTACTAACTAATGAAGAAAATGGTTCAAATGGCTCTGAGCACTATGGGACTTAACATCTATGGTCATCAGTCCCCTAGAACTTAGAACTACTTAAACTAACCTAAGGACATCACACAACACCCAGCCATTACGAGGCAGAGAAAATCCCTGACCCCGCCGGGAATCGAACCCGGGAACCCGGGCGTGGGAAGCGAGAGCGCTACCGCACGACCACGAGCTGCGGGCAACTAATGAAGAACTGTGTACTAGAGAAAAGGTAAGCCTTGACAACAAACACTGCTGTGAATGCGACAATGGGTGCTTACGCCACCAGTCGAAACTATGGAAACAGCAATAAAAGATTTAGCCAAAAGAATGCAGCTTTATAGGATCGTCTGTATCGATGTAGAGCTGAGTTACTGAGAGTAAAACATGTTCCAAAAGTGACGCTGGGCTCTTTTACTGACTGTCATAAACAAGTGGTTATGAAAGGACGGTATACTAACCGGCCATCTGAAGATATTCTAAAGGCTGCGACTTTACGTTGCCTATCTTATGAAGCGTTATGTTTTGCCAGGGTCGTATTGAAATATTCTCTTCCTAATGAAGTCGCTATTAAGAGAAAGTTTCACTGATTTAAGCCTCAAAACTAAATTAAAATTAATAACAATATTTGAAAAAGACTTTGCTCTTAGCTGCGATGAAATGAAAGTAAACGCTGATCTATGTTTTGACCAGGCTTAAGACATTATCAGAGGGCCACACAACAATGCTCAAGCTATGGCCATCAGAAGTTTGGTAGGAAATAGGATGCTTTGCATTTTCTATAGCCCTACCTTTGACAAAGCCGTTTCTAAAAACTTGTTGACTAAAACAATTCAAGTAATAGAAAATTTTCAGTTTAAAGTGAGAGCATTTGTGTGTGATCTGGGACCATCAAACAGAAGAGTTATAGAAAATCTAAAAGTTACTTTTGATAACTTAGGGATAGAAAATCCATCAAGCCAAAGCAGGAATGTAAGGGTTTGTTGTGGCCCTCCTCATGCCTTAAAATTCTAACGGAATCATATGCTTGACTATAGTTATCGATTAAAATCTGGTAGTTTTCTCACAAAATAACCGTTCATTAAGGTAGCTGAACTTAAAAACACTGACGTAGATTTACATTATACCCATACAGTAACTAAGAACCATTTGTTTATTGCTGATACGGAAAGGCAAAACGTAAGGAAACCAGCTGAGTTGTTTTCTCTCACTGTAGCGCAAGTCATTTGTCACAACCTTCCTGAGTTCGGTTGTAAAAGTCATAAAAAATGGATTTGATGTACTGAACTCCAGAACCGCTGTTGATGAATACAAATTAAAAAGTGCAAATGGAAATTTTTACTCTAATAGAATAACTTGTCACAACTGTACGATCTCATTGTCACAATGAGAGAAATAAGCTAACAGAAACCAAACCCACGCCTGACAGAATATCTGCCCGAAGCAGCTGATCTAACTCCATAATGACCCTTCTGACAGAGCTGTTCACTTGGGGCCGGTCGTACCGCATGAAAGCAGGAACCAAGCCAACATTTGTATGGTTCCTTGCAGAGGCTGTTTTATCCAAGTCACATTCAATATTGTCGCCCTAATCCCTAACAATACTGTTTAGCGCTCCACACACAATCACAACATGATCCTGCTTTGTAAAACCCTAACTCAATGATCCCACATCCTCTATCACTTGGCTAAGACAGGCACTGGGCTTCAAAATACTTGTGACCTAGTACCTGTCACTTAATTTTTCCTGCAAGATTTGGTTCACATCTCTCTCATGGCTACTACCTAACAACAGATCTTTCCTCCTACTTTCTACTTTTTTTTTAAACTGTTGGTTTCCTGGTGAAAGTCTGTTGAGTATTAACTAAATTTACATCTGCTTGAGCCTCCTCCTTAGTTAACTGTGGTAGCAAGGCAAATCTATTGTTTATGACATTGATGAAACTGTCAGATACTGTTTTCTTTCTGTGGCCCTGTTCTTTGCTACCAGTTCCCACCTATTTCCACCCTTCTCTCCCCTTAACCTCTTCAGTTCCTCCCTAGCACTATCCATTTCAGCCTTGCGGACTCTAATGTCCCTTGCTCTTCAGCTATTTTCCTGTTCCATAAACATACTTTGTAGTACAATATAAGACACCCATTTACTCCGCCACTTCCCATGCCACTGCATTCCTATCAATGTAACCATCTGCTACAACAGCTGCATAGAACCCCAGAACTAACTTTCCTGTGGCAGATCAAACACTTCTCGTCCATGGTGTTTACAAAAATTATCTTGTCATTAAATGTATGTGGAACACGAATATACCTGTATACTATTAATATCGTAACGTAATTCGCTCAAAACAACGTTAAAACTCAAAACCTGTATACCCAAAAAAATAGGCCAAAGATCGCGTATGCGCAATATGGAATTTAAGCGTTTTGAAAAGAAAAAAAAAATAGACTTAAAACCTTTAATTCCCTGAGTAGATACAAGACTACTAATTATATGTGTAACGAAAACAACCTAAATGCTTTGGCTTAATACTTACTCAAACGACTTATATTTCTATGAAAACTTTCGTCTAAAGTACGTTGAAACCTGCCGTTAGTATTTCTTTTCGATAAATACGTTGAGACAAGTGAAAAATTCAATAGATAAAATGAAGTAGACTCTACGTAACTTTCTTAGGGTGTAATATTAACTTAATTGACAGTTATTACAGAATTAACTACTTATCTCCACGACTTCAATATTCTAGCATGTGCGGTCTGCGCCAGGGCTTCCTACAGAATGTCGCAAACCTGTTGCTACTATTGGTACGGGGGAATTCACAAGACATGATTTGCATCTAAGTGAGAGAGGGGAGGGTAAATTGACCGGGATGATAGCAAAATCTTTAGATGAGCTTCTTGTTTGTTTAGAAGATTTAAAAATTGAAGGTGGAATAAATGTACTATGGCTGTCCGGACATCATATAATCACAGATATGCAAAAGATAAATGTTGGTGATGTAAGCGTTCAGAACATGTAAGTAGAGACACTGCGAAGAGAGGATGGATTGCCATATCTGCTAAAATTTATCATAGTGTGAAAAATTTAGAAACTAAAAATTCTGTGTAGATAAACATACAGAACCATGTGCCTACGAGCTCAACCTATATAATGGTACTTTTGTAACTGTAGCTGTGTATAGGTCCCCACTGAGAAATTTTCAGCTATTTCTGAAAAGAAATTTAGATTATTTGTTGTGCTATATTTCAGACAGAGGGAAGCAAATTATTGTTTGTGGGTATTTCAACGTAAGTTTTCTGAAAGAGTCCGATAGAAAGCTTGACCATGAAGTATTACTTGATTCTTTCGATTTGATATCATTTATTGATTTTCCTATTCGGGAAATACAGGAAATCAGCACACTGATAGACAATGATTTTGTACACCAAGATAAATTTAGCCAAATAAAAACTTTTCCTGTTAAGAATAGTCTTTCTGATCATCATGTACAGCTAGTTACAGTAGATGACATAGCTCCATATAGTAATGCAAAACAGTCCTCCAGAATAGTACATTTAACTAACGATTTACAACTGCAAATTTTAGGGAAAGTTTGCAGCACTTAGACTGGGATGAGGTTTACAGGGAGGGAAACTGTTGCTAATTTAAAGTGTAACCTATTTCGTGATACCGTTGTGAATATATTTGTAAACAATTTCCCTAAGAAAACAGCGAAGCGTAATTGTAAGAAACCATCTAAAAAGCTATGGCTTACTAAAGGGATAAAAATATCTTGTAAACAGAAAGTAAATGCAACTTATACCTAGAAGGAGTAATGATCCTGAAAAAGTCAAACATTATAAAAACTACTGCACTGTGTTAAGAAACGTTATTAAAAAGCTCTTAAGTATGTACATAATGTCTGAGATTAGCACCTCCGATAAGGAAATTAAAACAGTCTGGAATATTACTAAAACGGAAACAGGACAACCAAGAACACAGGAAGACTATTTTTTATCAGACTCGGTGACAAGTTTCTTACAAAAAGTGGGAAGTAAAAATTTTTTTTAATAATCATTTTCAAGTATTGTAGAGAAAATAGGATACAGCTGTTCAATAGAAAATGCAACGCTGTGTATAAAAAAATCAATACCAGTGCCGTTTGATAAAACTGAAGTTCAACCCACCTCTCCTACTGAAATTAGGATAATAATAAATTCACTCGAAAGTAAAAGCTCACCTGGAACTGATGGCCTTTCCAACAGAGTACTAAAATCTTGTTCCGAACAGCTATGTAGGATTCTCAACCACATATGTAGTGGCTCGCTGGAACAGGGCATTTTTCCAGGTAGACTGAAATGTGCTACTGTTAAACCATTGCATAAAAAAGATGATAGGTCTGATACTAACAACTACTGCACAATTCACTTCAGACAGCTTTATTCAAAATTCATAAAAAAGTTATGTATTCAAGAGTACCTTCACATATCTATGAAAATGAAGTACTACAAAAATGTTAATTTAGTTTTCAGAAATGCTTTTCAACAGGAAACGTTATATATGCTTTCACTGATGAAATATTAAATGCTCTAAATAAATTAACATCACCCACTGGGATTTTTAGTGATCTCTCAAAGACTTTTGACTGTGTGGATCATGAAATCCTTCTAGATAAACTTAAGTAATGTGGTTTGAATGTGACAGTCCACAATTGGTTTAATTCATATTTAACTGGGTGAATGCAGAATATTCACATTAACAGTACAGATAGTCTACAAAAATCAACAGAGTCCTGTAACTGAGGACATATCAAGAACTGTGTTCCATAAAATCCAGTCCTGAGTCCCCTATTGTTCTTAGTATGTATTAATGTCTTGCCACTCTATATTTACGAAAATGCAAAGCTAGTTCTATTTGCTGATGATACAAGATAATAATCACACCCATCAGACAAGAATTAGCTGAGGAAATCGCAAATAATGTCTTACAGTAAATTATTAAGTGATTCTCAGTAAATTTTGAGAAAACACAGTATATACAGTTCTGTACAGTAAATGGCATAACACCAGTGATACGTATAGACTTTCGAAAGAAGTTTGTTGCTAAGACAGAATATTCAAAATTTCTGGGTGTGTGCATTGATGAGAAAGTGAATTGGAAGAAACAAATTGATGATCTGCTGAAATGTTTGAGTTCAGCTACATATGTTATTAGGGTTCTTGCAAATTTTGGTAATAAGCATATCAGTAATTTAGCCTACTATGCCCATTGTCACTCACTGCATTCATATGGCATCATATTTTGGGGTAATTCATCATTAAGGGGCTCCGGAAAGGCTCAAAATCATGAAAAGTTCAATTTTTACTTTTTTGCGTTTTCTGAATCTGCAGATTATTACCTTTTAATAGATATATAATTTATTCAATTCCAAAGACTACAACTATTTTTAAATTTTTTTTGAAATGTGTTCTACATGGGCGTGACCCACTGTGGCGCTGTTAAACTGCTGTCAAATGGTGTTATTATTAACGTCCGTGTTCATCAGGTACATTTTAGTGATGTGAGATAAAGTATGTGTTGCGGCTAACCTGTGATGGTTCAATATATATCACTGGTGTGATTGTCGATTGTTTCATGTTTATTTACGCTGTCGTTATCTCGAAAATATTCGTAATTAATTCTGTTTCTTGAGTCTCTGTTTTGTTGAAGTATAATACTGAGTAAAAGTAAAGTTATTAGAAATCCTCTGAAGGCTTTTAAGAAAAGAGAAATGTTGGAAAGCAAAAGGTATGTGCTATTACTGTAAACAATAGAGACGATAACCAAGTGAGTGAACCTAACCTCTCAAGTACACCTGCCCATAGCAGTCAAAGTGGGAAAGAAAATACTTCACAGAAGAAGCTTGGTTCAATGAGTGAAAACTATGAATGTTTTATGGGCGAATCGGATGTGAATGAAATATGTCGGTTCTCAAAGGAATTTTTTCAAACTGTGTAAGATGTATTCATTGTAGTGAAGTTGATCTGGAACTCTCCATAATAAAGCACGTAGGACTTGCTAGTGAAATACAACTGAAATCTGATAAGTGTTCATACATGACCACCTTTTGGAACAGTGTTGCAGTAACTGCAACTGAAGAAAATGGTAGCAAAATCTACGAACACAACAACGAGCGATGCTTGCTTTAGACAAGGAACGCCTTCGGGCTGCAGACAGGGCTGTAAAGAGTCTAGAAATACAAGCAAGAGTAAACAGGAGGAGGAACAAGAGGAAGCTGGAGGAGGAGTTTGCAGAGGATGAAGATAATCCATCCTATGGACATGGAATGCACTAAAAAGTTAATCCAATCTTTGTCGCTCGATTCCCAAAACTTTTATTTTCTCATACTAATTACATGTTTTCTAAGGATCTTCCAAACATATTTGTTTCAAGCTTTCAGTAAATGTTACACAGTACCTTCTGCATAATTTAACACAGCCTTTTTCAAAAAAACTGTATATTTTTGAATATATAAATACAAAATTGCAAAAAAATGTTGTGAATTTTCATTACAATTGAAAAAAAATCATCTTTAATAACTGAACTAAAATTTTGTAAAATCCCTGTGTTAGGTTGTAGCCCATATTCCAATAAATAATCTGTAAAAAGTTCAACTTCCTACCTCAAATACTTTGTGAGGAAAGATGTAATTTATAAGCATTATTTTAACAGTGCAAGTATAGGGCGTTCCGGAGCCCCTTAAGAGAAAAAGTATCCCTTGCACAAATGCATGTATTCAGAATAATAGATGAGCTCACTCAAAATCACCTTGCAGACATTTATTTAAGGAACTAGGGATATTTACAGTACCTTCATAATACCTATATTCACTTACGAAGTTTGTTATTAATAATCTATTGCAATTCAAAAATAACAGCGAAGTGCATAGCTACGACACTAGAAGAAAGGATGATCTTCAGTAGGATTTTGGAATATACACTGTATTCGAACATTATGAAGTACCTCGAAGAAAACGATTTCCTGACACATAGTCAGCCTGGATTCAGAAAATATCGTTCTTATGAAACACAACTAGCTCTTTTACTCATGAAGTAATGAGTGCTATCGATAGGGGATGTCAAATTGATTCCATATTAGATTTCCAGAAGGCTTTCGACACCGTTCCCAAAAAGCGCCTTCTAACCAAACAGCGTGCCTATGCAGTATCGCCTGTTGTGCGACTGGATTCGTGATTTCTTGTTAGAAAGATCACAGTTCGTAGTAATAGACGGAAAGTCATCGAGTAAAACAGAAGTAATATTCGGCGTTCCCCAAGGAAGTGTTATAGGCCCTCTATTGATATTTATCGATATTAACAACATAGGATACAATCTGAGTAGCCGTCTTAGGTTGTTTGCCACTGATGCTGTCATTCACCTTCTTGTAATGTCGTCAGATGACCAAAACGAATCAGGGCTCGCACAAAAAAAATTTAAGTGCTCGTTTTTTCCGCGTGTGGGGCGAATGCAGTTGGAGTGATATGGGACCCCTGATACGTCTAGATACGACTCTGACAGGTGACAGGTACGTAAGCATCCTGTCTAATCACTTGCATCCATTCATATCCATTGTGCATTCCGACGGATTTGGGCAACTCCAACAGGACACTCCATACTTCCAGAATTGCTGCAGAATGGCTCCAGGAACACTCTTCTGAGTTTCGTCCGAATTAGTACTTACGATTGTATACTGCAATACTGTGAAATTAGGCAGCTTGTAAATACAGTCGTATATTTTAATGATAATTCCCAGCCCCTAAACAAAAAAAAAAAAACCTTGACGCTCGATGGGTTCTTAGCCATAAACAGTTTGGCAGGAATTGCTGCAGCGTCGAGGGAACAAGCTCCATTCATCGTACACAGCGCAGTCAATCAATATACGTACAAGATTTGTGGTTCTAAAGTACGAGGGCAGTCCAGAAAGTAAGAACGTTTGCACTTACAGTCCGAGCACCTGTCTTGCGGTAGTCGCTTATTGGTTTTTGGTGTTGCGGACAGTTGCCACGTACCGCTGTAAGTCAGATCTCGTCAGGTGATACGTGGAGAGATAAGGGTGACCGTGGCTGTACTGACTGCGAATCCCACCGACTGTGAGGTGCGATGTGTTATTCATTTTCTGCAGGCGGAAAGTAATAGACCATGTGACATTCACCGCAGACGTGCTACCGTTTAAGGCGAAGGTGTAATGAATGCAGCCAGAGTCCGAAAGTGGTGCATAATGTTTAAGAATGGGAGAACAGATGTTCATGACGAAGAAAGATTAGGGCGATCCTCCGTCATCACAGATTCGTTGAAACAAAAGGTGGATCGTATCACCGGAGAGAATAGACCAGTCACGATTAGCGACATGCAACGAACGATGTTAGGAAGTGTGTCGTTCAACTGTACACGACGTTGTCACTCAGCAATTAAGAGTACCACAAAATCTGTGCACGGTGGGTGCCACGCGTGCTCACGGATGACCAGAAAGACGCGGGAATGGTTGCTGCATTTGCGTTATTGGAGGGTTACAAAAGGGATGGCAACACGTTCATTCACCAGTGTTACAGGCGATGAAACATGGGTTTCCCACAACACCCGCGCGACAGTCTATGGAGTGGTAGCCAACGTCAAAATAAAAATCGGATGGCAGCGTCCTAAAAAGGATTGGCAAAAAATGCACATGTAAAACATATATGTTAAAAAGAAATGTACAAAGATTGAACAGTAGAAGTAAAATATGTTTGTTAAATCAAATGTAAAGTAGTTAAGCTTGAGAGCCATGAGATACCTTTTGTTACAAAATCAATAAAATAGAGTGACATCGCTAGAAATATGATATGTGCGATGATCAGCAAACAATGGGCTGTCAAATCGCAAACCGTACACAGTATATGCTACAAAAGTCAGCCAACGTACTGGAAGGGGGTGGGAAACTATAAGAAGAAAACAGAATTTATATCTAAATATGCACAAAATTTATTATCAAAATCATTTTTTTGATTCAGTTAGAAGTCTCTATTGACAAGAATATCTCTTGTCCTTAACACACACTCTCTCTCTCTCTCTCTCTCTCTCTCTCTCTCTCTCTCTCTCTCTCTCTAAGTCTGGCCTGGTATTAATTCGTACTGAACTTTTCGCCCACTTAAACAAATTGTGCAACGCGATCTGACTAAATACTGACAAACGGGACGTCGTCGAGTTACAGCAAGGGAAGTAACCAACTCTCAAATTAATCTGACAGCTTTTGAATACAGCACAATGGCAAGGAAATCAACGCATTTATTGAATTAAGGCCGTACATTCTGCCGAGCTGCGTTATCACCATATCCAAAACGACAGTAAAAGCGACTTTGCCGACTGTCTGATTGCGGATCCCGCACCGTTAGTAGACGCTCACTGCATCTCTGAAACCTGCCTACTCACTTGGACTAATATTATCCGTAACACTCCTCTCTGTGAACTGTTCCGGTATCGTACGGTGTGCGAGTGAGATCAGCTGCTTGCCCACTGGCGAGATAAAGACAGTCTCACTACAAGCACGATAAAATAAAAAAAGCATTTCTACTACCCAACTGCTCTTTCAGCCACTTAATTCCCCGCACTGCTTGCAGAGTGACGAATATATAAGGGACAGGGGGGGGGGGGGGATGGAACTTTAATAGTGGCAACTATTTATTTACAGCTCGTACAAAATAGATACGTGCTTCAAAGTTTTACTGACCTTCAAAGTAGTCACCAGCATTGTGTATAACCCGTTGCCAGCGATGTGGAAGTCCTAGGATACTCTTAGCAGTGCCAGTTGTGTTGACGGTTTCAATGGCGCGGTCTATTGCCAGACGAATTTGTAGCAATTCTGAAGCGAATGCCGTGAAGTGTTTCCTTTAGTTTAGAAATCGAGTTGAACTCACGAGGGCTTAAGTCAGGGGAATGCAGTAGGTGGTATAGCACTTAGCAGCCCCATCAGTCAAACAAATCAGTAACAGCTTGCACTGTATGTGCTTGAGCATTGTCCTGCAAAATAATGGTCAGTTACCGCAGAAAGTGTCATCATTTCTGTCCCTAAGCTGGTCGTAGGTTGTGTTTCAAAACTGAGCAGCATAGAGACAGAAGTGATGCAGGATCTAACCATCATTTTGAAGGACAATGCTCAAGCACGTACAGTGCAAGCTGTTACTGATTTGTTTGACTGATGGGGCTGCTAAGTGCTATACCACCTATTGCACTCCCCTGACTTAAGTCCTCGTGAGTTCAACTCGATTTCTAAACTGAAGGGAACACTTCACGGCATTCGCTTCAGAACTGCTACAAATTCGTCGGGCAATAGACCGCACCGCTCGAACCGTCAACACAACTGGCACTGCTAAGAGTATCCTACGACTTTCACATCGCTGACAACGGGTTATACACAATGCTGGTGACTACTTTGAAGGTCATTAAAACTTTGAAACACGTATCTATCCTATACGAGTTGTAAACCAGTAGTTGCCACTATTAAAGTTCCAACCCTCGTACATTTCGTTTCATAGAGACGCGCTGGTACATCTACACGATAATCAATCGCAGCCTAAGGGCTACTCTGCTGTGCACAAGTTGGCGCAAATCGAGACACGTCCTCTCCGCTCCCGGTGAAGGCTCAGATCCCTCTGCTCTTTACACAAAACTAACAGCTCCGCTATTGCGAAAGAAGATCACAAGGACCGCACATTCCTACTCATTCACAGGACTCGACTCTAAATGAGTGCGCCCTTCCTACTTCGAGTCATACAGCCTGTCGCCGATCCGCGCTAGTTCACGTAGCAATCGAGCATAAATTTCCATCAGAACTCCCATTCCTGCCCAGTTTTTCAGAAAAGCTAATGGCTGTTCGTTTTTGAAATTTAAGCTGTGGCCATTGGACTGCAGCTGTGCTAGAGCCGTTTCGCCACAACAGACTTTACTTCCCACTCCTCCATGTGCAAACTCTCAATGGCCAGAGTCCTTATAAACGTGTACTACTAACAAGGGGAGGCCTCCAATTGTGAAATTCAGATTCGATTCATACTGCGCATAATAAAAGCTCATGGCCAGAGGTGTAATGTGGCAAAGCACCAAGATGCACTTCTCAGCCGTTGTCGAGAAAATCGACAGTTAAAAGAAACCGTTGCGGTGAAATACTCTCTACGATTAATAATTCTCTACAGCGGCGTGGCGCAGCGGTAAGCGCTCGGGTTCGTAATCCGAAGGTCGCCGGATCGAATCTCGCGCTATGCAAGCGCTCGGGTTTGTAATCCGAAGGTCGCCGGATTGAATATCGCGCTATGCAACTTTTTTTTTTTAGTATTTGTTTTTCATAATTCAAATATATAAAGTGTTAATTCCCGGCAATCAGTTGCAGCAATTATGCATATAAGTTGTTGAAAGTCGTTTGTCGTGGAAAAATTGGCGACATCATTATGTTTTCTGCAAACAAAGTTGTATTTCACAAATGTTATTAATTGTCGTCATAATGTTAACCACGTATAGTTAACGGAAGACGTAGAAACGATATTCCGAAACGAATACGTATAGCGTAAGTCAAACGTTCGAATTAGAATAGAGACCCCACGAACACAAATTTGCTGTGGCAGGTATGAAATATAAACTCCGTTACTCGCTCGTTACACTTGAATGACAGATGTTGAATGGGCCGAAACGAGCCGCGGCATAACAGCGTAGTTGCCTGCTAACTTCGATAGAAGGTAGATGCGGTCCCTAGCGCAACTTATAACATTGTCGAAAATCAGTGGGGACGGGAGAGCTTTGGTATACCCTGTTAAAAAAAAAACGGAAAAATGGAGGCGGTACAATTGGAGAGCGATCCGCCTTCACCAACATGCATAAGCAATTCATTAATACTTTATATATATATATATATATATATATATATATATATATATATATATATATATATTTGAATTACAAAAAACTAGTAGTAAAAAAAATTGCATGGCGCTAGATTCGATCCGGCGACCTTCGGATTACGGACCCGAGCGCTTACCGCTGCGCCACGACACTGTAGAAAATTTTTAATCGTCGAGAGTATTTCACCGCAACGGTTTCTTTTAACTGTCGATTTTCTCGACAACGGCTGAGAAGTGCATCTTGGTGCTTTGCCACATTA
Source organism: Schistocerca piceifrons (assembly GCF_021461385.2). Lineage (NCBI taxonomy): Eukaryota > Metazoa > Arthropoda > Insecta > Orthoptera > Acrididae > Schistocerca > Schistocerca piceifrons. The sequence continues at coordinate 759,055,804 of NC_060149.1, read as the reverse complement.
CACCTCTGGCCATGAGCTTTTATTATGCGCAGTATGAATCGAATCTGAATTTCACAATTGGCGGCCTCCCCTTGTAAGAGGCCTGCGTCCTCCGTTGTGCCGTGGACACCGGCACGCGTCCTCCCCCAACGACACCGCCCTGAGGCAGCCCATGTAAGAACGATGTTCCGTCCCTGCTAAGCACCGCAGGAGCAGCCCGCTGGTTCGCAATTATCCCTTGAGCATTCAATACAGACGATAAGTAACGCCATCGTAATTGTCTGCATACATCAGTGTTCTAAATACACTACTGGGCATTAAAATTGCTACACCAAGAAGAAATGCAGATGATAAACGGGTATTATTGGACAAATATATTACACTAGAACTGGTATGTGATTACATTTTCACGTAATTTGGGTGCATAGATCCTGAGAAATCAGTACGCAGAACAACCACCTTTGGCCGTAATAACGGCCTTGATACGCCTGGACATTGAGTCAAACAGAGCTTGGATGGTGTGTACAGGTACAGCTGCCCATGCAGCTTTAACACGATACCACAGTTCATCAAGAGTAGTGACTGGCGTATTGTGACGAGCCAGTTGCTCGGCCACCGTTGACCAGACGTTTTCAATTGGTGAGAGATCTGGAGAATGTGCTGGCCAGGGCAGCAGTCGAACATTTTCTGTATCCAGAAAGGCCCGCACAGGATCTGCAACATGCGGTCGTGCATAATCCTGCTGAAATGTAGGGTTTCGCAGGGATCGAATAAAGGGTAGAGAAACGGGTCGAATCACATCTGAAATGTACCGTCCACTGTTCAAAGTGCCGTCAATGCGAACAAGAGGTGACCGAGACGTGTAACCAATGGTACCCCATACCATCACGCCGGGTGATATGCCAGTATGGCGATGACGGATACACGCTTCCAATGTGCGCTCACCGCGATGTCGCCAAACACGGATGCGGCCATCATGATGCTGTAAACAGAACCTGGATTCATCCGAAAAAATGACGTTTTGCCATTCGTGCACCCAGGTCCGTCGTTGAGTACACCATCGCAGGCGCTCCTGTCTGTGATGCAGCGTCAAGGGTAACCGCAGCCATGGTCTCCGAGCTGATAGTCCATGCTGCTGCAAACATCGTCGAACTGTTCGTGCAGATTGTTGTTGTCTTGCGAACGTCCCCATCTGTTGACTCAGGGATCGAGACGTGGCTGCACGATCCGTTACTGCCATGCGGATAGGATGCCTGTCATCTCGACTGCTAGTGATATGAGGCCGTTGGGATCGAGCACGGCATTCCGTATTACCCTCCTGAACCCAACGATTCCATATTCTGCTAACAGTCATTGGATCTCGACCAATGCTAGCAGTAATGTCGCGATAGGTTAAACCGCAATCGCGATAGGCTACAATCCGACCTTTATCAAAGTCGGAGACTTGATGGTACGCATTTCTCCTCCTTCACGAGGCATCACAACAACGTTTCACCAGGCAACGCCTGTCAACTGCTGTTTGTGTATGAGAAATCGGTTGTAAACCTTCCTGTCAGCACGTTCTAGGTGTCACCACCGGCGCAAATCTTGTGTGAATGCTCTGAAAAGCTAATCATTTGCATTTCACAGCATCTTCTTCCTGTCGGTTTAATTTCACATCTGTAGCACGTCATCTTCGTGGTGTAGCAATTTTAATGGGCAGTAATGTAACTTGTACTTGATTTCTTAGCGTAATTAAAATACAAGTGCTGTTCTACACTGAAGAGCCAAAGAAATTGGTACACCTGCCTAATGTCGTGCAGGGCCCCTGCGAGCAAGCAGAAGTACGGTAGCACGACGTGGCATGGACTCGACTAATGTCTGAAGTGCTGCTGGAGGGAAATGACACTATGAATCTTGCAGGGCTGTCCATAAATCCTTAAGAGTACGAGGGGGTGGAGATCTCTTCTGAACAGCACGTTGCAAGGTATCCCAGATATGCTCAACAATGTTCACATCTGGGGAGTTTGGTGGCCAGCGTAAGTGCTTAAACTCAGAAGAAACTTGCTGGAGCCCCTCTGTAGCAATTCTGGACGTGTGGATGTCTCATTGTCCTGCTGGAATTGCTGAAGTTCGTCGTAATGCACAATGGACATGAATGGATGCAAGTGATCAGACACGATGTTTATGTACGTGTCACATCTCAGAGCCGTATCTAGCCTTATAAGGATCCCATATCACTCCAACTGCACTCACCACGCACCATTACAAAGCCTCACCCAGCTTGTACTGACCCCTGCTGACATGCAGGGTTCATGGATTCATGAGGTTGTTTCCATACCCATATACGTCCATCCACTCGACACAATTTGAATCGAGACTCGTCCGACCACGCAACATGTTTCCAGACGTGAATAGTCCAATGTCGGTATTGACGGGCCCAGGCGAGGCGTAAAGCTTTGCGTCGTGCAGTCATCAAGTGTACGCGAGTGGGCCTTCGGCTCCGAAAGCCCATATCGATGGTGTTTCGTTGAATGGTTCGCAAGCTGACACTTGTTGGCCGAGCATTGAAATCTGCAGAAATTTACGGAAGCGTTGCACTTTTGTCACGTTGAACGATTCTCCTCAGTCGTCGTTGGTCCCGTTCTTGCAGGATCTTTCTCCTGCCGCAGCAACGTCGGAGATTTGATGTTTTACAGGATTCCTGATGTTCACGGTAAACTTGTGAAATGATCGCACGGGAAAATCCCCACTCCATCGCTACCTCGGAGATGATGTGTCCCAACATTCGTGCGCCGACTATAACACCAGATTTAAACTCACTTAAGTCTTGATAACCTGCCATTGTAGCAGCAGTAACCGATCTAACAACTGCGTCAGACACTTGCTGTCTTACATAGGCATTCTCTACTGGCCTGTTTAAATATCTCTTTATTTGAATACGCATTCCTGTACCAGTTTGGTGCTTCAGTGTAATTTCTTCATGTAAGACGTCCATAAAATCCCACGCCTTACAATACTGATGACCTGGAAGGAATTGAACACGCATATATACGAAGTGTAATTATAAACTGTAATAAAGTGTGCAACAATTGAAGGGCAAGTGTGCATTAAATCTTATAAAACCATATAAAATTATTAACAAAAGCTTTTAAACAGACGATAAAACCATGTTTCAAGTGTTAAGCAAACAGACATTTAAAATATAGCATCATTATTATGTAAAAGGAGCTAAACAAAGGAAGGTTCAAATGGCTCTGAGCACTATGGGACTTAACATCTATGGTCATCAGTCCCCTAGAACTTAGAACTACTTAAACCTAACTAACCTAAGGACAGCACACAACACCCAGTCATCACGAGGCAGAGAAAACCCCTGACCCCGCCGGGAATCGAACCAGGGAACCCGGGCGTGGGAAAACAAAGGAAGGTAAACTGTTCAGATTTTATCATCAGTTTATGGTGACACCATGTGCCACTGGAAGAGCGGTGATTCTTTGAACTGTTCAGAATACTGGAGACGAGGCCGGCCGCTGGACACGCGTTACCGGGAAGCACAAGTGAGCTGCACTCTGGTTTCAATAGAACGGAGTGAACGCCGCAGACCCACATGCGTGCTAGGGTCCCAAGCGCGGTTTTACACGTTGACTTTGTGTGAGAACCGTGCCTGCAGCGTATCTAGATGCTAAAGAGAAGAACACGGCAAGTGCCATCACCCGATTTCCCAGAAGCTTCTTTCAGTGAAAGATGAATCAAAATAACGAACACGTGTCTCGACTTATCCCTAAATGCTCAATCGTTTCTGGGAAAACGGCGGTCAAAGTTTTCGAGGTAGTTTACATGGCTTTTAGAGCGCAATAAGTTGAACCAAAGCGGTGGTACAATGCCTAGCATCGAGGCGTCACACATTTGCGCCCTGCGTTCGAAACCCGGTTATTGTTTTTAATTTGTTTTTGTTTTTCATTTATATAGTCACGTCCGTAAAACGTTACTATACAAATGTTTTCCATTGTATGTTGAAACAATGCTGTCCCTATGCATCTACTAAATGTCTGTTGAATCAATTCAATAAAACAGTAACAGGAAATTATTCGAAATTGTTTTCGGTAAAATTTCTATAGTGTATCTACAGCGCCAGTTTTGAGAAAAATGATCCCTAAGTGTGGTTTGCCGTGAAATTATTGGCAACACATGAAATGTTCAGCAATGTTAAAGACGTTTTTTCCCGAATGAGATTCAAACGAAGAAATGCCACTGTGGTATACCTGCCTTCGCGCGGTGCTCATGGTGTTCGGAATTTCTGTGTCAAATGCTCCTATGATCGGTACCATCCGAGGGGATGCACTAATACTTCCTGAAGAAGAATAAAATGTAAGAATCAATATAAGAATTAATGTAAGAATGAAATGTAAGAACAGGAGCAGTTAAAATGATTGAAACCCTCAAAATACCATAGATACATATTATATAGTAAATGTACGACGCTTATTGTGAAACACACTTGCAATTTCACAATTAATATAACGCCCTTGTATCTCCTAATTTGATACGAAACATTAGCATAGTAATCTTCAATGGAAATTGGTAGAGAAATAAAATAAAATAAAACCAACAACCGAGTTTCGAACACGGAGAGCAAAAGTGAAAAGTCGCGACGCTAGCCACTACGTCCCCGGAGCGGTTAAACTTATTGTCGAGCCAAAACATTATGACATCCTTCTTAATAACTTGTTGATCCATCTCTGAAACGCATTACGTCACCGATTCTGCGTCTCATGGATTCGACAGATTGTTGGTAGGTTTGTGGAGGTATGGCGGACAAGATGTCCACGCACAAGTCACGTAATTTCCGCCGGCCGCTGTGACCGAGCGGTTCTAGGCGCTTCTGTCTGGAACCGCGCTGCTGCTACGGTCGCAGGTTCGAATCCTGCCTCGGTCATGGATGTGTGTGATGTCCTTAGGTTACTTAGGTTTCAGTAGTTCTAAGTCTAAGGGACTGATGACCTCACATGTTAAGTCGCATGGTGCTTAGAGCCATTTCAACCATTTGACCTTTCACGTCTTCCGATTGGCCCTGATACAGATTTTGACGCTTCTGCTGCATCTTGTTGTCACATCGATGCTCAGAATTCTGAATTTCTTCCATCTTTTCCACTGAACTACAATCAAATTGCACAGGTCACTGAAGCTGATCCAGATTTTAACATTTTGCTAACATACATTCGCACATCTTCGCCTCACTCATTGAATAGCATAAAGAACTCTGTAGTGCGCCGATACTTTACACGTCGACATAGTCTCGCTGTACAAAAAGGTGTAATTCTTGTTTAAAATGACAGTGGACAGCTACGAGTGTTGATCCCTAAACCATTGCAAAAAGAAGTGTTGCGGCTACTTCACCAAGGACACTGGGGAATTGTTCGTACGAAACAGTTAGCGCGTCGACACTGTACTTGGCGGGGTATGGACACCCAAACGCCAGCCGGTGTGGCCGTTCGGTTCTAGGCGCTTCAGTTTGCAACCGCGTGACCGCTACGGTCGCAGGTTCGAATCCGGCCTCAGGCATGGATGTGTGTGATGTCCTTTGGTTAGTTAGGTTTAAATAGTTCTAAGTTCTAGGGGACTGATGACCTCAGAAGTTAAGTCCCATACTGCTCAGAGCCATTTGAACCATTTTTGAACACCCAAACAGAGAAGATGATGTCACAGTGTCACGCATGTGCGGAAAATCAGTCCGCTCCGCCACAAAAATGCTCTGTTTGGCCTAAGTCTCAGTCACATGTGCACATAGACTTTGCGGGACCTTTATGGAATTCTCGATGGTTTATTTGGATTGACTCGTATAGCACATTTCCTTTTGCTGTGCTAGTAAACTCGACAACGTCACGTAGCAGAATTCAGGTGTTTTTCTCTAGTTTTTGCCTCGAAGATTTACCTGAAGCAATAGTGTCAGACAACGGACCTCAGTTCAAGTCAAATGAATTTGAAACATTCTGTGAACACAGTGACATGTAGTATCTCACTAGTGCACCGTTCCATCCATAGTCAAGTGACGAAGCGGAACGTTCTGTCAGAACCTTCAAGCAGCAGATGGCCAAACGTCGCTCTGCACACACCAGGGATCAAGCATTGCAATTGTTTCCGCCTCCTATCGTTCGTACCCACGAGATGGACCTTCGCCGGCGGAATTGCTTCACGGCCTCGGCTATCGGACGCTGCTGTACCTGCTCCACCCTCCTCAGCATCCGACAGGGTTTTTAGTCGCAGCAAAGGGAGGGCGCGAGGTGAGATCGTACGCCGACTTGGCACTTGCATGTACTATTGAGTGGTACTTAAGACAGGTAAATAAATTAGTGAAATCAATGTGAAGTGAAGTAGAAATTAGAAAATAAATGAAAAACTTAGTTTAGTTTAGAAGAATTACACAATGGCAAACAGCGGACATAGCAGCAGTGGCAACATCCGGCGCTTGCAAGTCAGCACGTTCAAGAGAAGCCATCGCCCTCCCCACATAAGCGGAAGCTGTAGATTCAGCCGTCTGGGCATCACCCGACCGGCTCACGTGTTTCTCAATTGTCACATGTGATCAAAGGCCCTCGCCTACATTCCAAGAGCCAATGACCGACGATAAGAAGATTATTCGAGAAGCTTTTCAACGTGACAGAAGAGGCAATGACCATGAAGTTGTTCACCTCCAGTGAACTGAAGTGAATAAATACGCGAGACGCAGTGGGCCCGACAAGAGTAGTTTTCAGTTCAGTTTCGGTGCTGAAGACCATCATGCAGGAAGAGACTACATCGTACACAGAAGCACCAAGTCCGCCGCTGTTATGGAATAGCAAGCAGCAGCTTCGCCGCCAGAAGATAGAAGTTAGAAGGTGTTTGAAGACTGATTTTTACGTACCCGGGTGACTCGTGAGGACGGGAAGGAGACGGCCTCACATTAGCAGTCACCTGTGAGCTGGTGATGAAGATCTGACAGCCGAAGACAGGCAAACTGGAGCCCGTTGTTCGAGTCCAGGATTCTGGCCTTCCCCCGCCGCACCGCTCCGCTGGCCGACGCACAACACTGAGACACGCGGCCATTTAGAGAAGAGAAACACTGGGACGCCGCATCCAAGGTATCACCATCCGATTGACGACTTCGTTCTCAATAACTAAACGGGCCACCGCACGAGGTGCGTCTCCAGTCAACTGGGGCGAGACGGCGACACGAGATACACACCGCCAGGCGTAATCAGACGCCGCCGCTCACGCAGCATGAAGGCTTCGCAAACGACACAGCTGCCGCTCTCCCAGCCAGAACAATCCAGTAAGGAAACCATTGTGCAAATCTTTCAATAAAAGTTGTCTCATGTAAAAATGCTGATTCATTCTACCTCATACCCGAGCCAAGGAAGAACCCACCCTGCCCGCATGTTGTTAAGAGAGAAAAAGTAATTTATTCAGTGTTTTTCACCCTGACATAATGCTTTAGAATCAAATACCCATTGCCCGCATCTCGTGGTCGTGCGGTAGCGTTCTCGCTTCCCACGCCCGGGTTCCCGGGTTCGATTCCCGGCGGGGTCAGGGATTTTCTCTGCCTCGTGATGGCTGGGTGTTGTGTGCTGTCCTTAGGTTAGTTAGGTTCAAGTAGTTCTAAGTTCTAGGGGACTGATGACCATAGCTGTTAAGTCCCATAGTGCTCAGAGCCATTTGAACCATCAAATACCCATTTAAAGTAATGCTCATCCTTACAACTGACTAGCATCAAAAGAGAGGAAGCCCAGTTACAGTACCTTATTTCAAGTCCAGATGGCTTGCAGCGCCGACATCAAAATCAACCTCGCCCCTGTCATGTGCACGATGATCTTTCAGTGTCTCTTGCCCCAGATTCACGGATCCAGAGGGCACCGCGGCCACAGCAGTCGCCAGAGGGTGTCATCACGACACCGCGGGACAACACCACGGAGATAGAATCTTCGCCTCCTCTGCCTCCTCTCGTCCTAAGGATGGAACTGGACCCGCCCACACCGGAGCAGTCGCCGCTTTCTTCATCTGGTTCATGGCAGCTGGAGGTGGACACCTATTCTTCTGCTCGTTTTCTGGAGGACGTTTATGCCAGAGCATAGGCCGGATGGTGGGGTACGACCGGAAGCTTGACTTCCCCTGCAACCACAGCTTCCCGTCCAGCGATGCGCCCACACTCCTGCCTCCCCCGCCATGGTCGCACTTCCTACACGACGACGGTCCGTCGACTTAGGGTGGGGGAGGGGGGGAGGAATGTTCCGGAGTAACGATAAACGCCGGCAGTAAGATGAAGAACGCAACAGCAGACTGGCTGGCTCTGAGCACTATGGGACTTAAAATCTATGGCCAGCAGTCCCCTAGAACTTAGAACTGCTTAAACCTAACTAACCTAAGGACATCACACAACACCCAGTCATCACGAGGCAGAGAAAATCCCTGACCCCGCCGGGAATCGAACCCGGGAACCCGGGCGTGGGAAGCGAGAACGCTACCGCACGACAACGAGCTGCGGACGGACGCAAGAGCAGAGAAGGCTGTGAGACGACGTCTGCCAATAGTTCGCTGACTAGGACCGCACCAAGACAGGAGCGGCCTCTAAATCCACACTAGTTTGAAGTTCACTGAGTGCCGCTGTTCATGGTGTTGGAATTGCAATGTCCAGAAGTGAAACTGCATACGGAAAGAAGTTAAATGAAGGGCGGTATGTATGGTGGTGTGATTCGTAACGTGACAATATAATGTACATTTTCAGTTTTTCCCAATCTTACGCCAACCCTGCATTACATCTCACTGCCCATCATACTTAAATAAATACATATAACAGGAAAAACAGAGCTCAAACAACTACTTCCATGAACATTGTTGGTTGTAGTCGAATGAACATATATAATTATTATACTGATGAAAATAGCGTAATGAAGCAACATACTGTTCTATGACGTAAATGCGGCAGGCGTTTGTTAATATAGCAATCCGTAGCGTGACACCAAAAGGTGTGCGTACAGGGGATAAGCAAATTAATATGAACAGTGGTAGTAATGGGATGGTTGTGTTTGACGGTCAAAAACGCAGGTAAGGCACGTGTCGCGCCGGACTTTAAGTGTTCAGTACGGACTAGGAATCACTGCAGGTTGTTGAGGAATAGTGCATACTTCGTATTTGCATTCAGAGGCCGAGGACGATGTGCAATGAAAGACCTAATAGAGTTCCGAAGAGGGCAGGCTGTGGGGGCCCGATTAGCTGGAGCGCCGGCCGGTGAGGCCGAGCGGCTCTACGCGCTACAGTCTGGAACTGCGCGACCGCTACGATCGCAGTTTCGAATCCTGCCTCGGGTATGGATGTGTGTGATGTCCTTAGGTTAGTTAGGTTTAAGTTAGTTCTAAGTTCTAGGGGACTGATGACCACAGAAGTTAAGTCCCATAGTGCTCAGACCCATTTGAACCATTTTGAACCGTTCTGGTGAAACACAACTGGCTCTTTATTCACACGAAACAATTAATGAGTGCTATCGACAGGGGATCTCAAATAGAGTACATATTACTAGATTTCCAGAAGGCTTTTGGCACCATCCCTCAATCAAACCGCTTGCATGTGGAGTATCACCTCCGTTTTGCGAGTGGGTTCGTAATTTCCGTCAGAAAGGTCATCGTATTCAGTAATTGACGGAAAGTCGCCTAGTAAAATGGAAATGATATCTGGCGTTCCCCGAGGCAGTCTTATAGGCCCTCTTCCATTGTTGCCGGCCGAAGTGGCCGTGCGGTTAAAGGCGCTGCAGTCTGGAACCGCAAGACGGCTACGGTCGCAGGTTCGAATCCTGCCTCGGGCATGGATGTTCGTGATGTCCTTAGGTTAGTTAGGTTTAACTAGTTCTAAGTTCTAGGGGACTAATGACCTCAGCAGTTGAGTCCCATAGTGCTCAGGGCCATTTGAACCATTTTTTTCTTCCATTGTTAATCTATACAAACGATTTAGGAGACGACCTGAGCGCCACACTTGTATTGTTTGCCGATGACGCAGTTGTTTACCGTGTAGTAAAGTCATCAGAAGATCAAAATCAAATGAAATATGATTTAGAGAAGATACCCGTATGGCGAGAAAAGTGACAGTTGACGAAAAGTGTGAGTCACCACATGAGTGTTGAAAGTAATCCGTTAAATTTCGGTTAGACGGTAAATTACACAAATGTGAAGCCCATCAATTCAACTAAATACCTAGGGACCATAATTAGGAACAACTTAAATTGGAACGTCAGGCACTTATGAATGAATTGAGAGTAGTCATGCAAGCGTACATAGAAAGTACGGCATGGCCCTTCTCAAACTATCGAATCCATATTCGCAAGAATGCTGTATATCAATGAGAATGCCACTGCATAATCTTTCCTATTGTAGAGACTGTACATGGTGTTGCACCAACATAATTTGTGGGGTGTCTCTGAAATATCCGAGCATGTGGTATAATCTGTTCTGGCGTAACGACAAATGCCGGCACAAAGATAAAGAACGCAGGAGCAGAGAAGGTTGGTTGGTTGTTTGGGGAAGGAGACCAGACAGCGTGGTCATCGGTCTCATCGGATTAGGGAAGAATGGGGAAGGAAGTCGGCCGTGCCCTTTCAGAGGAACCATCCCGGCATTTGCCTGGAGTGATTTAGGGAAATCACGGAAAACCTAAATCAGGAGGGCCGAACCCGGGATTGAACCGTCGTCCTCCCGAAGCAGAGAAGGTTGTGAGACGTCGTCAGCCAATGACTTTTGAACAATATTAAGGTTGTTCTCTATCAAAATCTTCCATTTGCTAAGTATGCCTATCAGTAGTTAGAGCCTTCAGTAGTTAAAATCTTTTATTTAGCTGGCAGTATTGGCGCTCTCTGTATTGCAGTAGTTCGAGTAACGAAGATTTTTGCGAGGTAAGTTATTCATGAAAGGTATAGGTTATTGTTAGTCGCGGCCATTCTTTTGTAGGGATTATTGAAAGTCAGATTGCGTTGCACTAAAAATATTATGTGTCAGTTTAGTGATGATCAGAATAAGTAAAGAGATAAATGTCTGAGTACATTCACTTTTGCTCAGCTGTTTGAAAATCAAATAAATTAAGAGGGTTACCAGCACAGTAATTCATTAATTTTCCAAAGGGGACGTTTCAGACGGTCACTGAATACTGATCGACGTGAGTAGCATTATGGTGGGACAATAAACTACAGTGCTGATGGGCCACGATCCTCGTGCTTTCGAATTTCGACTCAATCTGATAGACGTTTCTCGTTAACACATGAAGCATAACACGATCTTCTTACAAGGCATCAGTATTCAAATGCTGTATATCAATGAGAATGCCGCTGCGTAATCTTTCCTGTTATAGAGATTGTACATGGTGTTACACCAATATAATTTGTGGAGTGTCTCTGAAATGCTAAACATTTGCATATCCGAGCATGTGGTATAATCTGTTCCGGCGTAACGAAAGATGCCGGCACGAAGATGAACGCAACAGCAGAGAAGGCTGAGAGACAACGTCGGCCAATAACTCGCTGACTAGGACCGCACCACGGCAGCAGCGGCCTCTACAAGAAGTGAATATAAGTGCCGCGCCTGCCAGCTTGGGCCGGACGGTAGAAGACGGACACGAGCAGAGATGTCACTTGTGATCCATATCCATTACTAGCATGGGCATTGTATATAGCAAAGGACACTGATTGTTTGCAGGTCGTCAGTTGCAGAGCACTACATAAGCCGTGACGTGTGATCCATATCCATTACTTGCATGGACATTGTATATGGCGAAAGACATCGATTATTTGAAACTTCCTGGCAGATTAAAACTGTGTGCCGGACAGAGACTCGAACTCGGGGCCTTTGCCTTTCGCAGGCAAGTGCTCTACCAACTGAGCTACCCAAGCACGACTCACGGCCCGTCCTCACAACTTTAAATCCGCCAGTACCTCGTCTCCTACCTTCCAAACTTCACAGAAGCTCTCCTGCGAACCTTGCAGAACTAGCACACCTGGAAGAAAGGATACTGCGGAGACATGGCTTAGCCACAGCCTGGGGGTTGTTTCTAGAATGAAATTTTCAATCTGCAGCAGAGTGTGCGCTAATATGAAACTTCCTGGCAGATTAAAACTGTGTGCTGGACCGAGACTCGAACTCGGGACCTTTGCCTTTCGCGGGCAAGTGCTCTACCAAAGTTGTGATGTCGGGGCGTGAGTCGTGCTTGGGTAGCTCAGTTGGTAAATTTCAATTGCAGATGCAATAACGGAGGGGTATCTATTGAGAGGCGAGACAAACATGTGGTTTCCTAAGAGGGGCAGCAGCGTTTCCACTAGCTGCAAGAGCAACAATCTGGATGATTGACTGATCTGGCCTTGTAACATCAAGCAAAACGGCCTAACTGTGCTAGTACTGTGAATGGCTGAAAGCTAGAAGAAACTACAGCCATAATTTTTCCCGAGGGCATGCCGCTCTACTGTATGGTTAAATGATGATGACATCTTCTTGGGTAAAATATTCCGGAGGTAAAATAGCCTCCGTTCGGATCTCTGTGCGTGGACTACTCAGAAGGATGTCATGCTCGGGAGAATCAAAACTGGCGTTCTAGGGATTGAAGCGTGGAGTGTAAGACCCATTAATCGAGCAGGTAGGTTAAGAAGTTAAAAAGTGAATGGATAGGTTGCAGTTAGATGTAGTGGACATTAGCGAAGTTAGGTGGCAGGAACAACAGGACTTCTGCTCAGGTAATATGGGGGCTACAGTTACAAAATCAAATAGAGGTAATCCAGGAGTATATTTAATAATGATTAAGAAAACAGGAATGTAGGTGAGTTACTATGAACATCACCATAGCCGAGATATACACGAAGCCCACACCCACCACAAAAAAATGGTTCAAATGGTTCTGAGCACTATGGGACTTAACATCTGAGGTCATCAGTCCCCTAGAACTTAGAACTACTTAAACCTAACTAACCTAAGGACATCACACACACCCATGCCCGAGGCAGGATTTGAACCTGCGACCGTAGCGGTCGCGCGCTTCCAGACTGAAGCGCCTAGAACCGCTCGGCCACATGGGCCGGCACTCCCACCACAGAAGTACAAGTTTATGTACTAACTAGCTCCATAAACAATGAAGAGATTGATGAAATTCATGATGAGATAAAAGAAATCATTCAGATAGTTAAGGGAGACGAAATTTAATTGTTATGGGGGATTGGAATTCGACAATAGGAAAAGAAAGAGAAGGAGAAATAATAGGTGAATATGGAATGGGGGAAAGGAATGAAAGAGGAAGCCGCCTGGCAGAATTTTGAGCAGAGCATAATTTAACCATTGCTAACGCTTGGTTTAAGAAACATGAAGAAAGGTTGTATATGTGGGAGACACGTGGAAACAATGGGAGGTTTCAGACTGATTATATAATGGTAAGACAAAGATTTCGGAACAAGATTTTAAACTGTAATTGCAGATGTGGACTTTGATAACAATTTATTAGTTATGAACTGAAGAATAAAACTGAAGAAACTGCAAAAATGTAGGAAATTAAGAAGATGGGATCTCGATAATTTGAAAGAACCAGAGATTGTTGAGAGTTTCAGAGGGGGCATTATGCAACAATTGACTAGAACAGAGGAAAGTAATAGAGTTTAAGACGAATGGATAGCTTTGAAAGATGAAACAGCGAAGTCGGCAGAGGATCAAATGGGGTAAAAAGACATGGCCTAGTACAAATCCTTGGATAACACAGGAGGTATTCAATTTAATTGATGAAAGGAGAAAATATAAAATGCACCAAATGAAGCAGGCGAAAGGGAATACAGACGTCTAAAATATGAGATTGACATGAAGAGCAACATACCGCCACAGGAAAATTAAACAGACCTTTAGAAAAAAGAGAAGTAGCTGTATGAATATCAGATGGGAACCAGTCCTAAGCGAAGAAGGGAAAGCTGAAAGGGGGAAAAATTGGAAATTTGTGGTACGTTCCTATGGGACCAAACTGCTGAGGTCATCGGTCCCAAGGGCTACACACTACTTAATCTAATTTATGCTAACGACAACGTGTTCACACCCATGTCCGAAGGAGCCACGCGAACCGTGGCAAGGAGCCTGAGATCGCGTGGCTGTAATTTACCGTCTAGTAAGGTCATCCGAAGACCAGTATCAGTTGCAAAGCGATTTAGAAAAGTTTGCTGTATGGTGTGGTGGTGTGGCAGGTGGCAGTTGACGCTAAATAACGAAAAGTGTGAGGTGATCCACAGGAGTTCCAAAAGAAATCCGTTGGAATTCGATTACTCGATAAATAGTACAATTCTCAAGGCTGTCAATTCAACTAAGTACCTGGGTGTAAAAATTACGAACAACTTCAGTTGGAAAGACCACATAGATAATTCTCTGGGGAAGGCGAGCCAAAGGTTGAGTTTCATTGACAGGACACTTAGAAGATGCAACAAGTCCACTAAAGAGACAGCTTACACTAGACTCCTTCGTCCTCTGTTAGAATATTGCTGCGCGGTGTGGGATCCTTACCAGGTGGGATTGACGGAGGACATCGAAAGGGTGCAAATAAGGGCAGCTCGTTTTGTATTATCACGCAATAGGGGAGAGAGTGTGGCAGATATGATACGCGAGTTGGGATGGAAGTCATTAAAGCATAGACTTTTTCGTCGCGGCGAGATCTATTTACGAAATTTCAGTCACCAACTTTCTCTTCCGAATGCGAAAATATTTTGTTGAGCCCAACCTACATAGGTAGGAATGATCATCAAAATAAAATAAGAGAAATCAGAGCTCGAACAGAAAGGTTTAGGTGTTCGTTTTTCCCGCGCTCTGTTCGGGAGTGGAATGGTAGGGAGATAGTATGATTGTGGTTCGATGAACCCTCTGCCAAGCACTTAAATGTGAATTGCAGAGTAATCATGTAGATGTAGATGTAGAAAGGTAGAAGCAGTTTATTAAGGATCTGTACAAGGGAGACCAACTTGGAGGCAATATTACAGAAATGGAAGAGGACGTAGATGAAGATGAGATGGGAGATACGATACTGCGAGAAGAATTTTATCAAGACCTAAGTCAAAACAAGGCCCCTGGAGTACATGGCATTCCGTCAGAACTATTGAAAGCCTTCGGAGAGCCAGGCATGACAAATCTCTTCCATGTAGTGAGCAAGATGTATGACACTGGGGAAATACATTCAGACTTCAAGAATATTATAATAATTCTAATTCCAAAGAAAGAAGGTGATGACAGCTATGAATATTGTAACAGAAGAATCGTGTAGTGGTTATGATACTAGACCGTTGCATGTATATTTTCAATTTCTATATTCGGTTCGAGTACATTCTAGAGGTATCCACAAATATCAAGAATCATTGTACTGGAATGTTTTGTAATTGTATATATACCGTATGTGTTCTGATCGGAGGCAGTTCGCTCCACGCTCTTGTACTCAAGTGCTGAATAAACCATCGTTAAGTGAAGTTAGTGTTCGTCATTCATCTAATTACACCTTCTTCTACGTGACAATATTATCGAACTGTAAGTTTACTAAGCCATAGTTGCAAAATACTTACACAAATTCTTTACAGAAGAATGTAAACACTGGTAGAAACCAACCGTTGAGAAGATCAGTTTGGATTCTGGAGAAATGTAGGTACACACAAGGCAATACTGGCCCTACGACTTGTCTTAGAAGATAGGTTAAGGAAAGTCAAACATTCGTTTATAGCATTTTTAGTCTCAAAGAACGCTTTTGACAATGTTGAGTTGAATACTCTCTTTTTGAAATTCTGATGGTAGCAGGTGTAAAATACATGGAGCGAAAGGCTATTTACAACTTGTGTAGAGACCAAACGGCACCTATAAGAGTCAAGGGCATGAAAGGGACGCACTGGTTGATAAGTAAGATAGCGCTGTAGCCTATCCCCGAAGCTGTACATGAGCGAGCAGTAAAGAAAACAAAAGAAAAATTTGGAGTAGGAATAAAGGTTCAGGGAGAAGCCATAAAAACCTTGAGGTTTGCCGATGACGCTATAATTCTATTAGAGACAGTAAAACACTTGAAAGAGCAGATGAGTTTTGTTATTTGGGCAGCAAAATAACTGATGATGGTCGAAGCAGACAGGGAATAGAATGTAGACTGGCAGTGGCAAGAAAAGCATTTCTGAAGAAGAGAAATTTGTTAACAGCGAATATAGATTTAAGTGTTGAGAAGTCTTTTGTGAAGGTATTTGTGTGGAGTGTAGCCAGATTACGATGTGAAACATGGACGATAAACAGTCTAGGCAAGAAGAGAATGGAAACTCTCGAAATGCGATGCTGCAGAAGAATAGAAAAACATTGAACATTAGGTGGGTAAAGCCGGCTGAAGTAGCCGAGCGGTTCTAGGCGCTACAGTCTGGAACCGCGCGACCGGTACGGTCGCAGGTTCGAATCCTGCTTCGGGCATGGATGTGTGTGATGTCCTTAGGTTAGTTAGGTTTAAATAGTTCTAAGTTCCAGGGGACTGATGACCAGAGCAGTTAAGTCCCATAGTGCTCAGAGCCATTTTTTTGGGTACTAATGAGGAGGTACTGAATAGAACTGGGGAGAAAAGGAATTTGTTGCACAACCTGACTACAAGAGGGGATTGATTGATAGGACACATTCTGGGCCGTCAAGGGATCAGCAATTTAGCACTGTAGTGAACTGTGGGTGGTGGAAACCGTAGAGGGAAACAAAGAGACGAATACAGTAGAGAGATTCAGAAGGATGTAATAGATATTCGGCTGTGAAGAGGCTTGCACAGGATAGAATAGCATGGAGAGATACATTAAACCGTCTTCAGACTGAGACCACATCAACAACAACATCATTCGAAATTTTTGGAGAGGGTATTGAGAAATTTAACCTTGCCTCGGTTGAGAAATGCAGACACAGAGTTGCAGTCACTCATTGCGTGGAAGAAGAAAATATACTGCCAACGTTCTTTTCCACTGCACTTCCTGAACAATAGAGTAGCTGAGGGATTGTACCTCCTTCTGGCTTGAGAAAATATACATTGAGGGCAATTTGGAGACTATCATTACGATCAGAAGTCAACAGCTTCCCTCGAAATTGTGACACATTTGTGAGCTAAAGCCAGGGATTCTGTCGCCCCGCTATCAGAGTGTCTGCATTATCAGCTACCTCCTTGGAAGCGATTTCACTTTAATTGCGTTTTTACATCAGCAGGGTGATTATCTTTGTTTTTCACAGTCTATAGAAAATTTAGTTGTGAAATTGTTGGTGTCATGGTGCTGCTAAATTGCATCTCCAGAGACTGCTTTTTGCTCGATCTCCTTAAGCACTTCACGGACTTTGTAGTCTTCTGTCTATCCAAGTAAAACATTGAACACAACTTTCGCACTTTGATTGTACTTACTTCCTACATAATAGACATATGAGTTGCAAATTTATTCGAAGTTATGCCCACTCGACCCTACGAGTCAGTATAACAATAAAAAAAACATAAATCACACATACTGTACTGCTATCCAGCAGTGTGGTATCTGGAGGAGGTTTAACAGCTTTTTACGAAGCAGATTTTGTGCCTTTTCACAATCCACCCTCATCAAACAAAGTTAGGGGATATGCAGCCAGTTCGTAGGTTCTGACGTCCTCTACTTCTTCTTCTGACTGTTTGGCGATAGGCATCCTTTGAAACAAAGTGGTTGGCTCAGTAACCACATTAATGAGGATGACAGAGCTCGCTTGAACTTGACGGTTTTGAAATCATTCCCAGCAATCCCTTGATACCTTAGGTTCCGACCTCCCTGGCCAAGTGACAATTGATTTTTATATCCTTTCATAACCCCATTGTTGACTGATATTGGCACTTGAGGTGTTGGTGAAACCATTCTGAGGCGTAGCGCCTTGTAACGATCCTGCCTTGGAGGCGGTTAAGTGGGAGATGTGTCTAAGAGCTGGATAGTGACAGAGGTGACACGAGACTGGATGCGCACGTAGTTTATGTATCAGCCGAGAGAGGACAATATTGGATAGGGGGACTGTGATTTTAGTTTCGATTGTGCCCACTAGAGTGCACTAAAGTAATAGAATGTTTTTCATAAACTGTTCTAGTATTTTCATAAAGTGTTATGTCTTTTTGTGTATGTAAAATGTTATAAATGTGTTTTAGCAGTATGAATGATGCGTGAGTGTGGTTTAAGATTAATATGAAGATAATTGTAGTATTTAGTGTGGGAACATTTCGAAGAAGTATGGATATGGACAAAGGGGAGTTTTGTAGAATAGATTTGTAAAGTACGTTTATGGTAAATGGAAAGTTAATTCAGGTATAAATAACAATAGTAAATAACTTTATGCATAATCAAAGTTTCAGCATATTAGATAATAACGTCGGCAAAAAGTGCAGTCGTTAGGTTTACTATTTTGAGATTGGTTATTGATGAAAAGCGCGGACTGACGCGGGAGAGTGTTGTTTTGCTATTGGCTGTTGAGTAAACTGACCAATGGTAAAGCAGTATTCTTCGCGCGCCTTTCTCTGCTGGTAGAGAAGACTTAGAGTACTCTAGAGAAGAGTCGAAACCTAACCATGAAAGAGATCGGACGTGTGCAGTAGTAGTAGTTCCGATGGAAATGATAAGTTGCCGGATCTAGCAGTGTTCCATTCGTCAGAAGTGTGGTAAAGTGACGGCATAATTATTCCGATGGGCGTGTAGAAATTTCGGAATTTTTAAGTGAATTTTGTGACAACAAAAGACATATATTCCGCGTGGCGTGTTGAGCAGGGCGGTGGCTAAAAAACTGTGACTGCATTTGGTACCGACAGACTTAATATTTAGCGAGCATTCTCAATCAAAAACAATCAGTATTTTTGTAGCTATTACGTTTTCGGGAAATGCAACACCATAAACTTATTAACTTGAGTGAAAGGGATTGTGAGTGACTGTGTTAAGACTAGCACGGGCTTGGCAGTGATATTTGTTCACCTAAGTTTCAGAATATATTAATTGAGGACAAAATTTCCAACATTTCATTTCTTGTGAACACTTTCACCCGAAACGTAGATTAGTGACTTACATTGCAGCCTGGTTCACGTCGAAGTACAGTAGGTTTCACTCGGCTTTCCTTCTGATGATCTGCTGAGACAATGTTCACAGGTAGGTGCAGGTCCGTCGTAAAGGGACGGAAAGAACCGCGCCGCCGCAATTCCAACCTTTTTTTCGAACAGTTGTCATTATTTACTCTTGCATCACGACTGTATACGTATTGGTCAGTCGTTGCAAAGTTTACACCGCAAAAATCCTCAGTCACGTTTGTGACGTATTGGAGCAAACTCATTCAAAGCCTTCACCTTGCCAAGATGTCGGAGCTAAACCCACATGCTCTACTCAGCCCTCTTTCAACCTTCACATCGCTCCATGTTCTGCACCAGCATTTGTCACTGCGTCGAATAGTGAAAACGTTTTTCAAAGTGAATGCTTGAAATTCATGAAGTGGCATGGAGTGCTCCAGAGTGAGCATATCGTGCACTTGGCGTATACATATTGTCCGCTGGTATGGTTATATGGTAGTATGTCTCGTGTGACTTACAGGTGTAGCTTCCAATTTCCCATGTGCTTAGATTCAATAAATGTCAACACCAAAGTTATCATCTGGAACTATTCAATTCACAGATTTGAATTGTGGCCTAGACTGGGATACACTGAAACTGGGTTTCGATTTTTTGTGAAATTTCCTTCCCCCAATCTCTGTCATGTGCATCCAGTGGTCCACTTTAGTCCCCACTGTATAAAATTTGCTCAACATCGACTTGGAAAAGTTTATGGACGGTATTATCACCATACCAAGTGCTCGCAAAACCAATGGGTTCAAATGGCTCTTAGCACTATGGGACTTAACTTCTGAGGTCATCAGTTCCCTAGAACTTAGAACTTCTTAAGCCTAACTAACTTATGGACATCACACATATTCATGCCCGAGGCAGGATTCGAACCTGCGACCGTAGCGGTCACGCGGGTCCGGACTGTAGCGCCTAGATCCGCTCGGCCACCCCGGCCGGCGCAAAACCAATGTATGTCCTCTGAATGCCCTGGCATAGGTATGTATTTTTACAGTGCTGTCGGCTGCGTAGACAGCGTTGAATTTTACTGACAACCCTCTCTCTTCCATAATATACCCCACAGTCCCACTGAAAAACATAAACAACCTATTCATTTGACCACGGCATGTAGTTCAGGGTCTCCCACACAGCTCACTGCCGCATCTCATGCTGTGACGTAGTGAGGCTGATCGAAAGTGATGAAAGTTTTTGCTGCCCCAACGAATGTGTCTTTCCAACAACAGACAACAATTATGTGAATATCGTGTTGTATTCCACAGAAGCTGCATTTATAAAAGGTTGGCGGTCTATGAAGGTTGCCTGGAAAGGTATTTCTTCGGTTACCTCCTTGATAAATTCCTGGAAGATTTCCTGTGCAGCTACAGCAGGAGTGGCACTGATGGAACGATGGTCTCAGTATGAGCGTATGATGTACTTGACCCATTGATGTCAATAGCACCTAAGCCGACATCATTGTTCCTTTCAAAATGTTTCAGTGGTTAAGCTCGTAAGCTTCCAACGATTTATGCTGATGGTACATCCTTTATCCGTTCAGCCTTTTGACCCAATATAACGGATTTTTTGAGAAGGGGGGGAGGGCGAGGGGAAGGTGTGGGGCATCGGATTCCCTCCCATTCTGTGAAATGTGTTTCGTCCATCGAGAGTTTGAATGCTGAAAATGGTGTTGTCGCAGATCATCTGGCAAAGTTCTCGTTGGTTAACAGCCATTATCTATGACACCTCGAATCGAGTTGCTTCCTGCACAAGGAACAAAACTCCATGGAAGAAAGGACATCTGTCAATTGGCGAGAACCCTCTTCTTTGCAAAGAAATACTGCTAAGCCGATCTGAAGAGGGGAGAGGAATGAAACAGGCTACACAGCACTAATCACACGCTATGTGTAACGGCTGCTGATTTTTTCTTCCATTTCTCGAGATCCCTTCGCTTTTTGCTGAGCACCACAGCGTCCATTAAAACTCTAAGAGTCTCAGAAATGAGATCCTCAGTTTCATGTAGAAAGCTTTCTTCCCAGGGTGGGAGTATTCAGTCAAGTTATGTACCTGCGATCTAATGTCTTCCTCAATGGCACGCTTTTCTTCTTTTTCTAGCAGCCTCAGAACGTCTTGATACCAGCATTCATTAGTGTTTTTTTGTCCATTGACTATGAAACATACAACGTAATATCTGCTTGTTGTACCCAAAGTATCATCGCCATATTTCTGAAGGAGATGTCTTCTAATACTGCTTGGATACGGACACAAACCACCTTCAATTATGCTCTATCAATTCTTCCATGGTGCATTGGCATTCTTCATCAGTTTTTTCTAGGAAACAGTAAACTGCTTGCATAGCATCTTCCACCTCACGTCCAGGGGGTCTGCCAACTGCATTGATAGTCTGTGTGGTCTGGAGCAGAGTTTCCATGCGACAGAAAACTGTACTGTGCATCAGCTACTACCAAGTCAGTAACTGGCTATACACACTGTACCACACAGCGGTGACAAGGTGACAACAAACATGGGATACCTCCTAATATCATGTCATACATCATTTTGCCCTGCATAGGGCAGCAACTCGATGTGGCCTGGACTCAATAAATCATTGGAAGTCCCCTGCAGAAATACTGAGACATGGTGCCTCTACAGCTGCACATAATTTCGAAAGTGCTGCTGGCGCATGATTTTGTGCACAAACTGACCTATCGATTATGAAGTATAAACGTTTTATGAGATCCATGTCAGGCGATCTGGGTGGCCAAATCATTTGCTCGGATTGTCCAGAATGCTCTCCAAATCAGTCGCAAACAATTGTGGCCCAGCGCCATGGGGCAATGTCATCCACAAAAATTCCATCATTTTTTGGGAACACGAAGACCGTGAATGGCTGCAAATGGTCTCCAGGTAGCCAAACATAAACATTTTCAGTCAATGTTCGGTTCACGAGGAGCAGAGGACCCAGTCCATTCCATGTAAACACAGACCACACCATTGTGGAGCCACCACCAGATTGCATAGTACCTTGTTGACAACTTGGGTCCATGACTTTGTGGGGTTCCTCACCACACTCGAACCCTACCATCAGCTCTTACTTGCTGAAACTTCGACTCATTCTACTAGGCCACGGTCAGCCACTGCGTTGTCTGTGGTGAGAGGTTAATGCCTGAAATTTCGTGTTCTCAGCACACTCTTGACACTTTGGATCTCGGAATATTACATTGCCTAACGATTTCCTAAGTGGAATGTTTCATGCATCCAGCTCCTACTACTATTCTGTATTCAAAGTCTCTTAATTCCCGTCATGCAACAATAATCACATCGGAAACCTTTTCACATGAATCACCTGAGTACAAATAAAGCTCTGCCAATGCATTGCCCTTCTGCCCTTTTATACCTTGTGTTTACCATCTGCATATGTGCATACCACTGTCTCATGACTTTTGGCACCTTAGTTTATCCTTCTCGTGAATGTGATCGCATTTTCTGAAACGTTAATTTCCTTGCAGGGTGCGCCAAACGATGTTTTGAGTGAGCCTTTTGGTTTGTTTCTTGACATAATGCGGAGGCACCTCCTCTCCAGATGAAAAGCAATGAGTTTTAAAGGCAAAGTCAGGTATAACTGAGAGCAGCAGTTTTTATTCAGGGTTTTATTGGGGCCTCTTCAAATAAGTAGCAATTGACTTTTGTCACGTAATTCTTCCTACATTTGTCATGAATACCTCTTAAATATTAGTCTTACCACACCGTCTCTTCGTACTGTCTTGGATAAAAGATGTCAATCCTTATGAATTCTTCTCGGGTTATCAGCCGAGTGGTGGCGTCGTCTTGTGGCAACGTTTCAATGAGTTTGATGATGGGTACGAAACTCATTGAAACGTTCTACATCTACATTTATACTCCGCAAGCCACCCAACGGTGTGTGGCGGAGGGCACTTTACGTGCCACTGTCATTACCTCCCTTTCCTGTTCCAGTCGCGTATGGTTCGCGGGAAGAACGACTGTCTGAAAGCCTCCGTGCGCGCTCTAATCTCTCTAATTTTACATTCGTGATCTCCTCGGGAGGTATAAGTAGGGGGAAGCAATATATTCGATACCTCATCCAGAAACGCACCCTCTCGAAACCTGGCGAGCAATCTACACCGCGATGCAGAGCGCCTCTAATTGCAGAGTCTGCCACTTGAGTTTATTAAACATCTCCGTAGCGCTATCACGGTTACCAAATAACCCTGTGACGAAATGCGCCGCTCTTCTTTGGATCTTGTCTATCTCCTCCGTCAAACCTATCTGGTACGGATCCCACACTGATGAGCAATACTCAAGTATAGGTCAAACGAGTGTTTTGTAAGCCACCTCCTTTGTTGATGGACTACATTTTCTAAGCACTCTCCCAATGAATCTCAACCTGGTACCCGCCTTACCAACAATTAATTTTATATGATCATTCCACTTCAAATCGTTCCGCACGCATACTCCCAGATATTTTACAGAAGTAACTGCTACCAGTGTTTGTTCCGCTATCATATAATCATACAATAAAGGATCCTTCTTTCTATGTATTCGCAATACATTACATTTGTCTATGTTAAGGGACAGTTGCCACTCCCTGCACCAAGTGCCTATCCGCTGCAGATCTTCCTGCATTTCGCTACAATTTTCTAATGCTGCAACTTCTCTGTATACTACAGCATCATCCGCGAAAAGCCGCATGGAACTTCCGACACTATCTACTAGGTCATTTATATATATTGTGAAAAGCAATGGTCCCATAACACTCCCCTGTGGCACGCCAGAGGTTACTTTAACGTCTGTAGACGTCTCTCCATTGATAACAACATGCTGTGTTCTGTTTGCTAAAAACTCGTCAATCCAGCCACACAGCTGGTCTGATATTCCGTAGGCTCTTACGTTGTTTATCAGGCGACAGTGCGGAACTGTATCGAACGCCTTCCGGAAGTCAAGAAAAATAGCATCTACCTGGGAGCCTGTATCTAATATTTTCTGGGTCTCATGAACAAATAAAGCGAGTTGGGTCTCACACGATCGCTGTTTCCGGAATCCATGTTGATTCCTACATAGTAGATTCTGGGTTTCCGAAAACGACATGATACTCGAGCAAAAAACATGTTCTAAAATTCTACAACAGATCGACGTCAGAGATATAGGTCTATAGTTTTGCGCATCTGCTCGACGACCCTTCTTGAAGACTTGGACTACCTGTGCTCTTTTCCAATCATTTGGAACCCTCCGTTCCTCTAGAGACTTGCGGTACACGGCTGTTAGAAGGGGGGCAAGTTCTTTCGCGTTGCGACAAAACGACGCCGAGAAAGACTGCAATCGCAGATATCAATCCTTTCCCTCTCACAGCACTCGTCTGTGTCCCATCTTTTAACAGTCTGTCACAAATTACACAGTCGGGACGAGACATGCATGCACATAACGACAAAAGCCTTTAAGATCCAACGATGATGTGTTGGTCATTCCGAGCTGACTGACCCACCACAAGGTAAGAGTAGATGGGCTGCGAGACGCTGGAATGGGCCTGGAAGGGAATGTGAGCAACAAATGAATCGTAGGAGCATCCCGTTAGGGGGAAGGGAGTGTGTTTGGTCGTCCTCAAGGAGGCTCACAAAAATATTCATCTCCACAAAATAAAAATGGAATTAAAACGCAGCCAACTTGAAATTAATTTCTAGTGAAACTTTTCGCTCTTTTCATTGTTACCCAGGGATTTTCATCTTTTATTTATATAATTCAGACTTCAGTCATTCAGTGTAAGATTCCATAAAGCTATGGGGTGTACAGACCAGGCGTGCCACGCCAGATGGACCTCTGACGACAGGTCGCAGGTGTCTGACGAGGCTGTCCTCAAAATTTCTATGCAAACAATTGTGACACGCAGCGCGGAAGAGA
This sequence comes from Schistocerca piceifrons, assembly GCF_021461385.2. NCBI lineage: Eukaryota > Metazoa > Arthropoda > Insecta > Orthoptera > Acrididae > Schistocerca > Schistocerca piceifrons. Next base: position 759,030,853 of record NC_060149.1, on the reverse strand, counting down.
CAGATGGCAGACAAATGCAGTTCGATTCAGCTCACGGATATAAGATAATAAAGTGCAGTCACGTTTTAGGAGCGCGAAATTAATGTACTTTCACGTGGCACAGGGGTTTTTGTTGTTAACATTTATAATAATTTTCGAGTTGTAGGAGGGGGGGGGGGGGAGGAACGGGGGAGTGGCCGTTTTTGACGTTTTCGCAGAAGGATCAAAGAATCGCTATTTTATTAGCACGATCTAACACCGATACCGCTCGTCACAAAATCGAAGCTGACTGGTGCATTTAGTAGGAATTTGACCAATTTTGTATAGTACGGTCATCTTTGAAAAACGCACAGTTTTAGAGAGGTAAGTGAAAAACTAACAAAACTGCGAAATTTTTTAGGTTTTTTTTTTTTTCGTGAAGTCAACAACTTGAGATTCGGATTCGACAGCCCCAAAAATATATACAACAGCCGAGGAAGAAACTTCCGCAATTTTAGTCCGAAAACGGCAGTTCTAACCAGTTGACTGGATTACAAGGAGCAGTCTGGATCTAGCAACCAGACGAGGCGGTGGTTGACCATTCTCCCCAAGACAGCAAGTAAGGGAAACACTACACCATACGGTAACTACTCGGGTATGTGTGATCCTTCCTAGGTTTTTTAAAAGTGGAATTCGAATTACCTCTCATCATGAGTTGGGAAAGTTTCCAGACACCCAAATGAGATTAAAAGGGGGAGGAGGATTTCTTTATTCTGCCCTGTGAGATGTCATCATATACCATGCTACAATGGACACTGTCATAACCAGGTGACATGACATGAGCTGCAGATAACACAGAAGCCAGCTCCCACATGGAGAAGGGGGCAGTTGTATCCTTCACAAGTGCTGGAATTGAAGTCCAAACTGCTCCTCTCAGCAGCCACCCTGTAGCTATGTACTGAATCGTTACTGGCGGTGGCTGTACCCTTGACAAAATAGGTCGCCATATTCTGGGTAATGTCTCACAGGTCGGTCTCACCTCTTGACATATGAGGGTTTATAACGCACTGGAAGCATTGTCAAAAGTAATTGTCTTGATGGTCCAGGTGTTATAGTGTGGGAGGGCATAATGTTGCATGGGTGTACTGACTTCCAAACCTCTGAACACAGTACACTCACTGGTCAGTATTATTGTGGCACAGTACTACCTCCCCATGTGCCCCTTTTCAGGTATGTACTTACCGCTGAATTCATTTTTATGGATGCCAATGCACAACTGCATCACTCTGCACTGGTGGAGTGCCTCTTGGAACAAGAGAATCCATGAATGACCAACCAAGAGCTGTCAGCCACACTGTTGGAGGATGGAATGTGGCCAGGATGGGAGCACATTGCAGAGCTATGCATTGCCACCCATGGTGATCATGCACTCTATTATAAAAAATATCCCACCTGTCGTAATGTCTCTCTGGCCGGGGTGGCCGAGCGGTTCTAGATGCTACAGTCTGGAACCGCGCGATGGCTATGGTCGCAGGTTCTAATCCAGCCTCGGGCATGGATGTGTGTGTTGTCCTTAGGTTAGTTAGGTTTAAGTAGTTCTAGGGGACTGATGACCTCAGAAGTTAAGTCCCATAGTGCGCAGAGCCATTTGAACCATTTTGTTGTAATGTCTATGGGACCATCATAAATCGCAGTCACTTCAATGTAATTACTGTCTTTGAATACAGGTGTCATTTCTGTTCATCTCATTCCTAATTTCTTTTAGTTACCTTCTGCATTATATCACAGCAGTTCTTTCTATGTAAGATCAAACTTTCAGTGAGCTATGTAACTTGGCTGTGACACATCATGCAAAAGCTACTGTTGTCCTTAAGTTTTGCACCCTGGCATAAGTCCACATTAGTACTTGTTATTTTCTGTACTGTGAAGAATGAGTATTGGGTTCATTGCAACATTGCTGGGAAACTCGTGAACTTTTCCAAATCTCTGTGTTCCTCTTGTTAGTCATCAATATTCATTAGAGGTATCTAATACAACAAAGATAAATACATATCATATGGATCTGAACTTCATCAAATTCTTTCTATTTGATGCTATCTGGGCAGTTTAAGTATCAGTTTTACTGGGTATTATACCAAGCAGCTTCTTATTTGGACTCATAAGCGTAGGTAGACTCAGTTCCAGAAAAACATATGGCATAAAAATCTGGGGCTAGCAAGAACTGAATCCTTGACTTGTATGTCACTTACAGTGGCACTAACCACTAGCCAATGGAGGCACTCTTAGGACTCTGTAAAGATCATTTGTTTGGTATTAGTCAAGTGAGCTGGCTTAAAACAAGCGACAGATTATTGCTTGTAAACTGAATGGTGTTTTAGACATTCTATCAGCTTGCTCATATGGCAATCATTATGAATAAATGACCAGACTTTTGTTTGTGACATATGCCATTAACCCACTGGGAAAGATGTCAAAACTTTCAAAACTTTTTGTTTTCTACATGTACAGTGTAGCTGTGATGTAAGACGTGTTGCTTATCTTCTTCACATTTTCAAAGGACCTGGCCTACAAGAAAAGCATAAAAATGTTCCATCAAATGTGTGCTCTCACTTCCCATTCCTGTCTGTAAGTTTCACGTTTCCATAACACCTTTATGATAATGCAATTTACATAAGCTGTTGTATAATTGGTGGAAAACTTCAGTGAGCATTTTCAACTATAAAAGAGTATATTTATTAAGTATCCATTCATCAAAGTTTTGACATAGGATATAGCTTACTTTGTACATTAGTATACAGTTTTAAATACATCGAGGATCATAAACTCCATAAATGAATGGAACGAGATAAGGACCTCTGACAACCTCGACCTGTCTGAACCAATAAGGCAAACAAATGGAGTACTCCAAAGAGACCCACTAAGCCTACTCCTGTTCATTCTGGCAGCAAAGGACATTATGGAAATCACTCAAGACGAAGATGTCGAAGCATATGACTACACGGACGACATTGTGATAGGCTCAAAAAACTTAAAGAAACTACAGGAGACTATAGAAAATGTGGAAAAATGATGCGCAAAACACAAGTTCATAATCAACACCAACAAGACGGAAATGATGGTATTCAGACCAGGTGGGCAAATCCAAAAAACGACAAGAACTGCACTACAAGGAAAGCAAATATCTATCACAAAAGATTACAAATATCTAGCGATAACACTCCAGCCCTCTGCAAAGTGCTTCGCTAAACACACAACAGAGAAAGCGACACAGGCCATCAGAGCGATAAACAAAGTAAGTTCCATCAGAACACTAAATCTAGACACAGCTATGGCACTCTTCAAATCAAAAATAATACCGATACTGGTTTATGGGATCTAAGGACAAGGTTCTTACTTCCCAACACATCAGCATTGGAGAACCTACTAAGACCACTACTCAAGAAAAGAGAGGAAGTACCAACGGAATTCTATGGATCCGGGGCCGTGATCGACCACACTTGGACAGCAGCAAATTTTGAGGTGAGACACGTACTTACAAGACTCACAGTACACGGATTCCACCATGAAATTTGTGCAAATACAATATACCACGAACCATCAAACCTTTGCAAGTGTACACTATGTGGACAGTCTTGTGAGAGATACCATATAGAAATATGCAACAAGAGGACCAGATCAATTAGAGACTATGCAATAAATGGTTCAGATGATAATCTGTTATAATACCTGCACTGAATGTAATCTACTACTAAGAATCATGCAGACACTCAATACATCCTTGTAATTCACTCTCAAATGATTGTAAACTAATATATAACCATAATGGCTATTTTGCTGCAATAAATAGTTTATTAAATACATCGTAAATTGATTGAATAACGTAAATAATTTTTAGCACACAATATGATACAGTATATCACTGGAATATAATACATTAGAATAATAGCACAAGATAATATATAGTACAATAGGTAGCAAAAGCAATTTGAGATACATAATACAAAAAAAAACCAAATAATTTAAATTTGTGTCAACAGATTTGTTTACAGTGCAATAGCACCTGTGTTCCCACTTTGAACTTTTGTATTTCTTTTATTGTCTTGATGTGGACAGGAATTTTATTGTAAAATCTTTTGCAATTTGCAGTGGTCCATTTTGTCTGAGAGTTGTGCTTACATACTCACTGTCAAAGTCCAAATTTTTTCTGGCATCATATGCATGAACTGCTTGATTTGTGCAAAGTTAGTTGTATTTAGCCTCTGAGATTCTCTATATATAAGTAACTCTCAAGAATGTACAGGCATGGCAGTGGTAGTACCTGGAGTACTTTAAAAAGGAGTTTGCAGAATTTCTGGACATAGTATTTTCAATTAGCCTAATATTCCTCTTCAGTGTTATGAAACAGCATTTGCTGAATGGTGAGTTGCCCCAAAAGGTCATCCCATATCATAGCAGTGATTGTGCTTGGGCATAATACAAATTTTTCAATATTTCTTTCATTTCACATCTAGCAATATTTTAAGCCAGAGTATAATATCCTGAGCTTCTTGCTTGTGTAACCAATGTGTGCGTTCCACATCATGTCATCCTGAATCTGTATTTCTAGAAATTTTGTTGACTTTACAGTTCCTAATTGCTTATCAAATAAATTCATGGTGAAGGTTAATAGATACTTGTTTTGTGTGGTATGAAGGTGCATTGCAACAGTTTCCTCTGTGTTAACAAAAAGATTGTTATTAGTGAACCACTCTGCAATGCGTGTGGTGCAATTTCGTACTTCATATTTTTGTTCTGCAGCAGTTTGCCTTCTATAAATGTATTTGTTTCTTTCTCAAATTTTATATATTTTTGGGAGTTGCTGGATGGCTCTAGATCACTGGTAAATATCAAGACCAACACTGGGCCCAAAACAGAACCTAGAGGCACACCATACTTAAGTTTAACATCATTAGTTATTTTATTTGGCATTGTCATTCCAAGGAGTGCATACTACAATCCATAAAGGCTATTTTTAAGTTCTTAAATGACTTCGATTTACTGTGATTACATTTATGCACTGCAAACAGACTTGAAGCTAATACTACCATTTTGTCCCTTTCTTTGTGAAGAATAGTCATTTATAATAGCTTTTAATTTTTTTGCAGCAGAAGATGTGTAAGTTCTCATCTTTATCTGGGAACAAATCATATTTACTACCTTCCTTGCCAATATTTTGGGACAAAGCTGCTGAATGACTATTTATAAATTTACTAAAACTGCCAGTTTCCAACTGCTGAAACATCTTTCAAATACCCTGCTTTTATCACATCAATAGTTCATTATCTATTGACATTAGAGTATCTTCCATAGGGGCAGAATGTTTCCAAAAATGAAAGTCAGTCTCTACCATGATTAATTCCAGTGCCTCTTCTTGTGCTGTAAAAGATAGAATTGTTAATGTTGTGGTGGTCTTCAGTACAAAGACTGCATGTATCTCCATCTCTGAATAACTACTGCTACCTACATCCTTCTGAAACTACTTACTATATTTATCTCTTGATCTCTCTGTACAATTTTTACCCCCCCCCCCCCCTCCTCCCACCTCACACACATACTTTCCTCAGTTCCTAAACTGGTGATCCCTTGACGTCTCAGATTGTGTCCTTCCAACCTGTCCCTTCTTCTAGTCAGGTTGTGCCACAAATTTTTCTCCCCAATTCTATTCTGTATATACTCATTAGTTATGTGATCTATCCACCTAATCTTCAGCATTCTTCTGTAACACCATATATCAAAAGCTTCTATCCTCTTCTTATCTAAGCTCTTTATTGTCCATTTTTCTCTTCCATACATGGCTACACTGCACACAAATACTTTCAGAAGAGACTTCCAGGTACTTATATCTGTATTTGATGTTGACAAAATTCTCATCTTCAGAAACACTTTTCTTGCCACTGTCAATCTACATTTTATATCCTCTCTACTTTGGCCATCATCATTTATTTTGGTGCCCAAACAGCAAAAGTCATCTAGTACTTTAAGTGTCTCAGTTCATAACAGAATTACAATGTCATCAGCAAACATCAACGTTTTTATTACTCCTCCCTGAACTTTAATTCCTACTCCACATTTTTCTTTAATTTCCTTCACCATTTTCTCAATGTAAAGATTGAATAATGTCGAAGATAGGCTACAACAATTTCTCACTCCCTTCTCAGTCACTGTTCTCCTTTCATGCCCATTAACTCTTATAACTGCCATCTGATTTCTGTACAAGTTGTAAATAGCCTTACGCTCCCTGCGTTTCACTTTTGCTACCATCAGAAATTTAAATAGTGGGCTCCAGTCAACACTCCAAAAGCTTACTCCAAGTCTGCAAATGCTATAAATGTAGGTATACCTTACCTTAACCTATCTTCTAAGGTAAGTCATAGGGTCAGTATTGCCTCGCATGTTCCTGCATTTCTCCTGAATCCAAATTCATCTTCCTTGATGTTGGCTTCTGCCAGTTTTTCCATTCTTCTGTAAAGAATTCATGTTCTGATGGAATGTCATCTACTCCTGGAGCCTTGTTTTGACTTAGGTCTTTCAATACTCTATCAAAGTTTTCTTGCAGTAACATATCCTACTCTATCTTCACCTACACCCTCTTCCTGTTCTATAAATGTTCCCTTCAAGTTGCATAGAGCCTCTGTGTACTCCTTCCACCTTTCAATTTTCCTTTGTTTGCTTAGGAACAGATTAACATCTGAGCTCTTGCTACTCATACAGTTGTTTCTCTTTTCTCCAAAGACCTATTTAATTTTCCTGTAGGTGGTATCTATCCTTCCCCTAATGATATATTCTTCTACTTCCTTATGTTTATCCTCTAGCCATTCCTGCTTAGTCATTTTGCAATTGTCATCAATCTCATTTTTTAGACATTTGTATTCACTTTCGCCTGCTTCATTTCCTGTATTTTTATATTTTATCCTTTCATCAGTTAAATTCAACAGCTCGAGTTCTCAATGGATTTCTACCAGGCCTTGTTTTTTTTTTTGCCTATTTGATCCTCTGCTGCCTTCACTGTTTCATCTCTCAGAACAACCCATTTGTCTTCAACTGTATTCCTCTCCCCTATTCTAGTCCCTTGTTACCTGATGCTCCCTCTGAAACTTTCAACATCCTTTAGTCCTTTCAATTTATCCAGGTCCCATCTCCTCAGTTTCCTACCTTTTTGCAATTTCTACAGTTTTAATCTACAGTTCATACCAAATAAATTGTGGTCTGAGTCCACAATTGCTCACGGAAATGTCACAGCACAGAGGTGATAGTAAGTAAGTGAAGAAACATTTAAATCATCGTATATACTTTTGTCAAATAAATTTGGAAAAATAGCTGCTTATCAGGTATCAGCTGAGACTGACAAAGGAGAATGCAATGGCAGTTTTTACACCCAAAAGAAAAGAAAAGTTTGGGAAGATGGGACTATTCAGAGGTGACGTGAAGTGACAAAGCAACCACTGCCATGAGGTGGTCAAGCAGAAAAGGAGAATGGAGAAGCACTGAAAAGTCATTAGGTAAAATGAGACCAGTGGTAAGGTCCACCACAAGGAACAGAAACATATTTGTCCTGTAATACTAATGATAAAAATTAATGAAAACATATATTCATAAAACCATGATGAACATTTGCATAAAAGTATTTAATGAGTTCCCAGTAAATACAGTGTGTCAGATGTGTAACAAGTTGAGAGAATGTCTCACTGGCATGCTGTACTTGAAGATCAAGATGGGACACAAGATAACCATGAGAATTGTTTGCTTTTTAACATTATCAATAAAGATAAAAGTACCTTCTCAATACAGCAAAACATTAATGGTCTGAACGACATTGGTAAACACAATAAAACTCTAACAGTTGATAAGCTTGAAATTATCTAGTCAGAACTCAGAAATATCAAAGGAATTTGCTTGAATTAACACTGGATTATGAAAGTCTATCGCTGTTCTGAATAAACTGGAAACTTTCAAAGTTGTTAGTAGCTTTTTTAGAAGCATCTGATGTCTTGGAGGCTCCTGTAAACTTATTGAAAATGTGTTGCAATATAAAAAGGACATGATTTTTAGGCCTCAAATGGAGAATTTATATTTGAAAGCTGCTATGTAGAATTAGGCCAATTGTTATTCAATTATTTCATAAACAGGAGTCTAGCTGCTGAAATAATTATTTTCAGCAAAATTGTAAAGCCTTTTTGAGAATTTTAAGAAAAAAGAAGGAAAGAAATATATACTGAGTACTGCTGATTTCAACATACAGACAGCACGTGAATCAAGCATTAATACATAGTTTACTGATCTAATTTAAGAATCTGGTTTAAGTCTAAATTTCCCTAATTTTACTAGGGCAAACTGAAGGTCAGAAACATACAGACAATGTTTTAAGAAAATATGCGTATGACTCTACTCATAACTTCTGTTTCAACCCAGGAATTTCCCATCTCTATGCTTAATTGATTGAATTGCCAAAAAGTAAATGTAAAAAGTGCTGGGAAAATCTCTACCAAAAGAGAAGTCAGTGAGGAAAACATATTTTTTCTATTGTAGATTAAACAAGGCTCAGTGCAAGTGCAAAATGAATAATAATCTTGTGAAAACATCAGGAGAGTTTTCTGCTGATCTTCAGTCAAACATTTTCACCAGTAGTCTGCCAGAGAAAGACAACTAATAAATTGAACTAGACTATTGTTGGCATAAAAAGATCTAATGGCAAAAAGAAAAGAAAATTACATGCAGAACTGTTATACCAGTACAAAACAAATCCAGAGTTTCTAATTAATGTTAAAAATTATAAACAAGATATCTAAGGAGCTTTTAAAGGGAGGAAAAGAAATGACCAACAATATAATTCATTCAGAAGCAAAGAAACCAATCAAAGGCAATTGGGCAGTTGTTAAATCAGAACTTGGAATTAAATCCAACAATCAAGAAATTTCAAAAATTAAAATATAAAACACTTTCATTGTAAATCCTACTTAAATACCAGAACAGTTCAATGATTTCTGTAAAAATGGAGCGCAATATGACGTCGATGTAGAACATTACCTAAAAAATAAATATGTATTTCTTTGTATCATAATGTGACTGTATGATTTGTAAATTTGATGCAGTGACTTACAAAAAGGTGGGAAAAACAGTACTACACTTAAAAAACTAAAAATTCTCTAGGATGGGGTGGCATAAACCCCTCCTCTCCAAAGTTTCTTAAAGCAGCTTTCAGTATAATAGCTGGCCCATTCATGATTATAGATCGATCATTTGAAAGGGCTATACTTTCCAGATAAATTGAAATATTGTCATGTTCTGAGTATGAGTGTTGCCAAAGATTGGGTGGCACTGTTTGTGAGAAGTGAATTAGCCAGTTGTCCTATGTGAGAGGGAGTCTTGACCTGGCTGTAATGTTAAATCCCTTATTACAAAATGTAAGTATTGGGAAGTAACTCGAAATAACCCCAGCTAGAAGTGGTTTGAAACTTTTAAATTTATTCCAAAACAGTTCCTACTTGCCTTGAACAAGTACCCATGAAGAGATCAAGTGTTAGTACAGAGATGGTGACTGGCTAGCACCATTCTATCTTGCTTTAAAATGACACAGACTGTATTAACTGAGCCTACACCCAATATACAACACACACATTTCTCCAGATAGTTGCCTATGAGTTCATTAACTGCACTGATACTACTGCAACTACCTTTGTCTAGCCCCCCCCCCCCCCCCCATCCAAGTGGATAAAGGATGGAAAAGAACCACCATGGATTAATAGCAAAATTCCGAAGACACTGAGGAGACAGAGGTTGTTGCACTCTCAGTTCAAAAGAGAACGCACAAATGATGACAAATCAATGGTTAATAGAGATTCGTGCATCTGTGAAAAGATCTGTGTGTGAAGCATACAACTACTAATGTCATATCTCAGCGAAAGATCTGGCAGAGGACCCAGGAAAATTCTGGTCCTATGTGAAACTGCTAAGTGGGTCTAAGGCTCCTATTCAGTCCATTGTTGACCAGTGTGGTGTGGCAGTTGAAGACAGCAAATCAAAAGCTGAATTTTTAAATTTCACGTTTGAGAAATTGTTCATGCAGGAGAATCATACACACATACCGTCATTTGACCATTGGACAGACTCTTGTATGGACGACATATTAATAAGCACACCTGGAATAGAGAAACAACTGAAAGATTTGAAAGGAAATAAGTCACCAGGTCTGGGTGGAATCCGAATTCAGTTCTACAGAGTACTCTGTGGCACTGGCTCCTTAGCGAGCTTGTATTTATCATGAATCTCTTCCCAGCACAAAGTCCCAAGGGACTGGAAAAAAGTACAGGTGATGCCTGTATATAAGAAGGATAAGAGAATGGATCCACAAAATTACAGACCAATATCCCTAACTTCAGTTTTCTGCAGAATTCTTGATCATATTCTCAGTTTGAATGTAATAAATTTTCTTGAGACTGACAAGCATATGTCCACAAATCAGCATGGTTTCAGAAAGCATCACTCATGCAAAACTGAGCTTACCCTTTTCTCACCTGATATACTGTGAACTATGGATGAGAGACAACAGGCAGATTCCATATTTCTAGATTTCTTAAAAGCATTTGACATGGTGCTCCATTGCAGGCTGTTAATGAAGGTACAAGCATATGGAATAAGTTCACAGATATGTGAGTGGCTTGAAGACTTCTTAACTAATAGAACCCAGAATGCTGTCCTCAATGGTGAGTGTTCACCAGAAACAAGGGTATCATCAGGAGTGCCCCAGGGTAGTGTGATAGGACTGCTGTTGTTCTCTATATACATAAATGATTTGGCAGACCGCATGGGCAGCAATCTGCATTTGTTTGCTAATGACACTACGGTGTATGGTAAAGTGTCAAAGTTGAGTGATTGTAGGAAGATACAAGATGATATGGACAAAATTTCTAGTTGGTGTGATGAATGGGAGCTAGCTCTGAATGTGGGAAAAATGTAACTTAATGTGGGTGAGTAGGAAAAACATACCTGTAATGTTCCGATACAGTATTATTAAGTGTCCTGATTGACACAGTCAAGCCGTTTCAATATCTGGGCTTAACGTTGCAAAGTGGTATGATATGGAATGAGCATGTGAGGGTTGTGGTAGTAAAGGCGAATGGTCTGCTTCAGTTTATTGGGAGAATTTTAGGAAAGTGTGGTTCATTGGTAAAGGAGACAGCTTATAGGACATTAGTGTGACCTATTCTTGAATAGTGCTTGAGTGTTTGGGATCTGTACCAAGTCAGATTGAATGAGGACATTGAAGCAATTCAGAAGCAGGCTACCAGATTTGTTATTGATAGTTACAGACAACATGTAAGTGTTATCAAAGTGCTTCAGGAACTCAAATGGGAATCCCTGGAGGGTAGGCAATGTTCTTTTCGAGGAAAACTACTGGGAAAATTTCGAGAACCAGCGTTTGAAGCTGACTGATGAATGATCCTACTGCCACCAACATATATTGCGCATAAGAACTATGATGATAAAATAGTTGAAGTTAGGGGTCATATGGAGGCGTACAGACAATTGTTTATGCCCCTTTCTACTTGCAAGTGGAAGAGGAGATCAAATGACTAGTAATGGTACAGGGTACTCTACATCATGCACTGTATGGTAGCTTGCAGAGTATCTACATAGATGCAAAAGTAGAGTAGTGTCAAATTAAAATCCAGTTTTCTTAGACATTTATAACCATTTTTGTCATATTTCTTTCCATAGGGTTACATTTTCTTTTGTGTCAATTTTATATTTCATTTTGATACAATTATAATATTTTTCTGACATGAGATAATTACATTTTGTTACACCATAAAAGTTTCTCTTTGTCTGTTTCTAAAAGATGTGGAGCAGTCTTGCTCTTTTGGATTCCTTTCATAGATCACTATTTCCTCAGTACTACTGTTACAAGATCTTTGCACTAGAATGTTTTCTGGGCCCTGATTTACAATGATAATTGGTACACATATTCGTCCACAACAATCATTGTCATTAAAGTGTTTCCATACAGTTCTAAAGCATTCCATACAACATGTACATTATCTACAAAAATAGATCATCATAACTATTATAATCAGTGTTATACTCACATATATAGTGATGGAATAGTGTGTTAGACACCTGAATTGCCTCATCTTTTCCTGCTGTTTAGTGACCATTCTTTCTGCATCATTTAAACTCTTTCTGACAACTTTCATATCATCTAATTGTGTGACTACATGATCTAATGGTAACTATTAAGTTAGCAATGGAATGTGTGTATTCTCCTTATTTACTATACAACCATCGATTTTTAACTCTATTTGTCATGTTAAACCCTTCTCGGTTTTATTTGTACATATTATTTTGTCTGTTTGTATGAATGTTCTTGTTCCATACCCTGTACATTGACTGTTGAAGTGCACTTTCCCAACTCCTCCCAGTACTACATCCTTTGGAGCTTGCTTCCCACATAATACTGTCAGACCATTCCTCCTTAGGAACCATGTATAACCACTTATTGTTATTTAAATGTGTTCAAATACTTTGATTTAAAGATACAGTCATCTTTACACACTCACTTGGCGTATTAATTACTGTCTGAAGCAACTTTGCTTCACACATCTTCCTGATCAAATGCTGACAATAGTGAAAATGTTTGTCTGCAAAGCATTCTGTTCTTATTTAATTCTTTAGAATCCAATAGTTTTGCATACTCTCTCTTTGCATCATTGATAAGTAAGATCTCCTCCTCTGGTTGGATGAAAACATACTTCCCTGATGGCTGAGTGATTGCTTATAGTAAAGGAAACATTCCATATAACATAAATATGTCATTAGCTACTAAAAGTAACTTTTTTTATATATCCTAACATGCTTTCCCCTACAAAGGCATCTACATTGATAACCTTTAATAAGAGTTATCTGATGATTCAACTAGAGGAACAGAGAACTTCATGTCTAAGTTCGCCTTTTGTTAAACTGAGGAACGTCACAATTTGTGGAGCAATTATTATGTGAGGCTGCAATATTCTATTCTATGCATTAAGTATAGCACTTATCATTTGTTCATATTCTGATTTTATCTCTAAATACATCTACCAATTGTGGCACTTATTTGCATATTGTTACAAATGTTCAAACTCTTTTAAATCCTATGTCTGCCTCTGTAAAACACAATTTGATAAATCTTTCATTCCAAACTTTAAACATTTTTGTTTTCCTTTATCACACTTACTATTCTGTTTACCCCTGATAATATGGCTCTTACAACTGCCACTTGTTTTACATCATCTCAAAAGCCTTTTTGAATTTTTCTCCACCTCTTTTCTGTGCTCCTTGCAATATGTAGCATCAGCTTCATCTAGTGTGCCAAGTGCTACCATCCTTAGCTCCAAATGAAGTTAAACAGGCCATTCTTCTTCTTTTTTCTCATTGTCTCATGCTGTTTCAATTGATGCACCAACTTCTGTAATTCTGTTATTCTTTCTGTATGACATGTCACATATTTGCCTAGCAAGCAACATCCTATTCAGCCTACATGAAGTTCCTTCAGAGTGCCACTACACCTCTGTACTGTTAATTTGCCACATTGTTCAGAATTCTGAAAATGCTCATGTATACCATCAAAATTTACACATGTTACAATTCTGCATGATGTACAATTCTCCATGATGTACTTCTCCTAAATAATTATAGTACATTTCTGAAGATGTCTCTATTTCTGAAACTTTGAACTCCATTGGAAATTGTTCTGTGTTGGTGCTTTCTGTGATTACTACTACTATTTGAAATGTAATCATGTATCTCTTACCTGTGCTTGATACCTCTAAAGCGCCCACTATGTCCACTGAACACTTTTCAATTATACTTTTCTCAATGTCTGTTACTTTCAGTGGCAATTTTTGTCTTCACCTGCATAAATTTATTTTTTATGGCATGATGGAAATTTCTGTACATATTCTTCTGCCTCACATTTCAATCCTTTCTGTTGTATCTACTGCTTTATCCTCTTGAACATTCTATAGCTGCCCATTGCCCTATTAATAGATTACATTTATTTTATTTAGAATATTTTTCTTTTCTTCCAGACTAATTTCGGTTTCCTTAACCTCTGCCCTGCATTTTCTGCTGACACATTCAGCATTTACCTGTGCCTGCCACACAGTCACCTGACTACCTCTTTCCTTTCTGTCCATCTGATCCCTATCAGCTCACTGGGATGTATTCTACTAAGAGCATCTGTACTGATATTCATCCTAGCTGGCTTGTAGATAACCTTGTAATTGTACTTTTCAAGTGTAGGTCTCCAATTCAGGAGCCTCAAACTAGGATCCTTTCCACTGAATATCCATATTAATGGCTTATGTTCTGTTGGCACTGTAAACCATTGTCAATGTATGTACTGTCGCAACTGTTTCACTGTATATCCTGTAGCCAATACTTCTTCCTCTTTGGCACTATAGTTTAATTCTGCCTTGTTTAATGACCCAGGTGCATATAAAATGGGCAAGTCATCACCAACTTTCTTGTCTTGTGATGTAATTGCTCCCAGAGCTGCACTGCTTGCTTCTGTTGTCACTATGAATGGCTTTCAAAAATCTGGCTACTGATGTAATAGTGGATTAACCAACTTCTCCTTTAGTTCCTCAAATGTATCATTTTGTTTTTTGTAGCATTCATATTCTATTCCTTTCTTTAGCAATTCATGAAGTGGCTTCACAATAAACCATCAGTAGTAACCAATTAGATCTACAGTTCTTTCATTGTTCTCGGCTGTGGAAAGAATTACACCTTTTCCACCTTTACCATGTCTGGTACGATTCCCTTCTCTGTAATACAATGACCCAAGAAAATCGTATCTTTTCTTAATAACTCACACTTATCTAGTTGCAGCTTTAATTTATGCTTTCGAACCCTATCAAAATTTAAACAGAGCTTCTCATTATGCTCCTGCAGATTTATTCTTTGCCACACTATATCATCTAGATACACAAAACATGTTATCCCTTGCAGACCTGCCAAATCTTTGTTCATCAGTCACTGAAAACAAAATGGATCTCCTTTCAGTCCTACTGGTATTTGGTTATACTCATAATGTTGATGGTTTGAGCTTAATGCCATCTTATCGCTGTCCTTTTCATCCACCAATATTTGATGGTATTCACTTGCAAGGACAAGCATCAAAAAGTACTTTGCCTGCCTTAGGTGTTCCAAGATATTGGAGATATTTGGTAGTGGAAATGCATCACCTATTGTGACCATGTGCACTTACTACGCACATGTAGCCCACTATAGTTGTCAGAACCAACAATAAAGGTGGGTTCCACACACTCTTACTTTTGACAATTGTTTCATCTTTCAGCATCTGTCTATCTGCTCTTTTGAGACCTCTTCCTGTTCTTCAGGCATTCTGTATAGTCTAGTATTCACCACCAACCTCACGTTCTGTTGCTATTGGTATTCTACACATGACTGTGGATGTATATGAGACTTTCTCACCTGGTAGATGGAATACATTTCCATACTCTTTGCAGACTGCTTCTAATGCATTCTTTTCTTCTGCATTTAAGAGATTCACTCTCAATTGTTTTTGCAAAGTGCTTGCACAGTTTCCTTCTTTTCTATGGCTTCCTTACTACCTTTTATTTCACGCACCTTTACTAATCACAATAATTCTTCCATTGATAACTTGACATTTTAAAAATTTTTCTTTGGCCTCTGGCAAATTTATTGCACTTACTATGCACCTGCCATTTCACACTCTCTCTAATGACTCCAGTATGTATACCTAAGGTACAATTTTTTTTATCAGGATAATTACTTCCCTTTCACTATGAACTTTATCGTCCATGTTCAACCACATTCTCTTTTCCTCGCATGGTCCAATTTCCCCATTGGACTCCTGACTCATCTCAAACTCATATCCTTTCAGTTCCTCCTCCACTTTTAAGAGCATGTCTTGCCCTTGGAATCCTAACACTTTTCCTGCGTAGTCTAATTGTACCTTTTGCTGTATTAGAAAATCTCTATCAGTCAACCTGTCATATTGGATGTCTAGTCCTGACCCACAGACATGAAACTTCTGTCCTATTCCTCCAGTATCCTTCAAACACAGATGCATTTCCACCACATCTAATGTACTTACTGCTTCACTGGTGATACACTTCAGCTGAATCCTTTCTGCTTCATCCATTATAACTGCACAATTTACATGGATACTATTTCTCTTGAACAAGTTAAACTGTGCCCCCATGTCTACTAACAGCTTTAACTTCTTACTTAACTTTTACAATATAACACTAGCACTTTTTTTTTGTGGCACAGTCTATGATCTGCACAATGGGCTTTCTTAATGCAACAATGCCTGACTGTGCTGCTTTGTCATTTTCTTGTTTCCCTGAACTTCTTACTTTACCTTGGCTTGCTATGCACTGGCAGTCTACCCTTCCTCCATGCATGCCAACATGCCAAGGTCCTTTATGACAATCTATAGCACAGTGCCCAGTTTGTTCACATTTGCAACAAGTCACATCTCTTTCTCTGATACACAGTACACCACAGTTACGCAGAAGATCACACTGCAAGCATCCCCATTCACTCAGTGAATGTGATCCATTTACCTCTCTAGAATTCTCTTTTAACATGTTTGGATCTATTTCCATCACTTCTTGCCCAAACCACACATTCCTCACCTATATGACCTGGTTTTTCACAACCATAGCAAAACTTTATGAATTTTTTGGTGTCATAGCCCATATCCTTCCTTCCACCCTTTTTCTCCTACATTTGCTTACTGTATGCCCTCACAATCCACACACAAAACATTTCAATTCCTTACTTTCATTAGGTAATGATATTGGTTCATTTGTATGCTCAGTACTTGTTTGTGGACTTATTCCTCTATCTCTCATTGACAACAGTATACTTTCTTCCTGCAGTGCTAATTCCACTGCTAGGCTAACGTAATTTTGTCACTGTGATTTCTAATTGTCATTTGAATTCTATCATTAGTCAACCCTTGTATGAAACATGCTCTTCCTAAAAATTCTACAAACTCTGTGGCATCTTTATGGTTCTCTCTATTTGTAGCCCTGTTTACAGCTGCCAAAAAGTGTCTCTGCATTTCATCAATGTTATTTGCCCACAACAAGATTGGTTCCCCACAGCCTAGTCTCGCCTGAAATATCCTGCAAGCATAAAAGTCTATTGTCCTCTTACTCACATAGTTCTCTTTTAGAATGTGCTTCACTTCTTCCCACATCCCATTCTCTCACAAACAGATTTAGCCAAAATTCCATGTTCACTAATTCAAACATATATTCAATAAAAACCCTTAGGTCTCTCCTGTTACCATCAGAAGAGTTTGCTATAACACACTATGTTCCTTCAAGAACATACATTGCCATTTCCTACTGAACTTATTTTGCTAAGTGGAGCTGTTTTAAACATCTTACAGCTAGTAACTTATAATTATAGTTACGACTATTACAAGTTACTTCAGGTTTGTACCATTTTATTGTGGTGCTTTGAGACAAGTTTACTGCACTGAGTCAATGCCATCACTCACTCTTGCCGCTGCTACTGCTGCTGCTGCTGCGACTGGGCCCCTGGTCCCGAGCTCTTGGACCTTCAGTTGCTTGGGCATGTCCTTATAACCACAATCTGATGCCTCAGCCATTGACCTGCTTGGCTATGTTGGCCCCACACTCATCCTTGACACCGCCTCTGCTACCACAGCCCACTACCAGCTAGGACTCCGTATGGAACTCTGCTGTCATGGAGCAGAATTTCTACTAAGCTAAAAGCTGCTAGCTGCCATAACTTATTGCAATTTTCCATAGTTGCTGTAGCAATCCAAGTAAGTTGGTTACCTTCCACATGACTTTGTGAAAGCCTTTTGTTTGCCCCATACCTGGCACCAAAATTATTTCTTTCTGTCATGTCTCAAGCATGAGTGTTGATAGAGTGTGTGACACAGTTCAAAAGAAGGGAATTAAGGGAATTATCCAGTTGGCCTATGTGAGAGGGCGTCTTGACCTGGCTATAATGTTCTTTCCTTTGTTACAGAAGTGACTTGAAATAACCTCAACTGGAAATGGTTTGCAAATTCTAAATTTATTCAGAAAATAGTTTCAAACTCTTGCCATAGTTGCCTTGAAGGAGATGTACACATGTAGAGGCCAAGTGTTAGCACAGAGATGGTGACTGGGCTAGCACTGTTCCGCCTGGTTTGAAATGAGAGTGTCAGTATTAATTAAGCCTGCACCCACTGTATGACACAGAGTTCCCCAGCTATTCACCTATGATTAAATTAACAGTGTTGATGTTAAGACTTGGCTATCTTCTATGGATACAACAATATGCTGATATCAAACCATTATTCAAGAAAAGGATCCAAAGAAGATATGGAAAACTACCATCACTTCTCTCATCTTCCAGCATTTTCTAAAATATTTCAAAAGGTTGCTGCAATACAAATTAGAAATTTAATTTAAAAAATTTATGTCATCTCAGTAAATTAATTTGGTTTCCAAAAAGAGAAAACTCAGGAAACTACAATAACTTGTTTTTTACTTACCAAAAACCTTTCACAGTGTAAACCACTATTTACTTATACACAGATTGGAAAAATATGGCATTGAGGGCTGCATTTTACATTGGTTTAATTCATATGCTGTCATTCAACAGAAAATGGAATCAGAGTGGAAAACCATTTTAAAAGGAATTTCACAAGGCTCGGTATTAGAGCAAACATCATTTTTTATGTAAATGACTCACCACTCAACATAAATTCTCATTCAGTATTATTTACAGTTGGTGCAACAGTGCTGATTGAATACAGCAATGCAGACATACTTCCCAAAAATAATGCACATGCCCAATGCTGATTGAATATAGTAATGCAAACAAACTTCCCAAAAATATTGCAGGTTTCCTAGAAAAATTTAATACCCAATTTCACTGAAATGGATTAAAATTAAGTATTTCAAAAAATTCAACCATTGCAATTTAAAACCATACAATCAAAAGCAAATCATATTCAGATAAAGCAAAAAATTCAGGAACTAAAAGAATCAGACTGTGTCAATTTCTTGAAAATGCATATGGATGAAAAACTGTCATGGTCATCACATATTGCACACTTTGCAAATAAATTAAACAGCCTGGCATTTGCGATGGCAGTTGAAACCAACACAACAACATGTACACAAGAAAAATAGTGTGCCATAGTTACTTTGAACCCATGCTAAAATATGGCATTGCCTTTTGGGGAAAGACAGGTAACATGAAAAGAATACTGACCTTGGCAAAAAAAAAAAACACCAAACAAACAAATTATATGAAACATGCACAAGGAAGGCCAAGAATGCCTTGTCAACCACTACAAAGGGATCTGAATATATTAAGTGTTCTGCCCCCGTACATACATGGATTATTGCACACATCAAATCTTGTCCATTTTTAATAAATAGTTTCCAGCATACATACAATTCAAGGAATTAAGAAAAGCTCATGTTTGCAACCCTCAGTTTTTCGTCCACACTTTGCACTACATAGGAATGATGATTTGTAACAAATTAAAAGATAAAATTTAAAATAGGATCAAGAATAGTTTTCTGAAGAGAAAATTGTACAGCATGCTAGTCCAAAAGTGCTATTACCCAGTAGAGGAATTATTGAAGGATAATGTTGTTACTTGACAAAGAATACAGCAGAAGGAAATAAAATATGTAAACCTACATTATTTCAAATAGTGATCAGTTTCCATGTAGCTTATTAAATTAAATGATATATTATAGTTAAACTGTACATGAACACAGTACACTGAAACTGGACTTTTAGTATAACATTGGTGAGTCACTAGTATGTAAGTTTATGATTTAACTTTTAAAGTATATTATGTGAAAATAAGTTTATAATTCTGATAGCTTTGTGATGAAATAAGGATGACCACATTTCCTTCTCTCTCAATAAAAATGTATTATGTACATGTAACAATTTTAAATTTATTTACAAAAAAGTGACAAAATGCAATCTCACATTTATCAGATACACACTGAATATGGTACAATTTTATGAGGCAGTGTAATCACATATATGGCATGAAATATTTTATTATTAATATAAGTGCACAATCACTTTGCTGAAAATCTGTTATTTAGCTGTCTAGCTTTTGACATTCCACTGTCCAGTCATCTGGTAAAACAGGTTTCATCAGATCTACAAATTGCTGCAAATGACACTTGTCTGTGCAACCAGGAGTGTTGAGAACATGTGGCTCACTGTCAGAAGCATTATTCAAATACAATACCTGTAACAAAGTCAACATTAATTTAATAATACATTGTGTGTATAAGGTGATATTTGATTGGTAAAATATTTTGTTATTATAATGAAAATCTTGATTGAATATAGTGACATGTGATGAAAGTTAGCCATCCACTCACCAGTGAAGTAATGCAACCATGAGAATAACAGACATACAAAACAAACATCCTTTAATCAATTTCTAGAAACTTTGAGTTCTGTTTTCACTTAAGATACATGAGATAGAACTGAACAGGGTCCACACATTTATTATAAAGATTCAAAGGTGCCATGCAAGCTGTATCGTAAACTTCTTCACTATACCAATTAGCACAAAAATTTCCAAACCCAAAACATAAACAGTCTGAAGTATTACTAGACAAAGAAAGAATACTCCACTTCCAGACATCATTTTTTTGAAAATAAGCCATTAAAAAGATAACAAAAATCATAAGGTCACTGAAAAACAGCAAATCTTTCAATTGTAACAGTATAACAAGTTAAATACTAAAATGTTGTCCTAACTTGATTGTGCCTCATCGAGTCACCTTTACAATACTCTGATGCATCAAGGTATGTTTCATGAATGACTGAGGTACACAGTTATAGCAGCTGCTTGTGAAAGCTGTAAAAATATATTACTTCAAACTGTAGCTCAGACATCACCCTTTCCAAGTTCTTAAAATTTCTAAGAAGGTAGCTTATTACAAAGGAATGTTGAACCATATTTCTTAAAATTTTATTAACAACTCAGTCTGGATTCCACAAAGGCTTCTCCACAGAGAAACTGATATTAAACACAGGAATAAGATTAAATTCCGAGTGGGAAAACATAAATATTGAGCCCTGTAAGCATCAGTGCTTGGTAGACCCTTGTTGTTGACTGGCATAAATAATCTGTCTGTGCCATCTGAGGACTTTTCTGAATTATGATGGCTATTGATGACAGTTACACTGAAAAAGATCCCACAAAAAAACTGGAGAATTATATAATATGACTACAGCCATTTCATAGCAAACACTTAAACATTTAATCGTTGAGATGGTCTGCTTGCTTTGCATTTATAAATTTTACCTTATCTACCGCTCCTATAATTTATAAGAGAATTTGGACTGAAGCTGTAAATTCAACTTAACTCTGATGTTTGTATTAAACAGGTTTTGACATTGTCATTAGGTACACAACTAATATTGTTCTGTGTAAAGTTACATAAAACAGTTACTGAGCTGTGTAAGTGGAAGAGTAGAATCCAAAATAGCTACTTTTCTCACAGTATACCCATATGAAGTAATATATACACATACCTTGGTATCAAATAGACTGCCTAACAAAAAAATTGAAGCACTCAGAAGGGGAGGAGAAGACAAAATAAAACTTAATGTGCTGAGAGGATCTACATCTACATCCACACACATACTCCTGAAGCCACTGTATGGTGCATGATGGAGGGTACCCTGTACCCCTACCAGCTATTTCCTTTTCTGTTTCACTTGTAAATAGAGTGAGCAAAACATGACTAACAATATGTCTCTGTATGTGCCCTAATCTCTCTAATCTTATCTTCTAGGTCCTTACACAAAATGTGCATTGGCAGCAATAGAATTGCTCAGAAGTGAGCCTCAACACTCATTACTTGCATGTTGCTTGAACCTACTGGTAACAAATATAATAGCCTGCCTCTAAATTGCTTCAATGTCTTTCTTTCATCTGACATGGTGCAGATCCCAAACACTTGTGCAGTACTTAACAATGAATCACACTAGTTTCCTGTATGCAGTTTCCTCTACAGATGAACTGCACTTCCGTAAAATTCTCCCAATAACCCCAAGTCAACCATTCAGCTTCCCTACTACAGTCCTTGCCTGCTCATTCCATTTCATATTACTTTGCAATGTTATGCCCTGATATTTAAATGAGGTGACTGTGTCAAGCAGAACACTACTAATATTGTATCCAAACGTTATGGGTTTGTTTTCTTTACTCATCTGCATTAACTTACATTTTTCTACATTTAAAGCTAGCTGCCATTCATCACACCAACTACAAAATTAAATATAAATTTTGTCTAAGTCACCTTGTATCATCCTACAGTCACTCATAACAACACCTGCCCAAACACCATAGTACTATCAGCAAAAAGCCACAGACTGCTACTTACCATGTTCACCAGATCATTTACGGGACACTCATGATGATACCCTTGTCTCTGATGAACACTCACTGGTGAGGACAATTTACTGGGCTATGTTACTTAAGAAACCTTCAAACCACTCACATATCGTGTACCTATCTCATATGCTTGTGCCTCCGTTAACAGTTGGCAGTATAGCACTGTGTCAAATGTTTTATGGGAATCTAGGAATATGGAATCTGCCTGTTGCCATTCATCCACAGTTCACAGGATTTCATGTCAGGAAAGGACAAGTCACTTTACTTTGATGATTACAAAATTAGTCAAATTTACAAAGAGCCCATTTACCAGTTTAACATTTCAGCCCCTCTGGCCTGTAAGCATGTGCTGGTTCAGCTGGGAAAGGTGTCATAAAGCTGTTGTATACTACCCTAAAGTAAACTGGTTTACATCTTTTGTAATTGGTCCTTGATTTCCCAGACACTGGCACCAGGACAAAGTTGACATCTGAGCTGGCCCCACGCATGTTCTATTGGGAACAGATCTGAGGATATTTCTGACCATAGTAGTACCTCAATACCATGCAATCAGTTAATAAAGACACATACCATGTGAGGACAAGCATTGTTCTGTTAAAAAATGGCATGAGAGGAAAAACTTGAGGACATATGATGTCCATAACATGCCATTGTGCCGTGAGAGTTCCCTCAATCACTTCCAATCACAACCTTAAATTCACACCAGATTGGCTCCCCACACTGTGAATCCAGGAGTATCAGCCCTATGCCTCTCCAAAACAGTTGACAAATAGGATGTCTCCCAGGCTGCCTCCATACAAGTCAGTGGTGGAAATCCAGGGTAGTGCAGAACTGCAATTCTACACTGAACATAATGACACCATTCATCAGCAGTCCATGCTTCCAATGCTTGTAAGTTATGAGACCACTCAAAGTGCAGCCAGGGATGTTAATTCCCTATTCTGGCTGCTGCTAGCCTATGACCAATGGTGTGGGATGACACAATGTTGCAGGGAGTCAATTACTTGTTTCTGGATGGCACGTGCAAATGTGAAGAGGTTATGATGAGCTTGGTGGATATTACAGTGATCATCTCTTGTGTTGTCAGATATTGTCAACAAGAATCTTGATGATGCATATGCCTGCTGTCACATTCTCATGTGGTCCAATACCAGGACACTGTCACATCCATATGCCCCACAAATATCTGGATATTGCACAATTTGCCCAGCTGGCCAAATGAGGACCCACAATGAGGCCCCTTTCAAACTCTGTAAGCTGCTGATAACACAGTCTCATTAGATGATGAAATATGTCCATGCCCTTCACAGTGAGCAGCCAACATTGATGTTGTTCACACCCGTTATAAAACCTACCAGGCCTGGTAACAACACTACACATGAACAACACAAATGTATTCCAGTGGCTGTTCCACCTGTCACACATAATTACAACTCTAATCATTTACATACCCACTGATGGTGTGTACATGTATGAAGTTACAATGACATCTGACCATGACCATGACTTCCAGGTGCTTCACTTTTTTTTATCAGGTGTTGTAAAATGATACATGTTTATCCTAATGTTTTAACTCTATATTTCGGATCACTTTCCGACATGGGCATCTGTCATATGGGACAACAAGGAAATCTGAACAGGTGAAAAACTTTCTACTTCAATGACATTTCATCTGTTCCAGTGTCTTCAGGGCTGAATATAGTTCTACAATTCGCTGATGAGCCATAACATTATGGCTAGTTACATAATAACATGTTGGCCCTTTTTGGAACACAATACAACAGCTATTCATCATGGCATGGTGTCACCAAGTCCTTATTACTTTCCCAGAGAAATGTGCCCACAAGTAACAGACTGATGGTGTGTGAGCAAGGAACTGACATTGGATAACACCCCAGCTGTGTTCCATCAGATTCACATCAGGCAAATTTGGTGGTCAAGGCATCAGCCTGAGCTCAATATCATGCTCCTCAAACCACTGTAGCATGAGTGTGGCATATGAAATGGGCAGTTATCCTGCTGGAAGATGCCATTGCCATTGGGGATGACATCTAGTGGAGAGGGCTGCAGGTGGTCCACAATAATGGTCACGTAGTCTACAACTGTCATGGTGCTTTCAATTACTACCCCAGGTACCACAAAAATCAAGGTGAATGTCCCCCATATCGTATCACTGCCTCCACTAACCTACACCAAGGGTGCAGTGCATGCTTTGAGTATCCTTCCACCTGGGTGATGGCATATGCTGACATGACCATCAACTTGGTGTAACCACAAATTTGATTCATCTGACGAAGTGACATGTTTCCTTTGGTCCACAACAGAACAGTAATGAGGACTTGAAAAAATAGGCACCTGCCAAGGGTGCAAACACAGAGGGAGAGTAAAAAAGTCCATTGAAAAAAAGACAGTTCAAAAACTACCAAGGAGAGCTAAGCTAGTTCTGCTACCCCTCATTTTGTTATCTTCTGCCTGCAAGAATAAGTCTTTCCCTCTGGCAATGATTATAAATGTATGCTGCTGTTACAGTGTCATTTTGTCCCAGTATTATCATAAAGAAATGAGTACCACTGAACAGATGTCTACCATTAACATGAATTATTTGGCAACAGAGTGCTTGGCTGACACAGCTGCATCAATGGATTTTTTGCTGCGGTGATGTAGTTTCTCAAAGCAAATATATGCTTCTGACCAAAGGCTGTTTCAGCTAAAGTATATAACACAATAATACATGAAATGTAACGTAGAGCTTACATATATCACACTCCTTCATCTTACTTACCTGTCAAAAAACACTGTAAATGAAACCTCTGTATCTTATCCTGAAAACTGTACAGCTGAATTTGCTGACAAATAAAAATTGCTGGTGGTTGAATTTGAACTAGTGGCCCGCAGCACACATGCTAACCTCTAGACTGGACTGTATGCACAACATCTCATGGCAATATTGGCACAGACAAGCTAGTTAACAAAATAGCTGCTTTCAGGTTCCAGCTGAAAGAACAGGTGAAAAGCAGTGATATGGCCCCCTTTTGGATATTTGTAAAGGATAGGTCAAGGAATCCTTATCCAGTCATCACAGTAGCTCTAAGGATATTTAAGGACAACACCAGTGATTGCAGCACACAATTTTAGATAATAAGAGAAGCTACTTAAGGTCAATTATGGTGAAAACTGACTGTAAAATTTAGATATTTTGTCAACAGAACACAGCTGCTAAATGTGACTTTTATAACATAATCAATGAACTTGTTTCACTCAAATGAGGAAATTGCAAATTAAAATTGTAACCCTTTTTATTTTATTTCTGATAAGTAATTTAAGCACTACTAAAATAGGGGTGTTCAATAAGTAGTGCAACATTTCTTTTCTGAAAACAGATTGAAGTATACCATATTATTCCCCACTCTTTTGGCTACAGAATTCTATTTTTCAACTTAATCTCTGTTCAATGTGATGGCCTTATGCCACCTTCCTGGGAGGCCCCGTATGCCCAAATGGGACAACTCTAATGGTTGACATCAGAGCCAACATCTTGCTGTGGTAATAACCTCCCCATCATCCGCATACTGCTTCCTGTGGAGTGCATCCTTCATTAGGCCAAACCAATGGAAGGTACAAGATCCCCAAGCTGTAGGGTGGATAAAGAAGAACAGTCCAATGAAATTTTGTGAGCTGTATCTTGCGTGAGGCCTTGGTTATCATGGAGAAAGAGAAGTTTGTTTCCATTTTTGTGGCAATGAACACACTAAGTCACTTCTTCAATTTCCTGAGGGTAACAACACAATTCTGAGTTAATTGTTGCAACATGAGCGAGGACATCACTCTTGTTTCTGGTTCGAAGTGATGAACCCATGTTTCAGCACCTGTGACGATGTTCAACAAAAAGTTGTCATGATCAAACCTTGTAATGCACAAGCAATTCTGTACACATGGTCTTTCATTGCTCTTTATGGTGTTCTGTTAGGTGGCGAGAAACCCAGTGGGTACACACCTTTGAGTACTCCAGCTGGTGGACAAGTGTGTCACCACTACCAACAAAGACATCCAGTTGTGCAGCAAGGTGTTGGATTGTGATCCACCGATTACCTCATGAGAGTGTCCTCATGTTCCAGTATTGCATAAGTCACAGCTGTGTGCAGCCAGCCATCACGTGGGAGATCAGACAGGTTTGCACAACCTTGTTGCAATGATAACAATGCCTTGCCCAATGACTCACCATGCTTTTGTTCACTGCCAGGTCTCCACAGACATTCATCAAGTGCATATGAATATCTGTGATGCTCTGGTTTTCCACCAAAACAAACTGAATGACAGCTCTCTGCTTGGAATGCACCTCTTTTACAGGTCCCATTTTGAAGGCTATGCACAGCACTGCAACTTATCAGAACTTCCTGAAACTATAGGGACTGAAGCAGGAATATTCCATGATGTCCCACAACAAGTTCTGAATTTTTCAACCAAAATTGGCTGAGGACAAAAATGGGTTGCATTACTTGTTGGAGGCCCCTTGTAGTGTATGAGAAACAAATAAAATGTATTATATATCATACTTAATACAGTGTGCAATAATTGTCATAAATAATAAAATTTAGATTTTTTTACTTTCAGATTTTCAAAAAATTTATACAAGGTTTAATTTATTTACAACATTGATACTTTTAATTTGCTGTATGTAATATTTTATATTATCAATACAGTTAATTTAAGCAATTTTTTCAGTAATGTTCCATTTTCATTAAACTATACTTACAAGAGTATAAAATTTGCTAAATCTGTGTAGGAAAAACTGCAGGAAAATAGTTTCATGGCAGAGGAGGTTGGCATTCAGGCAAGGGGGAGGGTGGGGTTGGGAGTGGGGGGTCAGCGGAATGGAGTGGGGTGTCACAACTTTGGCAGTCCTACCAGGGGTTCAGTATCACCTTAGCATGACTCTGATCCAGAGTCCAATCTTGATGATGCCATGCCAACTGCAAGCATATTTGACAATGCTATCAGATCATCAAGGGAACATATAGGCAATGTCTGCTGCAGAGCCCCACGTTGAATGGTGTGCTCTGAAACACTTGTGCCTGCATCAGCATTGTACTTTGTCATCAGATCTACCACAGATGACTATCTATCTGGCATATAGTGGGCAATCCTTCAACATCCATGTCCTATAATGATGCATAGACATCCAACACTTTGTTGCCTATTGATGATTTCACTATCCTTCAACCATTTTCCATAGATGCTCACAAGTGTAGCATGAGAATAGCCAATGAGCTCTGCTGTTTCTCTGATTCTCATTCTTTGGTGCCAGCCTGTAACAATGTACACTTTGTTGAAGTCATTTATGTGTCAGTGGGTTTCCCCATTTGTTGCCCATATCATTTCAAGAATGATTCCGTAATTGTCTCTGCTTCATTTATATATTTTCTTTGCCACATCACTTGCTTGCACCACCAACAGGTAGTATTCAGTCTCATGGTGGCAATGGTGAAAATGCTTTGGCTCATCATTGTTTATACACCACAATAAAGTTGAGGTAAATACTTGTTTAAAATTTTACCGAATAAAACCTTAAATATATGTACAAAGCTCATTTATTTTTAAATTGTTTCAAACCCAAGAAGCCAAAGAGGCACCCTCTCAGTCTTTATTCATTCTTCACATCCGCCTCTAAAACAGAAGTTTTATTTGGATTCAAAAGGCACTGTTGCTTACAGATTATGAAATGGTTGTTACATTTGCGGGCTGATATACGTGGGGCCTCACCAGTCCAAACACAGACTGGGAATAGGGCTCATTGAAAACACCCCAATGACTAAATTAATTCCTCACAGTACACTGCACATGAATTATTTTAAACCTATCATCCCAACCCAAGTTGGTATTACACGAAGACTCTGTCGAACTAGGATACACAGGCTGCTACCTATGACATACTATGACACACATTTTAAAACATCCAGAGCTTTCAAGAATCTTACGCTCAGGTCCATATGATGTAGCAGCCATGAAGTTTAAAATCAAATGTGCTCCACAAACCTCATACAGGGAGTTCAGAAATCCCCATTACAAAGTTCTACAACTTGTATAGGGGACTCAATAAAGAGTAATTTGAAGAGGAACCCATGTCCAGATGCGTACTGCTTCTGTTGTATGATGGTTTCAATTCAGATGTTTAACTCATCCACTTCTGCTTGAGGAATTGAATTAGGCATGACACAGTACTATTATTAGGTAACAGTTTGAGAGGAAATGTAACAAAACATTCATTTACCACTTAAGGACATTTGATTGTATTAACACTTAAACACTGAACATTACCTGTTTACATTACTCCAAAACAAAAAAGAACCTAGCATACTCTATGTACAGAACATAAAATTTGCCTAGAGATGATGTGGTCATTACTGACGGTTATTCAAAACAAATCTTTCACCAGGCAAGTAACATGTGATGTTGCCCAATCTTGGATGAAAATAGTGGTGTGGACACAGTTGCATTTTTGCAAAGTTGGAATCACATGTCGCACAAGGAGGTCCTTATATTAAGCAGATGCCAGTGTACACCTTATAGGCCTGTGAGGTGTCATCCTCAAAGAAAAACAGACAGAGAATGAAGGAGCTTATAAAATCCCATCACTCAGTCACATAAGTCATGTGTAATGGATGTTCCTGCACAACCCCATATGTGACAATTCTGGACATACACAACACTGTGCAGAGTAAAATGTGCTTTGTCCACCTTAAGGATATTCCATGGCCACGTGTCACCCAGTTCCATCTGTGCCAAAAAATGATAGACAAAGTCATGGAGTTGTAGCCTTTCTTGAGGCTTCATTTGATGCACATTCTGAATACTGTACGGGCACTAGTGTAAAATGCATCACAAACTCTTCTTAACTGTTTCCCAGGACGGAGAGAATTCCCATGACACAGCCTGAGCACTGGTTGCAGAATCTGAAGCACGTGCTGCATGGCAGGCTATAGCTACAACAACTTCATCAACAACTGCTGTGGGAATGAGTTGCCTCCCTCTCCCTCCTGCACCACCTTACACATCTGTTTCTTCAAATTTCTTTATTATATTTTATAGCCCATTTATTAACATCAGGCTTCTTTGCAGTTGTTTCTGTTGATGATATTCCCACAATGCAGTGCTGCTATTGCTGGCATTCTGATAAAACAACTTTACCAGCAGTGCATGATCTTTCTTCTCAACAGTCATTACATTTCGTATGCAAAACTTAACCCTTTATACCAACAGTCACTTCACAAAAGAAGTCAACACGCATTGCCCAGTGACAAACAGCATACTGACATTGAAACAGGGAACATTACACATGCATTCTGATTGCTTACAGCACCATATTTTCACTTAGTGGCAGAAAGTGGAACTATTATCTTTTTCAGCGTACTTCGCAAATGCACTCATTAATGAACATACCTATGATGATGTCACCATCCTGCGATGTATATGGCCTGCACTGCATCACTCAGAACTCTTATGTTTAAATGTAACCACCTAGTATTTCCTATGCAGGTGGTAAGGGCAACACTTTAAGAGCTACTCGAGCATGTGTAGTCCTTCCCAAGTTTTTAATATGGGATTGAAAAAGCATTGCTCCACCAATCATGAAATATCGCATTACCTAAATACATTTTAAAAGGGTGAGGGGGGCATATCTTTAATTCTCTTGCTATGAGCTCCTGTAGCTTACTGTAATAGACTATCATGACCAGGTAATATCAGAAGCTGCAGACAAAACAAATTCAAGCTCCAACATGCAGAAGGGATTACTGTAAGCTTCATGACTGGTAAAACAAAAGTCCCAACAATCCAGATCTACAAACACTTTGCATTATTGGAAAACTGGATCCTAACTAGCAGGGGCAGCAACCATGGCAAAATGTTCCACCATTTATTAGATTTCCATTTGCATTACAGCAGAAACTTGATAACTTCTCTAAATGGAGTGGTCAAGAACTGTTTCTCTTCTTAATAACTCAACAATATTTTATCTTTGCAATCCATAAGGCTGTTTTTTCCAACAGCTGACTTATCTTGAATGCAGACAGAGCTGGGAAACTAACTTTGATTGCAAAGTGGCACTCGAAAGTGGCAACAGAAATGACTTGAGCCTTTTCTAAATCACTCAGAACAATTTGTTACTTCAGTAACCTACAATAAACTTTAGCTAGTTGCTGAATAAGTTGTTTTGCATGAACTCTGTATAATTGTAGAAGTAATTCATTATACCTAGCTGCCTTTTCTCTGGTGGCCAAATTTTATCTGGATTTTTCCACCAGAGTTTCTTTTTAAGGTTTAGCCTACCACAAATAAGTTCCACATCATTATATATTTTCATCCACAGAAGACATATTGAAGACTTCACAGCATCAGAATATTTAAGAGTTTCAAGGAATCATGTAAAAGAAGACTTTACATATTGGCACCAATCATTAACTCCAGAATCTTTCTACTTCAATGGTCAACAAGAAAATGATATCAGACGTAAGTAATACAGTACATAAACATTTTTTTTAAAATTACAGATAATATTTTATCAGCAGGCTGTTCTCCACCAGCAAAATATCTCCACTTAAAATGCTCTACATCTGAGAAATCTCATTCCTTAACTAGTACAACTTTGAAAGACATTCTCCAAATTATTAGGAATATGAAATTTCCCTCTTATTTAGCCTCAGTGATATACCTAGCTACATAATAAAAAGAGGTTGGTAATGAGATAAAATTTGTGTGTGATACAATCAAATGTTCCTTAAGTTAGTGTCCTGGGATCTGTCATCACACAGATTCATTTATTTATTATGACTGCATTTGGTTCTCTGACTGCTTTTGGTTCTCTGAAAGTCACCAGATCTTGTGGAGCATGTATCTTCTGCAGTTTATATGCCTGTTACACATGGGCCACAATGCATGTGTTGTCTTCCTTGAAAGCAACTCCTTATTAACAGCACATCAGTTTGGCATTCATAAGAAAATAATTCAAACACTGAAGCTCTCTCTTCATTTAATAATCTGAAACAGTGTGAGTCAATCTAAAACATTACCCTTCTAGTCTTTTTATGAATCCAACACTAGCCTTTGAACTAGTAAATTAATATCTACTCTTACATAACTGGATATATATGGTACAAGATGTGTCTACAATCAGTTTCTCCAATCCTGTCTGTCAAATATAAGGCATCTGATGGAAATAACAACACTTGATGGAAGAACAACTCCTTCAAATAAATTATCCATCACCTCAGGAGAACCACAAGGCTCAATGCTACATTTAATACTCTACATTTGTTAGTACTGATCTCCCTGGAAACCTACTATCAACAGTACTTGTGTTATTTGTTGATAATGCAGCCTTCTCCTCACCTAACACTTCACAATGGCAGAAAAGAAATGACCTAGACAAAAGCAATGAAAGGCCCTTGTACTGGCTGAATGAAAACAACCTTTTGTTGAACATGAATAAAACAGTCAATATGAGCAGAACTACCTTGATGATCTTCTGCTCATGAAAGCACGATCTATCATATTTTGTAGCTAGCATGACTAATTACAGGAATAAATATATAGAATGTCAGTGCAGTCAACATAAATGTAAGACATCTAATTACTATTTTATATGCAATGTCAACATACCTTAACTTCATAACCACTGTCATTTGTTGAATGAAGTTCAATGATAACTGCTGCACCATACTGTGGCTTTAATAGCTCTGTGAACCCCATAGTTTGGAGAACATTCACAATGGTAACATCGTGGGCAGAAAACATGAGAAATTTTGGAGACACAGTTCTTGAAGTGCTTCTTTGTGACTGGATTTTTTCTATAATGTGTTTCACTAAAGGACCTGAAAAATTTAAAATTATTTTAGAATATCTTACAGAATTATTGCACAGCTGCTAACATAAGTCAGAGAAGCAAAAGACAAACCTCCATTAAGACGTTTCATCGTCTGACTTTCAGAAAACAAAGCCAAACTTCTGGCAGCCAGTGTCCTTAATTTATCTGGATAATAACCAGCAGTCCAAGCAGGAAGCTGCAGTTTACGTTTTTCCTGTAAAAGTTAAAAAACTGACAAGCAACACACTAAGCATTTCATCCTGGGAGAATGCCACAAAAAACAGTGTGCTATCAGTGCCATATAATATTATTCTTAGAAAGTCATAGAAGTGGCTATGAGTGGTAATTTAAAAGTAGTTAATCACTAGCTAGTGGAAATTTAAGAGCGAAAAATTATTCAGGTTTCAAATAACGGAAGGAGTATAGACAACATCTACAGTATAGTTGAGGAATTGAGTGACCAATAGCCATGTTCCCAAATTAATGATGGGAATCTCTGGTGATGAAGTACAGAAGACTTGCGCTATTCACAGGAGAACTTCTCACAGTGTGCATTATAGGGTAGCTTTGTAGCATATCGGATGAAGCCTGCGAGTCTAAGCAGTTACTGCAAAGCCCACATTGACAAACAGGACTGCATTTTGGTATGATTTTTCAACATCCAGTCACTTGAAGTTAGTTATAACTAGCAGTGTTGACATTGGCAGTTTCATGCACAATTTTAGCCAACTATTGAGAGAATGTATCTATGTGTGCTGATAAGTTTCTTCTATCATCAAAGAATACTCCTAAACACCTGTAAACATTGTGATGTATACTTCAACTGTAGTCTAGTTTACAAGTTGGATTCCAGTTTAAGGAAATTTTGCCCCTTAGGCAATGTATATGTAGTTTTATCTGCAGTCATTGGTAATGTCATATCCTTGCAGCAACACTGCATCTTTGTATGTGCAGGGTTTAATTTTCTTTAAGCTTCTGTTTACAGCCCCAGAGACCACTTTCAAGCTATCATCAGCATAAGCCAGAATTCAATCTGCTTAATCAGTGCCATCATACAATTCTAGCAGTGTCTCAGTTATCAAGATCTAGAAAATCTGTCTACATCATTGAGCCCTATAGCCAGTTCTTGGCAATCTTTTTTATTACCTTGTGCTATCAAGTAAGCCATTTGCTGTACAACCTTACAGAAGTCCATGAAAGTTAAATGAAATGGCTCCCCACAAGACATACAGGATTATCATCACAGCACCTTCCTTTACTGATTTTTCTGGAGTTCCCTATCCAGGAAGAAATGAAACTCTGCTACTCACTTTTTTTGACCTGTCACTAACCTGTGTAGAACATGAGCATATACACTCCTGGAAATTGAAATAAGAACACCGTGAATCCATTGTCCCAGGAAGGGGAAACTTTATTGACACATTCCTGGGGTCAGATACATCACATGATCACACTGACAGAACCACAGGCACATAGACACAGGCAACAGAGCATGCACAATGTCGGCACTAGTACATTGTATATCCACCTTTCGCAGCAATGCAGGCTGCTATTCTCCCATGGAGACGATCGTAGAGATGCTGGATGTAGTCCTGTGGAACGGCTTGCTATGCCATTTCCACCTGGCGCCTCAGTTGGACCAGCGTTTGTGCTGGACGTGCAGACCGCGTGAGATGACGCTTCATCCAGTCCCAAACATGCTCAATGGGGAACAGATCCGGAGATCTTGCTGGCCAGGGTAGTTGATTTACACCTTCTAGAGCACGTTGGGTGGCACGGGATACATGCGGACGTGCATTGTCCTGTTGGAACAGCAAGTTCCCTTGCCGGTCTAAGAATGGTAGAAAGATGGGTTCGATGATGGTTTGGATGTACTGTGCACTGTTCAGTGTCCCCTCGACGATCACCAGTGGTGTACGGCCAGTGTAGGAGATCGCTCCCCGCACCATGATGCTGGGTGTTGGCCCTGTGTGCCTCGGTCGTATGCAGTCCTGATTGTGGCGCTCACCTGCACGGCGCCAAACACGCATACGACCATCATTGGCACCAAGGCAGAAGCAACTATCATCACTGAAGACGACACGTCTCCATTCGTCCCTCCATTCACGCCTGTCGCGACACCATTGGAGGCGGGCTGCACGATGTTGGGGCGTGAGCGGAAGACGGCCTAACGGTGTGCGGGACCGTAGCCCAGCTTCATGGAGACGGTTGCGAATGGTCCTCGCCGATACCCCAGGAGCAACAGTGTCCCTAATTTGCTGGGAAGTGGCGGTGCGGTCCCCTACGGCACTGCGTAGGATCCTACGGTCTTGGCGTGCATCCGTGCGTCGCTGCGGTCCGGTCCCAGGTCGACGGGCACGTGCACCTTCCGCCGACCACTGGCGACAACATCGATGTACTGTGGAGACCTCACGCCCCACGTGTTGAGCAATTCGGCGGTACGTCCACCCGGCCTCCCGCATGCCCACTATACACCCTCACTCAAAGTCCGTCAACTGCACATACGGTTCACGTCCACGCTGTCGCGGCATGCTACCAGTGTTAAAGACTGCGATGGAGCTCCGTATGCCACGGCAAACTGGCTGACACTGACGGCAGCGGTGCACAAATGCTGCGCAGCTAGCGCCATTCGACGGCCAACACCGCGGTTCCTGGTGTGTCCGCTGTGCCGTGCGTGTGATCATTGCTTGTACAGCCCTCTCGCAGTGTCCGGAGCAAGTATGGTGGGTCTGACACACCGGTGTCAATGTGTTCTTTTTTCCATTTCCAGGAGTGTATAATGCCCATGTTGATAAAAACATAAAGGAACTTCCAGAATGAGATTTTCACTCTGCAGCAGAGTGTGCGCTGATGTGAAACTTCCTGGCAGATTAAAACTGTGTGCCCGACCGAGACTCAAACTCGGGAAAGTCCCGAGTTCGAGTCTCAGTCGGGCACACAGTTTTAATCTGCCAAGAAGTTTCATAAAGGAACTTTCTATATCATTTCATTGTTTTTCATATTGAGCCAACATAGCTTCACAGCATATCAAAACAATCCATTTCTATCATATTCAAGTTACATTCTACAGTTCATTGCATTTTCTTAATTTTTCTCCAGTATTGCTGTCAATTTTTTCCTGTCTCTAGCATTTCTATAGTGTTACATGTGGTTAGTATCCACACTTCCCTTTCCTTGCACCACTTATTGGAAAGCACCATATTAGTTGACATCTAGTATCTCCTCATTTCAGTTTTTTCTGAAGTTTTGCTTATTGTGCCTGTTACTGTGAACAGTACCACAAGTTTTTGTTCCATGGTTGCAAAGCCAGGAAAACAAGTGTGGCTTTAATATATATTGCTACTGTAAAGGGTGTGTGCATGTTCCATAAATGTTGCCACTTGACATAGCCAGTCTGACAGTCACACCACATACATTTTGTTTAGAT
This sequence comes from Schistocerca piceifrons, assembly GCF_021461385.2. Taxonomy (NCBI): domain Eukaryota; kingdom Metazoa; phylum Arthropoda; class Insecta; order Orthoptera; family Acrididae; genus Schistocerca; species Schistocerca piceifrons. The sequence goes on along the minus strand of NC_060149.1, from coordinate 758,995,117 downwards.
CAACTCTATTCCATTTTGATGGAATAAATTGTTTGAAAGATATAAACACTCTTTGAACAACAACAGGCTTACTGTACAAACATTACCAATACTGTTCCCAATTTTAAAATGGCAGAGGTGTCACTGAAATCTAGCATTCTAAAAAGTAAAAGAAACTGTTGTCTGTACATAACTTCACTGAAAACTGGATTGCTCATAAAAACTTCTCTGGATTAATATCTGCTAATTTTTAGCTGCTTTGTGGGAAGCATGAGAAAATAAACAGATATGAAACAATACATTTCTTCACATCCTGTATCTATCCCCTTTGATAATCATGAATGCAGTGATTCTAAAGCAGTTTCCTTGAATAAATAAAACTGACTGCCTCGTCACCATACATGTCATCATATCTACTGTGAAGAATAACAAGAAGTCTAACAGAGTGCTTGGATCATTTCCTGGTTGACACTTGTGTCCACATGGTGAATCATCAAAACTGTGATTAACTGGATGAAAATCATTTTCTTCCCTGTCAAATTTGTGACTAAACTGTAATTTCTTTCTAAGCATTTCACTATCACTTTCAGAGTCTTTGAATTCACATGAACTATCAATTACATCTCTTGTTGAAGCATAGGACTGTGGTTTACACCTGTTAACATTGATAGCTTAGGACTTTTGCTTTCAGAATATGAGTAGTAGTTATCACTTACATCAACATTGAATAATTCATCTCCACCGTCATTCCTCAGTGAAACTATGAAACCTTTCTCATTTTCTTTGTAGAACAGATGATGACAAAAGCCTTTTTTACCAAATCCTGATGAATATTAAAACACGAAATGAAACTAAATGCAGAAAAATGAGATCACAACAGACAAATTACTGGAAGAGTACTCAGTGACCAGAACTGTAAAAAGCTAATGAGGTGTGGAGCAGAAAATCTGCTGTACATTTAAACTTACCAACAGCACACTGGTACCAGAGTTGTTGCATATCTATACTTGGGATTAGCACTCAGGGATCAGCATGGATGCACAAGTTAAGCCATCAACTGTGCTGAATGAGAACCCAGAGGCCACACTTAAACTCATCAATAGCACCTGGGGAGCAGCGGGGCATAACAAGTTAACTTGTCAATAGCAGTCAAAGGGTTAACCAATCAGCAAGAACTTCATGGTGGCTGACTCCATAAATCATATTTAAATTGCCCATTTAGAAAATGCTCCAGCATTTCTTCTTAGTTCCTCAAGTCTTTGTTCTATGTACCTGCTTACGGTGCTGGTATGTATTTTGTCTTGTGTACCTCTGATCCTTCCTAGTAAATGCTGATGGCTCGGGGTGGAAGAAACTATTTTGCAATGTGCACTCCATGCAATTTTATCCATAGCGCAATGGAAGTGAGATCATGGTTGTAATTTAATAACTCATGAGAGTAATTGGTTCCAACCACATGTGTAATGTTTATCACCTTAAAATATGATCACATTAAAACTGATGTGTTCACTACATCTCTCCATACAATATTTTTATTATGCAATCAAATCATCTGCACCCATCTATTATTCTGAACTTGTCAGTCTCCAACTACTGGTACCTTACTCTAAACACATCTCCACAAGTTTTCCAATCTTTTGTCATTTTATTCCTGCCTTCAAACACCATTGCTCAACTATATCCACTCCATATTCAGTGAACCCCCTTGTCAACCCATTGTAACACGCAGCCCTTCAGCTTACTCACTTCTTCCATCAACCAGATCTATCAAAACTCCCTCCAAATGTTTCAAAAAATCTACAAGCCAGATAAATCCAGAACACTGGTGTCAACCTATCCACTATTAACAATGATTCCATAGAAGTTTTTTCCTATTCCAAAGGTCTAAATTCAGTCATGCTGGGTTTGTCAAACATCTATACCCCTTCGCAAGATCTGTATAGTGGAAACACTTTCCTTCCATCAACCTCACTGATCAAAATCAAGTGAAATCTAACTCCGAACCTTACCTTTCTGTAATACCTCTGTCCAAGCATTACCTTCTTCCAATCTTACCCAACCAGCTCTGATTACCTTCCAGGAATTCCTTACCTCCAACTTGGTCTCAACTTCATTTCCCAGGTCTCTTCTTGAGAACATAAACCCCTTAGTGGAGGAAAGAACAGTTTCACAATTGTAAAAGAGATTCTGATTTGATTATCAGCCATGCAGACAAAGGTTCTGCCACTATCATGAAGAACTACACTGATTACCTGACAGAAGGTATTGGTCAACTGTCTGATGCTCTCACCTAAAGGCTCAACAACAGTTGTCCCATCCTAGAAGTTCATCATAAACTCTAATACCATCTCAAATTCCTCAGCTGATTCCGGAAACTCCACCTGAGATCATCTCCCTCCTCATCTAAGATATCTCGATGCACAGTCACTTTTTATGTACTTCCTAATATTCATAAATCTAACAATCCTAGATTGTTCCATGGTAATTACTGTGCACCCATAAAAGAAAGCTTTGCTCTCGTTGCCCAACACGTCCAATCCACTGACCACAGCTTAATTTTCTATATCAAGGACACAAATCACTTCCTTCATCACTTCTCCAATCCTCACTCTATTATGACCTGGATTCTTGCTTATCACAATGGACATCATCTGCCCACACATCAATGTCCCTCATGCCCATTACATTATCACCACCAAGCAACATCTGGTGAGCTAATATCTGATGGTCTAATATCTCTGGCAGATGTACGTCCATGAAGCTCTTGATAACTTAAGTGATTAATATTGAAATAAGAGGTAATTTAGTTAATATTACATTTTAGACTAGTGCATTTACTTCTTTGCTAGGCTATCTATTGAATGTTTCACTTTTCTGAGCGTATTTAGATCAAAAAGAAAATATTTCATAAAAACTGATAGTCTTTCATTTTGTTTACATTTTAGGTATAAATTTTGTGCGAGTGTAGATCTTTATGTATTTATTTATTTTTTTACTAGACTGAGCAGTTCAAAGTTAAATTAATTCATGTTGATCATATAGAGTATAGGTAGTTAGTTAATACTTTCGAAAGTAAGTTTAAATGTTCATTTACATTAGCATTTAGTTATATATTACTACAGGCTACAGAACTTCAGTGCTCTTGTGCCAAGTTATTCTCTGCTTTTGTGCAAATTTTGTATAAATTTTTCTGTCAAACCATGTGTGACTAATGTGGCAGTTGCCTTAGAAATCTGAAGGAGGGGTGGGGGGAGGGGGGGTGTTCTGTCAAGACTGTAGGTTATGGTTTCATTGGGGCGAATGTAGCAGTGAGGAAACAGGGTATATAATGAGGCCCTTCCATGGTAACGTAGGTTACATAGAAAGGACAGAAAAATTGCTGAACAGGAGGCAAAAATTTGTACCGTTATGGCTGAATTATCAAATGTGAATTTGGAATTATGTAGGCTATGGGGGAAAAAAGATATTGGGTGCTGGGAAAAGGTAGCAATCAAAAGGCGAAAAAGGGGAACTGCTGAAAAAACTATAGAAATTAAGTTAGTAAACCAGTTTGGCTTTCTATCTGAAGTAGTGGAGGAAGGGCCTCATCCAGATGTAGTTGAATGTAGGCTGAAGCAGAATATTAGCTTAAAGAAAAATGACAGGTCGGCAACAAATCACAATAGGAAAAGAAGAATTCTGCTTTTAGGTAGCAGTCATGGGAGGGGTGTAGGCCAGCAGCTTCCAGAGAAATTAGGTGCAGGGTACCAGGTCGCAAGTTTTGTGAAACCAAGTACTAGCCTCAGCCAGGTGACAGGAAACTTAGGTCAGCTATGCTGTGACTTTGAAAAAGAAGATAAGGTAATTTGTTGGGGAAGCAGGAAATAGTCTGGCTATGAATCCAAGATATAGTATTAGGAGTGACATGGACAAAATAGGAGCAGAAACTGGGTGCACAAATGTGGGGTTTGTGGAGGTCTTTCAGTGCCACGATTGGCCCTGGGTAAATGTTGTTGTAAGACATGTTAAGACTGAGCTGAACAGGATGCTACAGTCACCAGCAAAATCTCACAAGTGTTCTTCCAGTTGATGCTATTGGTAGGTAGGATACACTATACATGGCCTGCACCCAAATAGGAAGGGGAAAGATAAGTTAGCTCCACTGCTAGCAGATACTGTAAGGGAGGGGGGGGGGGGGAGGCAGTGTCACACAAGGAGTGATCCCTATGGTTAATGGGACCAGGAAAACCGCTTTTTTGGGTTAAAGCCAAAGTCCAGACAGACAAGGACCGAGAAAAAATAATAGAAGAAGTTCCACGTACTCTAAACAGAGATTAAGCTAAGGGTAGTATCAATTTATTTCATCAAAATATCAGTGGAATAAAAAATAATGTAAATAAGTTGTTAGTGTGTTTACATAACCTCAAACATAAGAATCAGATTGATATGCTTTGTCTGCCTCCACACCATACAACTGTGGCAATGGAAAGTGTCAGTATAAATGGGTATAATTTAGCATCTTACACTTGCAGATTTAGCGTGGATAAAGGAGGAGTTGCCATTTACACAAAATGAGGGCACAAGTACAATACTGTAGAAGTAAGCAAATTTTGTGTCAATCAGCACTGAAGTTTGTGCATGTGAACTACAGGCAGACAATGTAGCGTTGATATTAGCACCAGTGTACGGGTCCCCATTAGGAGATTGGGAGCTATTCATAAAAAGGTTTGACTTCCTATTATGTTGTCTGTCAGACAAAAGGAAGAAGTTATTTGATGATTTCAGTGTAAACTTTCTAAACATTTCTGATAGGAAAAGTGAACTGGAAGTGTTATTAATGACATATAACTTACAAGGGAACCTCCCCATCGCACCTCCCTCAGATTTAGTAATAAGTTGGCACAATGGATAGGCCTTGAAAAACTGAATACAGATCAATCGAGAAAACAGGAAGAAGTTGTGTGGAACTATGAAAAAAATTAGTAAAATATACAAACTGAGTAGTCCAAGTGAAGATAGGCAACATCAACGACTATGGGAGTCAAGGAGCGCCGTGGTCCCCTGGTTAGCGAGAGCAGCTACAGAACGAGAGGTCCTAGGTTCAAGTCTTCCCTCGAGAGAAATGTTTAATTTTTTATTTTTAGTTTATGTGACAAACTCTTACGTTTTCATCACTTTTTTGGGCGTGATTATCACATCCACAAGAAAACCTAAATCGGGCAAGGTAGAAGAATCTTTTTACCCATTCGCTAAGTGTACAAGTTAGGTGGGTCGACAACATATTCCTGCCATGTGACGCACATGCCGTCACCAGTGTCGTATAGAATATATCAGACGTGTTTTCCTGTGGAGGAATCGGTTAACCTATGACCTTGTGATCAAATGTTTTTGGTTCCCATTGGAGAGGCACGTCCTTTCGTCTACTAATCACACGGTTTTGCAGTGCGGTCACAAAACACAGACACTAAACTTATTACAGTGAACAGAGACGTCAATGAACAAATGGACAGATCATAACTTTGCGAAAATAAAGAAAGTAAAATTTTCACTCGAGGGAAGACTTGAACCAAGGACCTCTCATTCCACAGTTACTCATGCTAACCATGGGACCACGGCACTCCTGAGTTTACATTCTCCTTGATGTTGCATATCTTGCGCATGGACTACTCAGTTTGTATATTTTACTAACTTTTTTCATAGTTCCACACAACTTCTTCCTGTTTTCTTGATTGATCTGTGTTCAGTTTTTCAAGTCCCATCCACTGTGCCAACTTATAGCTAAATCTAAGGGGGGTGCGATGGGGAGGTTCCCTTGTTAAAATCAGTGATCAACTTCCCTTCATGTATATATCAAGACAGTAGCACTCTAATAGATAATGTATTTGTACAGCAAGAGGATGTAAAACTAACACATGCCTTCCCTGTGATAAATGGATTATCAGACTGTGATACACAACTAATTAACTTGCAAAACCTGGCAGGGTGTATAATTCAGAAACCATTAAGTAAAGCTGAAAGCTGGTCAAGCCGGTAGCTATAGGGCACTTCAGAGAGTGTTTAAGAAATGTTAATTGGGGAGATGTATATAATGAGCCAATTACTAATGATAAATACAACATGTTTCTTGATACATTTGTATCACTTTTTGAACACTGTTTTCCCAAAAAAATTACTAAATGTAACATCAAATAGTTTTCAAAGAAACCTTGGATTACTACAGGTATTAAAGTGTCTTCAGAAAGAAAAAGAAAATTGTATGAAACAGTAATAATTAGTAAAGACCCAGAAGTAATTTTACACTATAAAATTATTGTAACATACTTAGAAAAGTTGTCATAAAATAAAAAAAATATGTATATTAGAGATGAAATTAACGACACAGGCAATAAAATCAAATCAATATTGAATGTTATATGGATATGGTGTCTGTTCTTTCAGACATGTCCGAAAGAACAGACACCATTGATGACCTGCAGCCATCTAGAACGAAACTGGAATTATTTTAATATCTTCAGCTGTTGACGGGCATTGATACATACAACGAGGTCAGGTGAAAATGTGTGCCCCGATGGGGACTCTAACCCGGGATCTCCTGCTTACATGGCAGACGCTCTATCCATCTGAGCCACTGAGGACACAGAGGATAGCGCAACTGCAGGGACTATCTCGCGCACGCTTCCCGCCTCTGACAATACCTCCTCCATCTGTGTGGATGCACACATATTCCCTGAACTCTTACGGGACTTGGTAAGAATGTCTTCCACAAGTAATGAGTGTGTTGGGATGGGACACTGCGAATGTAGTATGTGGACATACAAGGCGAGAATGTAGGTCTCGTGGGAGGCGTGAGCAAGATAGTCCCTGCAGTCATGCTATCCTCTGTGTCCTCGGTGGCTCAGATTGATAGAGCATCTGCCATGTAAGCAGGAGATCCTGAGTTTGAGTCCCAGTTGGGGCACACATTTTCACCTGTCCCCATTGATATGTATCAATGCCCGTCAACAGCTGAAGGTATTAATATAATTCCACTATGGAATGTTGTTGGAAGAGAGACAGGAAAGTGACCACTGGGGTAGGTAGTGTTACTATTCAAGAAAATGAGACCATATTAACCAACAGTACACAAGTAGCTAATGTATTTAGCAACCATTTCTTAAGTGTAGGTGAAAACATTGGTGAGAATAGTCCAAAAGAAAAAGCTAAGTAGTACATGGAAGAGTCGGTTTTGAGAAATCCTTGTCAGATTAATTTTCATCTAACAACCTCTTGTAAAATAAGGAAAATCATTAAATCTTTGAAAAATAAATGTTCTATTGGAGTAGATGACATCTCTAACAAGATATTAAAACAATTTGGTGCAGTTAAAGTTCATGTCCTGAGTTACATCTGTAATACATCACTAACATAAGGTGTTTTCCCAGACAGGTTAAAATATGCCATTGTCAAACCTCTCTACAAAAATAGAGGACACCACGGATGTCAATAACTACCAGCCAGTATCCTTGCCCCCCCCCCCCCCCTCCCCATGAACCATGGACCCTGCTGTTGGTGGGGAGGCTTGCGTGCCTCAACGATACAGATAGCCGTACCGTAGGTGCAACCGCAACGGAGTGGTATCTGTTGAGAGGCCAGACAAACGTGTGGTTCCTGAAGAGGGGCAGCAGCCTTTTCAGTAGTTGCAGGGGCAACAGTCTGGATGATTGACTTATCTGGCCTTGTAAACACTAACCAAAATGGCCTTGCTGTTTTGGTACTGCGAACAGCTGAAAGCAAGGGGAAACTACAGCCGTAATTTTTCCCGAGGGCATGCAGCTTTTCTGTATGATTAAATGATGATGGTGTCCTCTTGGGTAAAATATTCCGGAGGTAAAATAGTCCCCCATTTGGATCTCCGGGTGGGCAATACTCAAGAGGACGTTGTTATGAGGAGAAAGAAAACTGGCATTCTACGGATTGGAGCGTGGAATGTCAGATCCCTTAATCGGGCAGGTAGGTTAGAAAATTTAAAAAGGGAAATGGATAGGTTAAAGTTAGATATAGTGGGAATTAGTGAAGTTTGGTGGCAGGAGGAACAAGACTTTTGGTCATGTGAATACAGGGTTATAAATACAAAATCAAATAGGGGTAATGCAGTAGTAGGTTTAATAATGAGTACAGGTAAGCTACTACAAACAGCATAATGAATGCATTATTGTGGGCAAGACAGACATGAAGCCAACACCTACTACAGTAGTACAAGTTTATATGCCAATTAGCTCTGCAGATGACAAAGAAATTGATGAAATGTATGATGAGATAAGAGACATTATTCAGGTAGTGAAGGGAGACAAAAGTTTAAAGTAGGTGAACATGGACTGGGGGTAAGAAATGAAAGAGGAAGCCGCCTGGTAGAATTTTGTGCAGAGCATAACGTAATCATAGCTAACACTTGGTTCAAGAATCATGAAAGAAGTTTATATACATGGAAGATCCCTGGAGATCCTAAAAGGTATCAGATAGGTTATATAATGGTAAGACAGAGATTTAGGAACCAGGTTTTAAATTGTAAGACATTTCCAGGGGCAGATGTGGACTCTGACCACAATCTATTGGTTATGAACTATAGATTAAAACTGAAAAAACTGCAAAAAGGTGGGAATTTAAGGAGATGGGACCTAGATAAACTGAAAGAACCAGAGGTTGTACGGAGTTTCAGGGAGAGCATAAGGGAACAATTGACAGGAATGAGGGATGAAATAGTGAAGGCAGCAGAGGATCAAATAGTTAAAAAGACGAGGGCTAGTAGAAACCCTTGGGTAACAGAAGAAATATTGAATTTAATTGATGAAAGGAGAAAATGCAAAAATGCAGTAAGTGAAGCAGGCAAAAAGGAATACAAACGTCTCAAAAATGATATCGACAGGAAGTGCAAAATGGCTAAGCAGGGATGGCTAGAGGACAAATGTAAGGATGTAGAGGTTTATCTCACTAGGGGTAAGATAGATAGTGCCTACAGGAAAATTAAAGAGACCTTTGGAGAAAGGAGAACCACTTGCATGAATATCAAGAGCTTTGATGGAAACCCAGTTCTAAGCAAAGAAGGGAAAGCAGAAAGGTGGAAGGAGTATATAGAGGGTCTATACAAGGGTGATGTACTTGAAGACAATATTATGGAAATGGAAGAGGATGTAGATGAAGATGAAATGGGAGATATGATACTGCATGAAGAGTTTGACAACTCACTGAAGGACCTGAGTCGAAACAAGGCCCCCGGAGTAGACAACATTCCATTAGAACTACTGACAGCCTTGGGAGAGCCAGTCCTGGCAAAACTCTACCATCTGGTGAGCAAGATTTATGAGACAGGCAAAATACCGTCAGACTACAAGAAGAATATAATAATTCCAATCCCAAAGAAAGCAGGTGTTGACAGATGTGAAAATTACCAAACTATCAGTTTAATAAGCCACAGCTGCAAAATACTAACGAGAATTGTTTACAGATGAATGGAAAAACTGATAGAAGCCGACCTTGGGGAAGATCAGTTTGGATTCCGTAGAAATGTTGGAACACGTGAGGCAACACTGACCCTACAACTTATCTTAGAAGAAAGATTAAGGAAAGGCAAACCCACATTTCTAGCATTTGTAGACTTAGAGAAAGCTTTTGACAATGTTGATTCGAATACTCTCTTTCAAATTCTGAAGGTGGTAGGGGCAAAATACAGGGAGCGAAAGCTATTTACAACTTGTACAGAAACCAGATGGCAGTTATTAGAGTTGAGGGGTATGAAAGGGAAGCAGTGGTTGGGAAGGGAGTGAGACAGGGTTGTGGCCTAGCCCCGATGTTATTCAATCTGTATATTGAGCAAGCAATAAAGGAAACAAAAGAAAAGTTCGGAGTAGGTATTAAAATCCATGGAGAAGAAATAAAAACTTTGAGGTTCGCCGATGACATTGTAATTCTCTCAGAGACAGCAAAGGACTTGGAAGAGCAGTTGAACGGAATGGACAGTGTCTTGAAAGGAGGGTATAAGATGAACATCAACAAAAGCAAAACGAGGATAATGGAATGTAGTCGAATTAAGTTGGATGATGCTGAGGGTATTAGATTAGGAAATGAGACACTTAAAGTAGTAAAGGAGTTTTGCTATTTGGGGAGCAAAATAACTGATGATGCTCGAAGCAGAGAGGATATAAAATGTAGACTGGCAATGGCAAGGAATGTGTTTCTGAAGAAGAGAAATTTGTTAACATCGAGTATAGATTTAAGCGTCAAGAAGTCGTTTCTGAAAGTATTTGTATGGCGTGTAGCCATGTATGGAAGTGAAACGTGGATGATAAATAGTTTAGACAAAAAGAGAATAGAAGCTTTAGAAATGTGGTGCTACAGAAGAATACTGAAGATTAGATGGGTAGATCACATAACTAATGAGAAGGTATTGAATAGAATTGGGGAGAAGAGGAGCTTGTGGCACAACTTGACTAGAAGAAGGGATCAGTTGGCAGGACATGTTCTGAGACATCGAGGGATCACCAATTTAGTATTGGAGGGCAGCGTGGAGGGTAAAAATCATAGAGGGAGACCAAGAGATGAATACACTAAGCAGATTCAGAAGGATGTAGGCTGCAGTAGGTACTGGGAGATGAAGAAGCTTGCACAGGATAGAGTAGCATGGAGAGCTGCATCAAACCAGTCTCAGGACTGAAGACGACGACAACAACAACAACATCCTTGCCTACAGCATTTTCAAAAATTGACGAGAAAGGTATGTACACAAGAGTGGTCAGCCATGTCAACAATAATAGGATACTTAGTAAATCACAATTTGTATTTCAAAAATGCTGTTCTACTGAAACAGCAATATACAGTTTCACTGCCCACATAACAGAGTCTTTAAGTAGTAAAATGTCACCAAAAGGAATACTCTGTGACTTATCCAAAGCATTTTATTGTGTGAACCATGACATTATGTTACAGAAATTACAATTCTACAGCATAAATGGAACAGCATATGAGTGGTTTAAGTCATATCTAAAAACAGGAAGCAAAAAGTTTCTTTATATGGATTAATTGACTTAAGGAGGGTTTGACCATGGGTCCCCTTCTGTTCTTGATGTATGTGAATTACCTCCTTTCTTCTCTGAAACAAGGAGCTAAATTGACACTGTTTGCTGATGATACAAGCATCATTATTAATCCATTAAAAAAATAAAACTCCAATAGAAAATGATACAAACAATTTCTTTGGAAAAGTTAGTGATTGGTTTTCTGCGAATGGGTTTGCTCTGAACTTTGAAAAAACACAGTGCATCCTATTTTCTACTGCAAGGAGTACAGTTTCTTCAATAAATATAACACATCAATAGAAGTCACTAGCCAAGGTAGAGCAGACTAACTTTTTGATTGTAGATACAGATGAGAATCTTAATTGAAAAATTCATATTTTGGATCTCCTGAAGTGACTAGGTTCAGCAACTTTTGTAATCACAATAATTGCTAATTTTGAGGATACAGAAATTAGCGAGCTAACATAATATGCACACTTTCACTCCCTGACATCATACGGAATAATATTTTGGGGTAACTCAACACTTAGGCAAAAAGTGTTCACTGCTCAAACAAAAGTGTTTGGAATAATGTGTGGGGCTCATAGTCACACATCTTGTCAGCATCTGTTTAAAAGGTTAGGAATTCTTACAACAGCCTCACAGTACATTTACTCAGTAGTAATATTTGTTTTCAAGAACATGGACCAGTTTAAAAACAACAGTGACATTCATGATTATAATACCAGAAGAAAGAAAGACTGACACTATCCTCTACGTAAACTATCTTTGGCACAGAAAGGGGTAAAATATGCTACTGTAAACCTTTTGATAAATTACCAGGTGAAATAAAATGTCTGACAGACAGCAGTAATAGTTTCAAAAATAAATTGAAATCATATAGGTATAATAGATGCATTTTATTCCATTTAATGGAATGGGGTTATTTAAAAAATTTTCAAGATTTTTCCTTTTTTACACTACTGGCCATTAAAATTGCTACACCACGAAGATTATGGGCTACAAACATGAAATTTAACTGACAGGAAGAAGATGCTGTGATATGCAAATGATTAGCTTTTTAGAGCATTCACACAAGGTTGGCGCCAGTGGCGACACCTACAACGTGCTGACATGAAGAAAGTTTCCAACTGATTTCTCATAGACAAACAGCAGTTGACCAGCATTGCCTGGTAAAACATTGTTGTGATGCCTCGTGTAAGGAGGAGAAATGTGTACCATCACGTTTCCGACTCTGTCAAAGGTCGGATTGTAGCCTATCGCGATTGCGGTTTATCGTATCGTGACACTGCTGCTCGTGTTGGTCGAGATCCAATTACTGTTAGCAGAATATGGAATCTGTGGGTTCAGGAAGGTAATACGGAATGTTGTGCTGGATCCCAATGGCCTTGTGTCAATAGCAGTCGAGTTGACAGGCATCTTATCCGCATGGCTGTAACGGATTGTGCAGCCATGTCTCAATCCCTGAGTCAACAGATGGGGACGTTTGCAACACAACAAGCATCTGCATGAACAGTTTGACGACGTTTGCAGCAGCGTGGACTGTCAGCTCGGAGACCATTGCTACAGTTACCCTTGACACTACATCACAGACAGGAGCGCCTGCGATGGTGTACTCAATGACGAACCTGGGTGCACGAATGGCAAAACGTCATTTTTTCGAATGAATCCAGGTTTCGTTTACAGCATCATGATGGTCGCATCCATGTTTGGCAACATTGTGGTGAACACACATTGGAAGCGTGTATTCATCATTGCCATACTGGCATGTCACCTGGCGTGACGGTATGGGGTGACAATGGTTACATGTCTCCGCCACCTCTTGTTTGCATTGACGGCACTTTGAACAGTGGACATTACATTTCAGATGTGTTACGACCCGTGGCTCTACCCTTAATTCTATGCCTGTGAAACTCTACATTTCAACGGGATAATGCATGACCGCATGTTGCAAGTCCTGTACAGTCCTTTCTGGATACAGAAAATGTTCGACTGCTGCCCTGGCCAGCACATTCTCCAGATCTCTCACCAATTGAAAATGTCTGGTCAATGGTGGCCGAGCAACTGCCTCGTCACGATATGCCAGTCACTACTCTTGATGAACTGTGGTATCGTGTTGAAGCTGCATGGGCAGCTATACCTGTACACGCCATCCAAGCTCTGTTTGACTCAATGCCCAGGCGTATCAAGGCCATTATTACGGCCAGAGGTGGATGTTCTGGGTACTGATTTCTGAGGATCTATGCACCCAAACTGCGTGAAAATGTACTCACATGTCAGTTCTATTACATTTGTCCAATGGATACCCGTTTATCATCTGCATTTCTTGGTGTAGCAATTCTAACGGCCAGAAGTGTAAAAAGAACCTTTGATTCATGTGTGCATTTCTCATTTCTTATGCAGTTGACACATTCCACATTGTAACAGTTTCTGTGAGACTGATCAATGTAACACACACACACACACACACACACACACACACACACACACACACACACACACAACTCCATGGTTCTGGCAGTCAGTTGACACATAGGAGCCTAAATGACATTAGTAGGATGAGAAAACTATAATGGAGAATGACATTTAACATGGGATGCTAGTTAAAAAGCAACAAACATGGTAGAAAGGTAAAATGAACAATTACAATGACATTCCTTCTTTAACAGGCCATTTGATGAGAGTTTCTAGATCAACCTGTGTTCATGATCAAAAAATTAAATCTCCTTTGTCAAGCTGCTACAGTAAGTAAGGAGTAGAATACATTCTAGAGCCTGTGCTGTATCTGCTATAACCTTGTATAGCTCAGATGGCAAACACACATTAAAGTGTAAGGGGTTAAAAAAATGATGTTGGGTTAGAAAGCAGGGTGCCATCAGTGTTTTATTAGAGTGAGAGCCAAGAGGTGCAGGATCACTGCATAACAGATGATGACGACTGAGAAAGACAGAGCCCTATATATAGTCTAGCTCCCCCACAGAAATGAGCACTGTATGTGCAAGAGGGATAAAATGTTCCTACATATAGCAATGCTGAGATCATCCATAGGGACAGAACTGCTAGAAAGCCTGGTAGTAGAGTTGCAGCCTAGTAGCAGCAGGAGCCGCCTCATTTCCTGACCTGTGTCCAGGGACCCATGTAAGAGATACATTAGTGCCAGCATCAGTAAGTGAAGGCATTCATGGATCCACTCTACTAAAGGGAGGTGTGTGTACATCACACTAAGGCTCTGGAGAGCACCAAGGAATCAGAGCATGTAACAGACTCAGAGATTCCATGTCCATGAATGTACAAGATGGCCTGATAAAGGGTAAACAGCTCTGCAGTAAAAATTAAACACAGATCTAAAAGACAATATCTGAAAACTTCTTTACCCATAACGAAAGAGCATCCCATACCATGATCATCCTTAAGGCCATTGGTGTAAATGAAGGTGGCCTCCCAGAACTACATACAAAGGTCCAGAAATGTAAAACAAATTACTGTAGCCAGGGTAGTGTTCTTTAGTATTGAAGTAAGTTCAAGATGGGCACAGACCTCTGCATGGAGCCAAGGAGAGGAAAGACTCTTACCTTACAGAAACATAGCACATAATGCAAGATGGAACTTTTGAATGATATAAAAGTGAAATCTCGGAGGCAACAAGGGAGTAGAGCTAGTGTCATATTGCCAGTCAAGGGAGTCATTAATGAGGGAAGCATAAGATGGATAGGTGGACACCAAGGAGAATAGGCAAGTATATTTGCAGAGGACATCATATCAGAATGACAGTGGTAATTTGGCAGCTCCTGGATAGAGGCTCATGACTGAACTGGTGGGGAACACACCAGTAACCAAGTGGATTCTGCAGTGATGAATCATGTTAAGGCTGCATAAAATGAATGGTCATGCAGATGAATGTAAGATCCATCCATAGTCCAGCTTCGATCAGACTAAGGATTGATACAATTGAAGAACAGTCTGGTCCACTCCCCATGACGTGCCTCTTGGAAACTGCACAACATGCAGAAATTGGACAGAGTGAGATGCCAAACAGGACTTAAGAGAGCACCAACATAGTTTTCTGTCAGCTGTTAACACCAACCATTTCATGGTTTCAATGAAAAGGGGTGCAGTGGTACCAAGATGTAAGTATGATAAGAGAAATTCCTTTTGCCAACAAAAATTCTTACGGATAGTTTGTTTAGAGGAAAAGAACATAAGAAAGCTGTGTTCTGCAGAAGGAGAGGTCCAAGTGTGATAATGAATGTGTCAAATTTGAAAGAAATGTGGATTCGACTATGTTGAAGGAAATAATATTAAACTGATTCAGAATATCTGTCATGAGTGTGCATCCTTCCACAGGTTCTGAGAGGGTCCTATATAGGATGGTAGGTCACAGAGCAGCCAGAAAATTGTTGAGAGCTTGGTGATAAGTTGTAGTATATATGCCCTTGTGAGAATAAATGATGGGCAAATGTAGGTGTTGCAAAGAGAAAATGTAACACCAATGAAGGGAGATACAAACAGCAAAAACTTGCAATTACATGTTCTACAGAATGATATGGCTATGGACATCCAACTGGATGAGCATCATTACACCACACAGAGCTGGACTGCCCTCCTGAGAGGAAGATTGTAACATACTGGGGTAAAGTGTGGAAGATTGAAGCAGTCTTGAGGCTGTATTTTTGTTTCTCACAGGCAAATAACAGCTGGGGATTGTGAACATGGTAGAACTGCAGATCTGTCCTATGCAGCCTGATGCCCTGTACATTACATTGAAGGATAGCCATACTTAAGGATGAGATATGGAAGTTGCGTTAGGGATGATCATCTTGGCAGTTTCAAAGTATCTTGTTCCATACACATTGAACTTTAGGGTTCAGAAGCAGGAAGATCCTACTCCATTATTTCTTCTGAGGTAGGAGTTTCCTCTCCTGGTCAGTCAGCTGTCTCTGATGTAGAGGATTGGCTGGCAATCCACACTGGTAAAGTGGAGTTGGTCAGAGCAATGTCTTTGCATGGTGTTGATGTTGGAGGAGGGTCTCCAAGTTGTGAAAGGGGAAGACCTTACCCTTTATTTGTCTTCTTAGTTGCTTTGCATTTGATGGATGAGGAGCCAGACATTTGCTGACCAGAGGTAAGCAGCAAATATTCTCAGGACCATTCTCTCCATATGAGCTGCAAGAGACTTCCTGTGATATTATGAAAATACATAGGTAGTAGATGTAGTAGATGAGGATGTTGCTTTAGTGTTCAAGGATTCTGCAAGTGTGATGTTGAGTTGCAGATCACAGATCTGTGTGGCCACACCCTTTATTGATCATGGTGCAGTTACAATAGTGCTGTAATTGCCAGATAATTGTACATAAGGCTTTTGGATGACAATATTTTCTGGGCAACAGTAAGTGAAACCTTTCTCTCAAAAAATGGTTCAAATGGCTCTGAGCACTATGGGACTCAACTGCTGAGGTCATTAGTCCCCTAGAACTTAGAACTAGTTAAACCTAACTAACCTAAGGACATCACAAACATCCATGCCCGAGGCAGGATTCGAACCTGCGACCGTAGCGGTCTTGCGGTTCCAGACGGCAGCGCCTTTAACCGCACGGCCACTTCGGCCGGCCCTTTCTCTCATCCAGATCTCCTGTATAGCCTGCTTATGAAGGATGAAGTCGCATCATGTCCTATGTATTTAATTCAGTGGGGAGAGGATGTGCAATCTCCCTCAAGTGCATTTCTATAACAATTTATGTATATGGCTGTATTTTTATAGGACATGTAAGTCTGTCTTAAGTGTTGACACTGGTAGCAATGCATCAGGTTTCATATACAGCATCTTATGTTGATGGTATTACATGCTACCTCTATCTTTAGTCAGAGTCCATACAACAAAATGTAAGGAATAGGGTACAGGCAGGCTCCGAGTCAGTTTCTATCCTCTTCTAAACTTGATGGACAGCTTTTATGCCCGGATCAGAAAGGTAACTACAGATATCACCCATGATCATGCCATCAAGCAGTAGGGTGGTAATAAGTCCATGTGTGTAATTCACTGTGCAATATGCTCTACACAGATGAGGTATCCACAGAGGAGCATCAACAATTTTTTGCATGTGAACTCCATTGTCTTGATCAGCAGGTTTCCAATATGTAGATGAGAGGATGACTTAAGAGGGTTTGCAGTTTCTTTCTTCCATGCATACAAATTCCCTGGACTAGAAAAGAAAGAGACAACAGCATGGAATTAATAACAGGACAAGCTTGCAGTATGGAAAAAGAAGCACTACTGCATGGGCTGAGGGCCCATGCTCACCATCGAGTATTCACAATAAGAGTTGTGAGCCCTCAGGGGAGAACCCTCTTGTCTGTTTCATCTTCATTGATGATATGTTCATGATGTGGACCCTGAGCCAAGACACACCATGCTCATACCTGCACAGGCTCAACAGCAGCTCCCCTAGCCATTTAACCTCATCAGTGCATCCAGAACAGCCACTGTCCATGTAATGGCTACCTACGATCAATAGCCCCTCCATTTTAATAGCTATCATCCTTTCCACATTAAAATGTTGCTAATACAGTCTAGTTATCAATGAACAATGCATCTACAGTGACAGACACTGCCAGATTTGCTGGTCTTACTAAGGCCTTCACCGACAAACAAGTTTCCAGATAGGAATTTGAATCCTCCTCCTCTGAAACGTGAGTAGAAGTTAACTATGGCATCACCTTGCTGGGTATCTGTAAAGTTCCTAATAATTCAGCAAAAGCTTTCAGTTTTATAAATTTGGGTGACAAAAGTCATGGGATACCTCCTAATATTTTGCTGGATGTCCTTTTGCTTGGCGTAGTGCAGTAACTTGATGTGGCATGGACTCAACATGCCAGGCCACAGTTTTACAGTCATCTAGGGTCCACCTAACATGGCCACAAACCCAGGAGAGGTGCTGCAGGTGTGCTGTAAGCACAGGTACTCACATCAGTCATCTGCTGCCTCAGCCTGTTAACACAAAATTTCGCTGCATGTCCTAATGGATATCATTCCACATTGATTTCTGCAGTTATTTCCTTCAGTGTTGCTTGTCTGTTACAACTGACAACTCTATGCAAATGTCACTGCTCTTGGTCATTAAGTGAAGGCCTCTGGCCACTGCATTGTCTGTGGTGATTGGTATTGCCTGAAATTTTGTATTCTCAGCATGCTGTTTACACTGCAGGTCTTTAAATATTGAATTCCCTAATGATTTCCAAAATGAAATGTCCCGCTTGTCTAGCTCCAATTACCATTCTGCATTCAAAGTCTGTTAATTCCCATCGAGTGCGCATAATCAAGTAAGAAACCTTTTCACATGAATTGCCCAGAACAAATGACTGCCCTTTTATACATCATGTACCTATTATGTGGTGTCACCGCCAGACACCACACTTGCTAGGTGGTAGCCTTTAAATCGGCCGCGGTCCGTTAGTATACGTTGGACCCGCGTGTCGCCACTGTCAGTGATAGCAGACCGAGCACCACCACACGGCAGGTCTAGAGAGACGTCCTGGCACTTGCCCCAGTTGTACAGCTGACTTTGCTAGGAAAGGGTCACTGACAAATACGCTCTCATTTGCCGAGACGATAGTTAGCATAGCCTTCAGCTATGTCATTTGCTACGACCTAGCAAGGCGCCATAGCATTTGATATTTATCTTGAAGCATGTACCGTCAGACCGATGTACACCCCTTATGGATTAAAGTTAAGTATTCTACCAGGACCTCCTGTTTTGCTAGTCTTATTTCTCTGACCTGTTCCAGACCTCACGCCAGTCTGCGTGTAATTAAAAGCGTGCATTTCAGCCTCCTCTAGCAACACAGTGTTGGCTCTACTGCCAACACTTCATATTACACACACACACACACACACACACACACACACACACACACACACACACACACACACACAAAATATTTCTCTGAACTGAACAATCACTAAGAAGATATTAGAAAATCATGAAAACTATGACATATGATATGTAATTAAAAGTCATGCAGATAAACAGATCAGGTTTATTTCAGACCTGTACAACCACTACTATGGTATCAAACAGCTGTTTTGTGAAGTCACAATAGATTTAGTTGAAAGCTTAATCCAAGTAACATTTTTAAGATACTGCCTGTCTAATTCTTTGGGAAATTCACAAGCTGACTGCTGAATGGCTAGCTGCAGAGGGGCTACTTTGCTCATGTGTTCAGTCCAGACAAAGCTGCTTAGAGGTGAGCCAGTGAGAAAGTCGTATCTACTTTGCTGGAGAAGAAACAGTTATGTTCACAGGAACTTGTAGTAATTAAGATCACTGAGCATAGTACCAGAACTGTGGTGTGATATGGACATAATTGCTCCAAGATAATGGCTGCTGGATATTATTGCTAGACTTCATTCCATCCTCTTGTTTCCCAATGATAGGAAATGACTCTCTACAGTACCATAGTTACCATTAATTAAGTGCACCATAATTAAATTGTAGACAGAAGATAAGTAAAAAACATAACAGGTTTGTGTGAACATATGACACTAAATCATGCTGGCTAGCAACAGGTCATATTCTTGCATAAATTCTGTTTTAAATCTGATTGCAATGATGCAAGACTTTTACTGATTGTTGCTGAGATGATAGCCATATTTAAATGTGTATTCTAAGGTGTCAAACTGTGTGATGGAGTAACTGTAGTTATTTCACTTCCTACAAACTATAAATATTTTCCATCATTGCTGTTGCCTAATGAAAGCAGTAAACTGTTTGAATCTGCATACTTCTGGATCTATGTTCTCATTTCCTAACATCACATCAACACCATTCCTTTTTTGGCCTGTCCAGTCTACATCTACTCCAGTACTCCAGAAATGACTATGGATGGCATTGTGGAGCGCACTTCATATTAATTTGCTTCTCCTTTACATGTTGCACTAATGAATGCAGTTGGGCAAGAATGATTGTTTGAAGACCTCTGTAAGCATGTTAATCTCTCTTCTATTGTCTTGGTACTTACATGAGGCCCCCAATGAAGACAGAAGAATTGTTTTGTCTATTTTGAATACTGATTCTTCAAACTTGCATAATAGCATTATACAAAATAACTGTCTTCCTTTCTAAAGATTTCTATGTAAGATTCTCGTGCACCTTCACAAAACACTAATTCTAATTCAACCAGTCAGTTAAAAATTTAATAACATGAATTCTTTTGATTACCTTCTTTAATTAGACCTGCAGAGGATCACAAAGATTTTCAAACAAAAGTCTCTTTCGCAACCTAATTTGCAGCTGTACTACAAACTCCCAGAATTCTCCCAACAAATACTAGTCATTCATTTGCATTTACTAAAACTTGTTCTATGTATACTTCCTACTTCTTATCATTAAACAGAATTATGCCTAGATATTTAATCAGAGTCAGACAGCCTATGTACCACCAATACTGTACTCAAAAGCTACCAGTTTTTCTTTTATAGTCAAGTAAATGATCTCTGATTTATCCACAATCATGGCAAGTGGCGATTTATTACACCAGGTGATACTTTGTCCAACATTATCAATTTTGTTGGAGCTAATCATTGGGAAGACTGTCCTCTACCATTTTTGTATGTTTTCTAACAGTTAGGAGTGTCATTTGGTGTCAGATATACTATAATTCAGAAGTACATTAGAAGGGTATCTTTTCCTTCTCTTGTATCTACAGTTTATGAGATACTGTGTTAAAACAAAAGTTGCAACACACACATCATATTTCCTAGAGCTGAGCTGAGTTTCAAGGAGAATATTTTTATTCTTTAATCATGCCATCAGAATATTTTCTGGGATCCTATAACAGACAATTGTTACTGATATTTCTGACTAACTTCATACATATGCTCTTCCATTTACACCTACATCTGTATCTATTAGGTTGGTGTACAAATTCATAGCCTTTTTGTTTTGCATGTCAGTATTCTGGTTGCTAAGGGTCTGTTTATCGACTGTTATTTTTTTATTTGTAGTTGACTATTGCTATCTGAGTTTACATATCATTATTTTGTCATTTGAAGATAGTGAGTGGAGCTGTGGATGTTAGAAAATGGAGTGCCAAGCGGAGAAATTGGAATATTTCTGACATATTCTTCAGTTGAATTCAACAGAGGGGTGACAGCAGCAGAGGCAGCCAGAAATATTTGTGCCATGTATGGGTATAATGCCACTGGACAGAGTATGGCAAGAACATGGGTTTCTTGTTTAAGGAGGATCGTCACATTAGTGAATCTCCATGTTCAGGAGGACCTTCAGGTTTTGAATAAGGTCATTGAAATGCATTTATCCACAATGACCAATGTCAGTGTAACTGAGAAGCAGCAAATGTGATTAACTGTGGCGATTCCACCATCATACAACATCTGCATGTAATTAGGAAGGTTCAAAAATCGCATGTGTGGGTACCGCATACTCTAAGCCAAAATCATGAAGATTAGCAGGTGGTCGTATGTGCATCTTTACTTGCTCATCATCAACTGGCTCATGAACAACAGCAACCATTCTTATCCTGTATCGCTACAGGTGACAAGAAATTTTATCTTGATGCTAACATAACGAAAATAAAGGAATGGTGCAGCTCAAACAGTGCAGCAGTTCCCCATACAATGACCTGCATGCATCTACAAAAGATAATATTACGCACCTGCTAGAACGCTGATGGTGCGGTGTACTACAGATTGCTTCCCTAAAATGTAACCACCAATGCTGACATTTATTGCCAACAAGTAACATGTCTTGCAGACACAATCAAAGAACTGCAACCAGGAAAACTGGAAGACTGCATTAAATGATGCTACTCCATGATAATACTTGCCCACATACTGCTAGACTGACAAAAACACTATTCAGGAGTCAGGCTGGGAAATCATTCCACACCCACCTTATCTCATGCCTGAGATCTTCACCTTTTCTGATTTCTATCAAACAATCTTCAAAGAACTTCCTTTCTGGATGAAAATGCACTACAAACATGGCTCAACAGGTTCTTTGCCTCAAAACCACATTATTTCTACAGACACAGAATTGAAAAGTTACCCCATGGGTGGCAGACTGTTGTAAATAGTGAAGGATAATATAGTGACTGAAGTCCCTGTTATGTGTATCTGTTGTGTCTACTAAACTTATGGGAAAAAGAAACACTACAAGCTTATGCATCGACCTAATATATCTATATCTATACTCCAAAAACCACCTTCCAATGTGTGGTGGAGGATGTTCTGTGTACCACTGTCACTTCTTCCATTTTCTGTTCCAGTCACAAATGGTGCATGGGAATGACAGCTGTTGGTAAGCCTCCATGTGTTTTTGAATCTAATTTTCCTTAATGGTCTTTCCACAATATGTATGTAGGAAGAATCAGTGTATTATTAGACTCTTCTAGAAATGCATACTCTTGCAATTTTTAAAGTAAATCACAAAATTGATGCACAAGACTACTTACTAAATGAATTGTGCTGCTATTCTTTTGATCTTCTCTGTCAACTAATCCTGTTTAGGGTCCCAAACTAATGAGCAATTCCCAAGAATCGGCCCAAATGAAGGTTTTGTAAGCTACTTCCATATGATATCACCTCCATGGGTGGATCACACTTCCTGTGGATTCTTCCAATGAATCTCAGACTGGCATCTGCCTTTCCTACAGTTGGTTTTATGTGACTGTTCCACTTTGAATCACTCTGTATGCTCACTACCACATTCTTTAAGTATGTTACCATTTCCAGTGAGTACTGAACAATCATGTAATCACACAATAATGGGTCTTTCCATCAACTTATGTGCAGTGTATTACATCTGTTTATGTTGAAGGTCAATTGCTGGTCCCTGCTCCAAATGTTGACCATCATCAAGTCTTCTTCCTGAGTTTTGCCACAATTTTATAGAGTTATGACTTCTCTACATACAACAGTATCATCCACAAACTGATGAATATCAACTAGAGTGTTTATGTATTGTGAACAGTGCTGGTCCTGCATCACTCCTTTGGAGTGTGACTGAAGTTACTTTCATGTCAGAAGATTTCACTCCATTAAGAATGAAATGTTGTGTTCCATTTCCTACAAACTTTACATTTCAATCACAAAGCTGATCTGATATTGTGTGCACTCACTTTTAAAAAAAATTAAAGATGTGAGTAACTGTATGAAAGACCTAACAGTGGAGAGTCCAGATTGGAATATCAGCAATATTATGAAAAGCAAAGTGTGCTACTCATTGTTAAGATGACAGGCTAAGTTGCTGATAGGCTCAACAAAAACACTGTTACACGCTGAGTTTTTGGCCAAAGTCTTTTTCAGAAAAGAAAAGAAAACACATGCAGTCACACAAGCAAGCACATCTCAAGTACACATGACCACTGTCTCTGGCCATTCTTGCCAGAGCAGCCGCAGATAGAGGCTATGTGTGCAGGAGGTGTGCTTTGTTTTGTATTTTTCTCTTTTCTCAAGATGACTTTGGCCACAAGCTCAATGTGCAACAGTCTTTTCATTGCACCTGTCTGCAACTCAATGTGTCATATTTGTGGTGAGTAGCAATATATCCTTTTCATAATATTGTTGTACCTAACAGCCTCTAGAAGTCTAGGAATACCACAACAACATGATCATTATCAACTGTCTACTGTGTCTCATGAATGAACAGAGTCAGCTGCGCTTCACATGATACACATTTGTAGAATTCATGTTGATGGCTACAGAACAGATTTTTGGTCCCTGTAAAAGTCATAATAGGCAAGCTTGAAACGTGTTCTAAAATTCTACAATGAACTGACATCAGCAGGATAGGCCCATAGTTGTGTGCATTTTTTAGCTAAAGCTTCTTGAAAATGTAAATGACCTGGACATTTTTACGTTCATTTGAAACACATGGAAGAGGCCTGGAGATACTAAAAGGTATCAAATAAATTATATAATGGTAAGACAGAGATTCAGCAACACGGTTTTAAATTGTAAGACATTTCCGGGGGCAGATGAGGACTCTGACCACAATCTATTGGTTATGAACTATAGATTAAAACTGAAGAAACAGCAAAAAGGTGGGAAATGGAGGAGGTGGGACCTGGATAAACTGAAAGAACCAGAGCTTGTAGAGAGCTTCAGGGAGAGCATTAGGGAATGATTGACAAGAATGGGGGGGAAGAAATACAGTAGAAGAAGAATGGGTAGCTTTGAAAGATGAAATAGTGAAGGCAGCAGAGGATCAAGTAGGTAAAAAGAGGGGGGCTGATAGAAATCCTTGGGTAACAGAAGAGATACTGAATTTAATTGATGAAATGAGAAAATACAAAAATTCAATAAATGAAGCAGGCAAAAAGGAATACAAACGTCTCAAAAATGAGATCGACAGGAAGTGCAAGATGGCTAAGCAGGGATGGCTAGAGGACAAATGTAAGGATGTAGAGGCTTATCTCACTAGGGGTAAGATAGATACTGCCTACAGGAAAATTAAAGAGACGTTTGGAGAAAAGAGAACCACTTGTATGAATATCAAGAGCTCAGATGGAACCCCAGTTATAAGCAAAGAAGGGAAAGCAGAAAGGTGGAAGGAGTATATAGAGGGTCTATACAAGTACCATGTTCTTGAGGACTATATCATAGAAATGGAAGAGAATGTAGATGAAAATCAAATAGGAGATATGATATGGCATGAGGAGTTTGACAGGGCACTGAAAGACCTAAGTCGAAACAAGGTCCTGGGATTAGACAACATTCCATTAGAACTGCTGACAGACTTGGAAGAGCCAGTCCTGACACGACTCTACCATCTGGTGAGCAAGATGTATGACACAGGTGAAATACACTCAGACTTCAAGAACAACATTATAATTCCAATCCCAAAGAAAGCAGGTGTTGACAGATGTGAAAATTACCAAACTATCAGTTTAATAAGCCACGGCTGCAAAATACTAACATGAATTCTTTACAGACGAATGGAAAAACTGGTAGAAGCCGACCTCAGGAAAGATCAGTTTGGATTCTGTAGAAATGTTGGAATACGTGTGGCAATACTGACCCTACAACTTATCTTAGAAAATAGATTATGGAAAGACAAACCTACGTTTCTAGCATTTGTAGACTTAGAGAAAGCTTTTGACAATGTTGACTGAAATACTCTCTTTCAAATTCTGAAGGTGGCAGGGATAAAGTACAGGGAGCAAAAGGCTATTTACAATTTGTACAGAAACCAGATGGCAGTTATTAGAGTCGAGGGGTATGAAAGGGAAGCAGTGGTTGGGAAGGGAGTGAGACAGGGTTTTTGCCTATCCCTGATGTTATTCAATCTGTATATTGAGCAAGCAGTAAAGGAAACAAAAGAAAAATTTGGAGTAGGAATTAAAGTCTCTGGAGAAGAAATAAAAACTTTGAGGATCGCCGATGACATTGTAATTCTGTCAGAGGCAGCAAAGGACCTCGAAGAACAGCTGAACAGAATGGACACAGTCTTGAAAGGTGGATATAAGATGAACATCAACTAAAGCAAAATGATGATAATGGAATGTAGTCAAATTAAATTGGGTGATGCTGCAGGAATTAGATTAGGAAATGAGATGCTTAAAGTAGTAAATGAGTTTTGCTATTTGGGGAGCAAAATAACTGATGATGGTCGAAGTAGAGAGGATATAAAATGCAGACTGGCAATGGCAAGGAAAGCATTTTTGAAGAAGAGAAATTTGTTAACATCGGATATAGATTTAAGCATGAGGAAGTCGTTTCTGAAGGTATTTGTATGGAATGTGGCCATGTATGGAAGTGAAACGTGGCCGATGAATAGTTTAGACAAGAAGAGAATAGATACTTTAGAAATGTGGTGCTACAGCAGAATGCTGAAGATTAGATGGGTAGATCACATAACTAATGAGGAGGCATTGAACAGAATTGGAGAGAACAGAAATTTGTGGCACAACTTAACTAGAAGAAGGGATCGGTTGGTAGGGCATATTCTAAGGCATGAAGGGATCACCAATTTAGTATTGGAGGGTAAAAATCATAGAGGGAGACCAAGAGATGAATACACTAAACAGATTCAGAAGGATGTAGGTTGCAGTAGGTACTGGGAGACGAAGAAGCTTGCTCAGGATAGAGTAGCATGGAGAGCTGCAGCAAACCAGTCTCTGGACTGAAAACCACAATAACAACATTGGAACACTTTGTTCCCCTAGTGACCTATGGTAGGCTGCTGCTACTAGAAGAAGAGAACATGCTGTTGCATACACTATGTAGAATTGTAAAGTTATTACATCAGGCCCAGTTACCTTCCCCTCTCTTGAGTATTTTCAGTTGTTTTTCTATCGCACAGTCACTCATTTTGATATATGCTATTTTAGCATTAGTGCAACAACTGAAAAGAGGAACTGCACAGAAATTTTCTGCAGTGATGCAATTTTGGAAGAAGTAATTTAGTATTTTGACCTTCTCGCTGTCACCTTCTGTTTCAATGTCATTTTGGTCACTGAGTATATGGCATGGTGGGTTTGATATGCTTACCAATTTAACATAGGATTAAAACTTTTTAGGATTGTCTATGACCCTTATAATGCAAGAGGGTAATCTATAATGTCTTCCACTCACATGTAACTGGATAATCAGTTTAAAACATGAGAGGAATACCGTACCGACAGGTGCTTCATTTGATGTCACAAATGCCTTCCAACATGAAGGGCACTTATATCCACCTTTAATTACTGAATTTAACTTTTCAAATTTACATTTGTTGTCCTCTATTTTACCACCAAATTGATCCATGAATGGTAGTACAGAAGTTTGAAATTCTGTTATGCCTAGTACAAAACCAAGGTGTGTGATTTATACCTATATATGGGAAGAATCTGCCCAAAGAATCTTAACTGGTAAGTTTAAATTTTATGTTAAATTCAAGATAGATTTTCTTATTTAATTTTGCAGGGACTGTGTGAAATTTAATTTATGATCTTATTCTGTGCAATTTAATGCTTCATAATCTACTATAGCAAACATTTTCTGTTATATCCTAGCCAGTAATGCCACCCGAGCCCGCTGCCAAAAGGTTGGCAGCATCGAAGTCCGGACGCCGTCCGCATAAGCAGCGCCAGCGAGACAGGAAATCGCCGCAAGTCTGCGTGCGCCACCGCTGGCTTCTGGTTTCTTAAGCGCTGGAGTCGCGAGCGCTAGGACAGTTCTGTATTCGCCGCTCAGTTGTATACTCGCCACCGAATTGTGTACTTGCTAGTCAGTTGTGTGTTCATCACACCAGAGTTGTTGTTTGTCGTCAGCCGACGCTGACCTAGCCGCTCCGACTCGAACTAGACAGATTTCTGTAGACACGGAGTTCACTACTCTTTCTGTATCTTCGTTAATAAAGATAAGTACCGACTTTTATTTTATCAATGTTTGGGTTTTCATCTTTCTGTTCACTGTTCCAGCGGACCGGTCGGCCCGCTATTAAAAGTGTGGCGGTGACTTCGTAGGCCGTTTCTACAGCGAATTGTTTGTCGCTACGAACGCCGCCACAAAACTGGCGACGAGGACTTCCGAACTCGTGTGCAGGGCTGGTTCAACTTGTTTCTTGTTATACTAGTTATAGAGATAAAATTTTGGGGGCTGGTTTAATTTGTGTTCACTATGTCTGCCGAATTACAACAGTTGATCTTGTTACAGAGTCAGCAAATACAAAGTTTGGTGGAAGCAATCGCCAAACAAGCTTCTAATCCTCCAACACAAAAGGAACAAGCACAGGCAGCACCACCTTTCCGTGCTTTTGATGCATCAAGAGAAGAATGGCGAGAATAGTTCGCGCAGTTGCAGGCCCACATGACAGTCTACAAAATCACGGGTACTGAGCGGCAGCTTTATTTAATTTCCACTGCAGGCGTGGAAGTCTATCGACTACTTTGTAAGTTGTTCCCGGAATCCAAGCCAGAAGCTTTAGACTATGACGTTGTTGTTAACAAGCTTGCTGAGTATTTCGAGTCGCGAGTTCATGTGGCAGCAGCCAGATTCAAGTTCTTCAGATTAAAGAAACTGCCACATCAATCTAATAAACAGTGGTTAACAGATTCACGGGGCCTCACCCGTCAGTGCCGATTTAATTGTGTGTGTGGAGCTTCCTACAGTGATGTCATGTTACGAGACGCTATTACTCAAAACATTGCAGATTCTCGTGTTCGTGCTGCTATCTTAAAGTTGCCTGACCCGTCATTAGAGACTGTGATGAACATCATTGAAGCCCAAGATACTTTTGACTATGCTGAGTGTGAGTTAGATCAGTCATGTATTTCTCAAATTGCCTGTGCTAAGCAAGTTATGTCACGCCCGCGGCCCCACCGGCAGAGTCAGACTGTAAACACTAGCCGGCCGCGTCATGTTAAACACATTCGTCAGCCGCGTGTGCAAAATGATAGAGTTAAGTCTTGCCCTAAGTGTGTTCTTGCTCATCCTCGTGAACGTTGCCCGTTAAGAAACGCGGTTTGTCACTTTTGTCAAAGGAAAGGACACATCCAGACTGTTTGTTTGCGTAAACGCAAGAACAATTCTAGTGCTGCCCAACCCATGGATATTCATGTTCTTCAAAGCCAGCCCGCCCAGAAGGTCTCGTTTAAAGACTCTTCCACGGTTCGTGTGGGTAATAAACTTGTTCGCAATAAGCCACCCACCCAGCCCTCTGCTATGCGACCCAAGCGTAATTCAAACGCTGTAAAACGTAATGTACAGACTGCAAGTGAAGCGGGAGTTGTTGTTCCACCCGCCTAACCCACGAGTTGTCGTAAGCAGCGAACACGCGCTAAACGCGCTGATTTTGTGTCTTCCGCCTCCACTGCACCGATCCAGAGACAGTGTAATAAACTATTTGTGAAGCTACGCATCCAGGATAAGACCTTCAATTTTCAATTAGACACTGGTGCGTCTGTGACTCTCATAAATAGTGCTACGTATGCGGTTATCGGCCGCCCTAAACTTTCAGCGGCAAAACATTCTTTGGCTACTTATAGTGGGGAACAAATTCCTGTGTTAGGTGTATGTAGCGTGCCAGCCACATTTCGTGGCAATACAAAAACAGTTTCATTCACAGTGCTCCGCGCTACAGACAGTGTAAACATTTTCGGATTAGACTGTTTTGACTTGTTTGGCCTGTCTATCCAAGACAATGTGTTGCAAATTAATTCTGTTGTTGTTCCTCAAGACAGCATAACCGATTTGTGTAAACAATACAGTGACATATTTAAAGACGAACTAGGTTGTGCTGCGAACTTTTCCGCTCATATTACGTTAAAAGATAATGCTCAGCCTCGATTTTTTCGTGCTCGTCCAGTGTCTCACGCCCTCCGGGCACCTGTAGCAGATGAACTTCGTCGTTGGCAAAACAACGGTGTTATTCAACCCGTTTCAGCATAGCCAGTGGGCTTCTCCCTTAGTTATTATAAAGAAACCGTCTGGCAAGTTACGTTTGTGTGCTGATTTTAAGTCGACGGTTAATCCTCAGACTGTCATTGATTCTTTTCCTCTGCCTAGACCGGACGAGCTGATGGATAAGTTAGGGGAAGCTCGTTTCTTTTCCAAAATTGATCTCCGTGAAGCATATTTGCAATTGCCCCTCGACGAGCAATCACAAAAGTATTTTGTCATAAACACGTCGTTGGGGTTGTTGCGTTTTCTGCGTTTGCCTTTTGGTTGTGCGTCAGCTCCAGCTGTTTTTCAGCGTTTTTTGTCACAACTTCTGGCTAATGTGCCATCGTGTTGCAACTATTTAGCCGATATTATTGTGTCCGGTCGGACGCCTGCTGAACATTTCCGTAATTTGGAGTGTTTGTTTACAGTGTTGTCTCAGGCAGGCCTACGTTGTAACATCGATAAATGTTCATTTTTCCTTACGGAGATGGAGTATCTGGGACATGTTATTAATGCTCAAGGCATTCATCCCTCCCAGTCACATTTAGCAGCTATTCGTGATTTGCCCGCCCCTCGCAATCTGCATGAATTGCAAGCAGTTCTTGGCAAATTGACATATTATGTTAGGTTTACACCTAATGCATCACAGATTGCTGCACCGTTGCATCGTCTCCGCCGTAAGAATGTTCCGTTTGTGTGGTCAGCTGATTGCCAATCAGCCTTTCAGCAGCTTAAAGAGGCTTTATTGAATGATCGTTGTCTGGTCCGTTACGACCCTAACAAGCCTCTGGTGTTAGCTTGTGATGCCTCTTCTTTCGGCCTCGGTGCTGTGTTGTCTCACCGAGTCGGTACCACCGAACGTCCTATTGCGTTCGCATCTAAATTGCTAAACAAAGCTCAGTGTAATTATAGCCAATTGGACAAGGAAGCGTTGACTATTGTGTTCGGTGTCACAAAATTCCATCACTACCTCTATGGTAGACCATTCTATTTAGTAACAGATCACAAGCCCCTGACGTCACTGTTTCATCCGTCTAAACCAGTTCCTCAGCGGACAGCTCAGAGACTACAACGTTGGGCTCTTTTGTTATCACAATACCAGTATGAGATACTGTATCGCCCTGCAGCTCAGCATGCAAACGCTGACGCGCTTTCTAGGTTGCCGATTGCTGCGGATGATGTCTTCGATTCCTCTGACGACTCTTGCCATCAGATTGACGCCGATGAGCATCAATCCCTCCGGGATTTTCCGATTGATTATCGTCAGGTGGCACGTGAGACAGCTACGGATCCTCATCTGAGTTTACTATTAAGTTTTGTTCAACGTGGTTGGCCGTCCAAGGCAAAGGACATATCGGATCCTGTGGTTCGTCGCTATTATCCGCAACGTCATCTGTTGTCTGTTTCGCACGGAGTTTTGCTGTTACACACCGAGAATGACCAGCTTCGTGTAGTGGTTCCCCAAGTGCTCCAATCCAAGGTCCTCGACTTGTTGCATCAAGGTCATTGGGAAGTGGTCCCGCACCAAGCAGCTTGCCCGCCGTCATTGTACATGGATCGGCATTGATAAGCAGATTACGCAAATGTCTACAGCTTGTTAGACGTGTGCCGAACACCAAGCTGCTCCGCCTAAACGCTATTTTGAGTGGGCACGCCCTGCCGTCCCTGGCAGCGAGTACATATTGATTTCGCTGGTCCATATTGGAATTCTCGTTGGCTCATCGTGATAGATGCATTTAGTAATTTTCCGTTTGTTGTGCCCATGCAGTCTACAACGTCTGCACAAACTATACAGGCGTTGACTTCAATTTTTTGTATTGAGGGTCTTCCAGAAGTTTTAGTGTCTGACAATGGTCCACAATTTACCTCTGCTGAATTTGAAAGTTTTTGTTCTGCTAATGGCATTCGCCATGTTCTTACTCCGCCGTTCCACCCTCAATCGAATGGTGCAGCGGAATGTTTTGTATGTACATTCAAGGATCATATGTATCGCCTTCGTGCTACGCACTCTCGTCAGCAGGCCCTCATTACGTTCCTGTCGTCGTACCGGACCACGCCACGCGACGGCCCTTCGCCTGCGGAGCTTCTACACGGCCGTCGTCATCGCACCCTACCACGGTTGTTGCACCCCCCGGATCGACCCGCCGCTTCTGAGCATCGCACGCGTTTTCAGCGCAACGACGCCGTTTTTTTCAGAGTTTATCACGGTCGCCGTCGTTGGGAACGTGGTACCGTGATAAGTGTCCAGGGTCGCGGTTTTTATACTATTCAAGGTGCTACTGGGGTGCACAGGAGGCATCAGAACCAGTTGCGCCACGCTGGCCGCCCGGATTCTGCCGCTCGTTCTTTGTCCACAGATTTGGTCCGCGGCGGGTTCCAGCCGCGCCTTCCGACTTCGCTGCCGCCCCCAGGGCAGCAGCAGCAGCCATCGCCGCTACCACGCCGACAGCCCGTCCCGTTGATGCCTCCCGCGCAGCTTCTTCCGAGAGCGCCCCAGGTGGTCGCTCCGGCACCTGCGGTCCCTCTTCAGTCGCCACCGCCTTCGGAGCTGATGGACGTCGACCCCTCAGCCGGGCCGCCTTCCCAAGCGGTGGCTGTGCAGCCTGTCCTGCAGCCGCTTTCCTTGGGCACCCCCAAGGAGTCTGACACCGCAGCGCCTTGTCCGGCGCCCACTCAGCAGCCGTCGACGCAGCGTCTGGAGACGCTGCCTCTCTTCGTGGGTCCCGCCGCCCCGTCGCGTCCAGTACCAGAAGCTGCGCCCGTGGTCACAGGTGTGCACCCTGACCTCGGTTTTCAGTCGGTGTTTCCCGAGGCCCCGCGCAGCCAATGCTGGGGTGCGGACCGGGGACTGCCACCGACAACAGTCTCCGCCCCGGTCTCTTCTGCTACGCCTGCGGCCAGACCCCTCCCCCGCCGTCGACGCTCGCCACGTCATTATTCAACGACGGTGCGGCGATTTGGGGGGGAGGAGTGTTATATCCTAGCCAGTAATGCCACCCGAGCCCGCTGCCAAAAGGTTGGCAGCATCAAAGTCCGGACGCCGTCCGCATAAGCAGCACCAGCGAGACAGGAAATCGCTGCAAGTCTGCGCGCGCCACCGCTGGCTTCGGGGTTCTTAAGCGCTGGAGTCGCGAGCGCTAGGACAGTTCTGTATTCGCCGCTCAGTTGTATACTCGCCACCGAATTGTGTACTTGCTAGTCAGTTGTGTGTTCATCGCAGCAGAGTTGTTGTTTGTCGTCAGCCGACGCTGACCTAGCCGCTCCGACTCGAACTAGACAGATCTCTGTAGACACGGAGATCACTACTGTGTTTCTGTATCTTCGTTAATAAAGATAAGTACCGACTTTTATTTAATCAGAGTGTTTGGGTTTCATCTTTCTGTTCACTGTTCCAGCGGACCGGTCGGCCCGCTATTAAAAGTGTGGCGGTGACTTCGTAGGCCGTTTCTACAGCGAATTGTTTGTCCCTACGAACGCCACCACAAAGCAATACACTGTGTCTACCCCTTTAATGTGGAGAGTGAGCGTCTTATCATTTCATCCTGCAACTGTGCAAAGGCATTGATAGGACGGCTCCAGTGTGCTGCACCGTGGGCCGCGTTGGATTTTCTGTGCCATATAGCTCCACTCGGTTGCACGGCCTCCATTTGCCTTCAGATTTTGGAGAGGAAATCTTGAGTAGAGTATAAAGGGGTCGGTTGTTTTTTGAAAAACTCTCCTGGTACAGGCAAAGGTTCTCAATACACCAGTTTACCTGGGAGGGTGGAGGGGGCAGATGTGACTGATTGTCTTCTTTTAATGCATTGCACAATCCCAACAGCACTACTGGAAGGGTGTCAATCCACGAATCCGTCATATGGTATGTTATAAAGGCTTTCAAGGAACGGTATATGAACTCCACAATGCAGTTTTGCAGCTGTGTGATACAGTGAAGTTCTTGTCCCGTACAGCTGGGTCACTGCACAGGATATTTCTTTATCCCACTGCCAATCCTGGTCGACAGTCTCTTGCTGGGGACAGCAATAATGTGAAATCCGTCTGCAGCGAATAATGTGAAATCCATCTGCAGCTGAACATGTGTATCGCAGTTGGTACTTCCAGTGGAATACATTCACCCAACTGGTGTATCTTCAATTATCGCGAGGCAGTATTGGCAGTTACGTGCGACTGGGACTGGGACTGGTCCTACAAAGCCCAAGTATACATGTAAGAATCATGTCTCTCGGATGTTAGTTCTTTGAGAATGAGACTCGGAGGTTGTAATGTCCATTTGCATTCTGCTGTAGCGCGTCACTGATAGTGCTGAATAAGGTGCCCTTCAAAATCACTGGCGGGGCATTGGCAATTGTATGTGCAAGGAGCGTGACTTGCATGAGGCTTGTTTGGTAGGCTTCAGATGGTGCTTGTATTCATCAGTTCAAGTAACAGGTGAGGTACAATGTACTTTGGAGCCAGTGAGAATGGCATAATGGCATGGAGTGGCGTTTGGGCCTCAGCAGCGTGGAGCAAAAATTGTCAGGGCAAGTTTATCTTGCAGGTACCGACGCACTTTGTGAACAGTTTTGTGACCAGGGAGGATTTAAGTGTGGCTTATGTACCAGTTGCGGAAACTCAGAATCCCAGAAATTTCACTGCATTACCACCGATGGTGCAAGCACCCAGATTGATGTGGATTCTGTAGTCATCAAAACTTGGGAAAAGTGTGAGTAGATGTCTTTCATATTTTCCTGACGATGACGATGTCTGTGTATGCAAACCAGAAGCCTAGTCCCCACAAAATCTCATCGATAAAGTGTTAGAAAGTCTGTGCTGTATTCCATAGGCCATATGACATTTATGGGAATGGATGTAGTAACTGAAGTTTTATGGGCAGTCTTCGTTGCCACAGATGGGTTTTAATAAGTTGGTACTCAAAATCTTTGATGTGGTGCACAGGTTAGAGGTCGGCAGTTGTCCAAGCGTTAAGTCCTGTGTAGGCGGCACAGGGGCGTCAGCTGTTCGGTTTCTTTGGTACCAGATGAAAGGGAGAAGCCCATTTGCAGTCTGATGGTCATGCCGTGCCTGCCTGGATCATTGTGTCGAATTCTGCTTTTGTGATGAGGAGTTTGTTGCGAGCCAGTCGTTTGGACCGCGAGAAAACAGGAGGCCCCTCGCGTTGTCCTGATGTGATGCACTGTTGAGTGGTGTGGCGGCGGGCGGCGCGTCGGGGAGGGGGGGGGTTGTGTGTTTGGGGGGGAGGGCAATGACTCGTCTTTGGCGGGTCGCGTAACTGATGCAACTTTCAATTACGTGACCAGATCCAAAACAGACATGTTCTCACATCATGGTTGAAGTCACAGGAAGACAGGAAAAACACCCTGATGGTAGTGTGGGTCTCATCTACAGCCACAAATCGCCACTCGAAATACTTCTATAGATCGATATTCAAATTTAAAGTCACGAACCCATATGTAGGTATGAGTGAACCATTTGTGCGTGACCACGTTAGCTACAGCAGGCACCTGAGAAACACACATATATCTGTGACTGTAACCACCAGAAACTGCATCTTAGTGGTTCTATCTGTTATCAATACACGTTGCGATAGTTGCCTGGGCCGATGTTGCTGGCAGAATTGCCCGCCAGGCGAGTGAGGCTACAGTTCGCTTTTCCTAGCCAGGAAAGCGGGATTGCACCTCTGTGTTCTGTCGCCAAAACGACAGAGGAAAAAGCACTCATTCCAGTCTGGCGAGTGTGAGGTGCGCACGCTGTGTTGTTCATGTGATGGCGTGCTGTCTTGTAACTGCCGCCTGCCGAGTCAGCCTGTCTCTGGCGGGCGTTGCAGTAAACACCTGAGGAATAGCGGCCCCGGATACCTTGTCCGTGATATCTGTCAACTTGCAGAACTTCACCTCTTGAGTTACAGAGAGAGAGTTTGATACTTTACTTTCCGTGCCCAGGAGAAGGACATCACACTTTTCCTCTCCAGACTTCCACAACCTTTGTGTGATCTACTGTGGCATTTAAAACATATTTCTGAGTACAGGCTGCGTCTGTGTCTTAGCATACTAGTAGATGCTCCGCAGCTCTATTAACGTCTTCCTCATTCCACATGAGATCAATTTTTTTCCTTTCTGTGAGACTCCTGTTCTTAATCTATTATGGGTTCTCCAAGTAATTTAGAGTAGGTGGTGAGCACAACTCATTTATTCATTTTGAGTGTAGCCCTCTTGCTTAGGAGCACTTTACTGTCACATGTATAAAGTCCGGCTTGACGTCTATTGGGACATCTAATGGTTGAATTCGCTGCAAAAGCTTTTTCTTGACTTCAGTGGACGTAGTGTAGGTGTGTAACTGTACGTCAAGTGTTTCGGGTTTTCAGTCTGCTTCTTCTGTTCTATTTCTCCCACCACTCTGTGTCTTATGGGTGGGGATGCAATGCCAACTGACTGGTTGATCTTTGGGACTAAGACTGGTCTAACACACAAAATAGACTGAGTTTTTTGATGCAACGACCACATGCCAGGTATGGATTGATGGTCCACAAAACTGTGCTCTATATTCTCCCACAAAGAAACAGAGACCAGCGCTATTGACTGGAGAATGTGCGGAATTTTTACCTGTGTAAATCTTGTCGACTGTCTCAAGATGTTGTTTCTGCTGCAGATTTTTGCTTTAAAACCTGTACAGTACGTTATAAAAAAAAAGGTTGCGATTCAGAGTAAGTCTAAGGCATATTAGGATCTCACAGGGCTGAATAACCCATAGTCTCCGATTAATATTCAGTTTTCTTTCAGCGTCTCTGTTTCTTAAGTGGAAAGCACATCCTTGAGTCTTCTCTAGATTGAGCTTGAGATGATTCTCCCCATTCTCAGCCATTCAAGTGCGTTGCTTATTTTAACTTCAACTTTCCATAGATCCTCCCTTGGGTCGTCACAGCTGTTATCTTCATAGATAATTGCCTTGGATCTGGAAGGTCTTGTTGATCTACATTTGCATCATACTCCGCAAGCCACCTGACGGAGTGTGGCGGAGGGTACTTCTCGTACCAATAACTGATCCGCCTCCTCTGCTCCACTCGCGAATGGCGTGTGGGAAGAATGATTATCGGTAAGTCCTTGTAGTTGCTCTAATCTCCCGAATTTTCTTGTTGTGATCATTTCGTGAGATGTATGTGGGACGAAGTAATATGTTTTCCGACTTTTCCCGGAAAGTGTCTCTCCTAATTTCAATGGTAAACTTCTCCGTGGTGCACAACGTTTCTCTTTTAGCGTCTGCCACCAGAGTTTTTTGAGCATCTCTGTATTGTTCTTGCACCGACCAAACGATCCCGTGACGAAACGTGCCGCTCTTCGTTGGATCTTCTCTCTCTCTTCTACCAGTCCTAACCCAGCAAAGGATCCCAGACTGATGAACAATACCCAAGAATAGGTCGATAAAGTGCCTTGTAAGCCACTTCCTTTGTCGATGTGTTACATTTCCTTAAGATTTTTCCTGTGAATCTCAGTGTGGCATCTGCTTTTCCTCCGATCTGTTTTTTGTGTTCACTCCACTTAAGGTCGCTCTGGATAGTTACTTCCACATATTTTACAGTAGATATTGTTTCCAGCAATTTGATCATTCATATATATGTTGTGGTCTAGGCGGAGCGTCTTTGATTCATAATCAAATACGTCTTCTATCCCGGGTTCGAATCCTGCCGCTACATTAATTCTGATTAACAATCAGCAGTGGCAGCCGAAGAACTCCGGCATAAGAAGTCACCCTAATTCTGCCAACGGCCTTACCAAAGAGGGCGGAAGAGCGGACAGAGGTTCAGAGCACTCTCTGTCCTAGGAATGGGAAACTGCTGCTAAGGTCGGAACAATCAGCAATGATCAACGGCATGAGGATGCAGAAGGCATTGGAAACCACTGCATTCAAGACGCGTAACATGTATCCACAGGACATGTGGCCTGTAATTGAAGAAGTGTCATGATGATCTCTCCAGTGGCAAAAGATTCCGGAATAGTCGCCCATTCGGCTCTCCGGGAGGGGACTGCCAAGGAGGAGGTTGCCATGACAAAAAGGCTGAATAATCAACGAAAGGATAACGTTCTACGAGTTGGGGCGTCGATTGTCAGAAGCTTGAACGTGGTAGGGAAACTAGAAAATCTGAAAATGGAAATGCAAAGGCTCACTCTAGATATGGTAGGGGTCAGTGAAGTGAAGTGGAAAGAAGACAAGGATTTCTGGTCAGATGAGTATAGGGTAATATCAACAGCACCGGAAAAGGATATAATGGGAGTAAGATTCCTTATGAATAAGAAGATAGGGCAGAGAGTGTGTTACTGTGAACAGTTCAGTGGCAGGGTTTTTCTTATCAGAATCAACAGCAAACCAACACCGACAATGATAGTTTAGGTTTACATGCCGACGTCGCAAGCAGAAGATGAAGAGATAAAGAGTATGAGGATATTGAAAGGGTAATACAGTATGTAAAGGAGGATGAAAATCTAATAGTCATGGGGGACTGGAATGCAGTTGTAGAGGAAGGAGTAGAAGAAAAGGTTACAGGAGAGTATGGGCTTGGGACAAGGAACGAGAGAGGAGAAAGACTAATTGAGTTCTGTAACAAGTTTCAGCTAGTAACAGCGAATACTCTGTTCAAGAATCACAAGAGGAAGAGGTATACTTGGAAAAGGCCGGGTAATGTGGGAATATTTCAGTTAGATTACGTCATGGTCAGACAGAGATTCCGAAATCAGATACTGCATTGTAAGCTGTACCCAGGAGCAGATATAGACTCAGATCACAACATAGTAGTGATGAAGAGTAGGCTGAAGTTTAAGACATTAGTCAGGAAGAATCTATAGGCAAAGAAGTGGGATACGTAAATACTAAGGAATGACGAGATATGGTTGAAGTTCTCTAAGGCTATAGATACAGCAATAAGGAATAGCTCAGTAGGCAGTACAGTTGAAGAGGAATGTTGGTTCAAATGGCTCTGAGCACTATGACACTTAACATCTGAGGTCATCAGTCCCCTAGAACTTAGAACAACTTAAACCTAACTAACCTAAGGACATCCATGCCCGAGGCAGAATTCGAACCTGCCACCGTAGCGGTCGCGCGGTTCCAGACTGAAGCGCCTAGAACTGCTCGGCCACACCGGCCGGCGAGGAGGAATGTGTGTCTCTAAAATGGGCCATCACAGAAGTTGGGAAGGAAAACATAGGTACAAAGAAGGTAACTGCGAAGAAACCTTGGGTAATAGAAGAGGTACAAAGAAGGTAACTGCGAAGAAACCGTGGGTAACAGAAGAAATACTTCAATTGATCGATGAAAGGAGGAAGTACAAAAATGTTCCGGGAAACTCGGGAATAGAGAAATACAAGTCGCCGAGGAATGAAATAAATAGGAAGTGCAGGGATGCTAAGACGAAATGGCTGCAGGAAAAATGTGAAGACATCGAAAAAGAAATGATTGTCGGAAGGACAGACTCAGCATACAGGAAAGTCAAAACAACCTTCGGTGACATTAAAATCAAGGGTCATAACATTAAGAGTGCAACGGAAATTCCACTGTTAAATGCAGAGGAGAGAGCGGATAGGTGGGAAGAATACATTGAAAGCCTCTATGAAGGGGAAGATTTGTCTGATGTAATAGAAGAAGAAACAGGAGTCGATTTACAAGAGATAAGGGGATTCAGTATTAGAAACAGAATTTAAAAGAGATTTGGAGGACTTAATATAAAATAAGGCACAAGGGATAGATAACATTCCATCAAAATTTTTAAAATCGTTGGGGGAAGTGACAACAAAACGACTATTAACATTGGTGTGTAGAATGTATGAGTCTGGCGACATATCATCTGACTTTCGAAAAAGCATCATTCACACAATTACGAAGACGGTAAGAGCTGACAAGAGCGAGAATTATCGCCCATTCAGCTTAACAGCTCATGCATCCAAGTTGCTTACAAGAATAATATACATTAGAATGGAAAAGAAAATTGAGGATGCGCTAGATGACGATCATTTTGGATTTAGGAGAGGTAAAAGGCACGAGAGAGGCAATTCTTACGTTGTGGTTAATAATGGAAGCAAGACCAAAGAAAAACCGAGACACGTTCATGGGATTTGTCGACTTGGAAAAAGCGTTCGACAATGTAAAATGGTACAAGATGTTCGAAATTCTCAAAAAAAATAGGGGTAACCTATAGCGAGAGAAGGGTCATATACAATATGTACAACAGCCAAGAGGGGATAATAAGAGTGGACGACAAAGAACGAAGTGCTCGTATTGAAAACGGTGTAAGACAAGAATGTAGCCTAAAGCCTGTACTGTTCAATCTGTACATCTAGGAAGCAATGATGGAAATAAAAGAAAGGTTTAGGAGTGGAATCAAAATTCAAGGTGAAAGGATATCAATGACACTATTCGCTGATGACATTGCTATCTTGAGTGAAAGTGAAGAAGAATTACTTGATCTGCTCAACGGATTGAACAGTCTAATGAGTACAGAGTATGGCTTGAGAGTAAATCGAAGAAAGACGAAGGTAATGAGAAGTAGTAGAAATGAGAACAGCGAGAAACTTAACATTAGGATTGATGGTCACGAAGTAGATGCAGCTAAGGAATTCTGGTACCTAGGCAGTAAAATAACCACTGACGGACGGAGCAAGGAGGACATCAAAAGCAGACTAGCAATGGCAAAAAGGGTATTCCTGACCAAGAGAAGTGTACTAGTATGAAATATCGGCCTTAAATGGATGAAGAAATTTCTGAGAATGTACGTCTGGAGTACAGACTTGTATGGTAGTGAAACATGTACGGTGGGAAAACCGGAACAGAATTGAATCGAAGCATTTGGGATGTGGTGCTAGAGACGAATGTTGAAAATTAGGTGGACTGATAAGGTAAGGAATGAGGAGGTTCTGCGCAGAATCGGAGAGGAAAGGAACATGTGGAAAACACTGATAAGGAGAAGGGACAGGATGATAGGACATCCGTTAAGACATGAGGGAATGACTTCCATGGTACTAGAGGGAGCTGTAGAGGTCAAAAACTGTAGAGGAAGACAGAGATTGTGATACATCCAGCAAATAACTGAGGATGCAGGTTGCAAGTGCTACTCTGAGATGAAGAGGTTAGCACAGGAGAGGAATTGGTGGCAGCATCTATGACCACACACTGCCTTAGGTAATCCACTCTTCTGGTTTCTGCAGCAGCTCTTCTTACCTTTTAGCGTTTGTCATGTCATCTCTGTTCCACCATTCTTAAGTAGTTGATGAGCTATTTCATTCGTCATTACTCTCGTGAATTCCTCTAGTGACTTTTTAGGAACATTGCTTAGATTTTTAATTAGTTTCCATGCCCTCCTACCGTTTTGATGCATATCTAGATCAGCTAAAGGATCTGACCCATTTTACCTTCTGTGATATGTCAACAGTTTCACCTGTTGAATGGTGTTTTCAGCTAGTGGATATCTTTCACATTTATCTTGATAGGTCTCAAGTAGGCTAAGTATGTCTGGTTTAAGGCCTGTATGTTATTTAGTTCGGCACCCACGAGATATGTGTTTCTGAGCGATCTTTTTTATTAGGGCTGCGAAACCCTCATTCGATTTAGCAGTCGCTTTAAGTTTTGGAGCTGCACTATCGAGTCCTTTTCAAAAAGTTTCCCAGCGCGCCTTTTTCAAATTGAATTGTCATTTAAAGGAACTTCTTCTGGGCTGATAACTCCAGCCACTGTACAGATTATGGCATTTTTTTTTTTTTTTTTTTGGTTTCCATTCCTCGACTGTTGTTACCAAAAGTTGAGCTGCTTGCGCACTGATAAAACATTATCCGGATTATAGCCCTTGCGCCATCTTCCACTTCGAAAAGAAGGTCTCAGTTTCGGGTCATGTATGAGTCTCAGGCTTTCCCTTTCCACCCAGCTCTCCAGCTCATCTCCATTGTTGTCTGTAAGCCCAGCTTGAGCGTCTGCAATTGAAATCTCCCAACACAATCTTGATACTCTTCGAGTTGCATTTAATGGGTTCATCGAAACTGAAGTCTGCATTATGTGTTTTGTAGACAGATGTTATTATGCAGCTTACTAGCTCTGTTGGTAGCAGTTCTATATTGTCCCAGCATGTCAGACTTTCAGATTTAACGAACCCTGGCATTATAGACTCATCTTCCATATTGTTCATGGTGACTTTCTAGGACAAATCAAGTTCCTTCAATTTTTGCGGATCTCCACAGAGGCAGGTGGAGGCAGGTTGACGACTGTGGCTCTGGTAGAACTGATGTTGACAGTTGGTGAGCGATCAACAGGCAGGATGCCTGGGCACGCACTTCCCTAGAACAACTCTTGCAGATAAGTTCATAGTTGTTCCTAGTGTCGTGCCCATCTCTTTCATGTGCTGCACCTACAGTAGCAGCTGCTGTTGCCGTACAGTTTTTCCTGGTGTTGCAACTGTTGCTTTACTTGTTCCATTGTTTTTGTTGCTGTTCTAACTGTTACACGATACTGTCCTCGAAGTGACCACTTTTTAGGACATAATAAATGGCACTCTTCACCTAAAGATAAGTTTCTTTATAGATCTGCCAAATAACAAGATAGATGACAACGGTTACATAAAATAAAATTCCTGACAAAAATAGTGAAGCACCCAGAAGGCATGGTTAGATCTCAGCAGGGCCGACGCAAGCCCAAGTGCCGCTCCGTGCGAGCTGCTAAATTGCCGCCCCCCCCCCCCCCCGTTTTTTTTTTCTTTTTTACAAAACGTGTGTGGAATTTTATTTAAACAAATCTGTAGGAAATGTCAGCAATCAATAGCAATTTTTGTTTGTACTTTTCAGATCTACCTAGGTTTCGGCCACTGAGTGGCCAGTCTAAAAATGGTACAAATGGCTCTGAGCACTATGCGACTTAACTTCTGAGGTCATCAGTCGCCTAGAACTTAGAACTAATTAAACCTAACTAACCTAAGGACATCACACACATCCATGCCCGAGGCAGGATTCGAACCTGCGACCGTAGCGGTCACGCGGTTCCAGACTGAAGCGCCTTTAACCGCACGGCCACACCCGCCGGCAGTGGCCAGTCTCAAACCTTTTAATATGTGCTTACATCCAAACCGTCTAACATTACCACGGATAAGTGTTTCCCGGCGATGAAGTAAGAAGTCAATACACTTTACCTATGAAGGAAGGCATGAGACAATAGATGACCCAACAAAACGTTACAAGATTGAATTCTACTATTATCTTTTAGATATAGTAACCACATCTTTGGATGAAAGGTTCAATCAACTGAAATCTCATCGTGATTATTTTGATTTTCTCTACGACATCGGCGAGTTGAAGAATGCACCTCCTGACAGCCTGGACACAAAGTGTAGAAACCTCGCAGCGATTTTGCAAGATCATGAGTCA
The DNA here is from genome assembly GCF_021461385.2 of Schistocerca piceifrons. NCBI lineage: Eukaryota > Metazoa > Arthropoda > Insecta > Orthoptera > Acrididae > Schistocerca > Schistocerca piceifrons. Next base: position 758,952,338 of record NC_060149.1, on the reverse strand, counting down.
AGCGACATTGATGCACTGGAGTTGAGGGAAGAACTAAAAGTGCTTTCAACATTGTTGAAACCTGGAATAGGTCCAAAAGAGACTCTAAAGTTTATAGGAAGATATAATTTTCGCCCTAATGTTAACATTGCTCTGAGAATTCTCCTAACACTCCCAATGACAGTAGCGAGTGGAGAGAGGAGTTTCTCAAAACTGAAATTGATAGAGAATAACGATGATGGGATGTTGGGCTTATAGATTTGAATGATGGACGTGGATCGGTAGTACTTGTATGTAGTTTGGGAACGCAAAACAATGCGAGCATATCCGCCGCATGGTCAAAACACAGTCCTGTCACAGTAACTCAGTTCACTCTGTTTCTAGACAGGCTGCAGAAGGTGGCGGATATGGCTTTGTCCGACTTATGCTCAGTTCCGACTTAAAATGGCATGATCACATGCGCAAAGCTGTATAAATGGGAGCAGTTGCAAGATGTGTAGGGACTAACTAAGACCATGTTGGATTTTTACTGCAGCAGATAGGTTCGAGAAAGGTGGCTCATTTCGAGATATGATTCAATTGTGGCTGTGACCCTTCTCAATGAGTCATCGCGTTTAACTCAGTGGATATATATAACGGAACATCTGACATGGTATCGAGGCAGAATACGTTACACATACTGGATAAATATCTAGCGGCGTGAGGGAGTTGCAAATACTGGTCACATGCTGCGTTCCTTAGCCGAATGACTTTCAAAATTCATCGGGCGGGTGTGTGATATGTCCACATTTGAGGATCAGGTTTATAAAGTATATCTGTTTGCGTAAAGGAAATGTCTATGTGCTGTTGTAGGGAGGGTGTGGATTTGACTTGGGGTACTGTGATAACGATGGGAAGAGTATGTCTAGTGCTAAGGAAGGTACAGGTATTTCCAGAGCCACAGCATTCAACAGAGAGTATTTCCAATACTTCGTTCATTGCTGAATACCGTACATTTGAGACCTAGATCGTAAGATTTAATTGTAAGTATAATGATAGAAGAAATATTGAGGCATTTTATAGAATCTGTTCGTGTATGCAAAGTCTGTGGTGGTACTGATTCGCGTTCCCACGTTAATGATAGTGGTCCTCCGATGCAGTGGCCTGTTGGAGTGTAGGAATGTATGATAGTTAACTTTACCATGTTCTAGACGACTGAATAGCGAACTAAGTATGTGCTAGGATGCTTTCGTGATCAAGTGTAACTTTGAGAAGATGGCGCGTTTGGGGTGGAGCGTTATTCCCTCTCAAGTAAATTGTTCAGTCGACTGCTTCTGCACATTTGTTGCCTTTATTTAGTTGAGGGAATATGGATTGTAGTGTGTTGGACACACGTTTGCCTGTTCTCTAGACGTGGGAAAGACCATAATTAGTTTGTAAACAAAATTGATCATGTGGAATCTGTTAAATCACTGACTTCGGTATGCGAGAGTGCGAATATCAGTTTACTCTACTTGTTTCTAGTTAGTCAATGGTTTACAGCACACTGCGCCTCGCTAATGTTTGGTGTTTATGGAGAAATAATTTACAGTCTACATCTGGCGCATTATGTTGCGTTAGCGATCGGGTGGCTAGTGCTGTGTGCTTGATATCGAGAAGAATGGTGGAAATTGTATAATATTATGGCTAAAATACTGGTGTTATTGTAATCGACTAGTCTGGAGATGACTGTAGAAATGCGAGCAAGAAAGCAGAAAGAGTAGAGCGTTTATGCCAAGGGGAAATGAGCATGTCTTTGAACGTCAGTTCTGAGAGTGCCTTCAGTTCGCTGATGTAAAGGGGGTGATTTGATATGGTTGGGGATATGAATTGCTCCAGTATTCTTGCTAGTATAGTACCTATTTGATGACTTGTAGACAAATTTCCCATGTTTAGTTGTCGGTGCAAAATGGTGATCAATGTAAAATAGTTTATTACCACTGAGTATAGCATCTGTAGAAAGAATGAACAGGTTGGGGGTGTATAGATTGAGGGAACTGTCTGTGAAATTTAGCAATCTTTGCAAAATAATCGCTAGAAGTCCGAGAAAGAAAAGGTGGATGGTGCTTCAATACCTGCGGCATAAGTAATTCTACTGGTAAATTCGATAAGAGCAAATGAGAATGCTCGATTGATTGTGGTGGGATATAGAATCAGTGAGAACATTTGTGTATGTTGAGAGCAGGAAGGCTATCACGTTATGTCCGGGAGGAAGACTGGATTAGGCGATATTTTGGTAAACAGGTTCTGTTAGGGTGAGAATTTCCGTGCATACAAGCTGAGGCATGATGAAAGTGGGCGTTAACTGTTTCTGGGACACTATACAATTCCTGAGAGGAAGACTTGGCTCTTTTTTTTATTATTTTTTTTATTATATGGAGAGATGAGACGTAAGATTGGGAAGGTTGTTACATGAGTTTGTAATTATGCACGTGCACTTGGTGGTGTTGCGTCGGTCATGCTGGGGGGGGGGGGGGGGGTACTTGCAGTTGATCGCATCTGTCAACACACTCTATGCTCTTGTGCATTCAATGGTAAAGACAGGTGGCGCCTGAAGATGCCTCGAATATGAGACTGGTGTATGTGCTGCTTGGAATGCAACTTTCACCGGTGTTCGGTGGCAGTGGCTGGCAAATGCGACGGAGCGGGTGGGGCCCGAGCTGTGGCTGCCTCCCTTCGTGGGGATTTGTGGCGCACAAGATGAAGCGTCAGTCAATCGTCACTTATGGTCCGTTAGAATCGCTAAGGGGGGAAAGCAGGTTCTGCTATTGTGGAATGGAATTCTGAAGTGTCTTCGCTGGACCGTAGTTAGACTTAGGGTAGCAGGGAAGGCCAAATGCATGTGGCTCTGCTTGGAGTGCGCATTGTGTAAATAAACGCCTGGTCATTCGCAGCATCTACATACAACTCTGGCCTGCGTTCGGCTGCAGCTCGCGGTTGCGCTCCCGCCCAATCACATCAGCATGTGTGTGTAGTCGAACACGTATTTGGATAGGAATTTCCCAGGTATTATGTATGAATGGGAGGTGCGGCCACCTTATGCTTGCAGAAGCCAAGCAGGGGCTGTGCGTGGTTTGACATCTGAGGTATATGTCACTTATCACTACCTCCTGTGTACTCAATGGACTGGGGGCTGTGGACTGTCCTTGCGTGTGTTGATTGCATTATTTCAGGAATGGGTCTGTAGGCCTTCATACGTGCTATTTGAATAGTTTACGAGTACTTAGCATGTCTACATATCATTGTGCTGTATTATTTAAGAGCAGTTTGCAGGTCTGCACTGAAATTATTTCTGAAAATTAAGAGTTGTTTGGCTATTTGGACGTAAATGTTTTACATTATTTACGAGCAGTTCGCGGGTCTGTAGGCTGTGCGATGCGTTATTTTTAACTGTTTACAATTAGGAAGCGTGTGTATAGAGCATTATACATGAGTTATGTAGGAGTGGTTTGCAGGTCTGTATGGTGTGGGACATGTCAGTGCATGTGTTCTGTGATACATCTACTCCATCCCTAAATAAAGTACATTTGTTCGACCATCCATGGGCCTAGTGCAGGCTGAGTCCTTTTACCAGAAACCCTTGGGAGAGGTTGCATCCTGGAGGCTTAGTTTAGTGGTGATGAGCTTTGTTTGCAACAATTTTCTTAGGTTGGTGGCAGAAGAGAAAGTGACCTTTCTTTACCGGCAGAATTCAAACTTGACGCTGGTTCCTAGGCGGAAGTGGCAGTGGGGTGGCTGAGGTTAGTACAAGTGTCCCTTCTTTCCAACAATTTTCTTAGGTTGGCAGAGAAAGTGCAAGTGACCTTTCTTTACTGCCAGAATTAAAACTCAGCACTGGTTCCTAGGAAGAGGAGGCAGTCTGGACCTTGAAAAGTAGTTGAACGCCTTTTCATACTTATATGAATCTGTAAATTGAATTATTTAATATGATTAAAACTGAAATGCAATTAAGTACTTAGGCAATTGATAGCATAGATGCACAATGTGGGTGTTAGCATATTTACAGAAGACTATGTCCGGCGCATGTATGGAGGTGGCAACTGATGGTGTGTGACATAATCGGTCGGACGCCTGTAGGGTGGCGGTGTGGCAGGTGTCTGGTTATAATGCGCACGCGAGAGAGAGGGAGAAGACGATCTCGAGTCAGTTAACTTAGCGAGAGCCTTCTTTGTCGAGCACTCCACATGGTGGACCAGTGGTTGTGTGACGTCTGGGCAGATTCCACTCTCCAGCAAACAACTTTGGCGCCAAGTGTGTTCTTCGTCAGCCATGCAACCACATGGTGGATCGCTAACCGACCACTGTGATGTCGTCATTGGCAGGTTCAAACCTGTCCAGGAAAACAATTTTGGCGCCATAATTGTGGCAGGGCGTTCTTTTGTCCACCAAGTGCTGGACCAACAGACTGACCGTTATGTGACATTTGGGGAGATTCCACTCTTGGGTGACCAATTTTGGCGCGAAACATGTGGGAGGGACGAATACACTTGATGAACGGACAACCTACCATTGTGACGTCAGAATCGGCTGTCCTAGTGGCCACTTGACCAGTGACATGCTCGTGGGCTGCCGCCGACTGGTGGCGCCAGGGGTAGCCTCCTCTGTTGGCGACGATTTGAACTAAGTCAGTTGGAGTTTGGACCTAGTGGCAAGTGCACTGGATGTTGGCATCTCAAAGAAGTGTACTAAGTCTGTTGGAGGACAAGTGATGACAGTACTGCTTGAAATAAAGACATCAGTCCTTTTTTCCTGTAAAGTCAGAGGATGTGAATTACGTTAGTACAAGTGCAGTTTATTATTTGACGCGATTTTGATAGGTTAGCAGTGAAAAAACATAAGTGATGGTCAAAGTTCGTAGGATGTGGACTATTTCATATGCATGATCGATGATGGTGTTGGAGATTTTTGTTATAGATGCAAGGCAAATGGTTTTCTTCGCGCCGAAATTGGACTTCTTAAGTAAATAATAAATGCTAATAATAAATAGAAGTACAGTTTTCCAGACATTATCGTGTTGGAATTTGAATTTGGCCCAATTTTCTAGTGGAGGTAGACCAATAATAATAATAATAATAATAATAAATGATAATAAACAATAATGAATAATAACGAATAATAATAAAGATAAGTATGGTTTTGCAGCCATTATCCAGTTGGAATTTGAATTTGGCGCCAATTTTTTCTGGAGGGTTTGGTTAGTGGACATAGGACAATTGACCTACTTTCCCGCCAAAATTCGAATTACGCGCCAGTTTTGTGGGGGTTAGGTTAGTGGATGTAGCCCAATTTTCCCTGCTAAAATCCGCCATCTTGAATAACATCACGGCAGCGCTCTCTGGTGGCAGGTGTATGAACTAACACAGTTGGACTCTGGTCCTCGTAGTGAACACACGTGCATGGTGTAAATAATAATAATAAATGATAATAAATGATAATGAATAATAATGAACGATAACAAATGATGATAAATGATAATGGATAATAGTAAAGACAACTATGTTCATCCCGCCATTATTGTGTTGGAATTTTGAGCCAATTTTTGCTACCTTAGTGGACATAACCCAATTGACCTATTTTACCACCATTATTCATATTTCTCGCCATTTTTCTGGGGTTTAGGTTAGTGAAAATACCCCAAATGACCTATTTTCCCGCCATAATCCGCCATGTCGAACGACGTCATGCACTATTACCAAATCTACACGCCACCATCTTGGATGACGTCATCGCCGCCATCTTGAATAAATTTGGCAACAATGCAGAGTGGAACAAAATGAAGGTAGTCCCACTACTGGCACAGTCCTTTCAACGTTTGTGGCAGGGGAAGCTGTTGGCTGTAATTCACTTTTCTGGACAGAGGTATGATTACAGCTTTTGAGACATTGTATCCCAGGAATGGTAGCTCTTGCTTGGCAAAACAACGTTTATCCAGATTTACCATGATTCCAAAATCTTGTAACTTGTCGTAAATAGTGACAATGGTGTTCGAGGCTGCGGGGAAAAATCAGAATATAATCCATGTAACAACATGAAAATGGAAAGTCTTGCAGGACTTCATGCATAAAACAGTGCAATGTTTGTGCTGCGTTGTGGAGGCCTTAAGGCATCATATTATAATGGAAGAGCCCAAATGGTACAGTTATGACAGTTTTAAACTAATCCCTCTTCACCACTGATCAGCAAGAAGGCTTTTGCACAGTCAATAACACTGAAGATACATGGGCCCACCACATTTGAGTTCAAGTCCATTACATTCAGCACTGGGTACCTATCTGGAACCGTATGGGAACTGAGGCTCCGATAATCACCACCTGGGCGGGATGTTCCGTTTTTCGTCTCGAGCATGTGCAAAGTAGAAGCCTATGAGGATTGAGATCTAGATACTGAACCATCTGATAGCATTTTACTGAACTCAGACTGAGTTGCTTGTAATTTATCAGGAGGTAGGCATCGTGGGTTTGCGGCCACCCGATGCCCAGTAGTCTAGGGATTGAAATGTCGTGTAGAGTGGCAGCAGTTTTTTCAGGCCAGCGCTGGATCAGTAAGCACAGGATACTTGCTTAGCAGCTGTACACCAAGATCGTTGGCCTCCAGCGCGCGGGCAAGCGAGGGAGGGACAGCGGAGCAAGGGTTCCTCATAGCGGTTGCATGCTGAAGGTCATGAATTGAGGCGTGTGTGGTCGATAAGTCTTCAGCCACGGCAGGCAATTCGCAGCGTAATTCTGCATTACTGTCGCGCAAGCTGGCCCTGGCACTCATTATGGCATTGCTGTGGGATTATATTTCAGATATTTGAGCTACTCACATATGACAGCCCTTCTGTAGCTTTGTTGTCTCAGTGGAAGAACGAATCGACACCTTCCAGCATACCACGCGGATGTGTGGTCTGAGTGGATATGGAAACGGTAACGAATCCTGTTGATGCACTAAGTCTGGCGCGGTTGTTGTGGTCATCTTCGAGTGATGGGGCTTGGTGGTATCACTCAACAATGCAATCTGATTTGGCAGAGGTAGGAGGAGAGTATGACACTTTGTAGAGACATTGATGCACTACATCTAGAATGACAGAAAAATGACGCTAAAAACCCGGGCCTAAGATTGCGTCTATGACATCAGCAACCACAAAAGTCCAGGTGGATTGTAGCTTACCGCCGAAATCCAAAGTCAACTGCACTTTTTCAAATGTTCCAATGTGTGAGCCATCAGCTGCTGTGAGAATAGGTACTTGTTCACTAGAATGGCACACAGTATGTGACTTGTGCTAAACGCTAATTTCAGAGCCTGAATCCATCAAGAAAGTGTCTCCAGTGCACCTGACCATTAGGAAAAGTCTTTGTGATACTGTCACCTAGGATACTTTTCTGTCGTGTTTGACTTGCAGGTGCTTTAACTGACCTCGAGAAGTATGTGCACCTACTGGCATTCGTCTGGGAAGTTTGGGTAATCATATGGTTTGGTACAATGTCGAGTTGCTTTTCTGAACCATTTGTGAAACCAGCACCACCTGAATACACAGCTATTATTAGAAGGTGGGCGAGTGGTATCTTCATGTCGCTGCAACTAGGCGTTAAGACCGGCGAGTTCAGTGATGATATGGGCCATAGACAGCATCAGAGTGGATAGCAGCGGAGAAACAGTGCCCCTTGAAACAAATGAGGCCACAATGCTTGGTTCAGGGCTGCCCACCATAACTTCAGAGTTCATTCACACAAACTGGATCTGCATAAGCAATCGCCACAGAGTCTGCTTTTCACGCTAGTTCACCAATGGGAAGGTCAGAGAAAAGCTGATAATATTATCCGAACATGTGGAGGCAAATGCTGGAACCCAAGAGGCTTCAGTGGTTGTTCAGATTTCAGGCCTTGCCCTGCCAACGTGTGTAGGGAACAGAGCATTTTGAAGGGGTAAGTACCAGCTACTAACTCACTCTCCGTGTTTTTTTGTAAAACGCAATTCTGCAGATGGCATAAAATGTTCCAAATTAGCATCCTGAAAAAAGGCAAAAGATTGTTTGTCAAATACATCCGCCAGTTGTTCACTATATAATCATAAGATCTACTTGCCAAATAACAATAATAAATTTCTGCATGTCTGAATCGACACCGCGAAATCAAAATATGGCTGTGACTTGCATTAAGCACAACTGTTCGATGGTTAGCCAGGAAAGTGGAATTTTTATATTCCTGATTCTCATGCGAATACTGTTATCAACAACTGTAACTGGTGGCTGAGTTAATCCCTATTGTGAGGTCTGAGGCTCTTCTTTCAAAAATATGGTTCAAATGGCTCTGAGTACTATGGGACTTAACTGCTGTGGTCATCAGTCCCCTAGAACTTAGAACTACTTAAACCTAACCTACCTAAGGACATCACAAACATCCATGTCTGAGGCAGGATTCAAACTTGCGACCATAGCGGTCACGAGGTTCCAGACTGTAGCGCCTAGAACCACACGGCCACTCCGGCTGGCAGGCTCTTCTTTAATAGAGATGGTGGGCTCCACAGTGGTGCATAGTATGTATCGGAATGCATGTAGAAAGTAAACTGTTGAACTTGGGGTCACCAATTGTGGGAGGAAGGAAAATTGGGTTTAAGGTTCTGTCGTCTTTGTCCTCATTAGAGATGGCGCACAAGGTCAGATTGTGTCAAAGATGGCAAAGGAAATCAGCCATGCCCTTTTAAAGGAACCATCCTGGCTTTTGCCTGGAACGATTTAGTAAAATTGTGGGAAACCCAAATCTGGATGGCCCAATGGAGGTTTGAACCGTTATTCAAATGGTTCAAATGGCTCTAAGCATTATGGGAATTAACATCTGAGATCATCAGTCCCCTAGACTTAGAACTACTTAAACCTAACCTAAGAGCAACACGCACATCGGTTCCCGAGACAGGATCCGAATCTACGACCGTAGCAGTCGTGTGGTTCCGGACTGAAGTGCCTAGAACCGCTCGGCCGCAATGGCTGGCTGAACCGTTGTTCTCCTGAGTTCAGTGTGCTAGCCACTGTGACACCTCGTTAGGTACGGTACCACTTGTGCGTTCCAGTGGTATACTATTCATTCGAAGTATGCACACAAACAATTTCATTACTCACTAAATACACTGATACAGAAAACACCACACATGAGACACCCATGTAATAGTGTGTCCATAATCCAGTCTCAAAGAACACAAAACAGAAAAGATAATACACGTTATGCAATAGTCTAGCTTTTGATGGTCCATCATGTCAGATCAAGCATGCTGCAGTAGCTAATAGCAATCGTCAAGTACTGTTCACAACAAAATGTGCAAATTCTAAAACTTTCACGTACAGAATGTCACTTGAATTCAATTTTTTCTGTCAATAACAAGTTGCTAACTGTAACTCTTCAAGTTAATGAAGTGCCAATAAATTTTTAAACTGAGCGGGTTTGGCAATATCAATTGTTAACCTGTAGGCATACTATAAGTTAGGAATGTCATTATTAGCAGACTTTCAGTGTTTCACTCAGGCTATAGCAGTGAAAAGACTGTTTACAACTGATTTTGTATATAAACAGTACATGAAACAGGCTTCATTCGTAGTTGTACAGTGTGTAGGTTCCTGGAGTATAGAATACATCTTGTATGTTTGTCATACTATATGAAGTTGCAACCTAACGATAAAGTGGTGGTTTACCTGCCTCATTGATTTGAAGGATAGATATACTAGCTTGTCATCATCTGAGCATTCATCTTAATTGATTCAGGGAGTTTGCAAAGAATTTCAGTCTAAGTATAAATGTGAATGCAATGACTAAACAGTTTAGTAAAACTGTTCTAGGGAGGTACTCCTAAACACCTGATGGCTCTGACTGATTCTAGAGACTAAATGTCAGTCTCATACTGAAACAGTATCCAATATATTTCACATATTTACATGTAGTATGCTTCATTCACGTTGAGACTCAACTGATAATCTTCGCATCAATCTCTTACCATCTATAGGTCTAATAAATTCGTAACAGTATCATTTCTGTGTGTACAAGTATGTTATCTGCAAACAGCCTCATGTTTAACTATTAGGTTAAGAAACATGGCACGAACCTCAGCACTATTAACTACTATCTTCTGGATTTCAAGAATGAACAGAGCGAGCTGAATCTGAGGACTGAAAATCTTGAGTCTGAAGATGAATTTGCAATTGACCACCTGTTTGAAGCTCTATTATATAAATTAATAAATAATAGGTATTTCATCTGATATATTTCTTCTTGGAATTAGCATGAATTGGAAAATTTTCCTATGTTTTATTAGAAAAAATTCAATACGTCATCAATCTGAGAACTGATTTGAACAGCACAGTGTTTTGCTGGGTAAATATGGTACTATTAGAACTGCTACCTTCCTCTGACCTTTAAGCTGACTTAGTATGTTATAGGGGGACCTGCAGTACAATACTGACTTCAAAACACATTGCAACTTGGCAATTTTTGTATGTACATTTCATTGCCAGAGATTAAAGATGAGGCAAGCAACAGAAAAAACCTGAGTACCAGCAGAAGTTTGAACCTTGGAGCTTCACCTCTGACACTTACCCAGTTCCCCATCAAGCCGCACCTTTTACATTTATTTTTTATTTATTCATCCAAAATGTCTTTTCAGATTGTTGGATAAACTATTTACATACTTGTTCAGTAACCCCACAAGATGTGTGAATCGAATAGACAGACATACTGATATGTGTAACATTGCCCATGTCCAGCAGTGGTGCCTGTGATGTGAAAACTGATGATATCACAAGCTAGTTACACGGATTTCCTGACAAGACACATGTAAGGCCTCCTGACCACAGATTTTTTCTCAGTTGCTGTTACCAGACTTTGCTCACACAGGTGAACTATGACCACTATTGATGTTTACTTGGACTGATTTAGATTTATGTTACATAGTGTTTTTCTTATGAACATGTGGTTTTACACCATCACCAGGCTTCATGGAATTTTGTTGAATATCATACTTACAGAATGTATATGCAGTAAAATTAATAGTACTTGGATTTATTTTAATTTCAGTCATGATAAATCACATATTAATTTCTATTTGGAACTATGGCTTATAATAATTTCTCTTGTAACACAAGGCGCTTGTGCTCAATAAATGTTGCTGGCTTAGAAGTGAGGATTACAAGAGCTTTCAGTGGCACACCTTTCATAGTCTTGTTTCAAGTTTCCTGTATTTCAAGTATGCCAAAAATTCTGCTGCTGAATGGGAGTGATCTAATAACATTGTTCTTATGGTTTTACAAAGAATTATTATCTCCTGTAGAAAACTATTGTAAACTTGTATCACACTATTTCTAATGGAAGTTTTAAAAGCTGATCTCCTTACGGACTCAACACAAAATCTTTTTTACTGCCTTGTATTATGTTCATAGATATTAAAATATTTACTTATTTGTTTCAAATTCCTTCTGATATATTTACAAGATTCTAGTATATACATAAATAGGAGTGGGAGGATTGACAACTTTTGAAACAGGGGCTTGCAAGGATCTGTTTGGCTAGCATGTTACCTTGCTCTTAAAATTCTCTTCCGAATTAAAAAAATGACTGTACTAGAGGGCATATTACCCTACTCCCATCCCCCTTATCCATACGTAATTACGTGCAGTAGGATGTTGTGGAACTAGGAAAGCAGGCAATTCAGACAGTGTGAACACTTATTTCAACAGAAAGTTGGGGCTGTTGCGGTTGAACCGTCTCATGTATGGCATCACTAGTGCACCGGTCATCTTTCAACTTTACTTGGAACAGCTCTTGTGGGATGTTCCCAGATGTATCAACTACCTCAACAACATCATCGTCACCGGCTGTACTGTGGATGAACATCACAGTCATCTGCGACAATTACTCCTGCGCCTGTGGACTGCGGGCCTAAAATGCAACCTTGTTAAATGCTCCTTTTTTCAACCTGCTATGTCCTACCTGGCTCACATCATTTCCCAGAATGCCATATCTCCTACCTGCTGCCACGTCGCCACTATAGAGGCCCTTCCTTGTCCGAGTGATGTCCACCAATTGCGGTCTTTCCTGGGTAAAATTGTGTACTATCGAAAGTTCATTCCCTCCACTGTTCACATTGCGGCGACCTTCTATCGCCTATGCTGAAATACGGTGCCTTTTCATGGGTCCTCGGCTTGTGTCGGCTTTCTGAACCTTAAAGCGAGGATTGCACTCGGCTGAGAGTCTCATGCTATGGACACCTCAGACTTTGGTATTGGGGCTGTCCTTTCGCACCATCTACCGGATGGATCAGAATGCTCGGTGGCGTACATATCTAAATCCCTTACCGAGGCCCAAAGCAAATATTCCCAAATTGAGGAGGAGGCCCTCGCCATCCTGTTTGCCTGTACCAAATTCCGCCTGTACCTTTATGGTACCTAATTTCGTTTCATCATTGACCATAAGCCCCTTGTGGCCTTATTTTCACCAGCAGCCCAGTTACCCACGAAGAGTTCCCACCGTCTGCAGCAATGGGTCCTATTCCTTTAACGTTTTAGGTACACCATCCACTTCAAGCCCACTGCCCAGCATGCCAACATCGAAGCCTTGTCTCGGCTCCCCTCCAGCCAGGATTCGACGTTCGATTCATTGGACATCCTAATTTTTCAAGTCGATGAAGACATACAGGCAGCGTTGGCGGCATTCCCCGTCACAGCTGCACAGATGGCCCCCACGACGGCCACAGATTCGCTCCTGCAACTGGTGCAGAGCTATATTCTCTGCAGCTGGCTGACGCTTCCTCTGCCTCACACCCAGGCTGACCTCCGATTCTTTTTCTCCATCTGCCATCAACCGGTAGCCATGCTCCTCCATGTGGAACATGACACCTATCCACAAGTCATCGTACCAACATACCTGTGGTCCCAGATTCTCAACGTCTTACATCAAGGTCAATGGGGTATTGTCCGGACAAAAACCCTCACACCTTGCCATATCTTCTGGGTTGGCACGACAGTAGACGTGGAGAGCATGGTCCGGGGTTGTCAGCAATGTACCAAGGCCCTTCTCGCTCTGTGCTAGTCATTCCAATACTGGCCTGCGGCTTCCCTCCCATGATAACGCATCCAGGTGGATCTTGCGTGACACTTCCTTGGCGCTTACTGGTTGCTCATCATGGATTCCTACGCCCAATTCCCTTTCATTGTCCAATGCTCCTCTATCATCACAGAGACTACTATCATGGCCCTGTCCAAAATATTTTCCATTGAAGGCCTACCAGTCACCTTGGTCACTGATAACGGCTCGCAACTTTGCAGTCAAGAGTTCGCCAAATTCTGTCACGATAATGGTATCCACCATGTCTTTACCCCACCTTTTCATCCACAATCCAATAGCAGGGTAGAGAGCCTTTTTTGCACCTTTAAAACTCAGATGCAGAAGTACACGGAGGACCATTCTCCGGAAGATGCTCTTACGATATTTCTCAGTTTCTACAGGACCACGCTGGTGAGTGACAAGAGTCCAGCCTACTGCTCCATGGTCACCAGCCATGAACGCTACTCCATCTCCTCCTGCCTTGCGCCCGACCTGACGCTTCCAGATATTCATCCGGCTCCAAGGTATGTGCACACGGATTTGGGTCCCAGCCCTGCTGGCTGCCAGTGGTCATTCTCTGGACCTGTAGTCGACAACTGTTCGATGTCTGTCCAGACGACAGGGTGGTTTTGCATCACTGCAACCAATTCCGTCCTCATTTCCTCAACCAGCCGCAGCCCCAATCACCGGATTCTCTCTCTCTCCCATTGCCGTCCTCTTCCGTGAGGCCTATGTTGCTGCCCTCTCCTCAGTTAGTGGGGGATCTTTGAGGAAATGGCCAACAGTCGCGGGCTGCTAGCCCCACATTGCCACCGCCTCCTCTGGACCTGGGACAACCCCGAGACCATCCCCGGGATCCACTTCCTGGCCCCTCTTCGGCGCCGCCCTGGTTGGACAACACAGACGTTCCCATGCTGCTTGCCCAGCCCACTGTTGCCTCGCAACTGCCACCTCTTCGACATTCCCTCAGCATCATGTGGAAGGCGGTGTCCTATTCACCAGCACTCGGATTCCACTGCCTCCGTCAGGACGACTTTACTACCGATCAGCCTATGGCACCAGGCCACATTGGTGCTCTCTCCCGCACAGTCACCCCTGCTGCACCAGATCTTCCAAGGGGGGACAGGTGTTACGCCGTTGTCACGGTAGCCCGTGCAGGCTGGCAACACATCTAACACCACACAGGACTGAGGTTGTCTATGCCCAAGGCGTAAGCAATGGCAAACATTAGCTGTGATTGTGTCTCTTAGCTGTTATTCAGTCATTTCCATTTAGACTCCCATAAATAAAAGTTGTTTTGTAACAACTTTCGAATTGTCAGTTACAACAGTCTGAAAAGCAGATGATGATGTAGTATACAGAGAAGTTGGAGCATTAGAAAATTGCAGCAAAATGCAGGAAGATCTACAGCGGATAGGCACTTGGTGCAGGGAGTGGCAACTGACCCTTAACATAGACAAATGTAGTGTATTGCGAATACATAGAAAGAAGGATCCTTTATTGTATGATTATATGATAGCGGAACAAACAATGGTAGCAGTTACTTCTGTAAAATATCTGGGAGTATGCGTACAGAACGATTTGATGTGGAATGATCATATAAAATTAATTGTTGGTAAGGCAGGTGCCAGGTTGAGATTCATTGATAGGGAGAGTCCTTAGAAAATGTAGTCCATGAATAAAGGAGGTGGCTTACGAAACACTCGTTCGAACTATACTTGAGTATTGCTCATCAGTATGTGATCCGCACCAGGTCGGGTTGACAGAGGAGATAGAGAAGATCCAAAGAAGAGTGGTGCGTTTTGTCACAGGGTTATTTGGTAAGTGTGATAGCATTACGGAGATGCTTAGCAAACTCAAGTGGCAGACTCTGCAAGAGAGGTGGTCTGAATCGAGGTGTAGCTTGCTGTGCAGGTTTCGAGAAGGTGCATTTCTGGATAAGGTATCGAATATACTGCTTCCCCCAACTTATACATCCCGAGGAGATCATGAATGTAAAATTAGAGATATTCGAACACGCACAGAGGCTTTCTGGCAGTCATTTTTCCTTTGAACCATACGCAACTGGAACAGGAAAGGGAGGTAATGACAGTGGCACGTAAAAAGCCCTCCGCCACACACCGTTGGGTGGCTTGCAGAGTATAAATGTAGATGTAGATGTAGAAAAGTCAGCAAACTGGTAGGGAGAGCAGTATTGCTGATTGCATCCCTGTCTGCACTGCATCCACATGACACTGCATTACAGAGACAGTTACAGATACTGGTCAATGTCCTTTGGAACTCAGGGCCTGGCTCAGGAGCTGATTTTTTTTATCATGCTCTTGGCATACAACAAAAAAGTAATTGATATTCTTGTAATTTGGAATAAGACAGTCAGAGTAATGACAAGGGCTGATAAAATTATAAAGTGTATGATTTTGTTCGTTAATATAAAATCTTAATAGTGATCAATTTATACATTTTGGGAGTTTTAATTACATATGTCTTGAACTACCTAACATGATTGTAACAATTCAAAGACATGAGTACAGTGCCAGATCATGTACATCTCTACTCTTACCGCAGAAAATATTAGCAAGACCTAAAAACAGCAGAGTTTATACGGCAACTGAAATAGTCCATAAAACACTTTTTCTAAATACAAAGAATGTTAATAAAACTGTTAAAGAAAATGCTGTACTGTCTCTCATTAGAAACCTCATTCTATTCACCAGAAGAATTCTAAGAAATGCCCAATAGAACATAACCACATCAAACTATGTACATAAAATTTTGCATTAAAAAGAATTAATATTTCAAGCATTTACATGAAATTGTACTTATTCCAAATGACTAACCTGAAATCTGAATAGTTGAAAAAAAGTATCAGTTATCACATTACTGTCCTCTTAAATGTTTTGAGAGTAACAGCAAGGGCATATAACAGAACATACTGTAAGTTTTCATTCACTAAATTCAGTTGGAAACCCG